>NC_138507.1:124162192-124762192 GCF_964252035.2 Podarcis erhardii | reverse complement strand
CCGCCCCTCCCGGTTGCCAAGGGGCCGCCGAGGCCCCGCCCCCCGCCCCGCCCCGGCCCCGCCCCTCCGGCTCCCGAGCGGCGCCTCATTTCCCTCCCGCCCCTCCGGCGCAGGCAGGTCGCCCCCTCTCGCTTCCCGGCGATGTCCGAAGGCGAAGCCAAGCAGGCCGGACCCAACAGCGGAGGAGGCGGAGGCGGAGGCGGAGGCGGAGGCGGCTCCGACCCGAAGGCCGAGGCGGCGGCGGCGGCGTCTGGAGCGGCGGGGCCCGGGATGACCTCGCTGTCCCCTCCGCTGGCGGCGGCCTCGGCGGCGGCGGCGCAGGAGGAGGAGGAGGAGGAGGAGGAGGAGAGCGAGGACGAGTCGGAGATCCTGGAGGAGTCGCCGTGCGGGAGGTGGCAGAAGCGCCGCGAGGAGGTGAGAGCGGATCTTCTCCCGGGAGCCTCCCCAGCGCGGCTCCGGAAGCTGCCCAGGCCCTCCGGGCGCCCCGGGAGGAAGAAGCGGCCCCTGGGCAGCCCACCGAGGCTGCTGCGGCCGCCCCGTCGGCTTCCGGGAGCCGCAGAAACGGGAAGCCGGGAGGGGAGGCACAGCCGTCGGGCCTGCCAGGGCTGCTGTCCACACCTGGGCTCCCTGAAGCTTCGAGGACAGGGATCCTTCCCAGCCCTCCCTGGAGATGCTGGGGGCTGAGCCGGAGACCTGCTCCTTGCCCAGCATCACATTTCCCCTGGGTGCTGCTGTGGGACAGGGCAGCCGACCCTTCCCTCTTTGGGAGAGAGGCGGTGGACTCTCCTTCCTGGGAGGTTTTTAAGCAGAGCTTGGGTGGCCACCTGTCAGGGGTGTTTTAGTTGAGATTCCTGCACTGTAGGGGGTTGGACTAGATGACCCTCAGGGTCCCTTCCAACTCCACAGTTCTCTGGTTCTTTGCCCCTGGGCCTCCTTGCTTCCCAAGTTTTCAGTAGTTGTGGACTTTCAGGGGTGCAGAGCAGTTCTTGCAAGGTAGGACTCTGCTCTTTGATTCTCTAAGTCGGGCATCTGTGTTTGTAGCACAAAGAAAGGATGATATTATTGTTGATTTATATACCATTTAATGCCTGGATGGCTTCTGAGTGATTTATGAAATTTACTGCTGAACATAGAGAGGATCTCGGTGTCTTAACTGATCATCATAAAAGGAACTGGAACAAACCAGCGGCTCATCCAGTCCAGCATCCTGCCCCCCCAAGGGCCAACCAGATGCCCCAGGGGGAAGCCAGCCCTGAGGGGTGGAGGGAGAATGTCACTGGTGACTAGTGGAAAGAGCTGCATCAGACGCCTGCTCTCTTGCTCTGGAGGGCAGGACAGGAAGCAATGCATGGGAGTTGCAGGAGGGAAACAGATTTCAGTTCAACATTAGTAGAGAAGTTCCCAAGTGGAGGAGCTGCTTGGCAGTGGAACAGGGGTGTCGTGGGGGGGGGGCTGGAGGCATCTGGACCTCCATCCATCAGGGATGCAGTGAGCAGGGGGTTGCGCAAGATGGCCTTCAGGGTCCATTCCAACTCTGATTATATTGGTTGATTTGCAAGAATATTTATAAACCAGTTCATAATCATATCATAGCAGTGTAGGATGAAATAATTAAAACACCATAAAAATTATAACTACCAAATCAATATTTTCAGCAAGCGACAAAATATTGGAATTTTATAATAGTATTTTGTCAAAGGTTCCTTGCCTGCTTCATGTTTGTGTTGCTTTTTGGGGAGGGCGTGTCAGGCTGTTTGCAGATGAAGGGTCTCTAGAGACGAGTCTGTCTTCTATTTCAGCCTCTGTTCTCTATTGATGCATCATCCTTTATTTTATACCCAGTTCAGCATTCTTCTGCTTTCTTTCAAGGTGGCTGTGGGCTTTTCCCCCAGGTGGGATATAACTATAGTAGAGATGGGCAACTGACACAACAAGTAAATCTTACGTAAGATTATGAATGTAAGCATGTAAGAAAGCATTCAATATTTGGTATTAGAAACTGAATTCTGATCTCAGCATTATGTGCAGATCTAGATCAGAGTTGCTTATGAATAAAAGAGCTCAATAAAAATTAGCAGCTGCAGATCTGGCCAGCTGAAACTCAAGCTAGAGCTTAAAATAAACAGAATTTCAAGGTCTGGGCCAATCCAAGTTTTCACCTGGCGCCAAAGCGAGAATAAAGACTACCGCAGACAATCCTTTCTGGGAAAAAGAATTCCGAGAGAAGTGGTGGCTCTGAGGCTCAGCTTACTGGTCAGGCAGGTTTATGTAGAAAGATTAGGGGCCACAACTCCCCTTAGCACCAGCCAGCCAGGTTAAGGGACTGTGGAACTCTCACCTCCTGCCATCCATCCCACAACGCCTGGAAGGCCACGGGTTCCCCAGCCCTGCTGTAGGTGTCATGGTTCAAAACTGTTTAGAACATTTATAAGCTAAAAGCAACACCTTCAAATGTGCTCAGATTAGACCCAGGATTTGTACGCATGTAGCTCCTGGTGATATTCTCCATCCATCATCCCGTTTAACAATTCTGATGCTATATTCTGCAGTCCCTCAACTTCCTGAGCAATGTTCTAAGACAGCCTTGTACACAGCTGTGGTCTAAACCACTGAGCCTCTTGGGGTTGGAATCCGTGCGACAGGGTGAGCTCCTGTCTCTTTGTCCCAGCTCCTGCCAACCTAGCGGTTCAAAGGCACCCCATGCAAGTAAATAAATAAATAGGTACGGCTGTAGTGGGAAGGTAAACAGCGTTTCTGTGTGCTCTGGTTTCCATCACGGTGTCCCATTGCACCAGAAGCGGTTTGGTCCTCCTGGCCACAAGACCCGGAAAGCTGTCTGTGGACAAAGGCCAGCTCCCTCAGCCTGAAAGCAGAGATGAGTGCCGCACTCCATGGTCGCCTTTGGCTAGACTTAACTGTCCAGGGGTCCTTTATCTTTACCTTACACAAAGCTCTTTTCTCTCTTCCCCTGAAGCTGGGTATGGCCAGGTGGTGCTCAGTGTGTGTGCATTTAATTCCAGCCACCCACCCAGTACTTCTCTCTTCAAGGAACATGGCACTGTTGTCTTGAGGGACTTTATCCTATTTCCATAGGTTGCCTGTATGAGCTGTCCTTTCCCTAACCAGAGCAATGCTGGAACATTCCGGAAACTCCTGTTTGGGTGATGGCTTTAGTAGGCATTGGTAGAAATGGCACCAGCTGCATCTAGAAGCTTTGGCAGCCCTGACATGTGGCTGCAAAGGTGCTTTGCAGTTTCAGGATGTGGTTCCACACTCCGCTTCAAAGCTACGGCTGCCTCCTGCTTCTTTGGCTTGTGTTCCAGGAGAGGGTCCTCTCCCCAGGCACCTGGGGGCCAGAAGATGTTCCTTGCTTGGAAGGGACTTGTTGCTCAGCCAGAGGCTGAATCGTCCTTTGGAAGATGGGGGGGGGGGGCTTGGGAGGAGGTTGAGCACACAGTTCACCTTTTTGTGCCGGCTGGCAGAGGCTGAGAGTGGCAGGATGGTGACTGGTTTGACCAGCCAAGGCTGACTGACTGCTGGTCTTGGGGGGCAGCTGACACGACTGCTTTGCACAGGGCATTCCTGGGGCTATCCTGGCTGTCTTGTGGTCTGGAGCCTTTGATGGAAAAGGCTCCCCTCCCCGGGAGCAGTTCAAAATGGCCATGCCTTTTACACTAAAATGTGACCAGGGGCATCTCCAGAAAGACTGGTCATCGCTAGCCTGGCCTGACTCCTCTTTGGCCTCTGTCAGAGTTGGTCCCGAAGCTGGAAGCGAAGAGCAGGGCGAGCAGTTTGAGAGGCTGGGACCAACACTGGAGGCCTTGTTTGGCTTTCAAGGGGCTGTGCCTCTGGGTGGGGACGTGACTTTGAGATTGGCCTTGGGTGGGGGAAGTGTGTGTGTCAGGAGAAGAGGCACCTTGGAGGGAGAACAAGGTGGAAAGGAATTCTGGGCAGACTCTCCTGGAAGCTTTGTCTGATGAGCCTTTTTGGGGTGCAAAGCGGCCTGGGAGCTCCTCCCCTCCCTTTCCCCAAATAGATCTGCCTGCCAGCAGCCCTGAGTCTGGGGGCCTTTTTTGCTTGGCTGCAGTTTGGCCCTCCCTCTTCTTGCAGCTGTTCTCATTCATTGTTCCTTTGCCCCTCCCTCCTTGGCTGGGCTGGGGGGGGGTGGATGTTGCTAGACATCTCTGGGCAGATGGTGAGGAGCCTGCCTACCAGCCCTTTCGTATTCTGTGTCAACTCACTTTGGCTGACTCACTGTGGCTTGACCTGGTGAGGACTCGAGGAAGTGGCTGTGCCCCAGAAGAGGGCTGGGCCCTGGGGAGGAATGTGGCCCTGATGCAAGGCAGGCTGCTGCGTCATTTCTGTAGCAAGCTGGGGCAGGGAGGAAGCCAGGCTGGCTGGCTGGGCAGGGGCAAGGGAAGCAGGCCCCAGAGGCAGGAGGTGCTCTGGCCTCCTGAATGGTAGGACCAGAGGAAAGATTCCTGCCCTCTTCTGCAACATCAGGAAGGAGGTGTCTCTCCTGCCACTGCAAAGCCCACCCAGGGAAACGGTCTCTGCGCAAGGCTCCAGGCTGTGGAGGCAGCAAGAGGGGCAGGTGCCTTTCTGCACACTGGCTATATAGAAGGAGGAGTATTAGGCAAACCATCAGCCAGGCCAAGCTTGTTCCAGGTGGGGGTCCAGCCAAGCCTTGGGGTGCCCCCACCCCCCTGCCAGCCAGAGGCAGTTCTGCAGAGGAGGGGGGCAAGAAGAGGAGGAATCCTGGCCCGTTCTTGCTCCCTTGCCTCTCCTCTGCTTGGGGAAGGGACCAGCATGGTGGCCTGAGGCCTCTTGCTCTTGGCATTGCTGCTCTTGCTGGTTTCTCCCACGCCACAGGGACAGGGGAGAAGGCAGGCAGGCGGGCTCATCAGAAGTGGCAGGGGGCAGGCCCAGCAGAGGTAAGCCCACCTTTCAAGGGACCCTTCAGCCAAACATCTGTCCTAGCATAGCTGGGGGAAATTCTTGCAGTGTGAATTGTTCAGGCCAGAAGAACAAGAGGAATGACTTCCACAAAGTCTTGCCTTCCAGTCTTCTTGATTTGTTTCTCTTCAAATGTGTAGATCTACCTTTTTTGGCTGGAGGGCCATATTGGCCCAACCCTCTGGGGGAACAACTTTTTGTTATCATAGTATCGTAACTTGGTAGTTTTTTTTTTTTTTTTAAAGTGTTGCAGGGAGACAAAACCTCAGGCATCATGCCATCACAACTGGGGACCCATGGGAGGGGGTTGTTATCAGAGTTATGGGTAGTTGAGGCATTGCAGGCTTTGTGGTCCCCAAGGATCTGCACTGGGCTCAGTACTGTTTAAAATTATTCTGAATTTTCCAGGTTTTTGCCATTATTTTATCATCAGCATTGGCATCAATTCAACTTACATCCCACTCTTTCTCTCAAAGGTGCCCAGGGTGACAAACACATCAATAGCAATTTAATTTAATTTAATTTAAAACAATTAAAAGCATTCCCCCCCCCCAACAGGGATTTCAGGAACAGCATTTCAGCCATCAAATGCTTGGGGAAGCAGGAATGTTTTTAATTTCCTCCAGAGAGTCAGTGATGAGGGAGCTAGTCTCCATAAATGACCCATAATTGCTCATGGTGGTGAAATTCCAAGCATATTGTGAAGAGTCCCAAAAGTCTTTTCCTGTGCCCTAGTGTCGGAACATAAATCTTTGGAAGAGGATGTCGGGGAAGCTTTTACTAGCCAGAGTGGCTAGGACAACTCAGTCAGATGAGTGGCATATAAATAATTAAATTAAATTAAATTAAGTAATAAAAATAAAATAAAAGAACAGCCCCCCTCCTATGGGAACCCTGCAAGCAGGGCCTGAGCGCAAGACCCATCTCTCCTGTCAGAAAGCTCTTCCTGGTGTTGAGTCGGCATCTCCTTTCTTGAAACGTGAATCCACTGGTTCAAGCCCTTCCCTCCAGAGCAGGAGAAAACAAGCTCCTTCCCTCTTCCATGGGACAGCCCTTCAGATAGTTGAAGATGGCTTTCGTCTCTCCTCTCAGTCTCCTCTTTTCCAAGGTAAACATACCCAGTTCCCTCAACCATTCCTCATAAGGCTTTGTTTCCAGACCCTTGATTATCTTGGTTTGGATATTTAGTCAACCATGGTTTTCGCTGAATCAGGGGTCCCAAGGGTCCCAAGGGTCACCTGGTCCAACCCCTTGCAATGCAGGAACCCCCTTTAGCATTGTGCCATTCACTTTCTTATTTTCCAGAGTCCTTACTCCTTTCTATTCTGCTTTGGGCAAGATTTCTGTTCTCTGAATGAAGGCACCCTCTGCCATTAGATCTCTCTGCTGGACTGGGGGGGGGGCATTTCCTAATCAGTGGTCTACATTCTAGCTGAGCTTCTGTCATCATGGTGTTAAATAGCCACTGAGCACCTTGGGGAAACTTCATCGTCTCGGTTCTTAATTGACCCCCACATTTTTAGGTTTCCCCCTTTATAACTGTCTTGTGCTGACTTGGCAACCTTCGAGTCATGTCTTGAAATTGATAAATGTCCATGAGATCGAGATCTTGCCCCAGATCCTTTTTTTTTTTTTTTTTTTTGAATAATATTTATTAGCTTTTCAACATGAAAAAAGTTACAAAAATAGTGAAAAGAAAATACAAAAAGATACAAAACCAGAAAAGAAAAGAAAAAATAAAAATAGTTAAAAATAAATCCCTCTTTCTATTATCTTACCAACATCATTAACATTCAATAATTGTACAGTGTTTCTGTAAATAGTCTTTAAATTTCTTCCAATCTTCTTCCACCAACTCTTCTCCCTGGTCTCGGATTCTGACAGTCATTTCCGCCAGACAGTCATTTCCGCCAGAGATCTTGCCCCAGATCCTGGGCAGCATCACTCAGGATAAAGCTGAGGCTTCCACCCCCCTCCAGTTGGTTCCAGGACTGACTTTCTCAGCCACCGTCATTTAGGGCAGGAGAGCTTTTTGACTCTTTGTGACATGAATCTCTGCTGTGATTTTCAGAGCAGCAAGACTGACTTGCCAGGAAGAGGTCTTGGAGCAAATCTTTCTGGGCTGCTCCTGTCCTCAGGAGTTTCCTGACTCAGGCGTGGGGGTCTCTGCAGGCACCAGCACCTCGTCTCCACAGCTCCCTGAATCACTGCTTTTATTTTTGCCCCTCTCCATGCAGGTGAATCAGCGCAATGTTCCTGGGATTGACAGTGCTTACCTGGCAATGGACACAGAAGAAGGGGTGGAAGTGGTTTGGAATGAGGTCCAGTTCTCGGAGCGCAAGAATTTCAAGCTTCAGGAGGTTGGTGAGCCTGGGATGGGAAGGATGGGGAGTAGGTGGGCATCATGCTCAGGATGCCTGGGAGGTAGTGGCATAAATCCCCGCAGTGCAGAACCCTGTGGGAAGACTGGCTAGCCTCCCGGCTGCTGCCTGGCCAGCCCTTGGGGGTTCTCTCCCAGCGCTGCATCCGTCTCTCCACGGCTGTGAGGCTGGGGTAAGCCAAAGAAAGGCTCTCCTCTTCCTGGGGTCTGGCATTCCTCTGCTTTGTCCCTCCAGGAGAAGGTCAAAGCTGTCTTTGACAACCTGATCCAGCTAGAACACCTGAACATTGTGAAGTTCCACAAGTACTGGGCAGATGTGAAGGAGAACAAGGCCAGGGTAAGTGGGGTGCCCCCCCCAACGTCTTCCTGGTGGGCTTGTGGAGAAGCAGCAGCAGTTGGTGACTTCCTTCTCCTTCCCAGGTGATCTTCATCACTGAGTACATGTCCTCTGGCAGCCTGAAGCAGTTTCTGAAGAAGACGAAGAAGAACCACAAGACCATGAATGAAAAGGTGACACCCTCCCTTCTTTCTCCTCCCTCCTCCCTCTGCTCCTGGGTCCCAGGCCTCCTGCTGGGGCCGTCCTGCCTGTGAGCACAGAGAAGCAGCTTCCTTTGGCCAACCCAGAGCCCCAGAAGGACAGGAGGCTGGGGAGGAACCAGGAAGTGTCTGGCCTGTTCCTTCTGAGTGGCATGGAAGGAAGCAAGGAAATAAGGAAAGTATTTGCCTGTTGCAGTCAAGCTGCCTGTTGTGGGTGTTGCTTAGAGCCTCCTCCTTTTCTCTGTCTTTAGGCCTGGAAGCGCTGGTGTACCCAGATCCTGTCTGCTCTCAGGTACATGCTTGGATTCCCTCAAAGGCTTTGGGAGCCTGGCTGCTCATGCCCCCTTTGGTTCTTCCGAGGCCAGGGTGGAGAGCGGTTGCTTCTGGCTCCCTCTAGCAGTTGTGGCAGGACTTGGCTTGCCGCTTTGCCAGCCTGCCTGCCTGCCTGCCTGCCTCCCCTCCTTCCCAAGCTGACTGAAGGTAAGAGAGTGATGGCTGCTGCTCTCTTGGGGAGTCCCTGGCAGCCTCGGGCACAAGGCCTTGGTTTTGCCCCTGTGAAAGTGGCCTTTTGTTGGGGGCGGTGAGTGCTGGTGCCAGCCTCTTGGGCCCACCATTCCTTGTGTTGCCATTCCAGTTACCTTCACTCCTGCGATCCTCCCATCATTCACGGAAACTTGACTTGTGACACCATCTTCATCCAGCACAATGGGCTGATCAAGATCGGGTCAGGTAAGCCTCTCCTCCGGAGCCGCAAGCCAGTGATGTAAAGAGTCACTGGAAAGGGAAGGAGCTCCCCAGAAGGCCCAGGGGCTTGGTGGGCTCCTGCTGCCCTGCTCACCTGGGATTCTGAGCCTCAGCTGGTGCCTCTCTCTGTAGCCTTCATTGCTGACTTCTGGAAACCTCCTGGAGAACTCTGCCACCTGGATATGTGTGGCCCTGAGCAGCTACTGCTGCTGCTGCTGCTGCTGCCACCACCTTCTCAGGCTTCCCAGCTTCCTCCCACCCCATGCTCTGTACCTGGAGAGGCTGCCCAGACCATGGGTGCCTGCGTCACTCCAGGGCATGGGGCAGGAAACTGCTTCCAGGTGGCCTTTGGTCCTTTGGGGAGAAACCCTCCTTCCTCTTTTTGCTGCTTCCCTGCCAGCCGGGCGCTTGGACAGGCAGCCGGCCGGGACTTTGAGGAAAGGGAAGGGCAGCTGGAGTGCTTTGCCGAGCTGCCTTTTGGATATCCCCAGCCCCCAAGAGCTCTGAGGAGGAAATGGGAGAATTCCCCTTGGGCTTTTTCTGGGGCTCTCCCACTTCTTCTCTTGAGAGCTCCTGGGACAGACTAGCCAGAACCCTCTTGTTGCCAAGGGCAGTTAGGCTGACTTTCCTGGCAGAAGACAAGGGCTGGGACTTGGCTGGCGACTGCAATTTCCTGGGCACTAGGAGAGACCTGTGGCGGTTAAATTAGTAGGAAACTCATCACAGTCTAGAGCTGCCAAGGGATGCAAGTGTTGGGGGGCAGTGTGTGTGGGGGGGGGGTGCGTGGCAATGGACTGCTGGCCTCTGTGGTTTCAAGTCCTAAAACTCCTTTGAGAACAAAGCCCTTCAAAGGTGCCCGCAGTTCAGGGGCAGCCAAAATGTCACCCGGCTGAGTGCAGAGGCCTTGTCTGGTAAACTGCCTCTGAGGGTGGAGATTCTCTTCTGGACTTCGAAGGGCCTGTCCCACCACCACCACCCTGTGACTTTGCCTTTTCCTGCCCCCCCCCCCAAAGGAGTTCAGGGTGGTTGGGTTTTTTTCCAATGGAGTTTTGCATCACCCTTTTCTGTAAACGGCCCTGGGAATTTTTGCTGAAGGGCAGCATAGACCTTTCTAAAATAAACAAAGGTGGCCTCCCTGGTTTCCCTGCGAGGGTTCCGCCTAGACTCATGTCCCTCCCCTTGTCACAGTGAGTTCCATATGTTGCGAGGCAGGGAAGGGCCCAGAGACCTGCCTCCAGTGGTGCTTTTGCCAAGGCTGAGGAAGACCAGCCCTCCTGGTGGAACAAAGACTCTTCTGACGCAAACTGCAAGATTGACCGGCCTGCTTGCTCTGCGCTTGGGATGCCTTTGGCTGAGTGGTGGGCAGAGAGTTTTGTGGGGATGCCGAGGTGCCAAGGGATGCCCAGTCTTCCCTGCTGCTGGATCTTTTGCTGCTGCTGCTGCTGCTGCTGCGCTGCAGGGCCATCCTTGGAGCCACTCGTCTCAGGATTCTGCCCCAGCGTAGAACAGACTTCAGAACCTTCTGGAGTCTTGGCCAAGTTTTGAGCAGAGCCCCCCCCCCCTTCAAGAAAATAATGTGTGTTCAAGTTTTCAAGAATTGCAAAGACCACCACAGGGCAAAGAGCTCACAATAGTACCATCCTCTTTTTTGCTTTGTACAAGTTTGGGTCTACGATATTTCATCCAGACAAGACCACCCATAAGGAGCTATGGGCCAGTGACCTCTTCTGGCCATCTGCTTCCAAGAGCTTTCCTGGTATGCTTTGTGGGTGAAAGAGAGCATGGATGAAGCCCCTGAGCTGCTTGGACAGGGAACTCACTCAGGCTGGAAGAGCCACCCTTGGGATTGGGGAACTCCAGGGCGGTGGCGGCTGGCAGCCTTGCACAATGCTCAGAATCCCCCCCCCCGCCCCCCGGGCACAAGAGAGGGGGCTCTGCAGTTGGGCCAAGATGCAGGAGGACCAGGCTGCCACCTGCCCTGTGGCTCCGGATCATGGCAAAGCTTCCAGCCTGCCTCCACACAGGGACCAATGCCGCTTCTGCTTGACATCTCTGGCGGAGCTCGTCTCACTGGTGTTCCTGAAGCAGCTGAGTCAAGGGGGTGAAGCACCTGCTCTTTCAAACTCTCTTGCTCCCCGGGACATGGCAAGGGGCAGCAGTGCTGTGATTTAGGAAAGCTCCACGGCACCATTTGCGCCTGTCAGCAGCGCCTTTGGGTGGATGGGTGCAGGGGCTGGAGCCCTGCTCTGCCGTTGTCTGTCGGGATCTTAGTAGCTGGTGTGGGAGGCCAGCAAATGCCCTTGGCTCTCCCCTCCGAGGCTCATTTGAGAAGAGGGCAGAGAAGGAAGCGCGGCTGTGGTGTGACTGGCACCTGTTGTGTGGATCTGGCCCAGAAGCAAACTCAGAGGCCTCTGCCTGCCCCATCCTCTACTGGGGCAGGTCTTGCTTCGGTCCCCACGGAACTGGGTGGCTCCTTTGGGTCCCCCCTGCCCCTGGGCATTGGCATGCTGGGCTGGGCTCAGACGGCAGAGGGAGACTCGCCACCTTTGGCTTCCTGGCTGCCACCTTCCCACAACCTCTGGATGAGCCATTTTTGTACTTAGTGGGGAATTGAACGGGTGGTTGTCTTATGGGTTTGGTCAGCTGAAGCTGGGGAGGAAATCGGGAGGTGGGCCAGTACTTTGCCCCGCCATTTCCCCTTCCCTTGGGCTGGGAAGAGCTTCAGGGCCTGCAGTGCTGCTTGGGAAGCTCTGCCTGGCTTTGCCACCTCCTGCCCTAAATCTGGGAGCAAGTGGATGGAGGCTTGGTTGTGGTCATGGTCCCAGCACCTGAACCTTAGGATCCCCCCCTCTGTCCTCCGCATGCACCTTCTTCAGAGACATTTCTCTCTCCCTTCATGTCTCCCCCCAAAATCTGTAAAGATTCCCACCCCCCAAAGCCAAAAAATCTTTGGAAAAACCCAGAGCCCTTTTCTGCCTCTTTCCCTGCCTGTTTTCTCTTCCCTCCATCTCCACTCCCAGCCCCATTGATGATTCAGGGGTGGGGGGAGCTTCTTGCAGCCCCAGTGGCTGGCAGTTTTGTCCAGGAGGTTCCCACTGCTCAGCCCCACCTGAGGCTGCCTGTGAGGTGTGCAGAGGAGGCCCTGAAGCTGGGGGGGGGAGGTCAGGGGGGCTAGTGAAAAGAGGGGAGGCTGCTGGACTCCTGGACTGGAGAGGCCTCTGGGCTTGGCTTGGCTGGGGGTCGCCAGGCACTCATGGCCTCCCTTCCTCTGGCAGCTGTGGAAGAGGAGCTGCCTTGGGGAGAGGACTTCAGGCCTCTGTTTCCCCATGACCCACTGGAAATCGGGGGGGGGGGTGCTTGGAGCTGACCTGGGGGCAAGGGAGATGGGAAGGCAGCAAGGATCCTGTACTACTAAATCGCATGCCCTGGGGAGGGACTTCAAGAGAAGCCCTCCCCTTCCCCACCCGCGCCTGGGCCCCTTCCCCACCCCACTCCCTTGGCAGGGAGTCTCTGGTCTGCTCCTGGGCCCAAGTGCTGGCTGAGCCAGAAGCAGCCCCTGGCCGTGCTGGCCTGGTCAGCGCCTTTTCCTGATGCCCTGCTGGGCAGCTTCTTGGGGGCTGAGCTCTGTCCTGGCAGGAGCAGGGAAGGGTCTTGTCCCAGGAGCCCCCCACCCTCCATCGCCTTCCGCTGTGGCTGGGTAGGCAAGGACCGCCTCCCCCTGCCCGGTTGTGGTGGCCGTGGGCGCTGTGGCTGCTGAGGTGAAGGGCTGACCCCTCGGCACCCGCCATGTCTGGTTTTACTTCCTGCTTTTATGGGCTGCCTCTTTCTCTCTCTCTCTCGCCAACAGTCTTTCATAGGATTTTTGCTAATGGTGAGCAAATCTCTCTGCTCTGTGATGTGACTGTGACCTTTGGAGCATCTATCTATAGAGATATAGATATGAGAGCATCACTTTGTATATTGGCATATATGACGCTCGTTTTCCTCCCGGTGAAGGCTGGCACCTGGGCTCTATGTAGCTCCACCCCAGTCCTGCCCCCTGTTGGGGCTCCTCGTGGGGGGTGGGGGGGCTGCCTTTCTGCTGCATGGCTGCCTCCTGCATGTGTCCTGGGCTGCTTGTGCCTGTGGAGTAGCTGCCGCCGCCCTTGCAGCCTCCTCCTCCTCCGCTCGTGGCCCGGGGGGGGGGGTTCTGCTTGCTGTTTGCTTGTGGCTTCGCTGCCTCCTCCTCCAGCTCCCTGCGGCCGGCTGCTTGGCAATGGGTCGGACGCTTGTGGTGGAGCCTGACTCTTGGGAGCTGTGTGCCTGGTGTCGCCTGCACAGGGGCCTGGAGGTGCTTGGGAGACCCTGGTGCAGCCTTGGAAGTGCTCAGGCCCTGCAGCCGCTCTGCTGCCGCCCCCTCTTTTGCGGGGAGCCTTTGGGGAGCTGCCTGTGTCTTCTCCTGCCTTGGTGGTAGGGAGGTCTGCCTTGGGAAGGGCCTTCTCTTGCTTCCACTGCCAGCAAGGAGAAGACACAGGGCTGGCGGAGAAGGCCAATGCCGGGCGCAAGATGAGCTGTGCCCTGCAGGCGGAAGGTTCTGGCGGTGAGACGGGGGCCCTGGGGTGTCCTCCCCCCCCCCACCCGGCATGGCCAAGGACTGAAAGAGCCCTTCGCTTTGGGCAGGCAAGAAGTCCTTGGGCACCTTGGTCCAGGCGAGCTCAGTGGAGCGGAGCAGGTGGAAGCTGGACGGGAGCAGGGCCGAGAGGAGAGGTGGCGCTCGTGGCGCAGAGGCGGCAGGTAACGCGAGGAGGAGGAGGAGGGCAGCCAGGGCGCTGGCACTGCTTGGGCTGCATGCAGGTGGCATGTCTTCTGTGGAAGGGAGCCTGGGCCAGGAGCAGAGCTCAGCTTTTCTCAGGGCCCCAGTCTCTGGGGTGGGTGAGTGAGTTTGGGTGGTGTGCTCAGTGAGTCTCGGGCGTGGCTGTGTATCTTGGCTTATTTGACTGCTTTAAGAAAGTGAAGTGCTTTGAGCTGGATCCCAAAGTCGGTGGGCAGCAGGAAGATAGCTGCCAGCTGTGTTGGCAAAGGCTTGCCTGGGCAAAAGTGAGCCCAGAACTCCAGGAAGCTGAAGGCCCTGCCTTTCTTCGCAAGAGGAAGGACAGAAGCTGCCCTCTTCCGAGTCAAGAGCCGCGTGGCCTTGTCTCTCTTGCCTGATGCCAGCAGCTCCGCCATGCTTCGTTTGCCTGCCTGCCTGCCTGAGAGCCTCAACCGCAGGTGCTGCAACTTGAATGCCAGACTTTGTTCCTAAAAAGCATGCCCCCCCCCACACCCAGCAGAAGGAAGCCTTTGAGCAAGTTTCCCGTTTTTGGCACGAGGGATAAAAACACTTTTCTGTGACTAGAATACGCTTGCTGTGTACAGAAACTCTGCAGACAGATGCGATTAGCACATACAATTATATTTGGTGGCATATTTCTGAAATTAAAAATATAGGTATCTTGCATTTATTCTGATCAGGACAAGTGTGCCTGAGCTTTTTCTAGTTGAGAAACTGGGAGCGTCCAAACCATGGGTAGGCAAACAAAGGCCCGGGGGCCGGATCTTGCCCAATAGCCTTCTAAATCCAGCCCGCAGACAGTGCAGGAATCAGCATGTTTTTACATGAGTAGAATGTGTCCTTTTATTTAAAATGCATCTCTGGGTTATTTGTGGGGCATAGGAATTTGTTCATTCCCCTCCAGATATAGTCCAGCCCCCACAAGGTCTGAGGGACAGTGGACCAGCCCCCTGCTGAAAAAGTTTGCAGACCCCTGGTCCAAACCCTTGTATACATGTCTGCCCCCCTGGGTAGAGGCTGTAATTAAAACTAACCAGGAAGTCCAAGCCCCTTACAGACACCACAGTTCTAACACCTGGTGGAAACCCAAGGAGGAGAGGCCAGGATATCGTTCCATGGGTCAGAAGTGGAATGGGAGATTTGGCTTTGGGGGTCCCTGGGGGAACAGGGGAAGCAGCAGGACTGGGGAGTGGTTTTGTGGAGCTTTGGAGCGAAGTTTTAAGTAAAAGACAATTATATATAAAAAACCAGCAGGTGGGAGGCTGGGGCAGTGGCTGAGAGGGGAAGGTCCATTCTGTCTGCTAGGGTGAAAAGCACAATTTTAAGCTCAAGTCAGTCTTGAAAATGGAAAGCAGAGAACATGAATCCTGCCTTCCTGGCAGTGCTCCAAGCATAAAGAAAACGTTAAAGGGTGCCAGTCAGGAAGTGTTTGGCTTCAGTGTCTGGGAAATGACCTTTAAAACCACATCTGAATTGCGGGGGGGGGGGGTGAGAGAGAGAATTTGGGGCTCTTCTAGCAGGCGCCTCTGGCCATTGAAACCACTAGGTTGGTAATTTGAGTTGCGTTGAGGTGGTCCTGTGATGGTTTACTGCTTCCAGAAGGGAGTCTGGGGCACTTTTGGAGGACGGGAGAGCTTTGCAGCAAAGGAGGTGGTGGCAGCAGCAGCTAATGGAGCTCCAGCTTGCCTGAACTGAGCATTCCTGTCATGAAGTCTTTCTCTGCCTTTCCAGGCCAAAATTGAGCTTCCTTCTCATGTGCAGGCTACCAGGTCACAAGCTGGATTTTAGGGGTGCTGAGCTGCAGGCCATAGCTGGTATAATCTTCCCTTCTAAGGCGGCAGCAGCAGCAGTTGTGTTAGAAAGTGGCTGGTACTGCCTCTGGCTTTGGGTGCCAAAGGAGGAGGAGGAGGAGGTGGCTTGGTGCGGCTTCTGCCCCAGCATCTATCTCCTGCTCATCGCTGCTACCCTCAGGGTGCCCACCAAGTCCCGCCCTCTGTCTCGATCCCTGCTTTGGGGCCTGGGTCTGTGGCACCCTTGGCTCCAGGGCCACTGCCCCCTCCCCTTGGCATTTCTGAGGTGACTGGGCCATTGGGATCTTTGCTCTTGGGTGGCGCCTCTTGAGTGAAGGGATGGGGCAGCAGTGGAGGGGAGGCAGCCCTCTTTGGTGGGGAGACAGAGGCTGGTGCAAACCTGATCAAGTGGGAACCCCCCTCTCCATTGCTGGGCTTTCAGGAAAAGGCCTGAAGCCGGCCAGTGTGTGTGTGTGTGTGTGTGTGTGTGTGTGTGTGTGTGAGAGAGAGAGAGAGAGAGAGAGAGAGAGAGAGAGAGAGAGAGGTGTGAGGACTGTCTTGTCTGTACCCTTCCCTGTCATTCAGGTGTCTGTGGGTGGGTCAGTGTGGGTGTCTGTGGAACACCAGCTGCTGCTGCTGCTGCTCCTACTGCTCAGGACCCCCCCCTTACTCTGCAGCCCCTTGTGCCTGCCTTAGTGCTGGTCCAGCTGATGCTTCTCTGCAGTGGAGACCCAGGAGCAGCAGAAAGGACTTCCTCTGCCGCCTTCCTCCAGCAGTGCTGCCTTGCCCCCCCCCCCAGCTCCCATTGGGCTCATCTGCTTTCCCTGGTGGGGTTGCTTTGGCTGCTGGGGCTTGGAGCTCACCCAGGAAAGATGGAAGATCTGGAGGAGCATGTGGACCTGCCTCCCCCCCCCCCTTTGCTTCTGAGCTGCGCCTGCCCTTGTCTTGCACTGGGACTGGACTGGGGTGGCAGCAGCTGTGCCTGAATGCCCTCTGCCCGCCCCATGAGAGCAATTTGGGAGGGAGGAGGAGGCTCAGCCCCTGATTCCTTGCTGTTTTCCCCCCTCTTCCAGTGGCCCCAGACACCATCAACAACCATGTGAAGACGTGTCGTGAGGAGCAGAAGAACCTGCACTTCTTTGCCCCGGAGTATGGCGGTAAGAAAGGCAGGAGAGCAGCAGTTCATTGTTTGGGGGGGGGGAGGGCTGAAGTGGCTCATCAGGGTTGGTGTAATTTTCCAAATTACACCAAGTTTCCATGTCTTGAGGCCCCCCCTCCGTGTTTGGTTTCTGTTCAGAGTTCGCACACCAGCTACGCTGGGTGGCTTAGATACCAGTCCAAGGCTAAATGCCCGGAGCATGACTCATCCACCCTTCCTTTCTCTAAGGCAGTGCTTCTCAGCCATGTTGTTGGACTACAGCTCCCATCATCCCTGACCACTGGTCCTGCTAACTAGGGGCAATGGGAGTTGTAGTTCAACAACAGCTGGAGACCCACGGTTGAGAAACGCTGCTCTAAGGAACGTGTATGGGCAGAGGCGGCTATAAAGCTGAGGTTGCATTCAGGAGCGTTGCCAGGAGTGTGAGCTCTTCCCCAAGGAGAGCTTTTGCTCAGTGCGAGGTGTCGGTGGAGAAGCTGCAGGTTACATGCTGTATGGTTCAGTACAGCAAGGTGAGCTAGCAGGGTCAAGTGCTAGCGGATTTCTCTTGTATCTTCACAAGGTCTCCTTCTAAGACCAGAAGAATGGTATTCTAGTAGGTTAGCTCATGTACCAGCCTCTCTTAAAGGTTCGTGTAGCTGAGGTGTTTATGCTTGTCTTGTGCCATGAGACAATAAGCACTTTAAACTGAACTGAGTGGGAAAGGAGGTTTCTTAACTGGGAGCTCTGGGAAAGGCTGGCTACTGGAAAACAGGAAAACTCTTGATACTCTGCTAGAAGACTCTCCTGGATTCTGGAGCTGTGCATACTCTGCTGTTTGCCCTGGTCAAAGTGGGGCGTAGTATTAGCTACAAATGGTGGGTCCAAGTCTTAACAGGTTATGGGCCAGTAACAACTGGTACCCCCCAACTTCCCAAGCCCGATGACTGAGTGGCTCTGAATGGCCATTGCCAGCCAGCCAGGGGGGTCCTGATTCCTGGTTTTGTGTTCCAGAAGTTGCACATGTGACGACCGCGGTGGATATCTACTCCTTTGGGATGTGTGCGCTGGAGGTAAGGCAAGGAGAGCTGTGAAGAGGGAGGGTTGGGGGGCATAGCTGCTTCCCCCCCCAACCTCTAATCCTTATGGGAAGGGGCGGCTTGTTTGGTATCCTGGTCTTATCTCGACAGGGTTAGGAGTGCACAGTGCATCTCCTTGTGTCGTGCAGGGGGTGTCATTTGGTCGCTGTGATTTCTGAAAACTCCAGGAACAGAGGAGAGAGAGACCCATTTGGAAAGGAGGGAACCAGTCCCCTTTCTCTCCCTCGTTGTGTGTGATGGCGGCTGGTGGAGCCCTTTGGTTCCTCCGGGATCGCAGCATGCCAACTGTGGGACTCAGCCCCCCACTGAGCTGTGCTTCTGCTGTCCCTGCAGATGGCGGTGCTGGAGATCCAGGGCAATGGCGAATCCTCTTATGTGCCCCAGGAAGCAATCAACAATGCCATCCAGTTGCTGGAGGATCCCTTGCAGCGGGTGAGGCGCCCCTCCCCTCCCCTCCCCTCCTCCCTCCCTCCCTCCCTCCCTCCTGGGACGGGCACAAGTCTCGGCCTTCACGTCTTCTCCTTCCTTTCCCTCCTTCCAGGAGTTCATTCAAAAGTGCCTGGAGCTGCAGCCCAGCAAGAGACCCACGGCCCGCGAGCTCCTCTTCCACCAAGCCCTCTTTGAAGTGCCCTCTCTGAAGCTCCTGGCAGCCCACTGCATTGTGGGCCATCAGCGTGAGTGGAGGCTGGGGGGGGGGGCGCTCAGGGAAGTGGCTGGGGAGGCCTAATCCCTTCCTCCGGAGGCAGAGAGCGGAAGCAGCCAAGGGCACTGAGCAGAGCAGCCCTTGCTGGGTCTGGCCTTGAACCTTTGGCCCTCTGTGCCTTCCCAGCTCCTGGCTAGAGTCCTCCTGGAGAGCTCTTTGGGGCAGGGTGGAAGGCTGCTGGGGTCTGGGGCTTTCTCAGCCCCGAGGGCCCTTTGAGCTGCTCTGACTGGTGGCCCTGAGTGGGTCCCCTCCTTCCATGCATCAGCCTGGCCCTCAGTTGGTGCTGTGGTTTACATCTTGTGGTGCCGCATTCTGCTTGGGGAGCGGTGGCGGCCCCTACCCCCCCACTCTGAAGGCAGGAAGTCCCTGGACCACTTTCTGGCAGAACCTGCAGTTTCAGAAAGGGGCTTGGGTTGCCACAGGGGAAATAACTTCCCCTAGGATCCATTCGTCCCTCACCTCACTCTGGTTGCTTCTCTTCCTAGTCGTCGTTGTCCTCCTCCTCCTCCTCCTCCTCCTCCTCCTCCTCCTCCTCCTAGAATCATAGAATCATAGAGTTGGAAGAGACCACAAGGGCCATCGAGTCCAACCCCTGCCAAGCAGGAAACACCATCAGAGCACTCCTGACATATGGTTGTCAAGCCTCTGCTTAAAGACCTCCAAAGAAGGAGACTCCACCACACTCCTTGGCAGCAAATTCCACTGTCGAACAGCTCTTACTGTCAGGAAGTTCTTCCTAATGTTTAAGTGGAATCTTCTTTCTTGTAGTTTGGATCCATTGCTCCGTGTCCGCTTCTCTGGAGCAGCAGAAAACAACCTTTCTCCCTCCTCTATGTGACATCCTTTTATATATTTGAACATGGCTATCATATCACCCCTTAAGCTCCTCTTCTCCAGGCTAAACATGCCCAGCTCCCTTAGCCGTTCCTCATAAGGCATCGTTTCCAGGCCTTTGACCATTTTGGTTGCCCTCCTCTGGACACGTTCCAGTTTGTCAGTGTCCTTCTTGAACTGTGGTGCCCAGAACTGGACACAGTACTCCAGGTGAGGTCTGACCAGAGCAGAATACAGTGGCACTATTACTTCCCTTGATCTAGATGCTATACTCCTATTGATGCAGCCCATAATTGCATTGGCTTTTTTAGCTGCCGCGTCACACTGTTGGCTCATGTCAAGTTTGTGGTCAACCAAGACTCCTAGATCCTTTTCACATGTACTGCTCTCAAGCCAGGTGTCACCCATCTTGTATTTGTGCCTCACATTTTTTTTTGCCCAAGTGCAATACTTTACATTTCTCCCTGTTAAAGTTCATCTTGTTTGTTTTGGCCCAGTTCTCTAATCTGTCAAGGTCGTTTTGAAGTGTGATCCTGTCCTCTGGGGTGTTAGCCACCCCTCCCAGTTTGGTGTCATCTGCAAATTTGATCAGGATGCCCTTGAGTCCATCATCCAAGTCGTTGATAAAGATGTTGAATAAGACCAGGCCCAAGACAGAACCCTGTGGCACCCCACTAGTCACTCTTTTCCAGGATGAAGAGGAACCATTGATGAGCACCCTTTGGGTTCGGTCAGTCAGCCAGTTACAAATCCACTGAGTGGTAGCATAGTCAAGACCGCATTTTACCAGCTTCTTTACAAGAATATCATGGGGCACCTTGTCAAATGCCTTGCTGAAATCAAGGTAGGCTACATCCACTGCGTTCCCTTCATCTACCAGGCTTGTAATTCTGTCAAAAAACGAGATCAGGTTAGTCTGACATGAATTATTTTTCAGAAATCCATGCTGACTATTGGTGATCACAGCATTCCTTTCTAGGCGCTCACAGACTGTTTGCTTAATGATCTGCTCCAGAATCTTCCCTGGGATTGATGTCAGACTGACTGAAGTTGTTGCCTTCCTCATTTTCCCTAAACTGAAAAGGCCCAATTATTTTCACATTCCGTTTTTAGAGAAGGTTCCTAGTATCTTGGCTGGCTTTTTCCACGCCCCTCTCCTGCTTTTATGGACAGGTGCTAGGATGTTGGCAATACGAAAATGCCTCGAAATTCAGTCTTGGAAAGTCCTCTGTAAAGGATTAAACTTCCATTGGCTAAAATCATTAAACCCCCCTTGGAAGCAGGAGAAGAGGGGGGGAATTTTGGATCGTGTAAGCCTGCAGGAGAGAGGGAAGAAAGTCAAATTACCACCGCTCTGAACCTGGAAACGGGCTGCTAGCAAGACCAACGTTTTGGGAAAGTTCATTGTTGTTGACAGCTAGTTAAACAAGAGAAATACATTGTTTCCATTGTCTCCTTCTGCGTTTAAAAAGGAGTAAAAGTAACTGAAAATTGAAACAAATTTTATTGCTTGAACTGTGCCTAAAAGGATTGATGCAAATAGAAATTGTTTCCCTCTAGAGGGAGCCTTTGAAGCTGTTATAGGAGTTGATCTGGGGGGATTTCCAGCTGCAAGATAAAAAATTGTGAGAACCAGGGATTGACCTTGGATTGTTTAAGAATGTCGACAGAAGAAGCCTTAGTGACTGCATTTTGTAAGATAAGTGATTCATTGGAACAGCTCTTCAAGAAGATGGACGTGATGACTATTAAAATTGACAATTTGGGTCAAAAAGTGACTAATTTTGGACAAAAAGTGAATATTTATACAGAAACTATTCAGGAATCAACACAGGAATCTATTTTGATATGGCAAACTGTGGAGAACGTGAGGGAGAAAGTTGTTGTTGCTGAGCCTAGGGTAATACAAGTGGAGAGGGAGAGAGCCCCAGTTTTACAGAGGCAATTTGATGATTATAAGTTGTTGCCTTCTATGAGTGAATTCAGAGAAAGTCAGATTTTGAGGATTGGAGCCCTGCTTGGACTGGAGAAGGAAAGTTGGATAGATCCCCTCATGCAGGGATTTACTGACCTTTGGGACCTGGACCTGGGTCAGGAGGAGATTGGAGCTGTGGGGACCTTCAGATTTGGAGGAATTTTGAAACACGTCCTGAAATATCTTTTGGATTTTAGTTTTAACTATGGAGATTTGGCTGACCTGTCGAGAAGGAATAAAAACATTGCTAGGTCGGAGCTTCCCTGAGATCTACTCTTCAGCATCAAAGGAAGGAAATTAAGAACAAGATCAGCAGAAGACAAAGTAAAGTGCATGTATAAATATGAAGAACACATGCAGAAGGGACTTGGAAAAGTGTTAAGAGCCTTGGACAGAAGATCACCAGGTTGATGGTCTATATGGAATTGACGGAAATGACTGGCAGAATCCGAGACCAGGGAGAAGAGACGGTGGAAGAAGATTGGAAAAAGTTTAAAGTCTATTTATAGAAATATTGTAAAATTAATGAGTGTTAGAAAAATGTTGGAATGAAATTATATGGCTTTAGTAGAAATGTTATATGGAGTTAAGCATAAATAAGTATTATAGTATTAATGGAAAAGAAGGTTAAAATAAGTCAAGATAATTATAAGACAGAAAATAGAGAAAGATGGAAAGGCATTGCTGAAACAATTAATAGAATTGGAATACAAAAAGGGAGGTGAGAGGAGGTCGAGGAAACAAGGGAATGAAAGTTACAGATAGGTAGCCGTGTTGGTCTGCCATAGTCAAAACAAAATAAAAAAATTCCTTCCAGTAGCACCTTAAAGAACAACTAAGTTAGTTCTTGGTATGAGCTTCCGTGTGCATGCACACTTCTTCAGATACACTGAAACAGAAGTCACCAGACCCTTCTATATAGTGAGAAGGTGGGGAGCTCTCTATATTCAGCTCTCTATATTGGACAAACAGGCCAAACCTTACGCCAAAGAATAAACGGACATAAATCGGACATCAGGAATCACAAGACAGAGAAACCAGTAGGAGAACACTTCAATCTCCCAGGACATTCTATACAAGATCTCAAAGTAGCTGTTCTATTACAAAGGAATTTCAGAAATAGACTGGAAAGAGAAGCTGCTGAATTGCAACTTATTACCAAACTTAAAACCATGGAGAGACCTGGTCTGAACAAAGACATTGGATTCTTATCTCATTATACATGACAAAGCCATTTTTCACCTTTTCACCCCTTGCTTTTTCCTGTAAGACCTATTGCAGTCGTTAAGAGTCGTCAACAGGCTCATCACAGCTATCTGCCAATCACCCATTCCCACCACCCTTCTGAGTAATACCCCTCCCCACCTTCTCACTATATAGAAGGGTCTGGTGACTTCTGTTTCAGTGTATCTGAAGAAGTGTGCATGCACACGAAAGCTCATACCAAGAACTATCTTAGTTGGTCTTTAAGGTGCTACTGGAAGGAATTTTTTTATTTTGAAGGGAATGAAAGATAAGGCATTGAAATGGTATGATGTATGCTTTTAAACTGTTTTTGTTCTGTTTTGTTTAGTTTAATGTATTGATGTTGCGTTGTGTATATTGTAATGTATTGTTTTTGCTTTCTTTTGCTTTTGCTTTTTTTCTTTTCTTTTTTTTCCTTTCTTTTGTAAGGTTTAAAAGTAATAAATATTATTTAAAAAAAAACAAAAACGAAATTCAGTTGCTCTCATAACACACTAGGCATGGCCTTTTTCTTCCTGCCATCACTCACTGAGCGTGTTTTCCGCTGCAGCCCAAAGGCCTCTCCCATTGGCCAGACCCCGTCTGTTTGGGTCCCATGGGGCATCTGGGAAGTGTGGGTGTTTCTGCCCCAGAGGCCACTTGCTTCATTCTGACTTCCATTGCACTTCTTTCAACCAGTTTGGAGAGATCTTTTGGGGGCTCTTTGCAAACCACTTGGGCTTCCTTTGTGCTGAATAATTTGCAAATTTGGCCACTTTTGATGGCTCAGATCATTTCTAGTCCAAGTCATAGAATTGACTCCCATACAGATCCTTGGACAGCCCCTCTCCTGCCTTCCATCAACTCGAGAACCATCTGTGCTTCCTGTCCTCTGTTAACCCACCACCCGCCCTTCATAGGAAGCAAGGAGTGTCCTTTGCCTTCCTTGCAGAGGGTGAGGGGATGTTTTAATTGTAGATGGGGAAGGGACCCTGAGGGTCATCTAGCCCAACCCCCTGCAACGTTCCTGAAAGACTCCTTTGCCTCCTGACAGACATGATCCCAGAGAACGCCCTTGAAGAAATGACCAAGAACTTGGACATGAGTGCAGTGTTGGCCGAGATCAACCATGCCGACCGCGAGGGCGTCCGCATGATGTGAGGCTTCTCTGAGGGGCTGGGAATGTGGGGAGGGGGAGGGCAAGCAGTGGGTGTCCCTCTGGCCCCTCCCCAAGGAGGCCAGGGAGGGGAGCAGGCAGCAAAGATTTTGCATTCAGCATTGAGATCCCCCTTTATCTAACTCTGTGCTTTCCCCACCGCACAGCTTCTCCCAGTCCCCAGCCCTGGAGCTAGACAAGTTTCTGGAGGATGTGAGGTGAGAATTTTCTTCCACCACCTTCTTGTGTGCCAGGGAGCCTCTCCTGGGCTGACCAGCCTGGACCCTTGCCTCCTTCCCTTCTCTTCCACCAAGTGGAAGGCCCGCAACTTTGCTGCCCACCTGGGGAACAGAGCCTGACCCCTCTCCCCCTCTAGGAACGGCATCTACCCCCTCACGGCCTTTGGCCTGCCCCGCCCTCATCAGCCGCAGCAGGAGGTGGTGACGTCTCCCATTGCACCCCCATCGGTCAAGACGCCCACGCCAGAGCCTGCGGAAGTGGAAACCCGCAAGGTGAGTTGCTGTCCTGCTCCACTCAGGTCCTGGAGCCTGGCCAGCAGGCACAGCCAGGGCCTCCCACCCCACTCACTGCCTCCCCTTGCCTCCCGCAGGTGGTCCTGATGCAATGCAACATCGAGTCAGTCGAGGAAGGGGTGAAGCACCATGTATGTACCAACCTGGGCTGGGGGGGGGTCTCTTCCACCATGCTGCCCTACTTGAAGGGGCCTGGGTTGGCTGCGCGCCAGAGCCCAGGGGACAGGAACTGACTTTGGCTTCTCTCTGCCCAGTTGACACTGCTGCTGAGGCTGGAAGACAAGCTGAACCGACACCTGAGCTGTGACCTGCTGCCCAGTAAGTCCCGCCCTCCCTCCCTCCTGGCTGGGCATTGCTGGGCAAGGGAAGCCCTCCTCCTGCTCCTGACTTTTGGCTGCCTCTTCTTCTCCCCCTTTCCCAGGTGACAATATCCAGGAGCTGGCGGCCGAACTGGTCCAGCTGGGATTCATCAGTGAGGTAGGATCCTGCCCACTGGCAGGCTGGGTGGGTGGGTGGGTGGGCTCAGCCCGTGAGTGGGGCTCTCACTGGCCTCTCCTTCCCTCTGCCCCTTGCAGGCTGATCAGAGCCGGCTGAGCTGTTTACTTGAAGAGGCCTTCAGCAAGTTCTTCTACTCGCGGAACGGAGCGCTGGCGGCCGTCACCGTCTCCTCCTAAGGGCTGCCCCCACGCCAGCAGTGCCTGGGCACTGCCTCCGCAAAGGGCCCCCTCCCCCCGCCAGGCCGCTGCTGCCGCCGCCTGCACACAACCAGCTTGGCTGTGCCTCCTGCATGTGCCGCAGCCGGCAGGAACCCCGCAGACAATCGCTGCCACCATGGGGAGGGGGGGCAGGAGGGAGGGGGCAAGGCGGGGAAGGGGGGCTGTGTGCCTTGTCAGTATTATTCCCCCCCCCCCCCCCTGGGGCCAGTGGCCTCCCTCTCCCCCCGGCTCACGCATGGAGTTTTGTTTTGCTTGAATTGTACAGAGGGTTTTTTTTGCACAGCACAGAGATGTCTGTCTTGTTATTTAAGGGGGTGGGAGGGAGGGGGGAAGAAGAGTGAGGGTGGCTCCTCCCCCTGCCCCTCCCCCTCTCTCACATGCTTTCCAGCCCCACAGTCACCCCCTTCCCTGGCAGCCTCACCCTCCTCTGGGCAGCTCCTTTTCTCCCCCTTGCTTGGCTGCCCTTCTTGCCCTGGGTTGTGCAGCAGAGACACCTCCTCCTGAGCCCTGGAGAAAGTGGGTGGGCAGGTGGGCACAGTGCCATGAATGTCGCAGGTGCAAGAGGCAGCCAGCAGCTGGCCAGACACCCCCCCAAGAGCTGGGTTCCCCTCCCTCCCCCCTCCCCAACAGGGCTGGAGCCGGTTGCTCAGCGACGGGCACCCATTCCCATCTCCAGAGCTGAGGCTGCTCCAAGTGTTTGTTTCTGTTCCTATTTTTAATAAACTGTTTTGTAAATAAGCCACAGTGTCCTCATTGTCTCTGGTCTTTGGGGAGGGGACCAGCCACCCAAGGGGAGTCAGCTCCTGCCTGCAGAGGGGGTGCTCTTCTTTCAAGGCCCCCTTTGAATACAGAGAGCTGCAGGGAGCAGCTTGCGCCTCATGCCTTTTCAAAGAAGTACTTGGGCTGGGCAAGGCTGGAGGAGCGGGGGGGGGGGGGACCCACAGCAGGCAGTGGAGGAGCCCTCCCTGGTGGACTCTTCTTCCCTTGCGGTTTTTAAATGGAGGTCAGATGGTCATCTGTCAGGGATTCTTCAGCTGTGATTTCTGCATTGCAGGGGGTTGGACTAGATGAGCCTTAGGATCTTCCATCTCCATGAGCCCTTCTGCACTGAGGGTCAAATTCTATCCTCCCCTCGTAGCCCTGGCAGCAAGGGGGGGGGGGGCAGCAAGTGTGCTGCTGTGTGGAGAAGAGATAAACCTGTAGAGGAGGGGCTGCTGCTGCTGCTGCTGGTGGTGGTGGTGGAGTCCTGCATGTCTCTACTTTCTGAGCCCCCATTGGATGCTAAGGCCACAAAGCCAGAGAGGAGGAGGCCTAGAAACCTGGCCAGGCAGCTGGTGGGCCTCAGACATTTCCACTCGCCTTTTTGGTTGTTGCTGGCTAGAGAGCTTCTTCCACACAGTGACTGACACGGCTGGTGGCAAGGAGTTCCCTTGGTAGGAGCCATGAAAAGGTAGTGCTGCATACATTTTCTATTATTAAAGCTTTTTTGGTACAACAGGAGAAAGGGGGGAGAAAGAAAAAAAGAAGAGGGGGGAAGAATAAAACAAAAGAAAAGGGGCTTCTGATTCTCCTGTCTGTTACATTAAAAAAATTCAAAACAATCATTTCATGACAACATGCAACTACTTTACTTTCCATAAACCGGTATTTTTCCAGTCTTCAAACCCAGATGTGTTTTCCTTTTTACACAAAAAGTCCAAAAGGGGTTCCCAGTTAAGGAGATTGATAAATGTCAGCAAGAGTTTGTCTCAAACATTAATCAACTTTGTCCAACAATTTCACCAACCATGACTCTATATAAAATAATGATAAATCTTTCCCTCTGCAGATATAAGCATCTCTCCACTGTGAATATAATTTAATACATTATTGCATATCCATTGGTCCGCACCCAGTTCTGTCTTCAATTTCCACTTTGTATTTGCCATGTTTTCCACCTTATCTAGTATTGACTCTTCCATTTGTGTTTCCATTTTGCGTTTCTTCCAGTCTTTTCCAAAAAACAATGCCAGAGATTTAATAGCTTTATCTCCTGGGATCACTCCAAATTGTAGATAGAACTCTTTTCTTAGTTCCATTGATGTCAGATTATCCAGATATCTCTTCATTTATAACTTTTTGTTTTCCAGAATCCCAGCTTTATCATTCAGTGGTTCTTCCACTTCATCAGTTGCTCCTTCTACTTTTGCCACAGCTTAATCTCTGGGTCCTGCCAGTTTTTTGTTCTCTAGGCAGGTTTCCCAAACTTGGGTCTCCAGATCTTTTTGGAATACAACTCTCATCCTCGCTAGCTGGTGGGAATTGTGGTCCGAAAAACACCTGCAGAGCCCAGTTTGGGAAACGCTGCTCTAGAGATTCTAGAAGTATCTGAAGAAGTGTGCAGGCACACCAAAGCTCATACCAAGAACTAACTTTAAGGTGCTACTGGAAGGAATTTTTTTATTTTGTTTTGACTATGGCAGACCAACACGGCTACCTATCTGCAACTAGAGATTCTGTATCATTTCCGATCCTTTTTCCATTTCAATCGGCTCTCGCCGAATTCCCTTCTTCTGCGTTCTGCCCGCCAAAGGCCGCCTTTTCCGAGGCGTCTTTGGGAAGCTGGTGCAGCGCATCTCGTCCGGCCTGGGCTCGCCCTTCTCCTGGCGCCCCTTCGCTCTGGGCTGGGCATGGGGGCGGGCGGGCGCCCAGGAGTCCGAGGCTTCACTGGGCGAGGATGGAAAGCGGGACGCCAGCCGGGAAGCCGGCCTGGGAAGAGCCCGCCTCCCTCCCTCCCTCCTTCCCTCCTTCCTTCCCGGAGGAGGTCTCGCCCATCCCGGGCTCCAGGTCCCTTCAGCCCTCCCCGCCGTTGCCGGGCAACCAGCCGCTCCCGCGGACTCGGTGGTGCCCCCGCTTCCCATCATCCCCCGCGGCCGCCGCTCTGCCCGCGGACCTCGCTGAGCGCTTTCCGCTCCCTCACTTCCGGCGGCGGCGGCTCTGTCGCCTCAGCTTCCGGCGCTCCTTGTTCCGCGCGGCGGCGGCGGCGGCGACTCTCTGGTGCCCGTTTCCGGTTCCGCCTGCCGGTCTCCTTCCCTCGCTCGGTTCCTTTCGCCGCCCGCCCGCCCTCCCGGCCCGCCTTCCCTCTCCGGCCCGGCGGGGCCCGCGCCTGCCCGAAGCCATGGGGGCCTACCTGTCGCAGCCCAGCACCGCCAAGAGCTCCGGGGACGGCGCCGGGGACGGGCCTCGCCCGCTGCGCTTCGGCTTCAGCGCCATGCAGGGCTGGCGGGTCTCCATGGAGGTAGGTGCGCGAGGGACCGGGGGGCGGGAGCGGGCCGGAGACCCCGGGCGGGCAGCGCCTCCCGCTCACGCTCACGCCCGCGGCCGCTTCTCTTTCAGGACGCCCACAACTGCATCCCGGACCTGGACGGCGAGACGGCGATGTTCTCCGTCTACGACGGCCATGGAGGTAGGTGAGCGCGGCCCCGGGGCTCGGGGGGCCGGACGGGAGCCCCGAGGCGGCGGCCGGGGGGCGGGGTCTCTCTTGGCGCCCCTCCCTGCTCGGGGTCCCTCTGCCTTGATCCCAAGGGCCGTCTGGCCCGATCCTCTGACGCCCCCCTCTCCTTTGCTCCAGGGGAAGAGGTCGCTCTGTACTGTGCCAAGTACCTCCCAGAAATCATCAAGGACCAGAAGGCATACAAAGAGGGCAAGCTGCAAAAGGTACGGGGCAAAGGGCCTTTCTCCAAGGAGCCGCTTCCCCCTCACCAGGCTTCAGAGCTCAGGGCCAAAACAGGAAGCCCTTCGCAGCATGTGGGGCACAGGTCTTCTTGCCAGGTTCCAGCCACGACCTGTGCAGGGTGGGGAGCTCAGCGCCCAAAGCTGAGCCCTGGGGAAATGTTGCAAAGGGATGTTAGCACAGCGCTTTCTTGCGACTCTGAAGCTAAATGGGGCCTCGCACTGGCCCCATTTCAACAGGGTGGCATGGCCAGTTGCTGCAACTTGGATTTGGGGACTGTGATCCTTCTTGGAATTGTAGAATTGGAAGGGACCCCCATCCAGTCCAACCCCCAACAATGCAGGAATCACAACGAAAGATGTGGCCACCCAACCTTCCTTTGGAAATCTCCAATGAAGGAAAGTCTGCCTCCTTCTGGCAGATTCTGTTCCGCAATCAAACATTTCTTACGCTTATTATTATTATTATTATTTATACCCTGCCCATCTGGCTGGGTTTTCCCAACCACCCTTGGCGGCTCCCAGCAGCAGAAAAATCTTCCTAAGGTTTGGACAGAATCTCCTTCCTTGTCATTTGAATCCCTTGGCTTGGATCCTGCTCTCTGGAGCAGCAGCAGAAAACAAGCTTGCTCCATCTCTCACGGGACAGCCCTTCTGGTGTTTAAAGTGGCTCCCAAGCTACCTTTGCATTTCCTCTTCTGCAGGCTAAACATCCCCAACTCCATCAATCATTTCTCAGAAGGCCCTTGATTTTCGCATCTTTATTTCCCTGAATGTGATGTTATATGGTCAAGTAACTGTTAAAGAAGAATTTTTAGGGTGTTTCATTTCTGAGACCTTCAGGGGTTGCTTCGTTATGTGTAACAGGCCTCCAGAGAATGGCAGAATTGCTTTGCCCAATTCTCTCTTGTCTCCTAACTGGCTAGCTTGATGGCTTTAGGAAGCTCCCAAGCCGAGTTCAGCCTCCCTACCCCCAATTAGAGCAAAGGCTGGAACTTGAACTGGCCATTGTTCTGAGCTGAACCAAGTCTGTTCGCAGGACTCCTTATTACCAAGAGACTCAGGCAAAGGACAGGAGGCCCTCCTGTTTTGCTTGGTTCTGGTGCAGGGTTGGGTTGGGTTGCCCCACTTGCAGGGGTTCGAGAGCACCGCTGGGACTGACGCCCTTTCTGTGCTGCTCTAGGCTCTTGAGGATGCCTTTCTGGCAATCGATGCTAAGCTGACAACTGAGGAGGTGATCAAGGAACTGTCACTGATGGCAGGTCGACCCCGAGATGATGGGGATGAGAAGGAGGAAAAGGTGGCTGATGAAGATGATGGTGAGCCACAGAGGCAGTTCATTGCCCAGACAGGAGTGTCCCCAGGGGGAGAACTGAATCAGAACCAGAGGGTGGGGGGCAAAGGATTCTCTTAGCTTTGTCCCGAAGACGTTTCTCCACTGGGAGAGGCAGAGAGGCAAACATTGTCTTGTACACAGTGAGATTAGGATTGCACCACAAGAATGGGGAGACTAGCCTGATTTGGCTTCCTTGAGAGGCTGCAGCTGCCCAGAGTCATGGGCAAAGCAGCGCTGGTCTATTGTAGGGAGTGGGCTTGAGGGGTATGAAAAGTTCTGTATGTTCAGAGCAACCAGGTGAAGGTGGGGCGGGGGTGTTATGGGGTTCCACGGGACTCTGTGATGGATTGGCTGGGAGAACAGATCCTTCTTTCCTTGTTTCTAGTGTAGGTTGCATGGGCAGGATCCAGCAGAGTGGATTTCTGCTTGCACAACAAAAGTCTTCTCTCCCTGCATGTTCTTCCCAAAATGAGAACCTAGAACAGGAATTTTAGAGGCAACATATGGAGAGGAAGTCCTTGCAGTAGCATAGAAGCTTGGCTTGATCCTGCCCTGGGCCTGGAAGCCATTTTCCTCCTGATTGACACTACTGGGCCTGGGAACAGTGACCCTGACCCCCCCCCCCCAATTTCCTTTCTCTCTGTCCCTGTTCAGTGGACAACGAGGAGGCTGCCTTGCTGCACGAGGAGGCCACCATGACCATTGAGGAGCTGCTCACGCGTTATGGCCAAAACTGCGTCAAGGGCAAGTTGGGGACCCCCAGCAAAGACCCAGCGCAGGAAGAGGCGCAGAAAGGGCGGAGCCTGAATGGGGAGGTGGACACAGAGGAGCTCCTGAGGCACCGCCAGGAGGAGGAGGAGGAGGAGGAGGCAGCCAATGGCCAGGCATGCCCCAAGTCCTCCAGCGCCTGCCCTGGCCCAGACGCGGCTGGCGGGGGGGATGCTGTCGCTCCTTCCCAGAAAAAGGCTGCTGAGGGAGGGGCAGCCTCCAGCGCAGGCGAAGCAGAACCGTCCTGCTCCTCCGCAAGCAAGGCCCAGCGGGGGGCTAAGTCCAAGTTCTTTGAGGACAGTGAGGAGGAGGAAGAGGAGGAAGAAGAGGAGGAGGAGGAGGAGGAAGAGGAAGAAGATGACAGCGAGGTACCCAGCGTGGGTGGGTGGGTTGGCCACTTGAGCCCCATGGTCTTCCCATGTCTGGACTGGTGGGAAAACCAGGCATCATTGTCCCGCAGGCCCCTTTGCTGCACTCAGCTTCAGCCTTAGAAATCAGGCAGCCGCGTTTTGCGACTGACACAGAGCCAATTGTGACCACACGGAGTTCTCTGGATGCCAGACTGGTCTTATTCTGGATTGTTTTATTTGATGTTTTAATGTGTTGTAAACCGCTTTACGATTGGTTCTTTCAAGTATAAAGCAGTATAGAAATGAAATCATAGAATTGTAGAGTTGGAAGGGAACACGAGACTCATGAATAATAACACAGTCGTATCTTGGATCTTGAATGTCCTGGAACTCAGACGTTTTGGGTCTCAAATGCCGCAAACCCGGAAGTGATTGTTCCGGTTTGCGAACGTTCTTTTGGAACCCTAACGTCCGAAGGGGCTTCCACGGCTTCTAATTGGCTGCAGGAGATTCCTGCAGCCAATCAGAAGCTGTGATTTGGTTTTCGAATGTCGAACGGACTTCTGGAACAGATTCCGTACGACTAATTTTAAAAACCTCATTATTATTATTTTTTAAATGCCAACACATTCTACTGTGGTGAGCATAACCCAGGCTTTAGTTGCCATTTGGTTTTCAGACTATATAAACCACTGAGCCTCTTGGGCTTGCCGATTGGAATGTTGGCAGTTTGAACCCATGCAATGGGGTGAGCTCCCGTTGCTCTGTCCCAGCTCCTGCCAACCCAGCAGTTTGAAAGCACACCAGTGCCAGTAGATAAATAGGTACTGCTGCGCCTGGAAGGTAAGTGGCCTTTCTGTGCGCTCTGGTTTCCATCACGGGGTCCCACTGCGCCAGAAGCAGTTTAGTCCTGCTGGCCACATGACCTGGAAAGCTGTCTGCGGACCAACGCACGCTCCCTCAGCCTGAAGCAAGATGAGTGCCACACCCACCATCGCCTTTGACTGGACTTCATTGTCCAGGGCTCCTTTATCTTTACCTTATTAGATTATATATAAGAGATTCCAAGAGTGCTCACTTCTTTTCTTGGGGGTGGGTGGGTTCGTGTTTCAACCAGGAATGCAGTGAGGATGAGGATGGTTACAGCAGTGAGGAGGCAGAAAACGAGGACGAAGACGACACTGAGGAAGCGGAGGAGGATGAGGACGAAGACGTGATGCTCCCAGGCATGGAAGGCAAGGAGAAGGTCAGTCAGTGCCTTGGCGGGAGGAGGGGTCTCTGAGGAGGAAGAGTTGTGCTCCGAGTCTCCCTCACCCTCGCTAGCCCAGAGGGGCCTTGGGGGCCTCAGGCCAGGCCTGCCTGGCTCTTGCTGAGCTCTGCCTTCTTGGTCTGCAGCCCGGCTCTGACAGCGGCACCACGGCGGTGGTGGCGCTTATCCGGGGCAAGCAGCTGATTGTGGCCAATGCCGGAGACTCTCGCTGCGTCGTGTCGGAGGGCGGCAAAGCCGTGGACATGTCCTATGACCACAAGCCGGAGGACGAGGTGGAGCTGGCCAGGATAAAGAACGCTGGTGGGAAAGTGACCATGGACGGCCGGGTGAATGGGGGCCTGAACCTCTCCAGAGCCATTGGTGAGCGGTTCAGCAGGCTGCCAGGCAGTCACTTCCTCTCTGCCCCTTCCCTGCTAGGGAGAGCCCAGCGACCCTCCTTCCCCTGACCTGGAAGGCCCATACCTCCATTGTGGAGCCCTTTGCTTTGAGGGGCAGGCAAGGTCAAGGTTTGAATGGGAGGAAGATGGCCTGTTTCCCCCACCCCCCACTACTTAGAATAATAGAATCTATCTAAGAGTTGGAAGGGACCCCCAAAGGCCATCCAGTCCAACCCCCTCATCCATGGCAGGTGGCAACCCATCCTCTCCTTAAAAACCTCCAAGAAAAGCGAGTTCACCACCTTCCGAGGGAGCCTGTTGCGCTGCTGGGCGCCTGTTGCCCTCGGAGAGTCCTTGCGGAAGAAGAAAGACCAGCCCAAGGCTCCATTCCCCTACCTCTGAGCCCCCTCACCTATTTCTCTCCTCTGCAGGCGACCACTTCTACAAGCGCAACAAGAACCTTCCCCCGGAGGAGCAGATGATCTCTGCGCTGCCAGATATCAAGGTGCTGACAATCAATGAGGACCACGACTTCATGGTCATTGCCTGCGACGGCATCTGGTAGGTGTCCCAGGGAGGGCTACGGGGGGGGGGCAAGAGCTGCTGCCCTTCTTGCAGCTGCTGGGCTTCCTCTCTCAGCTCACTGGGTGGGGGCGGCTCACGTGGGATCCCCGGAGTGGGCTGCATTGGTCCGAGAGCAGCCTGGCCTTCCTCCTGCGCCTGCTGACCTCCCTTCTCTTTGCGTCCGCCTCTGCCCAGGAATGTCATGAGCAGCCAGGAGGTGGTGGACTTTGTCCAGTCCAAGATCACCCAGAAGCAGGAGAATGGAGAACTTCGATCCCTTTCGTCCATAGTAGAAGAGGTGAGTGGCAGGCCTTACAAGCCATTTCAGCTCCTCCTTCCATGCTGTTGGGCTCAGGCACTTTTAAGAGGCAGGGGTGCAAAAATTATTATGTATTGAATTTGTATCACTACAAAGGACCACAGCAGGAAGACCAGAATCCTGGGTTGGGGCAGCTCAACCCAAACGCAGGGCCCTTGGCAGGGGCTGGGCTCCGGTAGTGCCAGCAAGCAGGAAATCCCACCCAGCTGGCTGTGTGAGGGGGCTCCGGAAAAGGAGACCAGGCCTGCACACAAGCTTGTCTGAGGCCCAGAGCGGGGGTCTTTTCCATGAGACACCCCACCATGATGCCCATTAAGTCTGCAGTCGGCTGAGAGGCATGGGGTGTTCTTGGCATGGCAGCGTATGCCTGGCACATCCCTGGCTGGCGTCCCCTCTGAGGCCCAGGGCAAGTGTATTATGGGCCTCTGCATTATGGGCCTGAACCAGGTTTTGGGACTTCTGGGCCCAGCTGGGGGTGCCTGCATGCCTGCCTACCTTCAGGGCTGTTGTGTGTGCCTTTCCTTCTCTCTGTCTCGCTCTCTGCCCAAAGAGGGACCTACTCCTCCACCCATCTGAGGAGAGGTGCCCTTGTGCCCAGCACCAGGCTGCCTACACATCTCCTGCCAGCCGCACACCCAATGCCTTGAGCATCCTTGACGCAGCTGCTGCTCCTGGCCAGGCCCTGTGAGACACAGCTGGCACATTGAGGTGACACTGGGCCTCCCCCCCCCTCTCTCTCTGCCAGCTCCTGGACCGCTGCCTGGCTCCGGACACGTCTGGTGACGGGACCGGCTGTGACAACATGACCTGCATCATCATCTCCTTCAAGCCTCGCCCCACCCCGGGGCCCCCGGCCGAGGGTGGCAAACGGAAACTGGAGAAGGAGGAGGAGAGCGGCAGGGGCAGCACAGGGGCAGAGGCGGCAGCAGCAGAGGTGGCAGAGGCAGCCCCCTCGGCCCCCACGGAAGAGAGCTGTAGCAAAAAGGCCAGGCAGGACTAGCAGCGCCCGCCTTGGGCTGGGAATCGCCTGAGCTCGCCCTGAACTCTTGTTTTCTAAGCGACGCTGAACTCTTGGTGCCAGAGTTAGGCCTTTTTTAGCCTTAGGGAGGCCCAGTTTGTCTGTGTCATTTGGAGGAGGGGGTTCCCGGGGGTCCCACTTGCTGTTCTTGGCAACCATTCCGAAGAGGGAATGGCGGGGGAGGTCCAGGGCCCCAAAGGCGGCCCCCCCACTCCCCCCACCCCACTGCAGCGTCTCTCCAAGTGGTTGTTGCCATTTCCGTGCCTGTGATGTTTCTGTTGGAGGGAAGCAGTTTTTCATTGTCAAGGTTTCTCAGCTGCCCCCTATTTAAGGCCTCTCGGGTTTTTTTTATTTGTGGGATTGGCGCCCACCCCCCTTCCCATGTTGGCCGCCAAGCCTCACTATCTTTCAACTGAGATTTTTCAAACTAAAATCCCAAAAACTGAAGAGTGGCTGTAGTGTCCTTTTGTGGGGTACAAGGAACTGAGCCTTCCCTGCTCCTTGCTTGCTCTCTCTTGAGGGGATGCTCATCAAATTAGCAGGTGTCACCGAACTGGGAGGGGTAGCTAATGCTGCAGAAGACAGAATCAGAATTCAAAACGACCTTAGCAAATTGGATAACTGGGCCCAAATTAACAAAATGAATTTCAATAGGGACAAATTTTGGGTTCTGCACTCAGGCAGGAAGAACCAGATACATAAATATAGGAATGGAGGACACCTGGCTTACATGGGAAAAGGTTTTTGGAGTCTTGGTGGACCACAAGCTTAACCTGAGCCAACCGTGTGATACAGCAGCAAAAAAGGCTAATGCTATATGAGGCTGCATCCACAGAGTCTCGTGTCCAGATCAAGGGAAGTGATGGTCCCACTCTATTTCGCCTTGGTCAGACCACACTTGGAATACTGTGTCCAGTTCTGGGCACCACAATTTAAGGTGGATGTTAACAAGCTGGAACATGTGCAGAGGAGAGTGACCAAGATGATGATGATGATTTATTGAATTTATATACCACCTGCGGGTCTCAGGGCAGTTCTGATCAAGGTTCTGGAAACCAAGCCTTATGAGTAAAGGAACTGGAAAAGAGGAGACTGAGAGGCGATATGAGAGCCACCATCTCAAGGGCTGTCATATGGAAGATGCCTCAAGCTTGTTTTCTGCTGCTCTGGAGGTAGGACTCGAAACCATGGCTTCAAGTTTCAGGAAAGGAGATTCAGACACGGCATACAGAAAATCTTTCTGACAGTAAGAGATGTTCAACAGTGGAATGGTCTCCCTCGGGAGGCGGTGAATTCTCCTTCCTGGGAGGTTTCTAAGCAGAGGTTGGATGGACACCTGTCATGGATGCTTTAGTTGAGATTCCTGCATTGCAGGGGGCTGGACTAGATGAGCCTTGGGGATCCCATCCAGCTATACAAATCTGGGATTAACGGCTTGGTTCATTCCAGACACTTTTCTCCTTCCCCGCCGTGAAACAGCTTATAATCATTGAATTGTAGAGGTAGAACGGACCCCCAGGGAGATACAGTCCAACCCCCTGCAATGCCGGAGTCGCAGCTGATGGTCACCCAACCTCTGCTGAAAAACCTTCCGAAAAGAGCTTTCCCAGTTGGTCTGCTTGCAAAAGGAGCTCCCAGATGCTGCACTTGCTTGCCTGGGGGGCACTCGGCTCTCACCAGGGACAGAGAGACGGCTGGGGGCTGTGCGAACCACCAGATGATCCCAGGGCTGTGAGTGAGGTAGCAAGAAGGCTGGATCCTCTCCCGCTGCCCTCCAGCTGATCACCAGGGCCCTCTCCTTTGCAGTGGGGTCTTTTGGCAGGTACATCCTGAGCTTTTGAGGTGCCTGCCTGGCCCGGCCCAACAGGGATGGAGGAGGGGTGTGTGGATCTGTTTCCCCAAGCTGCACAAATCTCTGGCCTGGCATGAAGGCCATGCAGGCCTTGGCCTGGTCCTCTGCAGCCCCATTCACCCTGCGTCTGGATGATGAACCAGTTCAGCACTGCATCAGGAAACTGGGCTGCCCCACTGCTCCCTGGCTGCCTAGGCAGGAGGGCTGTAGCTGGAGGTCCCAGGCTCAATCCCTGCTTGGGGTCTCCAGAAATATAGAATGTCTACAATTCTGGAGAGCTGCTGTCAGTTGGTGTAGACAGTACCAGGCAGGAGGGACCAATGGTCTGGCTTGGCATTGGGCAGCTTCCTATGCCAGTTCCACAGTTCAAGCCCTCATGGCCCTTTGGCTCACCTGACTTGAGAGAGAGACCCCAGACCCTGGTCTGGTCACCCAGAAGACAGCTGGGCCGTGTAATCATAAGACAAGCCCTTCTGGATCAAGGCAGAGACCCATCGAGTGCCGCCTCCCGTTCTCACAGAGACCAACCAGGGGCAAGCAGGACCTGAGCACCAGCCCCGTCTCCCCTCCTGGGGTTTCCAAAAAGGGATTCCCAAGCATTGCTGCCTCCAACCCTGAGGCAGGGCAGAGCCATGCTGGCTAGGAGCCACGGAGAGCCTTCCCTCCTCCATTAATTGGTCTAATCCTCTTTCAAAGCCGTCTAAGGCACCTAAACGCAGCGCCTACTCTTCTTTCTCTCTGGCAGGAGTTCTGCTCTTTGCCCACAATACACGGCCCAGTCTCCTCTGAACGATCCCTGCCTCTTGGCGTCGTTTCCAACTCTACAATCCTATTATTCCTCCTCCTGCACGGTCCGCTCCAAATCGTCTTTCTTGCTCAAGATGTGGCTGGAGAAACCCAGCCAGATGAGCGGGGTATTAGTATTATTATCATTATCACCATTCTCCTCCAAAGGTGCCTTTTCACGACTCTCCACCCTGACTGACCAGCTCCCCCCCCCCCAGCTGTGCTTGCAGGGTCCTCGAGGGGAGGGGGGCGCAGGCATCTTCCGGGTCCCTGGAGAGAGGAGGCGCTGCTCCTTCGCCCCTTGGGGAGGAAAGAAGAGGCCGGCTTCTCTGTGAGCTGCAAATTTATTGCCTCAAAGCACCAAAGTCCAGAGCCTGAAGTCGTTGACGGGTGAGGGGGGGGGCACAAGTGCAGAAGGTGCGCAGGCAGGCAGGCAGGCAGACAGGCAGGGGTGGATGGGGGGCATCTGCGCTGGCCAGTCCGGTGGGGGGGGGGCGAGTCCGCCTTTGCAGCAGCAGCAGCAGGCGGCGACCTGGGCGCGAGCCTCGCTCCCGGCTGCCGCGCGCGGCTCTCCGGGAAAGCGGCGTCACTCCGTCGTCACTCCGGCCAAACTGCAGCCGTCGCTGGTGTAGGTGAGCGAATCCGTGGAGAAGCTTTGGCCCGACGCGGCGCTGCAGAGGCTGTGCTCGTGGGCGGCCGGAGGCTCCGTCTCCACCTCCACCGCCACCTCCATCCTGTTCTGCCCGTCCCTGCGCGGGGCAGAGACCTGTGTCACTGGCGGTAGTGGCGTAAAAAAAGCCGGGGGCCTAATTTTATAATAATGGCACTTCTACCCCCCGTTTCCCCTCTGAGGCGCTCAAGGTGGCTTAGATGGTTCTCCCCGCCGCATTTTATATCCAGAACAACCCTGTCAGGTAGCTTGGGCCCGGCGCTCTAGCCACTAGACCGCACTGCCCCCGCCCCCTGGACTGACCTGCGGGAAGTGGCCTGAGCTGCTGCTTCGTTCCACGGGCTCTCCGGGCCCTTCGGGCAGGACGCCTCCAGCTGCCCGCTGCTCCGGCTGGGCAGGAAGGGGGCAGCCATGGCGGCGGCGGCGGCGGCGGCGGCGGCAGAAGAGCCCCCTCCCTCAGCCCCCATCGGCGTGGGCAGCGCGGCCAGCAGCTCGTTCACTGCAACAGGCAGAGGGAGGGAGAGAGAGGATTTGCTCGGAGGTGACGGTCGGCTAATTTATATGGCAGCTTAAATCAAAAGTTCTCCGGCTGGCTTTAAAGATGGCACTACAGCAAAAGCAGCAGATAAATGCAGAACCAAATGAAAATGTTCCTAGTCCGGTTGGCACCGGCAGGCAAACGCCCGGCCCGGAGACAAGGATGACCGGCAGAGGATCTCTGCCCGCAAAGCCCCTTCTGTACCGCAGCCCCCCTCCCTACCGATTGAGAGCTCTCCGCCCAGCCGGTTAGGACGGAGCCTTGGCGGAGGGAGAGGGGCTTCCGGGCCAGGCCGCCCACGACTCACGTACCTTTGGCGAGGTTCTCCAGCTCGACGGCGCTGAGCTCCCCGGCCTTCCTGCGGGCGCCTCCGCAGCCCCAGCGGTTTCGGCACAGCGAGAGCACCACGACCCCGTAGACGTAGGTGAGCATCAGGGGCACCCCGACGCCTGCGGGCAGAGAGGCTGGCGTGAGGCGCGGCCCAGCAGCAGCCGATCCAGGAGCAGAGAAAGCCGCCGCCGTCCAGCTCCAGGCAAGGCGTCTCTCCCAGCCCTTCCTGGACCCGGGACCGTCGGCGGGCAAGGCAGCTCCTCTATGAAAAGGAAGTAAGATTCTAGTCCTGATGGGTCTAACAAGAAGAAGCGCAGCTGCATTCAATAGCTCCCTACCCTGTAAACTGACTGGCAGCAGCAACTGCTCTCCAGGGTTCTGGGGGGGGGGGATTCTCAGCCCTTCCTGGAGACTGACCCCTCTGAGCAGCAGCGCCCTCTGGGGGCCCTTACCCACAGTGAGGGCGGTGATGACGGGCGACACGAAGAGCGAGAGCAGGATGGTGCTGGCGACCGACAGGCACTGCTGGCAGCCGGAGAGCTTGCTCTTGCGCCCGTGGCTCAGCACCTGGCGGAGAGAGGAGGCGGCGGAGGGGCAGTGGGTCTCCTCGCTCTGGGCCCCTTCAGGCCGGCGCAGCAGGACGGGGACCCTCGCCCAACCTCCGGGGAGCGAGCCGCGGCCCCCTTACCTTCTTGCCCATGTAGATGGGGATGCCCAGCGTGATGACGGGCACGGCGATCCCCGCCACCAGCGAAATCACCATCGGGGCGCCCAGCACCATCCCCAGCTGCCACAGGACCTTCCGCGTGCGCGACCAGCGCTTCTTCCCCCAAAAGGTGCAGCCAGAAGGACTGGGGAGAAGGAGGAAACAAGGGGGGAGTCAGCAAGGGGGTGTCGAAGGGCACCCACAGGAGCACCAGAGCGCCTCTTCTAGGGGGGCCCCACCACCAGCTCCCCATTTCGCTTTCGGGGGCTCCGTCCAACTCGACACTTCTGTGAGTCTATGAATTTTGAAGATTGGAGGGTCAAGGATCTTTGACAGGTGGGGCAGCCCAACTCACCTGCCCATCACGTGACATCCTAATGACTGCCATGTGATTGACAGGCACCCATCCACCTGCCTTATGTTCGCCTCCCTCCCTCCTGATAATCCTCCCGCCCCTCCAGAACATCTTTTGCTCCGGCGGGACTTTGCTTCGTGGTCACCCTTGGCTGCGTTTCATAGAATCACGGAGCTGTCGAATTCTAAAGGGCTCCCCGGGGTCATCCAGCCCGACCCGCTGCAATCTAGGCGTCGCATCCAAAGCAACCCTGCGCGGCTGGGAAACTGTTGCCCACCGAGCTAATTCTTTTCTTTGGGTTTAGGTTGCATTCCGTCCTGTCATTTTTGCAGGAGAGAGGGAGGGAATGTTTCACTGTATAAAAAATGAAAGAAAGGTAAAGGACCCCTGGACGGTTAAGTCCAGTCAAATGCGACTCTGTGGTGCGGCGCTCATTTCCGCTTTCAGGCCCAGGGAGCCGGTCTTTGTCCGCAGACAGTTTTTCCCGGTCCTGGGCCAGCAGGACCAAACCGCTTCACTACAAACGCCCGGGGAGGCGCGTGCAAACCCAGCCGAGCTCCCTTCTGCGTCCGCTTCGACGGGGCTTCCCCCGGGCAAGCGGGGCGAGGAGGACGGCAGCCTTAGGCGGCTTCTGCAGGCTCGGAGGGGCCAAGCCTGGTTCTTCTGCCCTTTCCTTCGGCCGCCCCCCCCCGCCGCCCCCCAGTCGCACCTGAGGAAGTGGACGTCGGTGATCTCGCGCAGGCAGAGCCAGCAGAAGAGGCAGCCGCAGATGGTGCAGTTCATGCGGTTGCAGCTGCCGTCGTCCACCTTCATGATGAGCGCCCCGCAGCGCGGGCAGACCTTGATGGCGTCCTTGTCTGCGGGGAGAGAGGCGGCAGGTCGGGGCCGGGACCTTCTCCGGCCCGGGGGCCGAGGGGAGAGAGAGAGTCGGGGGCCAGGCCCAGAGAGAGGGGCGTCTAGGCGGGGAGAGGGCCCCCTGAAGCCCCCTGCCCTTCCCACTGTGGGGGGCTGCTGGCTGGGGGTTGCGGCCGGCCGGCCGGCCGGCCCCCCACTCCCTCCTCGAGAAGGGGGCTGCACTCACCCTGCGCGCTCCCCGGCGCCGCCGCCCCGGCTTCCTCCTTCCGGATCAGCTGCAGGGAGAGCTCCCTGGCGCCCAGGGGCGCTTGCTGGCTCCATACTCGCCAGGCCTGCTCGCACGAGGCCTCGGGGTGCCAGGGCTGCCGGCAGTGGAAGCAGAACTCGGTGCGGCAGTCCGGGCGGGCGCAGACCAGGCGCGGACACTCGGCGCAGCCGTAGGCGATGACCGCGTAGCTGCAAGCAGAGGCGCTTTGAGAGAAAGGGGGGCCCGACAGGCGCGCCCCCAAGTCCGCCCCTGCTGGGAGGGGGAGAGGGGGGCTCAGAATGGGAGGCTGGCCTCGCCCTTCCTGGTCCTCCCCCCCCCCAGTGGCCCAGTGGGACATTTGCCCCTTACTGAGACCGGGCTCTCACCTAACCCGGAGCCGCTGCCTGCTGCAGTCTGGGGGCCCCGATTCTGCAGCCGGGAATAACCAAACTCTGGTCTCTGGCCTCCAGGCACCAGAGGCTCCTGGCCGACCCTGGCGGGGGGGGGGGGGGGCTCGCGGCCAGCTGCGCTTCTGATGTGCCTGGACTGTCTTCCTTCCCGAGACCTTTAGATCTTAATACTTCCACAATCCAATTCAGAACTACACGTGTTTCATCTTAATTGACGGGAAATGTGTGATGTACTGCGCGGGGAGAGAGCGGGATAACTTTTCTGTTTTCAGCTTCGCAGTTCCATCCTGGGAACAGACTGAGCTGCCTTTCGGCGGAGTCCGAGCCCCCAGCGGCCACCCCGACAGGAAACACAGCTCCTCCTCACCCCACCCCAGGGCCCAAGGGTGCTGAAGGAGGCTTGGGCATGGGCGTAGCCAAGGGGAGCAGCTCCCCCCCCCCCCATATCAAGTAAATCAAGAGAAATACTTAACTAACTGAACAATCACGTTTGTTCTGCCCCCTCTAAGAAAAGTTCTGATCTCCCTAAAACCAAGTCCTGCCCGCCTATGGAGGGGGTGTCGCAGCACCGCCAGGCGAGGAAACAAAGTGCTGTGCGCAACAGTCTGGACAGACGGGCCACAGGTACAGGAGCGCCTTCCCAGCATGCAGGGGTCAAGGACTGGACGCAAGGATTGGACCCTGTTCTTTCTGGGGGTCTCCCTGGGAAGACCCAGCCGAGCGGCCTTGAGCGCCCTCTGGTGGGAGGCAAGCGCACAACAGCAACCTCCTCAGCAGCCGCTTCGGGCGAGGCAGCTCTGGGCGGCCCCACCATCTCCTTCCCTCCCTCCGGGGGGGTCAGGCAGGGGAGGGTCTCCCAGGGCCGTCGGGGATTGGCCACCGGGCCCTTGGGCGCGCCAAGCGGGTCCTTTCCTGGAGCAATCGGGCCTTTATCCCACCCCCCACCCGCGCCGGCCTAGCGCACCTGCAGTCCGGGGCTGGGCACCAGCGCGTTCCCGGGTCGGCGACGAGCAGGCGGCGGAGCAGGTACTCCTCGTACTTGTCGCGCAAGGCGGGCTCCGGGCGCAGCAGCTGGTGCACCTCGGCGGGCTGGAGCGGGGCCGGGCAGTGCGGACAGGCCACCTGCACGCGGCTCTGGCTGATCGCGATGCGCAGGTACTGCTGCAGGCAGGTGAGGCAGGACAGGTGCGCGCACGACGAGAGCTCCGGGAAGGCCGCGGCGGGCTGGGGCAGCAGGCACAAAGGGCACTCGCGCAGGCTCCCCGACGCCTCGTCCTCCGCAGGCGGCGCTGGGATGGACGGGGCCCCCGCGGACGCCTCCTCGGCCGCGCTCAGCGCATCCTCCGGCTCCGGCGTCGCTGCGAGCTGCCCTCCGAAGAGGCCCGAGGAGGGAGGCCCCGCCGGCGGCCGCTTCATGCTGCTGCTGCTGCCGGGCGAGGCTGCTGCTGCTGCCCCAGAGACTCAGGCCCGCGGGCTGTCCGGGCGGCGGAGGGGAGCCCCGGGGCCCGGCTCTTCCCCATCCCCGCCAACGCCCTCATTGGGGCTGGCTCATCGCCTGCAGCTCGCGCGTCCCGGTCCGAGCGCCCTGCGGATGGAAGGCAGCAAGCGCAAGCAGAGCCGGAGCGCCCCGCGCATCCGCTGCGCCAAACCGCTCGGCTGGGACGGCGGCGGCCGTGCCAAGGTCTCCCGGGGAGGAGGGGACCCCGCTCCGGCAGGTCGGGCTTCCCCCGGGCCTTTGGTCCTCGGAACCGGCAGGGCTCCGGGGTCGCCGCCGCCGCCTTACCGGCCTCGGTCTGCTCGGCGCTCAGCTGAGCATCCCCGCAGCTCCAGCGCCGCCGCACAGCATCTTGGGAAGGTGCTCCCCCCGAGAAAGCCCCGCAGTGACGGCTGCACCGGGAGACGCCACTTGGCCACAAGGACGCGAGCGGGGCGCCCGGGAGACGGAGCCTTGGGCACCAGGGCCGGCGCAGGGCGAGGTCCGTGGCTTCCCGGCTGGCAGGGGGACCCGACTCCAGCGGACCGCAGGCCAAGGAACCCCCGCTCCTCGTCGGGGTGCTGCCTGGAACCGAGAGGCGGCCGCGCCTTTAAAACGGGGACCGGCCTGAAAAGGCCCCCACGAAAGGCCGGTGAGAGGAGCCTCGCGAGACCCCCCGCCAGCGCGCCCTTCCCACGGGAGCCGGATGGAGCCCCCATGGAAAGGAGCAGTCCATCCCCGAGGAGCAGCTGGGACGATGGCAGCGCCGAGGTTTCCCTGGCCTGCTTCCGAGCTGCTTGTCTGTCCCCTGCTGGAAACGGAGCACTGGGGGTGGCGGGGATTGCCGCATCCACCTGCAGGCCTCCTCGGGCTCTTCCAAAGGCGGAGAGAGGACTCAGGGCCCCACACCCAGGACTTGGGGTCCTTAGTGAAAAGGGCTTTTAAGGGAGCACCATTCTCCATGCACGAGGCATCGCCAGCAGCCCTGGGACGCGACTCCCTGCTGCAGCCCCTCCTGAAGCGGCAGCAACCAAGCAGAGCCCCCGGGCAATGTCTGTCCCACAGCTCTGACCACTGGGCAGTCCCCCCTCATGGTCAGCCAAACCTGGCTTCCCTGCCCGCCCGCCCCCTCTGCCTCTAGCTATTTTATGTATTCAGCTGGAGTCGGTTTTGGGGGGAGCTGGGCATGTGTGGCAGAAGAAAACTGGTTTATTTTCAAGCCTTGGAGTCCCATCCAGACGGACAACCGGGATGCCTCTTCCTCCGCCCTGAAAGACTTTCTTTGCCAGGCCCCGCCCAGTTCGTCTTCCACTGCGGCTCCAGCACTGCTCGCAGGAGGACCCTACCTGGACATGGAGCCTTTGTGTTTCTGTATCTAATGCAAGGCAAGGGGGTACCAAGGACCCCCTGGGCCGCCCCCACACAATGGGAAATGGAGCGAGGGGGAGCTACTGCCACCCCACACAAGGGGTTCACATGTTTTGTTTTTAACTTTTGATCATGCAAAGTGAGATCTCTGCTACAAGACCAGGGCACTCTGCAGTTCCTCTCTCCCCCCCCCCAAAGGTTGATGTAAGAAACTCCCTTAAGAATCAGTGGCGAGACCCGGGATGCCGTAATCAGAGCGTGATGGGGCACCACCTCCGAAGCAAAGCAGCCTCCAGGAGGGGAGTGTGTGAAGACCCCATTCTTCTGGGGGCCCCTTTCATCCCCAAAGGTTCCCTGGGGTGCAGCTGCTGCTGCTGCTGCTGCTGCTCCTCCTCCCTGCCTACCGGGCTCCACCTGCAGCCACTTGACTTCAGCAGAGGACAGGACCAACAGCCCTTCCTTCACTCTTGGACAGCAGGGAGGGATCACTGCCTTACTCACATCAAAGTCTTGCAAGGATTCAACATATCAAGTGATGAGAACCAGGCAGGCAGGAATCCTTAAACATTACAAATTCCCATTGTCCAGTGGAGATTGTTTTCTGAAGAAGAGCAAAGAGGCATCTTCCCCATCACAGATAGGAAAAAGGGCGTGTAGTGACAGGAAGAAGGAGAGATTATTTTTATATCGTTTCCCTTACATCCACAAAAGTTTAGAGGATATGTGACTATCTAGCCATCATGCAATCTGTGATTTGGCTGCAGATCCTCCGACACACCTGACAATGCTCGTTTCCCCCAAAGCTGTTTTTAATTGTGGGCTACTTAATATAAAGCAGACGTGTTTGGGGGCTAAATGTAGCGCCATCAAGGAAATTCGGGGAGTCCCATAGGTACCCTGGAAGATTAGAGGGTTTGAGGAAGGGAGCCCACAATTGTTATGACACTGCTTCTCAAAACTATGGCGTGCCCAATTTGTCTATTTTGGGCAGAAGATGCCTGGCTGAGGCTCCGGAGGTGTGCAGTTTCCTTTTTGGCTTGCCGCTGTTCCTCTCCATCCCTTGCTGCGTCTTGGTCCAGGGATGCTCGCGGGGTCCCTCTGTCGGCAGCTTCTCTGCGGACTCAGCTCCGCCATCTGTCGCTCCTTCCCTTTGTGTCCCCCAGTCAAAAGGGCGATGCTTTCTCACTGGCATGTGGGAGGGGGCTCCAAAGGAGGTTCAAACTGAGGGCGGCTTGCAGGTGCTGAGTTCCCGGGGTTACGTTTGGCTTCCATTCCACTGCTGTGCTGGGAGCGTGCAGGATCCCACCTAAAGACTGCAATCTTATGCACACTTACTAGGGAGGAAGTCCCGCTGATCTGAATGGGCTTACTTCTGAATAAATATGTTTTGGCTTGAAGTGCAAATTTTATGTGTTTTCTCTGCTGATGTTACACCAGTTCTGCGGGGCCAGAGCATTGCCCGTGATTCTCCCGCACCCTCCCGAAAGCCGACCTGGCCCGTGTCTTCACAGCTCTCCCTCTGGGGAATCCTCCCTTCTGCCTTGGGAGAGAAGACCCGGAGGTTCTTCAGCCGAGAATGAGACGGGCGATTCTCTTCTCGACTTCTGGGCTCTCAGCATCAGAGGGGCTGTGCAGGAGGAGGCGGGTTGCAAAGCCCAAGCTGCAGACCCCTTTCCCCCACCCCATCAAGGGGACAGCAGGAGCCCCGCTTCTTTGGGGCCCCCAACCTCCACGCGGGTCCCCCAGGACTCCCAAACCCACGCGATGACGTCACCGAGGGCGGGTCTATGGTGGCTTCAGCCCCGCCTCCCTCGCTTCCGGATTCCTGCGCATGCGCGAGTGGAGGAGCATCCCTAGAGATAGCAGAGGGTAGAGTGATAAGAGCACAGACGGGGCTCTCCGGCTCGGAGCTGCCGTCCAACTGGGGCTTGTTCTTCGGGGAAGCGGCGGTTGCCGCTTTTTGGAACTTTAAAGGCCCTGCCAGCCCTTGGAGCCCAAAAGACCAGGCTGACCTACCAGGAATGCAACCCCAGAGGGCCCCTGCGCTAAAACATGGGACCCGCCCGGGGAAAGGGACGGGGAGGGAAGAGTCCTCCAAGAGGAGGAGCGGGCACAGAAACGGGGGCAGGAGGGGGCCTTTCCGTGGCTGCCTCCCCCTGTCGGGCCCATGGAAACTGACCCATCGCTGATCCCCCCTTCCTCCCCCGCCACGTGGTTCTCTCTCTCTCTCTCTCCGAGGCCGATCAGGCGGGACTCTGGAGCTTCATGGCGGAGCATCGTCCGCCTTCCCCGTCGGGCAGAGGCGGGCGGGGAGGAGGAGCGGCTGTCAAGGCGGAGCCCGGCGCCACCTCCCGGTCCGGCCCGGGCCTCGTCCCGCGGGCCGGAGGAGCGCCCGGCCAGAAGCGAGCCCGGAAGCCGCCGCCTCAAGACGCCTCTACCCTTCGCGCTGAGTCTGCGCTCTCGCCGCTCCCGGTCTCGCTCTCGCGAGGGCAGCGACTCCGCCTCCCGTCATGCCGCGCGGCCGGGAGCGGAACCGGAAGCGCGCGCATCTCTGGCCGCCCGCCCCGCGGATGGGCGGGAGGAGGCGGGGCGGCGGCGGCGGCGAGGGGCGGGGCGTCGCGGAGGAAGAGGCGGGGCGGCCCCGGAGCAGCGGCGCCGAGCGGGAGGCGCCCAGGGCTGGAGCCGCCCGACGCCGCCCCGCCGCCGCCGCCGCCTGGGCCCGGCAAGATGCCCCGCCGGAAGCAGCGCCACCCGCAGCCCGTCAAAGGTCAGCCGGGCCGGGATCGGGCGGGGGGGGGCGGGGCGGGGCGGGGCGGGTCAAGGGAGCCTCTTCCTCCGCCGCCGACCAGGACTGGCCGCTCGGACCGGGAGGCGGAGGGGGGGGGCCTTTTCCGGGTGGGGCGGGGCTCCCGGGACCGGGGCGCCCGGGTCTGACCGGGGCGCCCCGTCCGCCCTCCTCCCCGTCTCGCTCTCTTGCAGTGGACGCGGCGGGCGCGGCGGGCGATCCTCCGGGCGAGGAGGGCCTGGCTCCGCCGGGCGCCTTCCTCTCGGAGCACGAGCTGGAGCTGGAGGACGAGGACGACGAGGAGGAGAGCGGCGCCGCCGTTGGCCTTGCCTTCGAGAAGGACTCGGAAGGTGCGGGGGAAGCGGGCGGCGGGCCGGGAGCGCAGCGCGGAATCGCGGGGGGGGGGCGCATGGGCAGGGGGGCTGCGCGCCGAGGAAGGGCTCCCCCAGGGATCGCGCCCCCCTCCCGCCCCCGTGGTAACCCCCTGTTGTGCCAGCAGGAAAGGGACGGGCCGAGGTGAGGATGCCCCCCGCTGCCCCCCTGATGCCCCCTCCTTGTGTGCTGCAGACTCCCTTGGGGGGACGCCCGGACTCTCCTCCTATGTGCTGAGCGATGAGGAGTTCCCACCGCTGTGCCAGGCCCAGGACAATGGTGAGGGGCCCGGCCAGGCTTGCCAGCACTGCGGCCTGCCTGCCCCTGCCCCTGCCGCCTGCTGCCCGCCAGAGGAAGAAGAGTTGGAGGAGGAGGAGGAGGAGGAGGAAGGTTCCGCCAAGGGGCGGGTGGTCTTCTCCTGCCAGCTGTGCCCCTTTGCCTCGCACTACTCCAGCCACCTCAAGCGCCACATGAAGACCCACAACGGGGAGAAGCCCTACCGCTGCCCGCACTGCCCCTACGCCTCGGCCCAGCTGGTCAACCTGACACGCCACCTGCGCACCCACACGGGAGAGAAGCCCTACCGCTGCCCCACCTGCCCCTTCGCCTGCAGCAGCCTCGGCAACCTCAAGAGGCACCAGCGGGTCCACGGCCAGGAGCGCTCGCTGCGCTGCGGCTCCTGCACCTGCCGATGCTCCCGGGGCAACCCCCTGCGGCGCCACAGCCCCGGGGTGCAGGGGGAGTCGGAGGCGGAGATGGAGGGGCCAGCGGCTGTGGAGCAGGAGACAGGTATGTGGGGCAGGCCGGGGGTGGGGGTCCAACCCCTTGCAAAGCAGAAAGGCTTCCTGACAGATAGCCGCCCAACAGCTGCTTAGCAATCTCCAGTGAAGGAGAGTCCACACCCTTATTAATGAACTGGTTCCACTGCCAAACAGCTCTTACTGTCAATAGTAATAATAAATAATAATGATGTTATTGTTTTTACCCTGCTGGCTTTCCCCTGCCACTCTGGGCTGCTCCCAACAGAATATTAAAAACACGGTAAGACATCAAACATGAAAAGCTTCCCTGAACAGGGCTGCCTTCAGATGCCTTCTAAAAGTCAGATAGTTGTTTATTTCCTTGACATCTGATGGAAGGGCGTTCCACAGGGCGGGCGCCACCACTGAGATGGAACTCTGCCTGGTTCCCTGTAGCTTGGCTTCCACAATGAGGGAACCGCCAGAAGGCCCTCGGCACTGGACCTCAGTGTCCAGGCTGAATGATGGGGGTGGAGACGCTCCTTCAGGTATAATGGGCTGAGGCCGTTTTGGGCTTCAAAGGGGCTTGTACCAGGAGCCAATGTAGATACTTTAGCACTGCTGTTGTATGGCCCTGGCGGCTGCACCCAGTCACCAGTCTTGCTGCCGCATTCTGGATTAGTTTTAGCTTCCGAGTCCCACCTAGAGCGCATTGCAGTAGTCCAAGCAGGAGATAACAGAGCATGCACCACTCTGGCGAGAGAGTCTGCAGGCAGGGAGGGTCTCAGTCTATGTACCAGATGGAGCTGGTAGACAGCTGTCAGGAATCTCTTCCTAATGTTTAATGGGTATCTCCTTCCTAGTTCTTTGAATCAAAGAAAGGAGAGTCTGACTGAATGTTGGGAATAACTTTCAGACAGTAAGAGCTGTTTAGCTTTGGAATGAAAGGATATTGACAAGCTGGAAGGGAGACCAGGATGAGCAAGGAGTCTGGAAATCCCTCCTTACGAGGAATGGTTGTGGGAGTTGGGTCTGTGTAGCCTGGAGAAGAGAGCCAGAGTTTGACCCCAGGAGGGGAGAAGGCTCTTGGCCACTGCGAGTACAGGAGGCTGGACTAGAGGGGCCCGCTGGCCTGATCCAGCAGGCTTTTCTTATGTTTTTATCAATCCTAGCAATGTGGAGTTGGAAGGGGGAGCTGAGGGTCATCTAGTGTAGGAATCTCAACTAAAGCATTCCTGACAGATGACCATGAGAAGCCTGGAAGATGGAGCCAGGTTATTTTCTGCTGCTCCAGGGGGCAGGATCTGAAGCCTTAATGACAAGGGAGGAGATTAGGAAGAACTTTCTGGAGGTGAGGGCTGTTTGAGAGCGGAATGGGCTCCCTCATATGGTGCAGGACTCTTCTTCAGTGCTTGCAGGTCTTTCACCAGAGATTGCTTGGCCATCTATCAGCGATGCCTTAGCAGCAGCAATTCCTACCTAAGGGATTGGACCAGGGGACCCGGGAAGTCCCTTGCGACTTTAAGCCATTGATTTTAAGCCATTCCCAGCAAGGTAGTGAGGAACACTCTCCTCAGACCCCTCCTTAGCTAAATAAATAAACCTTCCCAAGATGGTGGCCTCCTCATTGGAAGGGATCTTCAGCCTAACCTCTACGGGGTCGGCAGAGTCCAGCAGTGTGGGAGCCAGCTCTGGAGCAGATAAGAAGAAAGGGGGGCTCTTAGGTGGACGCTGCGTGCAGGAGCGCAGAACGTGGGTCACGTGCCCCAGGCTGCAGGGATTCCCTCCCCCAGCCCCCTTTGCCCCCCTCACTGTTCTTTCTCCTCCGCAGAGCCTCCGCTCTTGGCCCCGGGCTCCCCGTTCCTGAGGCCCGAGGACTCTGCGGCCGTCCTCCCGGAGCTGCTCTTCCCCTTCACGTGCCGGGCATGCGGACTGGTCCTGGAGGCGGACGAGGGCCTGGGCGAGCCGGTGTGCGGGCGCTGCAGCCTGGCCGTGCTGGGGGCGGAGCAGTCGTCGCCCAAGGGCTTCTCGTGCCAGCTGTGCCCCTTCGTCACCACCTACCCCAACCACCTGGCGCGGCACATGAAGACGCACAGTGGGGAGAAGCCCTTTGCCTGCGCCCTGTGTCCCTACGCCTCGGCACACCTCGACAACCTCAAGCGCCACCAGCGGGTGCACACGGGAGAGAAGCCCTACAAGTGCCCGCTGTGCCCCTACGCCTGCGGCAACCTGGCCAACCTCAAGCGCCACGGCCGCATCCACTCAGGGGACAAGCCCTTCCGCTGCCGCCTCTGCTCCTACTCCTGCAACCAGAGCATGAACCTCAAGCGCCACATGCTGAGGCACACGGGAGAGAAGCCCTTCCAGTGCCGCATCTGCCCCTACACCACTGGCCACTGGGACAACTACAAGCGCCACCAGAAGGTGCACGGCCAGGGCCTTCCCGAGGAGGAGGGGGGCCCCAGCCTGGACAGCAGCCTGCCTTGAGGGCCCGCGGGGGGAGACCGCAGGCAGCCGCCACACCAAGGCACCCACCTCCTCCCGGGTGTCTCTGCATAGGAATAGGCTCAGACAGCAGGAGGAGAAAGAGGGGGCCTCTTCCACTCGCCAAACAAGCCCCCACCCCCAGGACTGGGGGAAGCAGCTGTAGGGACCTTGGGGGGGGGGCAGTGCAGTTCGTGCCGGCAGCGGAGCACTGGGACCTCCTTGGCCAAAACGCAGCTGTGCACGGCCTGCTCCTGAGGATTGGGCCCTTTTCACGTCACCTGGAAAAGATTGTATCTGTGGGGCAGCAGAACACTCCTCTCCCCCCCCCAAAAAAGAAACCCTCCAACTGAGGGCGGTTCTTGGTGCTTTCCTGTCCTCTCTGTGCCTCCTCCCCAGCCCCTTTTAACTGTGGTTGCTGCTTGAGTCTGTGTAATTTATATCGTGTATTAATGCATTAAACTGTTTTCTTATCTTGCTTTATTTTGGCTGGGGGAGAGCAGCAGAACCGAAACTCACACGCGGCAACCGGCATTGCTGGGAGGTGGCTTCCCCCTCCCCCCCCCCAGGAAGTAGGTGGTTTGGGGAGTCGTCCCCCCCCCCCCGTAAATAGCACAGAAGGGGCAGTTACCCTTTCTCTCAAAAGCAGGAGGAACGCGGCTCACACAACTCTCTGCAATTCTATAGAACTTTGCAAAGACCAAACGTAAAATGTGGGCATTTCTATTCCACCAAGTGCCCCAGCTGCCACTGCGGTTGGAGCGATTGAGAAGAACGCTAGAACACTCCCAGGGATGTGGATTATCCTTTAGAAACAAACGTAGCTATTATTTTCTCTTTATTGAAAGGAGGGATATTGGGCGGGACTTTGGTTTTGGGACATCCTGTATCGCACCTGGACATGATTTTGGTACTGCATATTTTAAGGAAAGGCTGTTATTTAAAGAAACAGACACTTGGTGGAATATAAATGCCCAGTTCTTACATCTGGTCTTTGCAAAGTTCTATAGAATCGCAGAGAGTTGTGTGAGCTGTTTCTTCCTTTCTCTGTATTCCTTTGTGTTGCGTGAAGCAGGAGAAGGCAGGAGGAGACGCAGACAGGACTTCCCAATCATGATCTATTTAATCATCGCCACAAACATTCGTTCGTGTTCATCTGTAAACAGCAGGAAGATTAAACGAGATTACAAGCCTAGCAGTTACACAGAAGTCTATTGGCCAGCGCCAGAGCTGCGTCGGATCGCTGTGCAAAATGTCCACTCTACCCTAATTTGGCGTGTATGGAGCTGAAGCCGCCAGCCGGCAACCCCACCCGCTGCCCGTCCCGGGGCCCGGGGGGAGGCAAGGTGGGGGGCGAGGAGCCGGCTGGGGTCGAGGCACATCCAGGTCAACCCGGGAGGTCGTACATTCCACATGGAGGCGGGGGGGGGGGCAGGCCGCTCACAGGTCCTCGTCGCCGATGCCCTCGAAGGCGTAGTTGCCGTGGAAATCGTTCGCCCCGATGTCGGTGGCAGAGCTGGAATGGCTGATGGCCCTCAGGCTGACCGAGCTGAGCTTGCTCTGGGGGAGGAAGGGGGGAGTGAGAACAGGCTGCCCCTGGGACCTGGGGCTAGATGTCCCCTGGGGGCCCCTTCCACAAGTCAGGGGACGCGGGAGGGGAGCAAAGGGAGGCGCTACTCACCGCAACCTTTGTGAGGGAGTCTCGGCTGCTGTCAGGCGAATCCTGCTGGGACAGGCAGACATGTCAGAGGAGACCAAGCCCCCCCCCCCGCCCCAGGGGCAGGCTGGGGCAGGGGTCTGGTGGGGTTAGGGGCTTCTTACCAGGAGAGGGGGGGACTTCACGGCTTGCTGGCTGTCTGAGCGCTGCAGGGCTCCATTGGCTCGGCGGCGAAACATCTGGTGAGGGGGAAAGACAGAAAAGTAGGTTGGTCTTGTGGCCCTCAAAAACAGGGTGGCTCTGTTTCTGCCCCCCGCCCTGCCCCCAAGGTCTGCTGGGGGCCCAAAGCCTCACCTTGCGGATGCTGCCCCCGGACTTTTTCACCATCAGCTCATCCACCATCGACTGCAAGCAGATGCTCAGCATTATCGCCTGCAAGGGGGGGGGGGGGGAGAGACCTTGTGACATTAGTTCCGTGTGCCACGCTGCCCCAGCAAGAGCCCCGGTTTTGCTGACCTCAGGCAGGAAGTCCAGCCTCTTGCGCCGTAACTTTGGGGCTGTGAGTCAGACTAGAATAAAATCCGGTTTGCATTTCTCAAGAAGTGTTTGGAGTGCGTTATTGGGCAGGCATGCTCTCGGGGCAGGGCAAGGGGGTCTCAGTGCGGGCGGAGGCGGCTGCTCCCCAGGGCCAAACCCTCCTGCCTCGCTGCTGGGCCTACCTGGGGGCTGGTGATGGTGACCCATTGCAGGCGGTCCTTGCTCATCAGGTACTCAAAAGCCAGCTCCAGCTTCACCTCCGACTTGCTGCCTGCTGGGCCGGACGTCCCGTTATGCACGGGGACCTGGAAAGGAGGTGTGGGTGTGTGAAGCCTTTCTGCACTTGCGGGGGCGGGGGTGGGGGGACACACGACACACCCACAAATTGCCAGGGGAGAAAGAGGGCCAAGAGGCAGCCAACTGGCCAGACGGGTGCAGGACTCTGTGCAACTGAAAGGGGCTCCGCGCATCACTCACTGAGGACGTGACCCTCCAGCAGCGCATGCGCGTCACTTTGAAGCTGCCCTCCTTGATCTGGTCGCTGGGCAGCTTGACCTGGAAGTTCAGCTCGCTGTTCCCGGCGCCCACAATGACATGGCAGCCCTTCTCGGGGAAGTCCGTCACGCAGGGGTCAAACTTGAGATAGCCGTAATACTTGAGCGTCTGCGCCAGGCGGATGAACTGCGCCAAGGAAAAAGAGAGTGGGAATCTCAGCGTTGGAGGGGGTACTAAAGGGTCCTCCAGTCCACCCCCCAAAACTCAGGAATCACAGGCAGCGTTGGAGCCTCCCAAACAGAGGAGCTGGGGGCTGGCAGCGCCCGACCCACGCAGGGTCCCAACCAACCTCCTTCTTGGAGACTTTCTCCTGCAGGGACTTCAGCTGGCGATGCTGCTCTTTGTTTGCCAGGATCCAGCCCCTCTCAATGTCGGCCACCGTCTGGAAGGGGAAAGGAGAGGAACCTTGGGGCTGTACAGAGTTGGAGGGGACACCAAGGGTCATCTAGTCCAATCCCGTAGCCCAGCCAGGGTCCCGGTGCTCACCTGGGCATAGAGCAGGTTCAGCCCCACCCGCTGCTCCATCACGTCATCGTCGTAGGCAGAGTCCCAGTAGCTGCGGGGAAAAGGGAGCAGGTGCCGTTAGAGGGACTGTGCTGGCTGGGGGTCTGGCGCCTGGGGTCCCCCCCCCCCCCCGTGGCAGCTGCCGCCCCCTCACCTCTTGCGCAACAGGATCTTGTACTCGGGGTTGTGGAGGCTGGTGACCGACACGTAGGGCAGCTCAAACTCCTGCAGCTTCCGAATGACTGGGAAGAAAGCCAACACAGAGCTGCAGCACCCGCACCCAGACCAGCTCCCCCCTTCCCGCCACCCCCCAAATTCCCCCTCCTTTCCCTCCCTGATCCTGCCAAGCAAGGCGCACATAACAGCAGGGGGGCCACTCACAGGAAAAGGCCCCATCCTTGGCTTCTCGCACCAGGAAGAGGTGGAAGTAGCCTATCAGGTCCTCTGGCAGGTCCAGCTTGGAGGCCACGGCCTGCGGACAATGGGGAGCAATTGGGGGGGTCACCAAAAGCAGCAGCTTCCTCCCTCTTTCCCTCCCTCCCCTGGGGAAAAAGACCTGCCATCTTAAGAAAGGCAGAAAACACATTCAAGGCATTCAATTACAATCTGCTTTCATGTTTTAACTTTGGTACGTCTTGCTAACGTCCTCTTGGTTTTGTTAATAAACCCTCTGCCCCCCCCCAAAGGCCTCACCTCCAGGACGTCCTCCGTCTGGTCTGAGGTGAGGAGCTTGACCTTGACGGTCTGTCCATTGGACAGCAGCACCTCCAGCTGCACCTCCTCTGTGGGGATCTGCTGCGTCTCCTGTGGGGGGGCACAAAGAGGGTCAGTGCCGGGCCCTTCACCCGCCGCCCCCCCCAACTCACCTGCCCTGCCTCACCTGCTGAGCCTTGCGCAGGAAGCTGTTGAAGATCTCGCTGCCTCCCAGCAAGGGGTCCTGGCGCACTGCGGGGGCACAAGGACGAGAGAAGGGCAGCTGTCAGCCCAGGGGGGGCTCCTTGCTAGGCCCCCCGCAGACCCTCAAGCCCACCTTCCCAGGGACTCACCTGCCTGCATGTATTTCTCTAGCTGCTCCCGCCGCTGCTCCACCTCCGCGGGGGTGAGGGTGAAGATCTTCTTGGGGGGGAAGGCGGGCACCACGTTGGCCCCATACTCCTTCCGGAGCTGCAAGGAGGGAGAGTGTTTCTGCGCCCAGCCTGGCTCCAGAACAAGGGGGCCAGACCCCCCCCCGCCCCAAGCACTGGGGGGAAGCACTCAGCCAACCCCCATCGGCCAAGCATGCAATCCATTGGAAGGGACCCCCAAGGGTCATCCAGCCCAACCCCCCGCAATGCTCCCCCTACCTGTTCATGCAGGCCCAGCAGCTGGCTGTAGCGCACCTGGCAGTGCAGGACGCCGTTGACATGGATGTTGTAGGCCTGCCAGGGGAGGGAAGGGGGGCAGGTCAGGGGCGGGTCACGGGGGGGGGGGTGGTGCCAGAGCCACCTTCTTCTCCTCCAGAAGGAGGCTTTGGGGGGCCGGAGCAGGAAAGTCCGTGGCCCCCCCCCCAGCAGGAGCAGATGGGGAGGACTGGGTGCCCAAGTGGCCGCTTGGCGCAGCTGGCACACCCCCCAGGCTGGCTGCCGATCGGCCCTCTCCCTTCCCGCTTGGAAATGGGGGTCTCGCTTGGAAATGGACGGGGGAGGCGGCACTGGTGCGACTCTGCCCCGGTAAGTGGCGCAGGACGGGAGGCCCCGAGCGCTGCGCCCCACACTAAGGCCCTCTGGCCTGGCTGTTTTGGGGGCGGGGGCAGCCGGAGCCCGAGCCCGCGGAGAAGAGGGCAGCCGGCCAGCCCGGCAGCGGAGGCCGCCCCGTCGCGGCCCAAGCGGACACCCCACCCACCCACCCGCGGCCCTCTGCCGGGGCTTCCTCTCCGGGGGGCGTCGGCGTTTCCCTCCCTCCCTCCCTCCCTCCCGGGGGGCGTCCTCCTCCTCCTCCTCCCCCCCCCGTCCAGCCACGCACCACGTAGGCGGCGTTGGCGCCGTCCGCGGCGCGGCTCTCGGTCTCGGGGATGGAGAAGTGCATGGCCGCTCGCTTCGCCTCGCCCTCCGCTACCTCCGGCCCGGGCGCGGGCCCAGCTCCGCCGCCCCGACAGCCCCCGCCGCTGCCGCCGCCATCTTGCGCAAGGAGAGGCGGGCCCCGTCGGGGCGGGGCGCGGGACGGGGAGGGCCGTCCTGTCGGGGCGGCTCCTCCCCCTCGGGCTGGCCGCCCACCGGGCGGCGGCCACGAGGGGCGCCCGCAAGCCCGACGCCGCCCCTCCAAGCCCCGGGGGTCCGCCTCTCCCGCTGGACGGGCCGCCGGGACCCGGGACTCCTAGCCCTCCGGGGGGAGGAGGGCGCCGCCCCCTCCCGCGAGCAGCCCCGGGGGGGAGGAGGCTCCGCCCGCGACGGCCTCCCCGCTCCCGGACGCTGCCTAAGCAGCCGCGGCAAGGGGGGCACCTCAGCCCCGCCGCCCCGGGGGGGCGGGGAGGCCAGCGGCGCCCTCCCCCCGGGCCTCGGGCCTGGCTCCTCCCCCTCCGCTGCTCGTCCTGCTCGAAGGGGGCGCTGCAGCATCCGGTGCCGTCGGAGAGAGGAGCCGGCGATGGCGGAGCGCAGCAGCGGCGGCGAGGCCGGCGAGGCCGGCGAGCGGCCCGGGCAGGTAGGGGCGCCGCCGGGACCCGGGGGGAGGGCGCCGTCGGGGCCGGCTGCCAGTCCTTGACGCCCCGGCGGGGCTCTGCTCTTGCGTCCCTGCAGGCGCCGTCGGGGCTTCCGAGCGCCGAGGAGAAGCGGCAGCAGCGGCGGGAGAAGAAGCTGCAGAAGAAGAAGCAGCAGCAGCAGCAGCGCCGCGACGCCGGGAAGGACGAGGCCGGGCAGCAGCAGCAGCAGCAGGAGGCGGCGGCGGAGGGCCCCCGAGGCCCCCTCCCCGTCGCGGAGCCCGCGCCGCCGCCTCTAGCGCCAGGTCGGGGCACCGGAGGGCGGGCGGCGGGCGGCGGCGGGCGGGCTGGCTCTTCCCCGGCTGCTCTCCGCTGACCCCCCGCCGCCTCCCCCTCCTCTCTCCCGCAGGAGCGGAGCCTCCCGCGCCGGGCAAGAGCAAGGCGGAGCTGCGCGCGGAGCGGCGGGCCAAGCAGGAGGCGGAGCGGGCGCTCAAGCAGGCGCGCAAGGGCGAAGCGGGGCCCCCCGCCGCCGCCGCCCCCCCGCCGGGGCCCAAGGCGCGCCCGCCGCCCGGCGAGACCCAGCCAGGTAAGGCGGCGCCCCGACGGGGAGGGCGCCCGGGGAAAGCGGCCGCTGTCCGGCCTCACCGCCTCCCCGGCCTCGGCCTTCTCCGCAGGGGTGAAGCGGCTCCCGGAGCACGTGCAGGTGGACGATGCGGCGGCGCAGAAGAAGCTGGCCAAGAAGCTGGAGCGACAGCAGGTAGGCGGGGGCGGGGAGGGGGCCTCCTCCCGGGAAGAAGATGCGCCCCGGAGGGGGCACCACGGCTGCCCCCCTTTCCTTCCACCTCTTTTAGGCCCCCTTATCACCCCACAAGTTTTGCGCATTTGTAAGAACTTCACCGGTTAATCTGGCAGCACCTGCCCTCTGGAACTCCCCGCCTCTTGATCTCAAGCAGGCACCCTCACTGTAGTCTTTTAGCGCTACAATTTGGTGCCTGCTACAAACATTCTATTGGAGTTTGTCTAGACCAGGCATCCCCAAACTTGGCCCTCCAGATGTTTTGGGACTACAGTTCCCATCATCCCTGACCACTGGTCCTGTTAGCTGGGGATGATGGGAGTTGTAGTTCCAAAACTTCTAGAGGCCCGAGTTTGGGGATGCCTTTCTAGATGCTTAGGAAGTGACTTAAGTTTTAACCTTTTAGCGTTTTACCTTGTTGTATGTTTTAAAGTGCTGTTGTGTAAGAAAATCTTTTAAATGGTTTCCAAAAAGGTAACGCAAGAAAATCAATAAGCTATTATTTATTATTTCTTGATATTTATTAAATTTGTACGTAGCTCTTCATCCTAGATCTCAGGGCAGTTTGCACCATAAAAATACAAGATAAAAACACAACAGACATAATAAAAACAACCTCCGCTCCACTCCCCCCACCCCCCCTCCTGCAAGCACATTTAAAAGCACACCTGGCTGGTTAGTCAGCAATGCTCTTTGTAGTTAGTGCATCCATTTTATGAAAATGTAATAGTTAAAGTAACAGTAATAAAAATGTTGAGATGTGGGGGACCCTGGAAGGCAGACCCACGTGGCGGAGGTGGAGGAGGCTGTTGTGGCTCAGGAAGGGAGATCTGGGACGGGGGGGGGGGCAATCCATCTCCCCCTTCCCTTTGGCAGCTGGTTCCACCGATGGGGCACAGGAAAGGGAGACAGCAACAAAGGGCACTGCTGGGGCACTGCTGCCGCTTCCAGGGGGGCGGAGGGTCCTGACTGCTGCCCTCAGCCCCCCTTTTATACTTCTTCCTCTTCCTTGCTGCAGGTGCCTCTGAGGCCGGATTACGGGACCAAAGTCAGCCTCTTCTCCCACCTCCACCAGTACAGCCGCAAGAAGCTGCTGACGCAGCAGATGAGGTGGGTGCCCTCCAGGGTGGATAAAAATCAATAGTTTTTTTTATTTAAAAAAATGATTTTTTTATTTTTTAAAAATGATTTTTTAAATTTAAATCAGATTTTTTTATTTAAATTGAATTTTTTTAAGAAAATGTTTTTGGAGGAAAAAATCTTACTAAAGATAGTTTTCGATTTAAGTTACATTATAGTTCAGAGGCTATTCATCAGGAAGTAAGGATTTGTTTTAAGCTTTTCATATGTGCTAAAACTCAGTCTAAGGTTTTTTTTAATAAAAAAAATGTTTAACCACATCAGTTAACATAGATACATATGCTATAACGTTCTTATTTTAGTAAATAAATCGTTTAAATTGTTATTAAGGAAATGATTATTTTTCTCCTTCCAATAAAGTACAGCAGAAAAGTTTTCCAAATATAAACTGTTAACTTATTAAACCTCACAATAATTTCATAATTATCTGTCTATGTGTTTCTAATAGTATAACCTAATCAGTAATTTTTGATAACTACACTGAAAATTTATTATTCCAAAAATGAAACCTTCCTCTAGTTGTAAATATTAAGATGATACCAGCAGGAATGAATCTTTCTGTAAAAAAGTGATTTAAGTCTTACTGACTAGTGATTTAAATTGTTTTGATTTAAATCAAACCCCCCCTGGTGCCCTCCTGGCGCCCGTCCGTCACGTTCCGACCCCGGGAGCTCCATGCCTCTGCTTCCTTGGGGGGCTCCGTTTCCCCCATCCGGGCTGTGGGGCTGCCCCATTCATTTCATGCTGCTTCTCGCTGGCTTTTGCAGAGTTTGTGATGGGGCTGTTTTTAGATGGGTGTTAGGAAAAGGGAAGAGGAACTTGGGGGCTGCTCCATCCAGCTCAGCCTCGCCCCTTACAGCCGCCGTGGGGCTGAGCCCAGGGGCTGGGGCAAGAAGGAGCCTCTCCCTGGGCGGACCTTGTGGGGCGCACAGCAGAGGGGCGTTCCTACTGCATTGGCGCTTCTTAATATTATTTATTTCCCAGGGTATATAATTAGAAGTAGAAGATGTAATTAAATTCCCATATAAATGCACAGGGTCTCAAATGTATCTGCTCCGTCCTGCCCCATCAGGCTGCCTGCCCTCAGCAATGGGGCACCCAGCCAGTCTCCCCATGGAAACACAGGAATAATGAGGGTACTAATAATAATAATTTATTATTTGTACCCCAGCCATCTGACTGGGTTGTGCCAGTAACTCTGGGCGGCTTCCAACAAAAAAATAAAGGGGAGAAAATCAACCACCACCAAACATTAAAAGCTTCCCATCAGAGGACTGCCTTCAGAAGTCTACAAAGTAAAGTTATATAGTTGTTTAATTCTTTGGCATCTGCCAGGAGGGCATTCCACTGGGCAGGCACAACTCCTGGTTCCCTCTAAATTCACTTTTTGCAATGAGAGAACTACCAAAAAGGCATTTCATTTTATCACCTCTACTTTTCTTTTTTGTGGTATCTGAAAAAGTGGGGGGGGGGGGACAGCAATAGCATCACTGCTTCACAACCCGCAACCTTTCCCCTTCAAAAAATGTGTTGAGGTTTTGTATGGCTTTTTAGAAATGAATCTGTGAAGCGGGAAAAGTACCAGTTTGGCAGTCAGCACACAAACCACATGTGTTTTACTCCAGTTCCTTTATTATTGTTGCTGCTGCTGCTGTTATTTCAGTTTATATAGCACTATCCAAAGATCCCAGAGTGGGGTGCAACATTTAGAACATTATTTATATGCAGCATAATAATAATAATAACAGAATGCACAGCAAAACAAAAAAACAATAACAACAACAACAGTGGGGGGGGGCCTTTAACAAACATAAATCATTTAATGGCCAGAGGCCTGGGTAAAGAGATATGTTTTCACCTCACGCCTAAAGATGTTGTTGTTGTTGTTCTTAAGATTTATATACTATATACCGTATTTTTCGTCCTATAGGCGCACCGGCCCATAGGACGCACCTCATTTTTTGGGGGGAAATGAATAAAAAAAATTATTTTCCCCCCCCAGCGGCTGCTGCCCCAAGCCTTGCGCACACCTGCCCGAAGCACGGGGCACCCTCCGGAGGGCTCCCCGTGCTTCGGGTGGCAGGCTGCCGCCCCAAGCCTCGCGCGCCCGGCGGGACCTTTCGCCGGACGCGCAAGGCTTGCGGACACTCGCCGGGGCTGCAGGCTGCTGCCCGCAAGCCTTGTGAGCCCGCAGGAACTCCCACCGGGCTTGCAAGGCTTGCAGATAGCTTCCTGAAGCCTGGAGAGCGAGAGGGGTTGGTGCGCACCGATGCCTCTCGCTCTCCAAGCTTCAGCGAAAGCCTGCATTCGCCCCATAGGATGCACACACATTTCCCCTTCATTTTTGGAGGGGAAAAAGTGCGTCCTATGGGGTGAAAAATGCAGTACTACCCTTCATCCTAAGATCTCAGGATGGTTTGCAGGATGCGATGATGGTGCCAGATGAGCCTCACTGGGGAGAGCATCCCACCACAGAAAAGGCCTGTTCTTTAGTTGGTGCTTTAATAATAATAATAATAATAATAATAATAATAATAATAATAATAATAATAAATATTTCTACCCTGCCCATCTGGCTGGGTCTCCCCAGCCTCTCTGGGCGGCTTTCAACAAAACCTTGAAAAGAGAATAAAACTTGAAAAATAAAACTTTCCTAAATAGGGCTGCCTTCAGATGGGAAGCCCTCACAAGCCAAAGTGGGGGGAGAAAGTAAAGTGTGGCGCCGAGTGCGGAGTCGCAAGGGGCCTGGAGTTGGGTCGTCAAAGTCCTCGTAAGGGAGGGCAAGAGTGGAAAGCAACCCTGTTCTGTCATGTCCTAGAAAGGTGTGGCGCCTGTGTGAAATGACTCACGATGCGTTTGTGTGTTCTTGTGCTCCCTGCAGCATCCCGGCCTCCGCCATCCACCCGGCGGTGGTGCGCCTCGGCCTCCAGTACTCTCAGGGCACCGTCAATGGCTCCAACGCCCGCTGCCTCGCGCTCTTGAGGGTCTTCAAGCAGGTGTGGGGAAGGTTCTGGGTGGGGCTGCTGCAAGGAAGGGCCAAGGGGGGCACAATGCAGCAGAGTAGCCTGACTTCACACCCACACCCTGCCTGGCTGCCAGTCAGGGCTGGCGTCGCACTCGTATCTCCCCGGTGAGCAGCCCAGGCAGTGGCAGCACCCTGGCCTCACTGACCTTTCCGGAGGCTCTTCAAGGGCAGCCCCAAGCAGAGGGTGTGCCAGCAGTCTCAAGAGAGGAGCTGGCCTTTCCAGAAAACAGGCGCAGCCTGAGTTGGCGCCGTGGCTCCTGTCTGGGTGGGCAGAAGCAAAGCCAGGCTCCAGGGGGACCCCATCTGCAATATGGCAGTGCGGGAATTTTATTCCTGCTGTTGGCCTCCGTCTGTCTCCAGAGACAATGGAGTGTGCCTCCGGGGGTGAAGTCAAACTGCTGCATTGGAGGCAGTAAAGTGACCTCCCCGGGATGCAGACCTGGGCAGTGTGTCTGGAGGTCCAGGGCTGCACATAGAACAAGACCCCCCCCCCTTGATCTCGCTGATGGGTCCAAAGGAAAGCAGAGCAAGACATTGGGCACCAGCTTGGCTGCAGGAGTTGCGGGAATGAGGTGTACCGAGCGCCATCCAACCATCTTGGAGACTCCGCTTGGGTTTACTCCTGAGCAGGATGCGGGTGGCACTGTGGTCTAAACCACGGAGCCTCTTGGGCTTGCCAGTCAGAAGGTCGGCAGTTTGAATCCCTGTGGAATAGTGAGCTCCCATTGCTCTGTCCCAGCTCCTGCCAACCTAGCAGTTTGATAGCACACCAGTGCAAGTAGATAAATAGGTACCACTGTGGCGGGAAGGTAAATGGCGTTTATGTGCAATCTGGTTTCCATCACAGTGTCCTGTTGCGCCAGAAGCGGTTTGGTCCTGCTGGCCACATGATCCAGAAAGCTGTCTGTGGACAAACACCGACTCCCTTGGCTGGAAAGCGAGATGAGCGACATAACCCCATAGTCACCTTTGACTGGACTTCACCGTCCAGGGGTCCTTTACCTTTTTACTCCTGAGCCTTTTCTTCCCCCAAATATGTCCCACAAGTAGAGGTTTAGGATCTGAGTTTTCCTTCTCGTTATTGTTATTATTAATATATGTATATTAAATTTGTATACTGCCTCTTCAAGGCAGTTCACAGCAAAAAAATACAAGATAAAAATACAAAAAACAAACCAAACAAACCAATAATCCACCACTCCCTCCAACAACAACAAAAATATTATTATTAAATTTGTATCTCCCTGCCCCTCCAGTTTTCCTAATATTGGTGCTCAAGATCAGAGTCGTCCACACAAGGCAGAATTAACCTATGGAAGCAGCGTTGGCAACTAGCCCTGGGGGCTTTGGAAGGGCTGGGTGGGATTAGGAGAGGTCTGTGGGTGGCCTCTGTCTCCTGTGGCCCTGCAGAGGCCAGTGGTCTCCCAGGAGAGGCGTCTGGCTGGCCCCTGGCAGAATCAGGGCGCTGGGTAACCTCGCTATCTCACGGTCGCTGCCCCTCTTGTTGTCCCGGCAGGTGATTGGGGACTACACCACCCCAGCCAACGAGGAGCTCTCGCGGGACCTGGTGAACAAGCTGAAGCCCTACATCAGGTGACGGGGAGGGGCTGGCCCCCCTTGGGGAAAGAGAGGCAGGAGGGCAGGCAGCCCGGGGGAGCAGATGGGGGGCCATGAGGCTGGGCTGAGCGCTCCTTTCCTCCTGCAGCTTCCTGAACCAGTGCCGGCCCCTTTCCGCCAGCATGGGCAACGCCATCAAATTCCTCAAGAAGGAGATCTCTGCGCTGCCCGCCTCCATGCGCGAGGAGGAGGTGAGTCCAGCAGCGCCTGGGGGGGGGGCAGGGGCCTGGGCTTGCCATGGGGTCTGTGGCAGGTGCAAGAGGGGCACCATCTCTCTGTCACGCTCCCTGGTGGGTTTGAGTGGCAGCGGAGCCCACCACAAGCTGCCAGACCTCTCTGGGTTCATCCTTGGGGTGGTAGCCCTGTCACTGTGCCAGCTTGGGAGGCAGAGGGCTTCTTGGTGTCCTCCAGGGGGGCACGCGGGGGCTCCTCCCCTCTCGGAGATGGGTGAGAGAGCATGGTGTGATCAGGCCCCCCTCCCACGACAGGCCAAGCGGGACCTCCAAAAGGCCATTGACAGGTACGAGCGGGAGAAGATCGTCTTGGCGGCCAAAGCCATTTCCAAGTCTGCCTTAGAGAAGATCAACGACGGGGACGTCATCCTCATCTATGGATGGTACGGAGTCGAGGGTCCGGGGTGGGCACCCTGCTGTAGGCGGCAAGGGTCTTGTCGGCTGGGGAGCCGAGGTGTTGGAGGGGGCATCTATGGATGGTACGGAGTCGAGGGTCCGGGGTGGGCACCCTGCTGTAGGCGGCAAGGGTCTTGTCGGCTGGGGAGCCGAGGTGTTGGAGGGGGCTGGCTCCCGGGAGGCCTGTTGGAGCCCGGCCTGCAGCTCCTGCCGCTGACTGGGCTGACCTGTGCCCCACGAGCAGGGCCGTCTTACCCATAGGTGCTAGGGGTGCGGGACACCCAGGCGCCAGGCTCTCAGGGGCGTTAGGCCCTGGGGCCCGAGAGTTGAGTCCGGGGAAGAGACCACCCATCGGTTGGAGCGCTGTGGTGGGCTCTTCTGCTGCGGCAGGCTGCACCCTGAGTTTGGGGGCAACCGAGAGCCCGTGAGACGCTGAGACAGCCCTGCCCGTGAGATGGGTTGTGAGAGCAGCGGAGGGGGGGAGGCGGCAGGAGCAGGAAGGCCCCTCCTCACCCCTTGCCCCCCTTTGCCTGGCAGCTCCTCCCTGGTGACACGCATCCTCTGCGACGCCCACACCCAGTGCCGCTCTGCAGGCCGTGCCTTCCGCGTGGTGGTGGTGGACAGCCGCCCGCGGCTGGAGGGGCAGGAGGCGCTGCGCCGACTGGTCAAGCAGGGCATCTGCTGCAGCTACGTCCTCATCAACGCGGTCTCCTACGTCTTGCCCGAGGTGAGGAGGGGGCAGGGGAGCAGGCAGGCTCTTTCTGCTGGCGGATGGACTCCGCAAAGGCTTTGTGCCTCTGCCCTGGCCGAGTCTGGGTGGGGGCTTCCCCCCCCCCGGCACCCTCGCTGGGCGTGAAAGAGTGCCGAGATCCCCAGCTCCGCTTCCTCCCCTGGCAGGTGTCCAAAGTGCTTCTGGGCGCGCATGCGCTGTTGGCCAACGGCTCCGTGATGTCGCGCATGGGCACCTCGCAGATCGCGCTGCTTTCGAAGGCCCACAACGTGCCGGTCCTGGTCTGCTGTGAGACCTACAAGTTCTGCGAGAGAGTCCAGACCGACTCCTTCGTCTCCAACGAGCTCGGTACGCTGCAGGTCCCTTGGGGGGTGGGGAGTCGGGGAGGTCGCTAACAAGAGAGGGAGCAGCAGGGAGATGCCCAGCTGGCACTTTTTGATGATGATGATGATGATGATGATGATGATGATAATAAATAAATAAATAAATAAATAAATAAATAAATAAATAATACCCCGCCCATCTGTCTGGGTTTCCCCAACCACTCTGGGCGGCTTCCAACAAAACACTAAAATACAATAACCTATTAAACATTAAAAGCTTCCCTAAACAGGGCTGCCTTCAGATGTCTTCTGAACGTCAGATAGTTGTTTATCGCTTTGACATCTGAAGGGAGGGCGTTCCACAGTGCAGGTGCCACTACTGAGAAGGCCCTCTGCCTGGTTCCCTGTAACTTGGCTTCTCGCAGTGAGGGAACCGCCAGAAGGCCCTCGGTGCTGGACCTCAGGGTCCGGGCAGAAGGATGGAGGTGGAGATGTTCCTTCAGGTATACTGGACTGAGTCTGTTTAGGGCTTTAAAGTTCAGCACCAACACTTTGAATTGTGCTTGGAAACGTACTGGGAGCCAATGAAGGTCTTTGAAGACCAGTGTTATACAGTCTCGGCAGCCGCTCCCAGTCACCAGTCTAGCTGCCGCATTCTGGATTAGTTGTAGTTTCCGGGTCACCTTCAAAGGTAGCCCCATGTAGAGCGCATGGCAGTAGTCCAAGTGGGAGATAACCAGAGCATGCACCACTCTGGTGAGACAGTCGTCGAGCAGGGAGGGTCTCATCCTGCATCCCAGATTGAGCTGGGAGACAGCTGCCCTGGACACAGAATTGACCTGCGCCTCCATGGACAGCTGTGAGTCCAAAATGACTCCCAGGCTGCGCACCTGTACTTGTGTCTTGTCAGAAACAGTACCTCTGTCTTGTCAGGATTCAACCTCAATCTCAATCATAATGCCATGAGAACACCCATTTCCCTCCCTGCAGCCCTCTGTAAGTTGAGAGGGTCCTGGGGTACGGACAGGGCACTCCCTCCCTCAGCTAGCAGGGGCAACTGTCTGCCATGGCAGCAAGCGGAGTGGGGGGAGCCTGTAGGGCCCCGGGAAGCCCCTCTAGCCTGGAGCGGGGCTGCTTTCTTGAGGCTGCCCAGGACTGTTGCCTGATCTCCTGCCTCTGAGCTCAGGAAGGCGCCTTGTCCTCGACGATGGGCAAGGAGATGCTGCTGAGCTCCTTCTACATGCCAAGCAGATACTCTGCCATGGAGCCCAGGCCCTTGCACTCAAGCCCCGTTATTGGGGCTGCCCCAGAGCTTGGCCTTGGGAGGGAGGGAGAACCCTAACCCTCCTCTTGCCTGGGGGTGGGGAATAGCCTCATCTCACTGACCCCGCTGTGCCACTTGCAGATGACCCCGACGACCTGATTGGTGGGAAGCCAGGGAGGACCCCGCTGGCCGGCTGGCAGGAGAGCAAGTCTCTGCGCCTCCTCAACCTGGTCTACGACGTGACCCCCCTGGAGCTGGTGGACCTGGTCATTACGGACTTGGGGATGATCCCTTGCACCTCCGTCCCGGTTGTGCTGCGGGTCAAGAATGTGGAGCAGTAATGCCAATGGGGTGAGGTCAATAAACCTGTGTGTGCCCTGCTCCCTGCCTCCGCTGTGTGTGTGCCTGAGCGCATGGACAGAACAGGACCACTGGAAGACCTTCCCGAAAGGGGTTGTTGCCATGGATGCGTCTCAAAGTGGGGGGTCGACGTGGAGCCCAAACTCTGGGCTGGGATGCGTGAAGGGACTTTTCTGGTTCCCTCTGAACAGAGAGAGACCCTTTTCTCCCTCAGTGGTTGGACAAGCCAGCTCTGTAGATCCAGCCCCATCAGCCTGGCACTGCGTCCCCACATTTCCATCTTGCTTTGACAATAGAGGGACAAACCCTCCCGATAGGCCCCAAGGTGGTTTGAAATCTTTTAAAGTAAGTATTATTATTTATTGAATTTCTATAGTGCCCTTCATCCGAAGATCACAGGGCGGTTCACAGCATTAAAGGAAGTGCCAATCACAGCAGAGCCTGATTCTGTTCAGGTCCTGGTTGATTCTTGTGGCCCAAGGATGCTCACTGATTTCTTTGCCCACTTTTTGGGCCACCTTCTTGGAACAAACCCAGGGCACTTTACAGAAAAATCAGTGTAAACATGAAAACACAGGACAAAAACCCCGGCAGCCCTATTACATTTAAAGCAAAGTATTGTCAGCTCGTCACGAAGGGCCTATCCAAATGTCCCCTTTTCTCTGGGCTTATTATTCCTGCTAAACTTTTGTCCAGGCTTGTGTCAGATTATGGGGGGGGGGGGTCAGGTGAAGACCCCCAAAAGCCTGTTATCTCCTGTTCCTCTTGGACCAGCAAAAATGAGAGTGTGAAGGAGCCTTCCTGGTCTGTCATGGAGGCTTCAGCTAAGATTCTGCCTTGCAGGGGGTTGGACTGGATGAACCTCGGGGTCCCTTCCCACGCTACCGCCCTGTGATGGGGGGTGTCGGTGTGGGGCGGGGGGGGGCCGAGCCACTGCCTTAAGCCAAAGGGCTCCTTGCAGCCCCTTAGAAGCTGGGGGGACTGTGGCCCCAGGCAACGGGCCCGAGAGACCCACAGCTCGCTTGGCGAAGGCGCCTCGCCGGCTGCTTCGGCTGCGTTGCCCTTGGGGCCTCCCGCGGATCCGACGCGTGTCTCCGCGTTCCCACGCCCCTCGACCCGCCGCGGGAGGAACAAAGAAGCTGCGCGCGGCGCCTCGGCCGCCAGGGGGCGCTGCAGCCCCTTTCCCAGCCAGGCGCGCGGAGGAAGTGACGTCAGCGGCCACCGCGGAGGGGGCGGGGCTCGCGCGGTTCCGCTCGTCGCAGCTGCGGCCGAAGGGGCGGCGGGACGGGAGCGCGAAGGCGAAGGCGGCACCCGGGGCTGCGACGCCCGCGGCGAGCGGATGAAGGAGGCGGGGAACAGCCGCCAACGCCGCCGGGAGAGCTTCCGCGTCGCGGGACGGAAGTGACGTCAGGGGCGTGCGGTCATCGTTGTGCGCCCGTGGCGGCCGCCATCTTGGCTGCTGGGGCCGCCGCTGCCGCCGCTGCTTCGGCCGGAGACCGGCTTCGGCGAGCGAGAGGTGAGGCGCGGGCCGGAGGCGCCAGGGCCAAGGGCGCCTCCGCGGGCGCCGGGCGGGCGGGCGGGCGGGCCTCCTTCTCCGCGGAAAGGGCGCTGGGCCGCGCCCCCGCCGGAGGGTCTCCCGCTCGGGGGTCTCGCCTGCCCGGCGAGGGGGGGGACGGGGCCCCGAGATGCTGCCCCCGATGCGGGGGGGGGGAGCGGCCCTGGCCAGGCAGCAAGTCCCGGTCAGGGATCCCACTGGATCCCCAGCACATCAGCTCTGGGCGCCAAGGCTGATCCTTGGGAGGGTCCCGGAGGATCATCTAGTCCAGCCCCCTGCGATGCAGAATTAGGCAGAGATCGAACCTGCAGCCTTGGCGTTATCAGCACCAGCCTCTCCCCAGCTGAGCTATCCAGGCTGTCCAGCAGGGCATTAAACTCTCCAGATTAATCTGTGTCACTTGATCGATTGCCCACTTTAAGGGGTAACAAAAACCATTCAGGTATCTCAGACGAATGAGTCAAGCCGTATCTGGTAGAATAAAATAAAAGCAGGATATGTTAAGAGTGCATGTGCAACAGCCTGTCCTGTTTTGCTATCTAACATAGGTGGTGGAGGGATTTCCCCCTGTCTCTTGAGCTTTGAACAGGCAGCCCGGTTTAGGGAAGCTTTTAATGTTTGATGTATCACAGTATTTAAATATTCTTTTGGAAGCCGCCCACAGTGGCTGGGGAAGCCCAGCCAGATGGGCGGGGTATAAATAATAAATTATTATTATTATTATTGTTATTATTATTATTGAATCCTTCCCGGGTTTGCGACATTTATTTTTACAGTTGAGCTTCACCTGAGCCCCATGGATGCTCCAACCCCTTAGGGATGAGCTGGCTGCTGTGCCCCCTGAGGGGTCCAAGTGGTGTGAGGAGCCTCCCTGAGTGCAGAAGGTTTCCTGCTGCTGAAGCAAAAGGCCCACAGCGCCCCCTTTCTGCTCACACCCAAACCCACCCCCCTTTCTGCTCAGGCAACCCAAGAGACCAGAGTTCAAATTCCCACAACAAGGAAGCTCACTGGGTGAGCTTGAATCATTCACTGTCTCAGCCTAACCCACCTCACAGGGTGGTTGTGAAACTAATATTCATTCATTTATTCATTTTATTTCTTAAAATTGTATACCGCCCATCTTTTGAAGATCTCAGGGTGGTTTACACATGGGGGAATTTCAAAGATCATTTTATGAAACCTAAGATAACTGTAATATAACGTTAGGTTTATACTAGTTATTTGGCTCACGTTACATTTCCACAGTTTTTCTAATACTGGAAAATTGCCATCTTGGTGCTGTATGGTTGATTATACAGTGATACCTCTGGATGCGAACGGGATCCGTTCCAGAGCCCTGTTCGCATCCTGAAGCGAACGCAACCCGTGAACGCTTGTCACGGTGCTTCCGCGCATGCCCGTGATGTCATTTTGAGCGTTTGCGCATGCGTGAGCAGCAAAACCCGGAAGTAACGCACTCTGTTACTTCTGGGTCGCCGCAGAGTGCAGCGCGAAAATGCTTAACCCGACGCTACGTCAACCCGAGGTATGACTGTAGTAGTAACCTCATGCATAAAACTCTGATGTGTGAACATGTTCTTGGCAAAAAGCAGCCCCCCAAAGTGTGTTCAAAATAAGTAGAATAATTTAACCCCAATGACATTTATGTGAGCTCCTTGGAGAAAAACATGGGATCTAAATGCAATAAAATAATTAGAACAGCGCCGTTTCTTTCATCTGCTTATTTGATCTGAGATGACTGTCCTCCCCACAGCTTTCCTTGTTCCTTTGCCTCTCTCTTTCACAGCCAGGTCCCAGTCCAAGATGGGAGTCGCGCCTGCCTGAGTCACTGTGGTGCCTTCATGGAACCTTGCCCCACGCCAAGCTGTGCCATGGGGATAGCCAGGGAAGCCGCAGACCGAGCAGATGGATGCGCCAGCCGTATCCTTTGCATGGAGCCTTGCCGTAGAGACCCTTGCTGGGGCGGGCAGAACTATCCTGCCCCAGAAGCGCTGGCCTCGGCGGGAGCAGCGTGTCTGAGCGAGGCAAGCACAGCAGCAGCCACAGGCCCCCCTACGGAAAGCTGCCCGCAGGAAGAATGGCCCAAGCCCCAGAGCCCCCCCTGCAAGAAGAGCGGCCTAGAGACCAAAGGCAAGCCGCCTTCTACACAGCTGAAGGGGCAAGCAGAGGAGACAGGCGGTCGGGAAGCCCTTGGTACGTCTCTGGGGGCCAGTGGCTGGGATCCTGTAAACCACAGGCAGAAGGAGGCTTGCAGAAGGGGACTCCCCAACCCCAAGGCCTCCAGGAAGCCGCTTCAGAGTGTCATGCCGGACCGGATTAAGACCTTTAGAGGCCCTAAGCACTTAGAAGATTTTGATGCCCCCATATGTATTGAATTCAAAATCTAAACAGTAATTAACCGTAAAATAAAAAAATATTTTTGAAATGAAACTGAGAAAATGAGCTCTCAACGGAGTGATCTGTGACCAGCTAACCTGTGACCATCTCTGTTGTGCCCGCCTTCCCTTGATACCCTAAGCAGGGCTTATTTTGCTTAATCCAGACTTTGGGGACCCTCTGGGATCTGCCTGGGAGGAGGGCCAGGGCTTGCTGAAGGAGCTGCAAAATTAGGCATGGGCCCCTTGGGCAAGCAGGTCCTCCTTACTGAACGTGCCCGGGAAATGGAGGGGGGGTGGCTGTCTGCTTCCATTCTGCCGTGCAGGGAGATAATCTGGTGCAGAAGGAGGGGGGATGAAGGGGCAGGTCCTGCCTTTATCTTAGGGAGGGTGATGCCTTTGGGGAGTTGTGGGAAGGAGGGAGTTGTGGCAGCATCACAGCACCTGAAATCTCGGCAGAAATGGTTCTGTAGGAAGGAGGCTGATGAGCTTGTGGGGAGGATTTGGGTAGAACCTGTAACTCTGCAGGGACTGGGAGGAGTGCTGAGGAAGCCCCTGAGGCCCCAGGTGTGCTGGAGGAGCAGCTGCTGGACTCCACAGTTAAGGACACAGCCACAATCATACTCTGTGGTCACTGCCACGGTCACAGTGTGGTGCAGTGGTTGGAGCATTGGACTAGATCTTGGGAGACCAGGGGCTGAATCCACGCTCAGCTGTGAAGCTCACTGGGTAACCTTGAGAGCCAGTCACTGCCCCTCGGCCTCACCTACCTCACAAGGTTGTTGTGTGAATAAAATGAGTGGAGAACCGTCCCCATGACCTTGAGCCCCTTGGAGGAAAAGCCGGGATATAAATGAAATAAATAAATAAAAGTGCAGCAATGATGGTTTTTTGCGAGAGGAGGAGCTCCCATCGGCTTGACTGGGAGGACCTTTTTTGTTAACCCTAACTACTGTGCTAATGAGGTCTTTTTTGCTAGGGTTGCCATGTGTGCGGAGAAGTTAATCCTTCTCTACCTGTGTGCTGCAGGCCTGACAAAATGACCCCTGTGGAGAAAGAGGCCATGTGCAGCCCTCCATAGAAAAATAAGTCCATCCATGGCTCCATGGCAGGCTTCACTTGTGGGGAGCTGAGGCTGGAAGTGGGGAAGGGGAGGCAGGAGCTGGGAGCCCTCTTCTGCCTGGCATGGCAGCGGCTGCTTACCTAACCTGGCCCTTCCTTTTCCAAGCAGATGGACTCTGCGCTTCCCCAGAGGCAGCCTTGGTTCCTGCCAAAGAGCAGCCGGCAGCTCTCCCGTCCGCCCAGAAGCGCCAGCGTGGTCGCAGGCCCCGCAAGAAGAGAGGCGCCGCCTGCAGAGGCCCTGCCTGCCAGGAGCCCCAGGGACCCCCCCAGGCCCCCGGGCCTTCGGAGAACGGCCCGCCCCTGCCTGTGAAAGTGCCGAAGAAGCGGGGGCGCAAGTCCAAGGCTGAGCTGCTCCTGAGGAAGCTGTCGCAGGGACTCGAGTGTCCGGCGCCCGAAGCCCTCTGCCAACAGAAGCTGCTGGCCGGTGATGGAGGGCTGGACTGTCTGGAGACGACGCCCGGGGGGCGCCCAAAGCGGAGGGCGGCAAAAGTGTAAGCGAGAGGCGTTGACGAGCAGGGGGAGGAACTCGCTGGTAGTTCTTTGACTACTGAGCAGGAGTGGCGCTGCCTTCTTAGGCACAGGGGGAAAGGAAGCAGCGATGGCCACCAGCTTGGAAGGCTTTAAAAGGGGGTTGAATGTAAAGAGAGACTGCTTGATCAGGCCTGTTGCATCCTATACTTAAGGTGGCCAAATGCCCCAAGGAATCTAGATAGACTGCCTCTGGACCCGGAGGTTCTATAAGGGCAGAAGAAAAAACTGCTGGAGTAAGCCAGCGGCCGATCTAGTCCAGTATCCTGGTCTCTTTTTTCCCCCAATTTTTTAAATTGATTTTTCACAAAATTTTAAACAAATAAACCAACAAACATAAATCATAACCTTATTAAGACTAATCTTATTAACATTTTTAAGTGACCTCCTCGTATCCCCCTGGTTGAATTTCAGTGTATATCATTTTAACGGTTTTCCAAAACCAGTATTCTTATAAAATTAACTTAATCACTTAACATCTTTCTTTCCAATTCAGCATTAAACATATTAATTCATCACATTGCATATTTAAATTCTAAGCCTATCTGGTGTTTGCAAGCTTTTCCAATTAGTTTATAGCTTCAGACCTTTTGTCCAACTTTTCTATGTTTGCTGTATTATGATTTAAACCATCTCTAATATCATTCAGTATTGTCATTACCGACTCCTCAAAGCGTTGATTTTTAGAGCCATGTCTTGTTTTGTCTGCACACATAATGGCTTAGGAATTTCAAGGTCAGTCCCACAGCTTGGTGTAGTGAGAAAGAAAAGCAGATTCCCTCCACCAGTCCCACAGGTGTCAGCCAGACAGCAGCCTCCCTGTTCTTTAAAAACAGGCTGAGAAGGGAGAAATTCCCCCCCCCCCCCAAGTTCCCCTTTTTTATAAATATTTGTAGTCAATCCTAAAGGGAAAAGACACTTTTGGCCACTTTAAAGTATAACCAGACAGCTGCAGAATACAATGAGTTTCAAAGGTCGTTTTTCCTTTAAGGCTTCTGTCTTTGCACACCAATTCTAAGTTCCTCCAACAAAAGGGACCAACCTCCGTTTTTAAATCCCTTTTTTCCCGCTGATTTTTTCGAATTAGTACTTTGTTTTTACTTACAGTTCCAAATTTTAAGCCATTTTTTTCAAGAAGGAATTGGCCACTCACGATCACCAGTCTCGGAGCTTCGCACTTAGAAGGAAGCAATCGTTTCCGCTGTGCCGCGTCTCCAACCCCGCTCGCTCTCGGGGCTCTTACAAGCTTACTGAGGAATGGGGGAGTCACGAAAAGGCACCCGCCGGATCTCCAGGTCCTCAGAACGCCCAATATGAGGGGTTTTTTGGGGAACCACAATGCTCTCGTGGTGTCCCCCTACTTTAAAGCGCTGGGGCTCTTTCAGCCGAAAGAGCTCCCGACTGCCATTACTGAGTGACCAACCGGAAGGCAGTCCAGCATCCTGTTCTCCCAGTGGCCGACCAGATGCAAACAGGAGTTGAGCACAAGAGCCCCAGTCTCCTCTTCAGCAGTTTCCAGCCCCTGGACTTCCGAGGCTTTGCTGCTTCCAACTAGAGGCAGAGCTGAGCCACCGTGACTAGTAGCCATTGCTAACCATGCATGGAATCATGGATTCATTCTCCTCTGTAAATGGGTTTAATCCTCTTTTAAAGCCATCCCAGTTGGGGGAGGAGAAGGCCGTGAGCGGCTACTAGCTACCATGGCTGTGTTCCGCCTCCCCTTTCGGAAGCAGCAGCGTCTGAATCCCAGATTCTGGGAGTCACAGGTAGGCAGGGGGCTCCCCTGCTCCAGTCATGCTGGTGGGCTTATCTGTGGAGCATCAGGTTGGCCCCCCTGAGAACAGGATCCTAGATTAAAGGAACCTTTAGGCTGATCCAGGCACCTCTCCTTCTGAGCAGGTCAGGACGTCCTAAGAGGTTTTCAGGAAGTGGGAAACAGGACTCCACAGGGGCCTCACCTGGATGCAGGCAGAACACGCTGCCCCCCCCCCATGACCTCATGGAGTTGGGGCGAAGTGGGGCCTGTTTTCTGCTGGGCTTTCAGTGGAAGCTGTCCTCCAGTTGTTCGTGTTTTGGATCAAGTTCCTAAAGCAAAAACCAACTGGGAAAAGATTAAAGAAATCCTAGTCAACAAATTGACTGACTCTGCCGATATCTGCATGCAAGGCAAAGTTCTGCAGAAAGATGCAGAGAGAGGAGGGAGCTGGTGTTGGCACTCTGCAGGGTCTGTGTCACAATAACTGGACAAAGAATATAAGAACGTGGGAAGAGCCCCGGTGGATCAGGCCAGTGGCCTTCCTGGCCCATCATCCCCTTCTGACAGTGGCCAAGCAGAAGCCCATTATGGGATGCAAGCAAGCAGGACCCCAGTGCAAGGTGGCTGCAGTTTCAGGCAGCTGGGAGTCAGAAGCATTGCTGCCTCTGACGGGGGGGGGGGAGGCTCAGAGCACAGCCATCCAGGCTGGGAGCCACTTATTCTCCGTGAATTTGTCTAATCCTCTTTTAAAACCATCCAAGTCGCTAGTCCTCACTGCCTCTCATGGGAGCTTCCAGAATTTGTGTGGAACTTGCAGCTGCAGGACTTCTGCAAGCAGCCCTTTGGCCCAGAGGATGGGGAGGGGCTGGACCCAGGCGGGCTGTGTTTGGCACCTGCTGCAGCCCCCCCCCCGTCCCCCCCTTCTTCAGTTCTGGCTCTTGCCCTGAAGATCTGGGGGGTCTTGTGACCATTTGTCCCTGCTCCCTCCCCTTCGGCCCGCAGAGCCCTTCTGTACCTGCAGGAGCTGGCCGAAGAGTTGACCTCTGTGTACCAGCCGCCCGCTTGCAGCGAGCCCTTGGAGAACGCCCCGCGGCCGGAGGAGCCCAGCCGGAAGCGGCGAGGCCGGAAGCCCCAGAGCCAGAAACGGGAGAGCGAGGAGGATGCAGATTTCAACCCCTCGGAGGAAGGGCTCTTGCAGCAGGAGGAGGAGGAAGAGGAGGGAGAGGACAGCGACCTGCGGCTCAGCGAGGTCTCCGACTCTGACCTGGAGCCCGGCCTGCGTGGAGCAGCGGTGACTATCCTGGTGGTCAGCTCAGAGGCCTCTGTGAATGAAGAGCAAGCCCAGCCCTTCTCTGGGGCTGTCGGCTTGGGAGGGTGGGCTCCGTGGGCCTCTGTCTCTGACCCCCGCCTCCTTCTCCCCAGAGGCCCAAGAGCCACTGCCGAGGGTTTGCGTCCAACGGCTTACACAACTCCATCATGGCCCCCATCTGGAAGGCGCTCTCCGTCACCCACCGCGTGTAAGTCTGGGGCTGGCTGCCCCACTTTGCCTTGCTGGTGGGGGAACTGAAGCACAGGAATGGGGAGGGTCCCTGCCTTGCAGTTGTGCTGCTGCTGCTGCCGCCGGGACAGAGCTAAACATTCAGGCTGGTGCGGGTTCCAGAGACTCCAGCTGGGGCCTCGGAGAGCGAGGACTGTTGTGTCCCAAAAGCAAGGAAGGATTGTACTCTGATTAATAAAATACACATGAGGCTTGACCAGCAAGACTATGGGAGGGGTGCCAATAATAATAATCCGTCCACCCTCCGGCCCAGGTTGTTTTATTCACAAAAGAACTTTTTACATAGTGTCCATAAGAACCAATCAGATTTCCTCTGAGCATTTCAAAAAACCCCACGTGGGGACAAAGTTAAAGTTAAAACTACGAAGAGCTAATTTGAGCATCCATACATTCTGGGGTAAATAAAAGAGGACTAGAGGAGGAATGCATTCAGCAACCCCAGAGGTCTAAACAAGCAGTAAACACGAGGGGAAGGATGGCAAGGAAAGATAGGTATCTCTATCACCTCCTGTGTGGAACTCTATTTCCTGGCCCTAAGATTAACAAAACCAATGAAAAGTACATCAAAGAAGTTACCTACTATCTTTATGGCCCAGGATGGCTGGTGAAGCAACTGGCCTGTGTTTAGGATGCTTGTATGTGCCTCTCAGGCAGAGAAATTGGACAGAGACGCAGAGGTGTGGATTGATCAGAAATGATATCAACATGGCTCAGTGCTTTCATTGCTGACACAAATGGCTTGCTCCATATTTTTTATAATTCCTCGTAGCAATCCCACCTGATCACTACAGAGGACTGCCTGGGTTTGTTCCTGCTGAGGCTGCAGGGATGCCCTGGTGGTGATGTCGCCCTCTGGGCTGGTCCCCTTCCCTCCTGCACTTCTCTCTGACACCAGGTGGCTGTGTTTGATTGCAGGCGTGAGCAGCTCTACTCCCACTGGGAGTTTCCAGAGTGGGTGCCCTCTGCCCGGAAGTGGATCTTCCTCTCGGAGAGGTGAGTGGCCTCCTGACAAAGAAGGGGGGGCAGTTGCCAGTAACTCTGAAGAACACCTGGACCCAGGTTGGCGGTTGCAATAATGGGGGGAGGGAGTGCATGCTGGGGAGAGAGCAGGGAGAGGGTGCCCCGCGTGCCATGCCCTCTGGGCCCTTTGCCACTGCCACCACCAGCAGGAGGAGCCCCAAATCTCCACCAGGAAAGAGGGTATTTTGCATGTGCAGCCCAGCCTCTTTTGAGAGCCCAAAGGGGTCAGAGTGTGTGTGTGTGTGTGTGTGTGTGTGTGTGTGTCAAGGAGATCCTTGGAGTGAGTTTCCCCTCTTTCCGCCTTCCTCTTCCAAAGCGAAGCTGAGGAATACCTCCCCAGCGAGACCAAGTCCCCGCTCTTCTGCATCAAGCGCGAAGGCCTCCACGAAGAAAGCAGCGTCCTCTACCGGATCAACAGGTGCTGGTCACTTTATGTAAACGTCTCTCCCGCCTTTCAGCCGAGAGTCCCTCTTGCAGTACTTGGAAGAGCCCAGGAACTGCCTGTGGGATCGGGCCAAGGCCCCAGGAGTCCAGCTCCCTGTTCTCAGTTGCCTGTGGGAAACAGCCAGCAGGTTCTGAGCACAAGAGCAAATCACCCGTCCTGGGGCTTCCAGAGCCTGACTCTGGAGGCAGAGAGGTAGCCACTGAGAGCCGTCTCCTCCTCCGTGAATTTGCCTAATCCTCTTGGTGGCCAGCCCTGCCCTCCTTCAGGACGGAGCTTCATCTGCCCTGTTGGAAGGGAGACTCCCGGCCTGTGAGCCCCTTGGCAAGACCCCCCTCCTCTTTCCCCTCTGGCAGGTTCAACGCCTTGCAGCCCCACGAGGAGTGCTTGGACGTCACCTTCTTTGTGGGGGGTCCCATCTGGGCCATGGAGTGGTGCCCCACCCCAGAAGGTGCCCTGGCCTCCCAGTACGCAGCCATCTACTGCAACCCCGGCATGGACGACCGGCACAGCTTGGCAGGGACCCACACGGGGCCAGCGCTGCTCCAGCTCTGGGAGCTGGGGCCCCTCCAGCAGGAGGCAGGGTGAGTGGGGAGCTCCCAGGCCCCCTGCAGGAGCGCTCCTGGGCCCTGCCTTCCCCTGGCTTCAGCCCCAGGGCAGCCTGGTGGCCACCCAGTGGAGCTCAGCAGGGACCCCTGGGCAAGGCGGGAGGGCAGGCTAGGAGGGGCTTTCTCTGCCGCCGGACCAGAGAGGCTGGCACCTGTGAGCTGGGCCTCTCTGGGCCCCTGGCATGAAAGAGGCCACAAGTGGGGGGGGGGGGAGAGGAGAGCTGCCACAAGGAAGACAGGGTGAACGTGTTGCTGCTGCTCTGGAGGGGAGGATTCAAGTTCCAAGGAAGGCCTTCCTGCCAGTCTGAGCTGTTCAGCAGTGGACTGGGCTCCCTCTCTTGCTCAGCAGAGGTTGGATGGCCGCCTGCCAGAGATGCTTTAGCGGTCCTTCCTTCGCTGCAGGGGGTTGGGCCAGATGACCCCTGGGCTCCCTCTCCAAGATGTGGCCACGCTGCTGTGCTGGGGTCTGAATGGCCAGGCTGCACCTGTGCTATGACCGCCTCCCCCCGCCTTCTCTCCCCTTCCCAGGTCAGCCACCAAGCCAGGACTGGCCTATGGCATTGCCACCGACCACGGCTGCATCTGGGATATGAAGTTCTGTCCCAGCGGTGCCTGGGAGCCCCCTGCCACCCACCACAAGGTACACCCGCTTCCCAATGCACTTGAGAGAGAGCACAGAGCCTGCCGGGGGGGGGGGGGAGGGGGGGCTGGCAGAGCCAGTCGCTTGCTGGGCCCCACAGCGTGGCGTTTCCCAGCTCTCTCTCCTGTCCCCAACAGTCGCCCTCCCAGATGAGCCGGCTGGGGCTGCTGGCCGTGGCCTTCTCTGACGGCAAGGTGCTGCTGTACAGCCTGCCTCACGCAGAGGACCTGCGTGGCTCCCGGAGAGCCCAGGTAACAGGTAGGAAGAGCCGTGAAGGGACCCCTCCTCCCCTGGGTCATGGGGAGGGCTGGGCCCAGGGCTGGGCCAGTGTGGTTCCCTTGGGGGGTGGAAAGGAGCATCTATTTCTCTTTCTTTCTCTCTCTCTTTCTCTGCCTCGCCTGGTGTTTTGCCAGCTCAGGGCTGTTTTATGGGGTGGCGGAAGAGAGTCTCTCACCCAAAACGTTCTGGCAGAGGCAGCTGGCCCCTCCCTGGTGGGGCTGGGGGGTGCAACCTGAGTGCTCAGCCAGCCGTATCAGCTAATGAGCCTTGTAATGATATCTGTCTGCAGGAGTGATGGATGAGGCTGCAGGCGGGCGGCCTTGGGGGTGCTCAGCCCTGCCTCCTCGGTGTGGATAAAGGAGGCTGAGTCCCACCTCCCTCTCCAGACACGCCCTCCATGAGACTCCACTGCTCAGGCCTCTGCCTGGCAGTGCCTTCCAGGGCATCTCTGGCTGACAGCTGGCTCCCTGACGGAGGTGCAGCCAGCCAGCCAGCCTCGCCCCGCCCCCTTCATCTCCATCTCCTGATCCAAGGAGGACCTTGGCGAAGGCGGCTGCTGCCCCAGCCCCAGAGCCCTCTTCCCCCCGGCCTGCGTCTCGGAGATCCCTCTGACACGGAGGCAATCCTTCTGAAGCAACTGCTCCGCTGCCACCCTAAAAGCTATGGGGCAGTTTCTCTGCAGATGCCTTTTTAAAAAGGTCTCTTTTACAAGGCAGGGGCTGCAGCCAGCCTGAGTCGCGGAATGAGGGTGCTGCCTGCAGATGGGTCTAGAGCACCGTTTGTTCCTGCTGGGGGGGGGGGGCTTTGGCTTGAGCAGCCTGAGAATCCTAACCTTGCTTGCGTCAGGTAGGAGGGGGCAATCTGGCTTGGCTGAGGTGTGTGGGGGGGGTGCTTTCTCTCACCCCACAGAGGCTGCTCCCGGCCTCACAGCATCTCTCCTTCCTCCTCCTAGGTGGGTCCTCCCCCCGGCACACCATCTGCAAGGTACGTCCTGCCAGCCCCGCGGAGGATCTCTTGGAGCCGCATCCTGAGCCCTCCAAGCTGCCCATGTTCTGAGGGGCAGGGACAAAGGGGGGCTCCCTGAGCTTGCTCATTGGTCCAGCTGCAGCTCTGGAAAGGCCCCCTTTGCATGGGGGTCGGGGGGTCAGTAGGAGGGGGGAATCTTGAGCGTGCCAAGGTGGCCCCCGACCCCTGAGTTTCTGTGGGGGCCCTTCTCTGGCCTGCCCCCCCCAACTGCTCCTCCTCCATCCCTGCAGGTCCAGTGCGTGGCCTCCCTGCAGGTGGGGGCCATCCAGGCCGGGAGCCCCTCCCAATGCGGACAGTGTCTCAGCTTGGCCTGGATGCCAGCGAAGCCTCACCAGCGCCTGGCGGCTGGATTCTATGATGGTGAGAGGAGAAAGCTCTGCAGCTGAAACGCCCAAGTGCCAAGGAGGCTCTGAGGGGGGATGTGTGTGTCCCCCCCCCCCGGCACAGGCTCCCAATCCCAGCCCCCTCTGCCTCCTCTGGCAGCTGGATGGCCGCCTGTCAGGGATGCTGGAGTCCGGATTCTTGCTTTCAGGCCTACTCTTCTCTGCTTGTCCCCTCCCCTTCTTCCAGGCACAGTGGCCCTCTGGAACCTGGCCAGCTGCTCCCTGCTGCAGCGAGTGCGTCAGCCCGACGGCTCCCTCAAGCTCTACCCCTTCCACTGCTTCCTGGCCCACGACCACGCTGTGCGCAACATCCAGTGGTGCAAAGCCAACAGGTGGGGGCCGGGCTTAGCGGGGGGGGGGACTTCCTCCAGCCTCCTTCCCCTGGCTGCCTTGGGGGAGACCCCCAAAGGGACCAAGCCCAGAGTGGGTCAACCCTGCCAGTGGTTGGGCCTAGCCAGGACCTCCATCGCTGAGCCGCCTCCCCCTTGCTTGCTCCAGCAACTTCATGGTGACGGCCGGGAACGACCGCAAGATCAAGTACTGGGACCTGCGGCGGCTGTACGAGCCGCTCCAGAGCATCAAGCGCTTTCTGAGCACGGAGATCGCCTGGCTGCTGCCCTACAGCGGCATCACGGTGGCCCAGGACAACTGCTATGCCTCGTGAGTTGGGGGGCGGAGAGGGGAGGGCTGTTGGCCAGGACGGCTTCCCGAATCCTCAAGGGGGGAGAGGGCTGTGGCAGCTCAAATCCAGAGAATCTTCTTGGCCGCTGTGCTTTTCTGTGCGGGGCAGAGGCTGCCCTCGCTCTGAAGACCTGCTCCGCCAGGAGAACCCAACCCCAGCAGGCGTCAGGCTGGCGGTGGGGAGGGGGCAGGAATTAAGAAGAGCTTTCTGACAATGAGGCCTGTTTGGCAGGGAATGGTCTGCTTCCCGGCCGCTGCCTCGCTCTTCACCCGCCCCCCCCCCTTGCATTGCAGGTATGGCCTGTGTGGGATCCACTACCTGGACGCCGGCTACCTGGGCTTCCGGGCCTACTTTGTGGCCCCTCGGAAGGGCACTGTGTGGGTAAGCGGAGTCTCTGCCTCGTGCGTTGGAGAGCAACAGTGGGGCAGCCTCGGGGCGCTGGGGGCCCTCTTATTTCTGGGGAGGGGGGAATGAAGAAGGGGGTGGGCCCAGGTGACGTCCCTCCCTCCCTCTTCCAGAGCATCTCTGGATCCGACTGGCTCAACACAGTGGCTGCCGGAGACGTCACAGGGGAGCTGGTGGTGGCCATGATGCCTGACCTGTCCGTCAACCCGCACAACGTCAAGCGTCCGTCGGAGCGCCGATTTGTAGGTGTCGCTGCCGCTGAGCGGGAGGGAGGGAGGGAGGGAGGGGGTCCGCAAGGGACTCATAAGCTTAGCCTTCGGTCCGGCAGGGGAGAAAGCAAGGCCTGCCCCACCCATCCATCCTCTAGATCTGGGGTGGAGGTCCCTGGGCCACCCTCCCCTCACCCAGGGGATGAAGGAATAATAATAATAATAATAATAATAATAATATCTTTATTGTCATTGCCCCCTCTCGGGGACAACGAAAATTACTTGGCTGCTCCATCCACCCAGGTAGGGCACTCCACTCAAAATCAGAACAACTATAAAAACACTAATTAAAACAATACAGTATAATACAGCAAGGAAGATTAGATGACTTTCAAAGTCCAGGTTTCCCATTCAGGGCCGAGATTGCTCTGGAGAAGAAGCTGTTCTTGAGGCAGCTCGTTCTTGTCCTCATCGTCCTGTATCTCCGTCCCGACGGCAGGAGCTCGAAGAGACAGTGACCAGGATGCGATGGATCTTTTACTATGTCCAGTGCCTTCCTATGGCACCTTGTGGCATAAATCTGCTCTAAGGTGGAGAGTGGGCAGCCAACAATGTTCTCTGCTGCCTTCACAACTCTGCACAACCCCATCCTGCCTACATCCAGCCTCATGGATGTAGTCCAGGCTGCATCCAGTGGGTGGTAGCAGCTGCCTTGGCTGGAGTCCCTCTGGGCAGGTGGGTGCTTTCAGCCCCAATGCCCCCCTCTTTAGCTCTGAAAAGTCTCTCTGCGTCACAGGGTCTCCCTCTTGAAGGCAGTGGTGGGCTTCTGTGCCCTCTGAGAGAAGAGCTGAGGTCCAAAGGAGCTCCAAGCCTTCATGACGTCCCTTTCCCCTCAGACGGGTTTGGGGGCAGGGCTCCTCAGTTGGTAGACGAGGAGACTCTCAGTCTTGGCCGTGGGTCCAAGCCCCACATTGAGCAAAAGCTTCCAGCATTGCAGGGAGCTAGGCTAGATGGCCCTTGAGGTCCCTTCCAATGATGATTTCATTAAGCACTTTGAGTTGGAACCAAAAAGGTCTCCTTCCCCTCCAGACAGCAAAGTGGTCATCTTTCTCCTTCAGCCTCTTCAGGGCCTAGGAAAGTGCCAGGAAAGGGGGCTCCTTTGGGGTGGGGGGCAGATTCTGGAGCCTGGCAGTGCCCCATGCCCTCTCCTCCTCCTCCTCATCTTCCGCAGCCCGTCTACAAGGCCAGCCTGCTCCCCTGCGGCCTCCACAACCAGGAGGCGTCGACAGGAGCCCCCAGCAGAAGGCTCATGGCCCCCGTGGAGGGCAGGACGTACCAGGAGTCCGTGGCCCAGAACTACATCCTCTTCCGAGACACGGACCTGGTGAGGCCTTGGAGGAAACGGGGGCAAGGAAGGGGGAGGCAGGGGGCTGCTTGAACCCCTCATGTCTTCCTGGAGGGGCAACCTGGGTGTGCTGGGGGGTCGCTGGGTGTCCCCTCCCCCTGCCCCCTGATCCCCAGTGCGCTGCTGTTCTGTGGTCTGTTCCTGGCTGATAAGGCTCCTTCCCAAGCCCATCAATCGCCGGCTGTCAGCAGGAGGCCCCCCTGGGATGTAGCTGCAGCCCCCCCCCCTTGGCCTGGCCCCACCAACTCTCAGCCCCGCCCCTTCCCTCTCCAGAGGAGCTTCAAGAACATCTTCAGGCGGAAAGGGAGAAAGAAGCCCCAACCGGCGGAAGAGGAGAAGGAGGGGGACGGACTGGGGCGCTTGCAGCTGGAGGCCGTGCACAAGGTGAGCAGGGGGCGGGCTCTACCCCTGTGAACTTCAGAGTGGATTACAGCGGTACCTCGGGTTACAGACGCTTCAGGTTACAGACTCTGCTAACCCAGAAATAGTACCTCGGGTTAAGAACTTTGCTTCAGGATAAGAACAGAAATCATGCTCCGGCGGCGTGGCGGCAGCAGGAGGCGGCATTAGCTAAAGTGGTGCTTCAGGTTAAGAACAGTTTCAGGTTAAAAACGGACCTCCGGAATGAATTAAGTACATAACCCAAGGTACCACTGTAGTGGGATCAGGCCGTTGGGCGCCCTGTGAATCCAGCTTCCTCTTCTCACCGTGCCCCCAAGGGAAACCCGCAAGCAGAATCTGGCACAAGAGCAACTCTGGCTTGTTTCCAACAACGGACATTTGGAAGTGTCATGTACTGTCTCTGGCTTGCGGGGTCCCCTAGCAGCATCAGAAGAACCGGCCACCGGGGGGGGGGGGCAGCTAGCACAGTATCCTGTCCTCCCAGTGCCCAGCCCAAGGCCTGGGGGAATCACAAAGGCAGGGTCCAGGCAAAAGACCGCTCTCCTGTCTTGGGGGTTCCAGCCACGGGGATTGGGGAGTCTTGCTGCCTCCAGCCCTAGAGGCAGAGCAGAGCCATCCTGGCCAGGAGCCCCCCAGAGCCCCCTCCTCCATGAATGGCGGCTGTTGCTGCCTCCTGTGGCAGGGAGTTCTGCAGTTTAACTGCGCTGTGTGAAGAAGTTCTTTCATTTATCTGTTTTGTATTCTCCAACCTTCTTCTTCATGGGGAAGCCCAGCCAGGTGGGCCGGGTGTAAATAATAATAAAATTATTGTGATGGCGCACCTGCAAGTTCTCGCATGGGGGGAGAGAGAGGAGAGTTTTCCCTCGGCCGCTTTCCTCAGTCCTCCCAGAGCTCATAGCCTGGCCGCTCAGGCTCTTGGTCTCTCAGCCCCCTGGATCAGCCAGGGAGGGAGTCTCTCCCTCCTGAAGGGGGGCAGGGTCCGTCCCCCCTTGCGCTTCCCCGTCTGACGCCCTTCCTCTCCCGCAGGTGCGCTTCAGCCCCAACCTGGCCTGCCACACCTGGCTGCTGTCGGGGGGCCAGTCCGGCCTGGTGCGTCTGCACTGCCTCCAGGCCCTGGCCTCCCCCCCCAGCCGCAAGCTCCTCCGCGAGTGCCAGGCCCAGTTCAGCGCCATGTTCGACACGGAGGAGCAGGCGGGCAGCCCTGCAGCAGAGCCCCCGGGGGCACATCCCGCCGTCAGCTGAGCAACCCCCCCCCCCAGCACCGGCAGAAATCGAGGTGGAGGAGGCGGGGATCTCGTTCGAGGCGCCCAGAGCCAAGAGGGCATCTTGCAGGGCACTGACGGACTGGCTGGATCCTGGCTGCATTGTGAGGACGGACACGGCTACAGAGGAGCCCAAGAAGGGGCCAGACCCCCAGGGGGCTTGTGGGTGTCTCCTTTCCCCTTGAGTGGGGCTGGGAGCGAGAAGCAGCCCCTGCCCCCAAACTGGACATCTCTCCATGACTCTGTGCTTTTGCCTCTGGGGTGGGTGAGGGGTCTCTCCCAGCCTGCCCTATGTGTGACCCACAGCTCCAGGGCAGGGAGGGGGTTTCTGCCTCCCTTTGGCTGGCCCAGTGGAACAACCCTTTGCCCCCCCCCCCAACATGGGCCAGCTGGGGTTGGCTTGGCACGTGGGGCCCAGGACCAGCTCCCTGCTAGATGCATTTTGGGCATTTTGCTCCCGCCAGCCTCTTGGGGGGGGGCACAGCAGCCTTGCTCACATTGAGCTCATTCCTTGTCTTTAACTGTTGTTCTTATTAAAGTGACTTGTTTTGTTTCAAAGGCCGGCTCTTTCTTCTGAGGACCCCCCTCTCCAAATCCCATAGCAGCTGCTGCTTCTCCTGCCAGGAATCTGGCTTGGCATCTGCGCTGGTCAGTGCCGAGCTGGGGGAGAAGGTGGCGAACCCCCCTCCATTTTTAGACAAGGGGTTCTCAGGGGTTCCTGAGCTGGCATTCCTGCGTTGCAGGGGGCTGGACTAGAGGACCCTTGGGGATCCCTTCCACCTGGATGTAGGGGGCACAGACACAGCTCCCCACCCCACCCCCCTCCTCCTCTGCCCCAAGGACTGGCAGACACACTGGCAGGTTGGGCTGAGGCAGCTGATTTTATTGGAATCTCTGGGCACTCAGTTAAGACAACACTTGGACACTCGACACGGTCGAAACACACACACACAGACGTGAACTCCACAAGGTCACAGGCACAAGGACACGGGAGGGTGGGGAGGGTGGGGCTGGCCCCCTCCATGGGCGAGATCTCCCAGCAGCAGCGCTTCCTAGTTGTCGCTCGGCTGGGGGGCTGGCCTCTCCGTGTGGGCCCCTCGCCCAAAGCGTCTGGCAGGCAGTGGAGGCATTCCTGATCAGGAGGGCTGGGGAACTGGTTTCTGCCCCCCCCAGGGCTCCCCCCTCCATGGCTTGGTCCCCACTGGTGAGCAAGGAGTTTGCTTCCCTGCCATGGCGTCCTTTTTGACCTCCTGGCAGAACCACTTTGCTTTCGGCCTGGCCAAGCGGGGGAAGGATCTGCCCTCGTCTGCCATGGCTGCTTCAGTTGGGATTCCTGCACTGCAGGGGGTTGGACTGGATGACGGGGGGGGGACCCTCCCAATTCTGTACAGCTGTTTAAACTCATAGGATGTCTTGCAGACTCGACTCCACGGCAGGGAGCTTGCTGGAAAGGGAACACACTCGTGCAAACACCGACTAATGGCAGGCCTCGCCTGGGGGGGGGGGCTGAGTTGCATTGCACACCAAAGACACTGAGGCAGGCAGTGGGGTGGGCAGTAGCAGAGGGGCCCCCGTGCCTGCCTGGAATGTGACACGAAGAAGAACAGGATGCGCAGGGGCAGGGGCTCAGCCTCCTCTCCTCTCTGGCTGGGCAGCTGAGGCAGCCCTGGCGGTGGAGGTGGGCAGAGGAGACACACACAAATCCCGCCACCCCTGCTGGCCCCGGGATTCCCAGCGCCTCCCGGCTGAGGTTGGCAGTTGGAGGGCACCAAGGGGGCAGCGCTGGGCTCAGTCCTGTGGGTCCTGGCACTGGCGGCAGCTGGCCATGTCGTCCAGGTAGCGCTCCACCTGGATGGTGCAGGAGACAAAGCCAAACTTGCTCTGCAGGACGGCTGTGGCCTCTTGCAGCACCACCTCCATGTCGGCACCAGAGTCTGCAAGGGGGAGAGACCCAGAAAGGGGTCAGCTGGGCAAAGGCTGCACCAGCCTCTGCCTGCCCTGCACACCCAAGGAGAGGCTTTGCGTTTGCAGGATCATCTAGCCCAGCATCCTGTTCTCACAGCGGCCAAATGCCTCTATGATCCTGGGAATCGAGATAGACTGCCTCTGCACCTGGAGGCTCCATAAGAACGAAAGAAGAGCTTGCTGGATCAGGCCAGTGGCCCAGCCTCCTGTTCTCACAGTGGCCAACCAGATGCAAATCAAGGGAAACTACAGAACATCAGGGGGGGGTGTGTGAAATGAAAACAGGCATTTTCCCCCACTGCCTCTGTATTATGAGATGCCCTTTGCTGTAGTGGTCTTCTAAAGACATCCTTTCTCCCCTGGCCTTTCCTGATCCATAATATTGGGCCCTGTTATTTATTTGTTCGTCAGTTCCCCAGATTCCTGATTTTATGCTGCTCTTTTACTGGTTCCATGTTGCATTTTTCTTTTAATGAAACTTTTAAGTGGTGCACCACTTTTGAGTTTTTAAAATATTAAGTGGCTTATGAAATGCCTTAAAATGAATAGATAACATTCCCAGATATACCAATTGATTTTTGTCCTGGACAGATGTGTTTTGCTTTTGAGGCATTTTAAACTCAGGGTAGTGTCCCGAAATGTGGTCCCCCCCACCTGCAGTCTGAGGTGGTACAGTTCCCACCCCCATCGCCTGGGGCTTTTTCCCTCTCCGGGGCTGCTGGATTTCCTCAGGGGGTCCCAGGCACTCAGAGCCAGGGTGGGGTGGGGGCTGCTCACCAATTGCCAGGTGCACAGCCACCACGTGATGGCTGAGGGTCAAGGCCCAGAGGTGGAGGTTGTGAGCCCCCTTCACGCCCTTGACGGACAGCAGCACTTCCTTCACGGCTTTGAACTCCACACCCCGCGGAGATCCTGGAAGAGAGGGAGGCAGGGTGGTAACAGACTTGGCTGGGGTCCCTCCAAACCCCCAGCTCCCACCCTTGGAAGAGCAGATGGCGGTGCCGTCTCCCTGGAGCAGAGCAAGGGAGGGGCACCTCCTGCTGGAGATGGTTGCTCAGTAGTGTAGCAGGATGTGGGGTCACCGGGGCAGTTGCCCCGGGCAAAAAATTGTTAGGGTGTGCAAAATTTCAACAACCGGTGCAGCCTTAAAACAGCCATGTGCTTCCACAAGTGGACTCTGATGAAAACGGCTTCTCCATGCAAACCAGAAAGTGAGCTCTCCAGACAACGCAAGACCCTGGGCTCTGGCAACCCCTGCTATGCCATGCGGACACTGGCAGACAAGGCAGGTGTAGGGTGCAAATATCCAGAGTGTGGGGGTCAGGTGGGGTTGCTATGAGGAATTATGAAAAATGGAGCAAGCCATTGTGTCTGCAATGAAAGCATGGCGTTGACTGGGTTTGATTCATTGACAATAATTTCTGATCAAATCCCACAAGCCTCTGCACCTCTGCCATTTTGCCTCAGACTTCCCTTAGCCAGTTAACAAGGTGGCCTCATTTGACCCGAAAGGGTCTGGGTTGGAACTCACCTTCCATGAGCACCCGGAAGACGTCGCGGAGGATGGTCACAGTGGAGCCCACCACAAAGACCGAGAAGAGGAAAGTGCTGATGGGGTCTGCAATCTTGTACTGGGGCTGCAAAGCAGAGGAGGAGGAGGAGAGGCAGGGATAGACACAGACAAGATCCCTGCACTGACACAGAGGACAGAGGACCCCTAGGACAGATTTAGGGGGCAGCCCCATTCCCCAGGCAGAAATCCTTGCATGGATGTGACACACTCCTCAGTGCTACTTTGGATCCAACCTGAATGTTGCTTTGGTACGTAAATTTTGTTAATTAATTAAATGTAATAAGGGGAGGGGGAGTAGCCTTCCAAGATCTCTGGCGTCAGAGATGCAGCTGCCTCGCTCTCTGTGGTTCCAGCAGGGGGAACTGGACCCAGTGAGTGGAAGCTGCAGGGAAGCCGGTTTGCCTGGCCATTCAGGGGGAAGAGGACCGCTTGGGCTGCAGACAGGCCTCCTGGGGAGTTGGCAGGGTGTACGTTAAGGGCTGGCTCCACCACCGTTTGCCAGGACCAGGAAATATTTAAATAAGAACCCCCATGGTGCTCTGATTCTTAATTTGTGCTGCTTTTTTAATTTGGCAATTTAAACTGATCTACTGCATCGTTTGTCCCTCTTAGTTGCAATGGGTGCTGGTCAATGTAAAAAAAGGGAAATCTCTTTAGCTGTGATTCCTAGATGACTCTTGGGGGTCCCTTCCAACTCTACCATTCTATGATTCCATGGAAACAGACAGTGCTTCAGGGAGGGAGGTTCTGGGTCCCTATCCAGAGCAGGATGCCTGGTCCCCCTACCTTGAAGTAGATGACGGTTGCAGCCACAAAGACCCCGATGCTCTGGAGCAGGTCCCCCACCACGTGCACAAAGGCGGCTCGGACGCTGGTGTTGCTGTGGGTGGGCACCGCAGGCACACCGCAGGGGCTCTCCCCAATCCGCTCGTAGCCCCCCGTGCTCACCCCGTGGCTGTGGGGGGAGCCCGACTGGTGCAGAAGGTAGGCCATGCTGCAGAGAGGGGTGGCAAGAGCTATGAGCCAAGGCTTTGGGGGTGGGGACACACCCTTCCCCTCCCAGGGCAAGGCAACCATTGGGGTACCACCCCAGACCCCCCAAGTGTTTTCCAGGGATATCCCTGATTTAGAGAAGCCGTCCTGGTTTCTGATTTGATCCTGGAATGTCTCACTTTTCCCTATTTCCATTGGAGAAATGTTGGGGGTTCTGGAGTTATCCGACCCCCAAGCCGTCTGAAGGCAATCCTGTATAAAGAAAGGTATTTTTAATGGTTAATGTTCTACAGTGCTACCTCTGGATGTGAACGGTATCTGTTCCGGAGCCCCATGCGCATCCCCTGAAGCGAACACAACCCGCGTCCGCACGTGCACGGGTCGCGATTCACTGCTTCCGCACATGTGAGTGATGTCATTTTGAGCATCTGCACCTACGCAAGCGGCGAAACCCAGAAGTAATGCACTCTGTTACTTCTGGGTTGCCACGGAGCGCAACCCGAAAACGCTCAACCTGAAGCTACTTCAACCCGAGGTAGGACTGTATTATGATTTTATATATGTTGGAAGCTGCCCAGAGTGGCTGGGGCAACCCAGTAAGATGTGTGGCATTCAAATACTAAAATGATTATTATGGAATGGGACGTCCCTATTTTTATCAGAGAAATGCTGGAGGGTCTGCCATCCACCGCAGCAGCCTCTTGCCCACCACAGCTCTTGGGCCCTGCTTGTGGGCAGAATGCTGCCTTCTACAAAGATCTTAAGGGCTGCCATGTGGAGGACGGAGCGAGCGTGTTTCCCCCTGCTCCGGAGGGGAGGACTCAAACCCATGGCTTCAAGTGAAAAGAATGGAGATTCCGACTCAACATCAGGAAGAACTTTCTAACAGTAAGAGCTGTTCTGCAGTGGATCGGTCTCTCTCAGGAGATGGTGGACTCTCCTTCCTTGGACTCTCCTTGGAGGTTTTTAAGCAGAGGTTGGAGGCCACCTGTCATGGATGCTTTAGCAGAGATTCCTGCATTGCAAGGGGTTGGGCTAGATGACTCCCCGGGGTCCCTTCCAACTCTACCATTCTGAGATACTATGGAGGTTTTTGAGCAGCGGTTGGCTGGCTACCTGGCAGGGATTCCTTGGCTGTGATTCCTGCGTGGTGTGGGCTTGGGCTATAATTAAATGAACTGACCAGAGGCAGCCCCTGATAATGGGAGTGTGTTGTGCCTGAGAATCCGTCCTCCGCCTCCCTCAATGCCCCATGCCAGGCCTCACATGATGTTCACGCCCACAGCGCAGGCTGAGGTGCCCAGCATGGCGGAGGCTTCGATCTCGTAGTCATTGCTGATGATGCGGGCTGAGGCCAGGTAGACCAGCACTCCCGTGACGATCCAGATGGAGAGGACCGAGGCCAAGGCGCCCAGCGTCTCTGGAGGGGAGGGGAGAGGGAGATGCCAGTCAGGGGCGCCTTGCCAAAGTAGCCCTGTGCCCTCCCTCCAAGTTGGGGAGCACCAAGGCCAGCTCTGGGCCTTTTCCCTGAGGCTGCCTGGAACCTGAACCCGGATCAGAAGGTTGGGAGATGTTCCTGAGTCTCTTGTCCCCAAGGCCAGTTCGCAGAGGAGTCCTTTGCCCTGTCCTGAGAAGACTAGAAGGCTGGCATTGGGCCAGGGAGACCTGCTGCCAAATCTCCGCTTAGGTTCATGACTTAGCCCCCCTCCCATTCTCACCCTAGCCTACCTCACAAGGTTGGCGGGAAGCTGAAACACTGCTCCAAGGTCTGTCGAATAAAAAGCGGGGGGGGGGGGGGCGGACGTTTGGCCCAACAAGTGATCCTAAACTACAACTCCCATCAGCCCCAGCAAGCAGGGCTGGTAGCCAGAGGTGGGTGGGATTTGTAGTTTGGTAACGCCTGGAGGGTTCCCTGCAGCTGCAATAGGACACGATTGACTCCTGCAGGGAGTTCTTTCGGCTCCCCACAAAATGGGCAGCAGGGAGGAAGAAGATGGGGGGCAGGAGGGGAAATGGACCCCCCAAGCAGGATCAGAGAAGAGGCGCAGAAAGGCTATGGGGCTGCCAAGTCAAGCCCTGGCAACAAGGAAGGCCCCTGGGAGAGTCTGGGGGTCTTTCACTTTGTGGGGAATAATAAATAATAATAAACTTTATTTATATCCTGCCCTCCCCAGCCGAAGCCAGGCTCAGGGCGGCTAACAACAATAAAACAATACAACAGTCAAAAGCCATCAAAAAAGCCTTTTGATCTCTTTCAAGTGCTGAAGAGGCCATTTGAATCCATTTCTTCTTCTCTTTCATCCTCCATCAGTCTTCCCTCCACCCATTTGCCTTCTGCCTTTTTCAGGGAGCAATTTGTGAGCCTCCCTGGCTCCTTGGCTCTATTCTGCCACCACTTCAGAGGGAAGCAAAAAGGGAATGAGGGAGGCAGTCACCCCCCCCCCACCAGCAGCCTTTGTACTGTAATGGGAGAAGCATCTCGCTGCTGCTGCTGCTGCTGCTGCCGCCGCACCCCAAATGGGGCACCCAGAGGCCAGTCGGCTTGGCAGGCCCTCCAAAGGCTTCCTTTCTGCACTGCCTGATGAAGGCTTTCCTGCTTTTTGGGGGACGCAGTGCAGTTGCTGAGAGCCACCAGCTGGCCTCTTGGGCTGAAGGGGCAGTGGGAGAAGCGGGTGAGGCAGAAGCAGCAGCAGTGACCCTCGGCTGCCCCTTGGGAGAGCCCCCTCATGGCCTTGTGGGACTGGTGAGGTAGGGTAGGGACCCCATTAGAGGATCTGAAGGTACCTGAGCGGTGCCAGCCGAAGCTCATAATCTTGGTGGCCGGGCGCGTGGAGACCCAGAGGGAGAAGAGGCTAACGCCCATGCTGCCCATGTCTGTCAGCAGGTGGGCTGCGTCTGTCATGATGGCCAGGCTGTGAGCCAAGTACCCACCTGAAAGGCAAGCAGAGCTGTGTTGTGGAGGGAGGGGTGAAGGACCGGGGGGGGGGGGAGGCCCTGGCTCTAACCAGGATACCCTCTCAGCCCCTCTCAGGCAGACTTCCTGGGTCTTTGTAAGGATGAGCTGAGTCTAGTGCTGCTGCCGTGATTTTTCTCTTCTACCCTTTGACAGGTTTTTTGCTGTGTCAATCGCTTTGCTGTCATGAACACCTTGAAAGAGACCTCGGAAAGTTAGGAAAGAACTGCAAAACAGATAAAATAAATGTGAATCAAATGAAAATTGAAACATCCTCTCTCAGCCACAAAGTGTAGGAATGAATTCAGGCACTAGGAGAGGGTAGTTAGTTATTTTTCTTCTTTGCTCACATGAGTGAGATCAGCAGAGTACCACCCTTTGCAGCTTTAAACATGGAAGCTAAGGCATGTTTGATTTAACCTTCTAGAAACAATAATCCAGGATGCTTTAAGACAGGCTGCATTTTCCTGGTCTTACCCCCTGCAAAACAACAATCACACCAACATTGTTTTGTGAAGAAGTAAAAGTAGTATTTACTTACATAATCTAAGTCTTGAGGCAGCCATTACAGTAGCAAAATGAAGGCAGGTTTATAACTACTATCTAAGTTACAAAAGTATAAAAGTAAATTCAAAAATGGTGCGTGGGTGGTCAGCTTGAAGAAAGAGAGGGCTTCCCAGGCAGGAAAGAAGCAGGCCAAGACAGACAAAGGAAGTGATCTCACAGAGTTCTCTCTAGCAAATTTTACGGGGAAAGCTCTGTGAGTCTCAGCCCCTTCACGTGCCCGTCTGGCAAAACATGACTTGTTGGCTTGACTGCAATAATATCCCAGAGGACGCTCCCTGGGTGTCTGGCCCTTTGTCTCTCAGATGACCCCATCCACCTGGAAGGAGAAAAGCAGGTGGCCATCTGCACTCCCACCCAACAGGTGTGTCGTCCTTGTTCCTTGAAGAAGGAAGAGAACCCCCAGGGCATCCCAGAGAGCTTTTCTGTGGCTCTGAGCCTCTCTCGGGTCAATGGAGGTGCCTGCCACTGGCTTGGTGGTCCATGAACCTCCCTCCCAGAACCACTTCCCAGCCCCACTAACCTATGACCTCTCCAATCATGAAGAGGAAGCAGACTCCGCAGGCGATGCTGAGCTTCCTCTGAGCCTGGAGCTTCAGCTGGCTCTGGCTGGGGGAGCAGGGCCCCAGGTGGCAGTGGGGGGCCAGGCGGCGCTCCATCGCCAGGCCCCCGGGCACTTCCGCATGCCCGTTCTCCAGGGGGAGGCTGGGGAAGGCATCCTGGGTGCCTGCAAACAGACTGAGAGAAGGCCGGAACATGAGGGGAGGGGCAGCCCCTCAGTCCTGCTCAACCCCCACAGAATAAACACACAGAGAATTTGCCGCCTCCTTCCTCATGCCACCCACGGCGGCCTTGTAGAGTCACTCCCCCCCCCCCAATTTAACATCTTTAATTTTTATGTAAAGCATACAACCCAATAAAATATGAAACAAACGGGAACAAACACCCAACATGAACCAGAACAAATCACAGACTGGGTGTCTACCCACAAACTAAAGCAAAGGAGTTAGAAGTAATTTTGCAGATTCAGGATAAAAATGAATAGCAGTGTAGAGTTGGGTATGTTTAGCTGGGGAAAGAGGAGGCTGAGAGGTGACCTGAGCCATCTTCAGATATCTGAAGATGGAGCAAGCTTGTTTTCTCCTGCTCTGGAAGGGACAACCCCAGTCAAGGGATTCCAATTTCAAGAGAGCCATTTCCGACTGAACAGTAGGAAGAAATTTCTAATAGTCAGAGCTGTTTGACCAGAGCTTGGAAGGTGGTGGGCTCTCCCTTCTTGGCTGCCAGTCAGGGAGTCTTTTGCTGTGATTCTTGCATTGCAACTGATTGGACTAGATGACCTGTCAAACTATACAATTCTATTCCTATGATATCCTATGATAAAGCTCGTGATTCCCAGTCGTGATGTATGGAAGTGAGAGCTGGACCATCAAGAAGGCGGATCGCCAAAGAATGGATGCTTTTGAATTCTGGTGCTGGAGGAGACTCTGGAGAGTCCCATGGACTGCAAGAAGATCCAACCTCTCCATTCTGAAGGAAACCAGCCCTGAGTGCTCCCTGGAAGGACAGATCCTGAAGCTGAGGTTCCAAGACTTTGGCCGCCTCATGAGAAGAGAAGACTCCCTGGAAAAGACCCTGATGTTGGGAAAGATGGAGGGCACAAGGAGAAGGGGACGACGGAGGACGAGATGGTGGGACAGTGTTCTCAAAGCTACCAGCATGAGTCTGACCAAACTGTGGGAGGCAGTGGAAGACAGGAGGGGCTGGTGTGCTCTGGTCCAGGGGGTCAGGAAGAGCTGGACACGACTAAACGACTTAACAACAACAACAATGATATCAGAAAGTGGAGGGACTCTCCTTCCTTGAAGGTCCATCTGCCTGAGACTCTCTGGCTGTGATTCCTGCATTGCAATGCAGAGTCACTAGGAAAGGGGTGTAAGAGACACTCAAATGCCAGTGCTGGTCTCCTGACTTTCCTAAGGGAGCAAATGCCTCTTGATCTGTCAAGGTCTCTGTTGTAATCCACCCAGGGGATCCTGGACAGTGGGCGCATTCCAGGCTGCACAGGGAAGCCACCCAGGTCAATACCAAGCCCTGAATGAAGGGCGCTTTCTTGCAGAAGAATGCTCCTCTTCTGGGTTTGGCCTCCCCTGCCGTGCCCCTCACACCCCTTTGGAGCAAGGCGGGTCTTTTGTCAGAGAGAGGCATGTCAAGTGCTCCCAAGAGCCTCGCTGGGGAGGGAATGAATAGCCAAGCTGGCTCCGTGACTGTGGCTCCTCTCCTGGGGCTGCGGGGAGACTTAATCATCTTCCGCCTGGCAGGAACTGGAGAGTGTGATGCCCCTGGACAGGTTTGGCCAGGGTGGCTGCCTTGCTGCCAGAAGGACCCCTTTGGGGAGGCAGCTGGGCCCAGGAGCCGAGTTCGCGGGCGCTGGGCTTGCAGGAAGGAGGCAGCCCAGAAAGCCAGAGGGCCGAATCCTGGAATGGGAGAGAAACGGCTGGGCCATGTCCTTATGAAAACCTCCAAATAAGGAGACTAAAAAGAGGAAGGTAAGAAAGGCTGATCTGTTAGCAACAGGTCTCAGTGTAGAGAAGCCGTGGCTGGCGGAGAATCTCCCCCTCTTCTGGATGGCATAGAAACCTGCACTTGAGTCGTCCTTTGAAATACCTCAAGGGCCCCCCAGTGGGGTTCAGGCCCAGGGCGTTCAGTTCAGTGGGTGGGTGCGCACGCCAGACACAAACGTGACTGGTACAGCGTCCATTTCTCCCACTGCACCTGATGACTTTCTGTCTGATGTCTTACTTTTCCTTACGACATCCCTATTTCCATCAGAGAAATGTGGAGGATATGGAGTTCTGCTGCCCCAAAGCCAAGGAGAGAAGGAACTATAAAGTTTTCTTTTAAAATGTTTAATGCTTTATTATGTTTTTACATATGTTGGAATCCACCCAGAATGGTTGGGGCAACCCAGTCAGATGGGCAGGGTGTTATTACTATTAATAATAATAATAATAATAATAATAATAATAGATGTCCCTATTTTCATCGGAGAAATGTTGGTGGGTATGGAATGGCTGCCGTGAAAAACTCAGGAAGAATTATCCTTATCCTCCATTATTGTCCGTCCCGCCCCCCCCCCCCGAGTTTGCAGGCCTTTCTCTCCTCTATTATCTCACGCCTGGGAGCCACCCAAGCGGCTCCCCCCCCCCCTGCAGAGCAGTACCACGTGGTCCCCTCCGCCCCCTCCCACCCACGGACGGCTGCTGCTGCTCTTCTCTCCATCACTTGCCCCCGCAAAATCCTTTCTCCTTCTCCCGCCTCCCCCCGCAAAGACTGGCTCCCGCAGGCGGTAGAGAGAGAGAGAAAGGAGCCGTCGAGGGGCGCTGTGCCTCGTCTGAGCAGGGCCCCGATCCAGGGAGCGTAGCTTATGCAGTCCAGTCATTGGGGGGGGCTTTTCCTTCTCGCCTATACGCACAAGCTGGAGCAAGAGACCCCCGTCAAGAACATGCGTGTCCGTGTTTCGAGTTTGTGTGAACGCGCGTGTTTTCCTTTCTGCGGCTCAGAGGCCCCCTTGCTGAATTCAGACCGGCTCGACGGCGACCCTGGGCTGAGACAGGAGCTCCAGAGCCCGGGCTGGAGCCATTGGCGGGGCCGCCCCGCTGCTCTTCCGGGGCAACCCCCAGGACATCGCAGCCGGTCTGGGAGGGAGGAAGCCGCGCCGCGCCTGGGTGGCGGGGGTGGGGTTCTCTCCCTCGGCCGGGAGGCGCAAGGAATCCGTGGCGGAACCCTCGAGGCTGTGGGAGGAACAGGAAGGGAGAACGGGCGGGGATCCCGTCGAGGCCTCGAGAGGAAACAGCGATGGGGAGCGAGAGAGCGGTGCCCCCCATCCCACTCGAAGTTGGAGTTGCCCCCACCCGGAAAAGCGAAGGAGGCGCAGGCAGACCAAAGGAAGCCTAGGGCACGGAAGCACGCCCTCCGAAGGCCAGAAACTGGGGGGGGGGGGACATAAAAAGAGCCTGGATCAGACCAACGGCCCATGAACCCCAGTACCCTCTTCTCACAGTGGCCCCCCAGGTAAGAAGGGGAGGGTGGGAAACCCGCAAGTAGGACCCGGGGGGCCCAAAAGCAGCGCTCTCCCGTCCTGGCGAAGCAGCAGCGGGTATTCAGAAGCATCCAAGTCGCCTCCAAGTCCAACCCGCAACTTCTCCTCGCTCCAGACCCTGGACAATTGGGGCTGCCCTCTTCTGAGCCTTTTCCAACTCTGCAATATCCTTTTCGAGGGGAGGCAGCCAGAGCAGGACCCCAGTCTTCCCACTTGCCTTTTTCAGCACCTGGGGCTGGCATCTTCACTGAGCTCTCCTAGGACCCCAAAATGTGTGTGAGAGGGTGAAATCATCATCATTTATTTGTCTTGACCTACATCATTTAACACTTGTTTCCACTGAAATGCATTTGGCATTTTAACGCCCACTCGCTTTGTTGGGAGAAATCCTTTTAGAGCTCTTCACAATTTGGTATCCGCAGCGAAGGGAACATGCACAGGTCCCAAGAGGATCCGGGACGACTCCACTTTCTCCATCCCTCCATTGTTCCTCCTCTCTGCTTCCTGCTACTGAATCCTGATCTACACAAGAAATATCCTCTTACTCCCTGACTGCTGAGCTTACTCAGGAGTCATGGGCGAGGTATAGTGTTGAGATCCCACGTGCACTTTGTCAACTGGATCACCTCTATCAGCTTCTTGTCACTTTCAACCAATAGCTTGGTGAGATGCGGCGGAAGCCCTGCTGACAGCCTCAGCAGGGCTTGTTCTTCTGTTTGTGTGGTTATTTCATCTTTAAGAACAGAATCCACCCCCTGCGCACTCCAAGCATTGGCCCCAGCCGCCCACAAAAGAGAGAAAGGCTCGCCTCGGAATACGCAGAGAGATCAGGGAGGGAGAGGAGAGAAGGTAGAAATGTTTTACTTATACCCCATCCGCCTCCGTCCTGTTCAGCTATGTCACCCCACCCCACGACTTCCTCTTACTCAGTTTCCCTGTTGGAGGATATTTCGCACTTTCCCCTGGATTTACTCACACTGAGGAAATGAGTTTAGGGATACAAGAACTCTCGATTTATGGTGGGAAATACTAACTTGACAGGGAAAACTCTCATTTTAACTAAGGAGTAGCAATGAGCCCGGCTCCCTCTTGCATCTCAGAGGCCGAGAGGTCCACCCTGGAGGTCTCCTCTCAGGATGGAGAAGGAGAACATGAGGCCGGAGACTGAGGAGTATCGGTCTAGCTCCTGAAGGGAGGTCAGCACAAGTTAGAAGGCAGTCTTGGAAGCGGGGCAGGTCCCCTCTCGAACTGCTCTTCCCCATTCAGACCCACGGCAGCCCCCAGTGCAAGGGGAGACCTGCGCCCCAGCCCTTCCCACAGGCAGCCAACCTCGCAGGGCAGAATGTCAACATTCCCACACAAAATAGCAGCTCCCAGCGTGTTGGCTGAAAACGTGACAGGCAGGCATTCGTCAGGGGTTGCTCCCCCGTTGCCGCAACGCTTTCAGGGCTCCAGACAGGCTGGGCTGGATTCCAGGGGCGGCGGCCTCCCCTCCCCGCCCCCAGGCAGCATCTCAGCCTCCAGGCACCTGTCCTTGCCGTTGACCTCAGTGACCTTCAAGGCGCCTTTCCTTGGCCAGGCTGCTCTGGAGGACGGGGGGGGGGGAGCTGGGTTAGGGGCTGTCTGCACAGGGATGGGGAGCCTGCCCTCCATGTGTGCGCCCCCCCCAGCTCCTCAAATGCAAGCCCCGGAAAACGAGGCAGCCACGCTCCCCCAGCGCAGATTTCACCAGCCCACCGCTCAGCTGTCCCTCCCTGGCACCCGGCAGAGCCTTCTGGAGGCAGATGGGGGCACAGAAAACAAGCTGGCACGTGCCAAGGAGGCAGGCTCGACGACACAGGAAGCGCCTCGTGGGCTGGCAGCGAGGGCCAGGCATCCCCCACCCCCCGGGGGGCTCTTTCCAGCCACAGCTGTCCTGCTCCCCCCAAGATGCAACGCCATCACTAGCGGCTGACCGCCGGCCCGCCCATGAGGTGCCCTCTCGGACCGGCGAAAGGCCGACGGGCCTCCTCACCGATGCTTGGAGAGTCTGTTTCTCCCTCTCCGGCAGTGAAGCTTGGCTGACAGGTTGCCCCCCGAGCGGGCCGTGGAGCTGCGAGGTTTCCAGCATGCTGCGCAGGCAAGGCGACCCCGACGTGGGTCGGGGGGGGGGCAGAGAGGGGTTCTCCGGCTGCTAACTCTATTGAGAGACTCCCTGCCTTTGGTGCAGCAGCCCCAGACGTGACGAGTGAGGGAGGGGTGTCAATGCAGACGCCGCAAGGAAAGGCTCCTGTGGGCTCTCCGGGAGCAAGGAGCCCCCACCTCTGGCGAGGGGCGAGAGGGACCCCCGCCTCCCCCCCCCTAACAACTGAAACGCTCGACACCGGCAGCAGAGCTAAGGCATAAGCGAAAGATGCCCCGCAAGGAACTGGGAAGGAGACGCCCCCACCTCCACGATTCCCGCTCCCCCCACACTTTTGCGCCTCCTCCTCCCGCCGCTCACGTCCCACTGCCGTGGAATTCCCCATGAGCCGTCGGGGGGGGGCAGGAATCCAAGGATGCCCTGGAAGGAGGAGATGGAGGAGCGGCACAAGGGGACCCCCTATAGCCGACCCCCTCGCAACGAACACACGAAGTTCCCCAGAAAATGCGGGGATTCCCGAGCAGGGGTGTGTGTGCTGGGGGGAGGCAAGGCGGGGAACCTGCCGGGTGGGGGCCCGGGGACTGGGCAGGGAGGGGGAAGAGGCGGCGGGGGTCCCTGGCTGTCCGGGGAGTGCGGGCGACCAAACGCCACTTCGCTCGGCAGGAGCATGTAAGATTAAAAACCTCAGGCCGCTTGTGCGGAAAAAGGCAGCCGGGGGCCATCTCAGAGGGGTCTTCAATTGGGTTAGGGGAGCGCCTGGTGGAGTCTCCGGAGGATCCCGGTGGAGGAGAGGAAGGGGCTTCTGCGCGTGGGGACCCCCTTACCTCTTGAGGCGGACGCTGCTGGAGCTGCTGCTACTGCGGCTGCCCACCAGGCGGGCGCTCTCCGAGGGGTCCCTGCCGTCACCCGAGGGGGGCTCCATCGCGTCCAGAAGAGGAGAAACCCCCTGGCTGCCGCGCTCTGGGCCTCGGCCTCAGGCAGAGGCGCGCCGGGCACTCTCCATGTGCTCTCGGGAGACTCTGCTCCTGTTGCTGCAGCCGCCGCTGCCGGCGCCGTCGAGAGGTCCAGGCAGAGGCAACCCCCCGGTGGGCGGGCGGGCGGAGGAAGGCCCCGCCCCTAGCCACAGGCCCCGCCCCTAGCCACAGGCCCCGCCCCCTGCGGGCCGCGGGAAGATGCGCCTTCGGACGCCCCTGCCTTGCCTCTTCACTGCCGCACCGTCGTGGCGCCCGGGAAGGAGGCAGGCGCAGCGCTGAGCGCAGGAGATGCCCGATTGCGCCGGGCCTCCGGAGACCCTGCTCCCTGCTGCTTCGCCTGGACCCCCAGAGGTAGGAAGGCGCCTTGGCGGTCCTCTGGCTCGGCGCTCCGTTGTGGCTGGGCGTCAAACCCGGGGAGAGCTCCCCGGGCCCGAGGGGGTGGCCCGCAGCTCGGCTCCGGGCTGGGAGGCCAGGAAAGGCGCTTCGCTGGCGAGATCTCCCCGGCCCAGCCAAGAAGAACGGGGCTGCGGGAAGAGACCGGCGAGAGACGCCGCGCGCGGAGCGAGCCGGTTCCGCCTGGACGGGCGCGCGGGAGGCGCCGCGGGGCTGAGTCGGAGCGCTTTCTTCGCCTCGCAGGATCGATATTGATGGCTATCCAATGAAACGGTGATGGAGGTGATGATGGGGGGCCAAAGAAAAGGGTCTCTCTTCCCAAGGGGACAGGCAGGGACCATTGGAGATCTTCTGCCGGAGAAGGGATCTCAGGAGAGCAGATCCATTGTGTGGCAGGCGGGATTGCTCCCTCCAGCGCAGGGGGAAGAGGCAGCCGGATTTGGGCCTAACTCGGCCCCCCAATCCGGGGCCCGGCAGCCCCCCCCCACAATGACCCCCCCAACAGAGAGTCTCAGCCCGTGGAGCAGCGGTGCCCATCAGGCTCCCCCACTTTCTTCCTATCTTACCCGACAAGGAGGCGGCGGCTGCCTCGATCCAGGCACTGCTTGGCTCGTTTTCGCTGAATCCCCGGCGCACTTCTTCCCGTCCAGGAAACGGAGCTTGCTCTGCCCTCTTCCAGCCTCGCCCCGCTCCTCCCGAGGCGGCTCCGAGGTTAGAAAAATGCGATCGCCCGTCCGATTCCATTTCTCCCGGGCCAAACCCTCTGCGCGGCCCAATTTCGTTTCTTTGTTTTTCTCTGTGAGGCGTCAGGGAAGCCGGAGGGCGGAAGGGACGGGAGACCGCAGGGGAGGCGCGTCCTTTGGCTGCCCGCACACCTGAAGCCCCTCACCGGGAGGGGGCAACAGAAACCTGCAGTCTAGAGCCCGGGCGGGGGGGGCACTGCGGCTGCCCCCCAAATCTCCCCGTCCATCTTGCGGCTCCGCAGAAATGAGGACGCCTCTCGACATCTTTCCGTGGGGCTCGGGGCACGGGGCGGGGAGACGGACTTTTCTGAGAGGGCGGCTGGATTTTTTATTGGAACCGGCGCTGGGGTTTTGCCCAAGGAGGGGCGAACGAGGCGCCCCATTCCCGGCCTTCCTTTATGGGGCCCGTGTGCGTTTTGCTCCAAAGTGGCGACCCCAAAGGAAGCCTATGCGCCGCGGGACATTTTTACCGGCGCCGTTGGCCGGCTGGACGCCTTCCTGGAGAAGAAAGGCCGCGGGGAAAAGCCCCGAGAGGCGGGTTCCAGGCGCTGCTAGACGGCGCCGCGGACTCCGAGCCTCCTTTCCAGTTCGGTGCGGGGAAAGTCGCTGCGGCGCCCCGCCGGACGCAAAGGAAAGAGGGGGGGGCTGCGAACCGGTGCCAAGGCCCTGGCGAGGGTCTCTCTCTCCGCCCCTCCGTCGGGGAGACCTGGCAGTCCTGCATTCCGGAGGAGGAGCAGGGCAGGAAGGGCGGGTCGCCGCCGGTGGGCAGAGAGAGGCGGAGGGCGGCCCTTGCCTTTGTCTCTGAAGCCGTAATGTTTTAAAAACAAGAGCCCGCTCTGCCACGAGAAGCTGTCCTTGTCGCAAATGAAAACACCAGTTGGTGTTCATATTATTTTTTGTGGGGGTGCCACACCCGTGGAGCGAGACTCCGAGTGGCCGTGTGGTGCTTGCTTGGCGCTGCTCCCAGTTACACTTTCCCCCGGATAATGCGCTTGAGGTTTACCTGCGAAGGTGAGGAATTTGACGCAACGGATGGGAAGCTGGTCCCTGGTGCCCTTCAGAATCTACCCCCCCCCCTTTATCTCACACAAACCTTCTCACCTTCAAGCCCTTTCGCTACTCTGTAGGCAACGGGGTCAGTGCGCATAGTTTTTGTAAAAGGCTCTGCGGTCTGCTCTTTAAACAGTAAAGCGGTATATAAATCTTAGGAAATAAATAAGAGGGATTTCAAAATGCGAGGGGACGGGGAGAGATGCTTCTCCGTGGGCCGAGGAAGTGGGAAGAGGACCCGCCTGCATCTGGCGCAGGAACCCCGAAAGCGAGGGGACTCTCCGCTGCCCAGATACTTCCCGAAGTCCCCTGGCTGCTGCTCCGCCTTTTTCTTCGGAGTTTAGTATTAATATTTCCAGATGGGAAGTAACCATTACGATTTGGCTGAAGCGTCGTCTGTTAAGAAAATCCAGGGATCCAATGTGTCGGCCAATGCTGAAAAACAATAAAATTCGATTATATCTAGATATCTCTATCGAGTGATTCTGTCGTCCCAGTCGCGAGTCTCCGGTCTTTGAGTCCCTGGCCGGACGCCCGCTCTCGAAGGGCTCCTCTCCAGATCCAAACCCACCAACATGGGGGCATCTGCCCCCCATCAAGTAAAACAATAGAAATACTTAACTAACTGACCAATCAAGCCGGCTCTGCTCCCCCTAAGAAAAATCCTGGCTACACGCTTTCTCACACTGCATGATCTGATAAACTCCTATCATGTCGCCTCTGACTCCCCTTTTCCCTAAGCTAAAAAGTCCCAAACGCGGCAAATCTCTCCATGATCCCCTCGAACATTTTGATTGCTCTTTTCTGAGTTTTCCTGGTCTCCGATATCCTCTTTGAAGTGAGGCGACCAGAACAGCCCACAGCACCCCAACGTGTCCACATCATAGACTGGTATAAACGGCATTGTTAGCACAATATCTGATTTCCAATTCCTTTCCTATTGATCCCGAGCAGGGCGCGGGCCTTTTTCACAGCTGCTATAAGCAAGTGTCTTTCCTCTCCACCCACGGCCAGGTCAGACTCTGTAGAGGTGAAATTAAGCATATTCAATTTAATTAATACATTTTTTTTACTCCGACATGCATCACTTTACACTTGTTTATACTGAAATGCTTTGGACTTTTTAACGCCCGTTCGCTCAGTTTGGAAAGGTCTTTTCGGAGCTCTTTATTTCAGGACCCTGAACAATCTGGTGATTTCAGCAACGCTAAAATGCGCAGGTTCCTACAGCGTTGCACTTTCTCCGTCGCATTCTCCATTTATTTCTGCTCGCTTGTTCCTGCGACTTAGCCCATTCCTGGCCCGCGCGAGGAGGAGCTCTCCCCTCGTGAGCTTGCCTGGGTGGGGGAAACTTCAAGGAGACGCCCATGCGCTGCAAAGGGAGCCGTGTTTCGGCCGGCTTTCTTTGTGACGGGAGAGTCTAAAGCCACCGCCGAACTGCAATCCTGTCAGCGGACTACCTTACAGGGCTGTCCTGGGACAAGATTTCCCAGCCACATACCCTCAACCTGTCATTTTTCCCAGTCGGCAATATCCCTCCTCCGCTGCGCCAACGCTAAAACCAAAATGCAGACCAAGAAAAAGGCACTAGAAATCATGTCATTATATACTTACCTGTATGTACACCTTTCCTTCACAACAACCTTGCGAGGTAGTGTGTATCTGAAGAAGTGTGCATGCACACGGAAGCTCAAACCAAGAACTGACTTAGTTGGTCTTTAAGGAGCTACTGGAAGGAATTTGTTTTGTTTTGACTATAGCAGACCAACACGGCTACCTATCTGTAACTTGCGAGGTAGGTGAGGCTAAGGCCTCCTTCAGCCACGAAGCACGCGCCCCCTTGCGAAAGAGGAAGGGGGAGAGAGGAAGGGCCCAAAAGAGAAAGGTCTCTGCCCCCGTCCAGGGGTGACACCTGGTGCAAAAGGCAGCTTGTTCCCCCACCAAAAAGTATCCAATTACAAACCATCTGATCAAAGATGAAACATTATGATAAGAAATTTAATTAAATATGATGCACGCTTCCAGAGAGAAAAACCGAAACAAACCGAAAAGACTTGATCGTACAATGAAGTTATGCTACATGATACATACCAAATGCATCAATATACATGGATACAGGACGATACCTGCCTTTTATTTATCTAGATGCGGTTTTGTTTTAATTGGTTTTAGTCTTTCTGTGGTATCTGCGAGTCGCTCTAAGTCATTTCCACAAGTAATGCCAAGAAGACATCTAAATAATAATAATAATAATAATAATAATAATAATAATAATGACAACAGCAACTATACATGAGATATATATGCTATATTATAAGGATCACAAATGAGGGTTTAAGGAGATCCCTGGGTGTGGCGGACCCTCTGGCATAGCACACCCGAGAGGGCCGCCAGATGCGCCCCCCTCCCAGCCTTGGAGCTCGGGATCGCTCTGCGTCAGCGCCCGACAGAAGGAGAAGGTCGTGCGGGAGAGACAAAGAAGTGAGCGAGCAGCGGAGAGGGGCCACCGCCAAGAAGGCCTTGCTGCCAAGCGGAGACAGCCTTCCTTCCATGGCGGGAAGCAGCGTCGCCCTACAAAGGATCAAAGAAGTCAAATGCAAGGCAGACATCCTGGACGCGCCTTGAAGAAGGAGCCTCGTCCAGCGCCGAGCACTTTTTTTTTGGGGGGGGGTGTAAGCAGGAGACCGGTTTTCCTCCCCTGGGTTGGGAATCGCCGGGAGGGGCTGCTCTCTCGGCAGCTTCCTTCCTTCCTTCCTTCCTTCCTTCCTTCCTTCCTTCCTTCCTTCCTTTTATGTCCTTGGAGCTGGAGGTGGTGCACACGGTCCCCCCTCTCCTCAATTAATCCCTACAACGTCCCTGTGAAGAATTATTATTCTTACTTTTCTATGCCGCCCTGGCGGTATAGCATGCATTCCATGATAACCAAAAGTAATAACCCGCTTGCCCAGCTTCAATGGCCAGGTCTCTCTCTCAGTGAGCGGGGATTCGAACTCTGATCCCCCAGTCCTCGCCCTCCTTTGATCCTCACAGCCCCCCTGCAAAGGGAGGTCAGGCTGAGAGAGGAGAAGACGAGGACGGGCCCAGGAGCTGTTCTGTTGTGAGCCGCCCTGGGATCTTCGAGGGAAGGGCGGCATACACATTAAGTCAATAAGAGTGGGGGGGATTCGAACCCTGATCTCCCCCAGACCCAGCAGTACCGGCAGTCTAACCAGTAGGCCACACTCCCCTCTCCAGCCCTCCGCCCACCAGCCCCGACGGGAGCCCGGAATGGCCCCATTCGCCCGCGCGAGGGCTGCTCTCCCTGTCTCGCCTCTGTTCTCTCCGTGCGCGCGGTGCCTGACGGGAATGGTAGTTTCGCGGAGGGAGGAAGAGCGGGCGCCGCCGATGACGTTCGCCACGTCGCCCTGCGCGCCTCCCGGCAGGCTTTGCGGCTGCCGGCGCTGGAAGAGCGGCGCCAGGCGGCCAAGATGGCGGCTGAGGAGGCGGCGTGTGCGGCGGGGGCGGCTCGGGCGGGAGGGCGGCGAGGCAGCAGGTGAGGCGGGCGAGGGGCGGGCGGGGCGGGCGAGGGGCGGGCGGGCGGCAGGCAGGCAGGCCGGCCGGCCTCCCCTTCCCCGAGGGGCCCAGGGCGCTCTGCCCGTGCTCAGAGGCGCCCTTCTCCTTCCCGGCGCAGCGGAGCCCCCGCCCTGGACAGCCTGGGGTGCCGCCCGCCGCTGACGCCCTCGCTCTCGCCGCGGAAACGGACCACGAGCCAGTCCAAGACGGAGCCGCCGCTGCTGCGGACCAGCAAGCGCACCATCTACACGGCCGGCCGCCCGCCCTGGTACAACGAGACCGGCACCCCCTTCAAGGAGGCCTTCGTCATCGGTGAGCGGGCGGGCGGGCGGGGGGGGGGACCCAGGCGCCCGGCGCCCACGGAGACGGCAGGAGGGGCCGTCCGCTCTTCGGGCCGCCCTCGCCATTGCAGCAGCTGCTGGGCTTCGGGGCGCCGTCTGTGGCGGGGGCGCCTTCTGCAGGGGGAGGGGGGCTTGGGGGGGCCGCCTGAGGACAAGGAGGGGGACAAGGCCCGGTGCAGGCGGGGGAGAGGCTGGAGGGAGGGGGGACCCCACCCAGCGCTTCCTGCATTTGCCTGCAAGGTGGGGGGGGAGGGGGAGCGCTTTTCAGGGGTCTTCCCCCTCCCTTGGCTCCCTCTTGCCTGCTGAGTCACCCGATTGCTTCCTGGCAGGCAGAGTGGCAGAGATGACTTCAGAGTGCCCTTTCCTTGGGTGGGAAAGGGGCCTCCTGCATTGCAGAGGGATGGGCTAGATGACCCTTGGGGGTCCTTCTAACACTACAGTTCTGTGATTCTGTGGGTGCAGCTCTCTCCTTCTTGCCATGGTCTGAGATGTGGCTCTTGTGCCGCAGAAGAGCTGGCCTTGGATCATTTCCCCTCCCCTCCCTGGACCTTGCCTCCCACCGCAGCCTCTTGGCTTGCCCTCTGCAGCTGGGCCCCTCGGCTGAAGGGTCCCGGTATCTTGGGGATGAGTTGCCTCACGGTCCTCCCTCTCTCTCAGGCTTGTGTGGTGGAAGTGCCTCGGGCAAGACTACGGTGGCCAACAAGATCATCGAAGCCTTGGATGTGCCTTGGGTGGTGCTGCTCTCCATGGACAGCTTCTACAAGGTGGGTGGGGTCTCCGGCCCAGATCTGATGGGGGGGTCCCCTCTGCCTCTCTGATCTGCCCCTCCCTCCCCTGCGCTCTCCCAGGTGCTGAACAAGGACCAGCAGCAGCTGGCTGCCTGCAACGAGTACAACTTTGACCACCCCGATGCCTTTGACTTTGACCTGCTGATCAGCGTCTTACGGAAGCTAAAGGAGGGCAAAAGTGTCAAAGTGCCCGTCTACGACTTCACCACGCACAGCCGGAGCAAGGAGTGGGTATGTGGGGCGAGACTGGGAAGAGGGAACTGAGGCCTTTGCTGTGTCATTCCCTCAAAGCCCCAAGGAGCTGTCCGTGAGGCTGGGCGGGAGCCACAAAGGGACTGCGCTGTATTCCACAGCTGCAAGGAGTGGCACAGTTTGCTTGCGTTTACCTGAATCTGAAGTCAATTTGCAAGGGGAAGCAGGGAGCAGAAGTAGCGTTTCTGCAGTCAGGGCTGTTTTGAACCAAAAGACAGCTCTGCAGGTGGGTGGTGTCCCCGAGGCGCTGCCAAGGTGCGCTGCTGCCTTCCTGCTGCTCTGCTTCCTTACAGCTGTGTCCCCCGTCTGCCTCTGTCAGCCTGTGAAAGAGACAACAGGCCACTGCTGCAGCCCGGCTTGGGCCCAGCTACAAAACGCTGCTCTGAATTCCCAGACTTTGTGTTGCTTCTGAAGCCACTCAGGGTGAGGAAGGGAGCTCTTCTTCTGGGCTACAGCCTCCGGGAAGACTCCTCTATGTGTGAGCGTCATCCTGGCATTGCTCCTCTCTTCTTTCAGTGATCTATGGTAATTTATTTATTTCCTGTCTTTGAGGATACAAATCCTTCCAAGGTGACATATGACTAAAGTCAAAATACGATGATAAAATCAAAGTGGCTGTGGTGAATTATAGTTCATTGTGGTCCTTCCCAAAGGAGTGTGGGTGTCCGTAGATCCTGGCTGGAGCTGGAGGTGTGTGTGTTAAACTGGTAGAAGAGGAGATTCCGGTGTGCAGAATGTTGCATTTTTTGGTTGGATGGACAGCCTATTATTGAGTTCTCAGCGGGAGGGTAAATGCTCAGCACCCTGAGATCCCTGAAGAGAACACAGAACAGGCCTTGTCTGTTGGTGTTGTAGGGATATCTTCTGGGGGTGGGTGAGCGGTGGGGGTTTGAGATCAGAGGACGGATCTGTCAAGGATGCAGAGCCGCTTTTGTTTTGAAATCAGTAGCAGAGGCTGCCCACCCCTTTCAAGGAATATCTCCCCGAGGATGGTGCAGCAACTCTTTTTGTGTCTGTGTCTGCAGGGGTGAGGGAATGTGCACACTCCCATGTGAGACTTTCCCTGTGGGGGCTCTTTGCACCTCTGGGACCCAGACGTATGTGGGACGGCTAGGCCCAGGAGGCAGGCTGGTGGGACTGAGTCTGGGCTCTCTTGGGAGGGAGAGGTTGCCTTCTAGCCTGGAAGAAGCTAGCTGACCATCTCCTGGGTGGCTTGAAAAAGAGGGTGGGACAAATTCACAGAGGGGGGGGCCATAGGCTGCTTGTGGGTTTCCCCCAGGCATCTGTTGTCACTATGAGAACAGGATGCTGCAGTCGAGGGGCCCCCATTTGGTCAGATCCAGCAGGCTCTTCTGAGGTTCTTATGGGTGCTGGGTGCTCCCCGGTTGGTCTGATGCATCCTTCCTCCTCCCTCTGCAGAAAACCATCTATGGGGCCAATGTGATTGTGTTTGAAGGGATCCTGGCCTTTGCCAATAAGGAGCTCTTACAGGTATGGAAAGGGGGGGTGTTCCAGGCAGGCCCTGTGGCGAGAGAGGAGCTGGGTCGGGGTCTCTTCTGGCGTTTGCATCCCAAACGAGTCTCGTTTGTGGGAGCCCCTTGCAGGAGGCTGCCTCCCCAGGACCCACATTTGGGCTGGTCAGAGGGGGAGGCCTCCCCACAGAGGCCTGAGCCTCCCGCCCTCTTCCTCGTGACTCCTGCAGCTCCTGGACATGAAGGTGTTTGTGGACACCGACTCGGACATTCGGCTGGTGCGGCGCCTGAAGAGGGACATCATGGAGCGCGGGCGAGAAGTGGCCGGCGTCATCAAGCAGTACAGCAAGTTTGTGAAGCCAGCCTTTGAGCAGTACATTGAGCCCACCATGCAGGCGGCGGACATTGTGGTGCCGCGAGGTGAGGAGGGGAGGCCCACGGGGTCTGCGCAGGAGGCGGCTCTGTTTCCTGTGTCCGGAGGGTGTTGGGGGGCGCTGGGAGATTCCTCTGGAAGGGGGGAGGTGCTGGGTGGGCAGGATCTTTCTCCCCTGGACCCCCTCCCTCTGTGTTCAGGCTGGCTGCTGCACTCCTTCCCACTCTTGGTTCTTTGCACGGGAGTCTCAGACCTTGAAGGTGGAATTCAGAATTAAGCCTCTGCTAGGTTTCTGCAAGGTGTGTTGAGGCCTCCAACTGGGGTGGCTCTAAATGTGGATCAGGCAAAGGCATGGGGGCCAGGTCAGGCTCTCGGTGGCACCTAGATGAGTTGGCTGTGGAACAGAGACCCCCTGCCCCTAAATACACTTTGGCTGGAGATCCTGTTTTTTTGGGGGGGGTCACTCTTGCCTCCTGTGTGTGGGCATCTCAAAGGCCTATGTCTGGCCCCTGGGAGAACAGAATGCCGGGCGGGATGAGCCCCAGGCCCACTCTCTGTACCTGCAGTGTGGAGATAACTATGCTGTAAAAGAGAGAGCTCTCAACTGCATTATATAAAGTATCTGCCAGTTGGGTACTGCAATACTTTACAAAACCACCCCCCCCCGCCCCCAATCATAGGAGACCTGAAAAATCTCTGGGAGCTTCACCAAGGATTGATCTAATATCTGAGCCAAACAGAATTGGTTCATGTACTGGGCAGGACCCTCTGGTGTGGCCAGCGGGGGCCAGAAGGTCACTGTAGGCTTTTCAGAATATTTAGGAGCCCGTCTGCAAAGCATCTTGGGATTGTGGAAGCAGGAACTCATGATGTCCTGGTATCCCAGGAAGGAGAAGGGGCCGGGCCAAGATGCCACGTGGGCAAAGGAGCCAACCTCTCTCCCCTTTCCCACCCAAGTCATTTCTCCATTGCTTCACACCACTTGGAAGCATGGTCTAAGCTGGTGCCCAGGGCCTCTCCTCTTTTAAAGCTCTCTAGGTTGGTGGCCATTGCTGCCTCCTGTGGAAGGGAGTTCCATAGCCTAACTCTGCCCTGTGGGAAGGAGTCCTTTTCTTTTATCTGCCTTGGCTCTCCTGGCGTTCGGCTTCCCAGAGGAGGAAGTGCCAGAGCGCCCACTCTGCCCTCCCAGCCTTGTTGGAGCAAGTGTGCCAAAGCCTTCCTGACAGGCTCCTCTCCTCCCCTTTGCTGTTTCTCCAGGTGGGGAGAACTTTGTGGCTCTGGATCTGATAGTCCAGCATGTGCACAGCCAGCTGGAGAAGGTGAGGAGGTCGGGGGGGGCCTTTGGGGCAGCATGGGGGGGCATGGGGACCTGTCCCCACTGCTGCAGGGTGGTCCACAGCCCCATGCGGTCACTCTTCCTTCTTCTCATCACCCGCTTCTGGGCATCTCGGTCTGTCCTGCCCTCCTCACTGGGTGACCCTCCGGTCTCGGCCTGGCCCCGGACCCTGGGCAGGTGCCCCTTGAACGAGGCTCAGTCCCGCCCTGGGCTGCCCCCCAGTGACTGGGCCTGGGAGGTGGGAAGCCTGGGGGGGGCAGAGCTGGGGGTGTGAAGTGACGGCTGTTCTGTGTTTCTCTCCACCTCCCCCCGCCCCCCCCCCGTAATGACTCTGCTGCCTCCCGCCGTGGGCCACTCCTACCACCACTCAGCGCGAAATCACGGTCAGGTATGATGGCGGCCCTGAAGGAGCAGAGCTTGGACCCTCGCCTCCCCCCCCCAAAAAAAACCCCTTCCTGGTGCTTTCCCAGCCACTCAGCAAGCCAGCCAGCGAGGGAGCAGGGGGGAGGGCTGGGCCCTGCAGCCGGGGGGGGGGGGGAGAAGGCAAGGAGGGGGTCAGGTTGTCTGGGGAGGGGGCTAGACCCACCACTTACTGGGGCTGCGTTGTGCTGCCAGGCCTTTCTGGCTGGTTCCCTCGGGGAGCATGCTGGGTTGGGGTGCCACCTCTGGCAAGTCCCCTCCACCTGCTTGTCTTTGGTGGGGCTGCTGATAGGCTTCCCCTCTGCATTCCTGGGGGAGCTCCAGCCCTCTTTGGGGCGCTTCTGCTTTGCCAAACCACCTCCCTGCTTTTTGAACGCTGCTTGCTGGGTGGCAGCGTCTGTGTGGACCCTGCATTGCAGGGGACTGGGCTAGATTCTACGTCCGATTACCTGTTTGTTGGCTAAATTTGTTAGTTGCTTTATCTCGCCCAGAGCAACCCAAAGCGACCTGCAGCCGCCTGAACAACCTTCTCCCCTGCCTTGCCTTGTCCTTCCTGGCTGCTGGAGGGAGGAGAGAGGGGGAGGAGCTGCTCTGGGCCTTACTGCAGTGGGGTGCAGGGGGAGATGTCAGCTGCCCCCTCGCCCGCCTGGGTCCGGTGGGGCACTCCTCCTCCTCCTCTCCCCCTCCTGGCAGGAAGCCGCTGCCCTCGTTGCCCTCCTCCCTAACACCCTGTCTGTCTGTCTGTCTGTCTCTCTTCCTTCCCTCCCTGCTGGGCCTGGGCGTCTTCACCAGAGGAAGCTGCGCTGGCATATGTGAGGACCCTTGGTCTCCTTTGGCTCTTCCCCGCTGCGCCTCCCGCCCCTCCCCTGTCTCTTGTGCTGGGTTTTCAGTGGGGTGGGGTGGGGGGAGAGGAGGGGCAGGGCAGAGCGGAGCTGGGGGAGAGGACGAGGGACAAAGTGCGCCTGACTCTTCTGGGCGAGGACCCCAGGGATGGGGGGCAAGCGGGAGCCTTCCCCCTCTGGCAGAGTAGTGCAGTGTGGCAAGGAGCCCCCTCCCTGCTGGGAGACGAGGGCAGCCCCCTTTGCCTGCTTGGCGCCAAAAGGCTCCGTGAACTAACGTTGCGCTTGCCAAAACTGAACGTCTAGTTGCCATTTGGGGACCAGGCGGCTTGAAAGTTGTATTTTTCAATATGTCTTTGGTTCCTGAAATTCATTCTCATTGTGCAGATAAAATATAGCTGGTAGAATTCTGCAGGATGTGTTGCTAGAGTGTGAAAACAGTCCCCAGGCAGGCACCTCCAGGCAGTGGTGCTGTCAGGCGGCATCCTGGTGCCGGGGCATCTTCACTCGGTCGCAAGCAGCCAAGAGCCAGGTGCAAAATGCGCCTGGAGAAATTCTAGCGCTGGCATGGGGTGGAGGGGCTGGGAACTTGGACTTCCAGTGGCAGGGGGATTATCCAAGAATTCTCTAGAGTGGGACCAGTAAGGGGGGTTTCTTTGAGGCACATTGGGGTGGCCCCACTCTCCCCCCCCCCCGGGTCAGGGCATTGAGGGATGTGAGCCAGGCGAGGCTGAAGTGCATGGGGAGCAGCTGCCCCTGTCCTGTAGCCAGCCAGCCGACCCCTTGCTGGCGAGCTCTCAACTTCCTCCTCCTCCTGCACAGAGCAGCCTTGGCCTCGGCCCACCAGGGACAGCCCTTGCCAAAGACCCTCAGTGTCCTGGACAGCACCCCCCAGGTCCGCGGGATGCACACCATCATCAGGTACGGTGGGGTGGCAAGGTCTGAGGGGGCTGGGTTGGGGGGCGGGGGAATCGGCCCTTCCTCCTTTGATGGGGTTTTTGAAGCAGAGGTTGGCTGTGGGGGGTGGGTGAGTAGGAGAGGATCTTCTATCAAGTAATGAACACAAATACCTATTAGAGTAGAATTGAAAACCACTATCTATCCGCCTCTGAAAACTATTAGGACATGCTTGCATAACTTTTTAGAACAACTATGATATCCAAGGATGTTTTAGGCAGACTTGGGTTATCTTCTCCCTCTTAACAAAAAGGAGTCACTCAGACTAAGTAAGAAAATACAAGGTTTACTCACGTCATAGTCTTGCCAGGGTTCAACATTACAGTGACGAAAACCAGGCAGGCAATAATCCTTAGACGCTACAAATATCCAGATCCAACTGGAGATTGCTTTCTGGAGGAGAGCAGAGAAATCCCAGGTAGGAAAAAGGGTGTGTAGTGACAGGAAGAAGTGGAGATTGTTTCTATGGTTGCCCTTCCTGCCAGAAAGGTTTCAAGGAGATGCCCCCATAGAGACCCCTGTCTGGGACTATCCAGCTGTCACGCAGCTTGTGATTTGGCTGCAGATCCTGCCGTAAGATGGGCACTTTTTAGGGAAGCTTACAGTTCTCTGATTCTGACGCTGTGCCAATCCTGCCTTCTCCCCCCACCGCCCTACCTCTGCTTTCCCCCTCAGGAACAAGGAGACCACCCGGGACGAGTTCATCTTCTACTCCAAGCGCCTCATGCGCCTGCTGATTGAGCATGCCCTCTCCTTCCTGCCCCTCAGGGTGCGTGCGCCTCCTGGTCCCTTCGTTGCATGGCAGGGGTGGACTACATGGCCCTTGGGGGGGGGACCCGTCCACTTCCAGTTCTGGGATTCAGCATGCCACAGGAGCCCCTGGAGGCAGCACATTCACTCCCGGGGGGGCACGATGGTTGGCTGGCTGGTTGGCAGCTCCCCCTCGCGGGCAAAGCCCAAGAGCCTGCCGGGCTCTCCTGCCTCCCACCCACCCTTGTCTTCCGTGGCCTTTTGCAGCCGGTGACGGTCGAGACGCCGCAGGGGACGGTCTACGAGGGGAAGCGGTTCCATCGGCAGCGGGTGAGTCACGCTCCGCGCACGGAAGGGTCTCAGGCTCTGCTGGGTGGGAGATGACTCTGGCCGGCAGCCAATGCGCAGGGCCTCTCTGCAGGAGCTGCTGGGTCTTGGGCCTGAGCTCTTGCGCTGTTGAGCTGTGGGCTTCTCCCCATTGGACGTAGGGCAGGGGCAATCCTGTGCCGGGTGCTGAGGGCCGCCAGAGACGAGTTCCTCTGCTTCCTCCTCTCCCAGATCACAGGTGTCTCCATCCTGCGGGCGGGAGAGACGATGGAGCAGGCTCTGACGGCCGTCTGCAAAGACATTCGTCTGGGCAAGATCCTCATCCAGACCAACCACAACACGGGGGAGCCAGAGGTAGCGAAGGGGAGGGGGCTGGCGGGAGGGAGGGCAGGGGCCGCCTCTCCCCATGGCTAAGACTGACCTGTGCCCCATCCCCCCCCTTCTCTTTCAGCTGCACTACCTCCGGCTTCCCAAGGAGATCAGCGAGGACTACGTCATCCTGATGGACAGCACGGTCTCCACAGGGGCAGCAGCCATGATGGCCATCCGAGTGCTGCTGGTGTGTGGGGAGACCCTGGCGAAGGGGAGTGGGGGGCAGGGGGGAGCTGCTCAGGGCCCAGGAACAAGCAGGCCTTGTTTGCCGGTGTTGTTGGGGGAGGGCAGGCAGGCGACCGGAAGAGGGTTATGATTGCCAGCAGAGAATCAGAGTTGGCAGGGGCCCCCTTGAGTCATCTAGTCCAGCCCCCTGCCATGCAGGAATCTCACAAAAGACCATGGCAGGAGGAAGTTTGGAGGTGTGCCTGTGGAAAGCAGTGTGTGCCAGACGCAGTTTGGGGCCCGCTTGGCTGCTGGCAACGCCCTCCAAGTGATGTCTGCCATCTGTGCACTGGAGGCAGCAGGTCTAGAGGACCCCTGGGGGTCCCTTTCATCTGAGTGTCTCTCTGCCTCAGGACCACGACGTCCAGGAGGACCGGATCTTCCTGCTCTCCCTGCTGATGGCCGAGATGGGGGTCCACTCGGTCGCCTACGCCTTCCCCCGGGTGCGCATCATCACCACAGCCGTGGACAAGAGGGTCAGCGAGGAGTTCCACATCATTCCAGGCATTGGTGAGCAGGAGCTCTGCTGAGGGTGGGCAGGGGCATCACTGCTCCTGAGCGGCCCCCACTTCCTGTGGAGCGGCAGAACCAGCTCAAGGTGGGGGGCTCTGTTCCCTGTCGGAGAAAGGAGCCGCTGCCCCCGGAGGGAGTTCTACGGTTCCCTGATGGGCGGTGTTGCCAGATCCCTTGTGGGCTGGGAGGGGACAGAACTCTTGTGCTTGGATCCTGCTGGCTGGTTTGCTCCCATAACGGGTGTCTGGTCGGCTGCTGTAAGAACAGGATGTTGGACTGGCCTGATCCCAGCAGCAGACTTTTCTTACGTTCTCATGGAACCTCCACATCTAGATTCCTGGGTTCTTTGGGGGCGTTTGGTGAGAACAAGAGGCTGGGCTCGATGCCCCCCTTGGGCCTGATCCAGCAGCCTCTGCTGACGTTCTCCTCCCTCACCTGCCTCTGTGACCCCTGCGGCTTGCCTTTCCGCAGGGAACTTCGGCGACAGATACTTTGGCACCGACAGCGCCCAGCCCTCCTGGTACGAGGGAGACTGCATGGACTGCTGAGCTGGCCTCGCTTGTCGACAGGGCTGGGGGGCGTGGAGGGAGCTGGACCCCCTGCGCCGCCAGACCTTGGGGGCGCTGCTGTGACTGCATGCCTTTCTCCCGGGGAGGGGAGAGTGCTGCCGCCGCCACTGCCCTCCATCTCCATATTTATTGGGGTCCTTTTTTCCTCGCCAGTGCTCTGGCTGCTGGCCCACCCGGGGCTAAAGTGGCTGCAGTGAGGTCCGCTGCGCTCCTTGGCAGGGACGCTCCCAGCTCGAAGGGACCCCCTGCTACGTCCTGTCCTTGGGACCCCCCCCCCCGCGACTCCCCCTGTGCTGCCGGGGCTCAGGGCCAGCCGGGCTGTGCAGGAAACGTCCCTGGCCGCCTCTTGCCCTCGGAGCCAGCGGGCCATGGTGCCAGCCGCCCCCTCCCTTTCTCATGCCTCCGCAGGCAGGTGGACCTGCACTCCAGAGGCCTGGGGGGTCCTCCTCTCCCCCTGTCCTTCGCCTAAGGCCAGCCTGTCTGCCTTCTGGACCTCTTTCTCCAAGTACTGTACGAATCTGCCGCCTTTGCTTTTTTACGTGATAATAAAGACCAAGAGTGGCTCCTGCTCCTCCCTTTTTTCACTTGGGGGAAGGGGGTTCTGTAGAGGGGAACACACTGGGGGGGTGGGGGGCTCTGGGCTTCTTCAGATTTGCCCCGGCTGGGCAGATGGCAAAGGGGGTCACTTCCTTCAGCACAGCATGTTCAAGGCGCCACTCTCAGCTTGAATGACAGACTTCCCATTTAGAAGACCATATAACAAAACAATCGACTCCTGTATAGTATGATGTGATACCATATAATAATACAAGGGGGGGGGACACCCTTTAAATGCTCTCTCTGCTGCTCTCTCCAAGGATACACAGTACCAAAATTATCCACAGCTCGAACTGAGGCTCTGGGGCTGGCTGGACTCTTCTCTGCCCCCACTGAAATCCCCTTCAGACTCTGGGGAGGGTCTCCTCAAGAGCCAAGAAGACTTTCTAGCTCTCTCCCTCCATTTCTGGGTATGGATTATATTATTTAGTGATTTCCCAGTGCCGTGCATATCTTCTTCTTCTTTGGCGATCACTCGTAGCCGAGTAAGATTGTATTCGATAAGCACGGTTTTAACAAGGAGTCCGTAAGTGACTGTGGAGGCCAATTCTGGATCCACACGTCCTTCCACAGTGGGGACATGGGTTTCCGGGCGGGAGTTGACCACAGTGAGGGATTGCCAAGCGTGCCTTCCACTTAGCACGTTTCTTCCTTTCGTCCTAAGTTTGAGCATCTTCAAAGCGCACGACACCTTTGGTCAAGGCTGTTCTCCAACTGGAGCGCTCGATGGCCAGTGTTTCCCAGTTGTTGGTCTTTATACTACATTATTTGCCTTGAGAGAGTCTTTAAACCTCTTTTGTTGACCACCAGCATTACACTTTCCATTTTTAAGTTCAGAATAGAGTAGTTGCTTTGGAAGACAATCATCAGGCATCCGCACAACATGACCAGTCCAACGAAGCTGATGTTGAAGAATCATTGCTTCAACACTGGTGATCTTTGCTTCTTCCGGTACACTGGTATGTTCATATATGCAGCTGTGCACAAGTTGATTGCACACAAGTGGGCAGACACCTGTGTACCAAAACCCACAATGGGAAAATACCTTTTATTATATTATAATCCCCCTGGTGGTGCTAGACTCCCACTGCCCCTGAGGACTGAGCAGGTGGTCTGATGGGAGTCCAGTAACCTCAGGCTCCCCCCCCCCCCGCATTAAAGAAGGATTGGGCAAATGGGTGGAAGTGAATGTCCGGCGATGGCAGAGGGAAACCTCCAGGCGACTACTTCAATGTGTTGGGGCTGCCCTTGAAGACAACTCGGAAGATTCCTGCCTGGGGTCCCCTGCAGAGCTCGGAACCTGTTTCATTTCAAGGCCCAGTTCAAGGTGCTCAATTTTTAAAATGACATAATGCAAAAAACATTAATCGTACTGATATAAAAGGAAAACTATAATCGGAGGGGAAGGAAAGACCCAAGATTAATTCCTGGGATTTTTATACTCTCAATCGAAGGCATTGAGAAATTGCTTTATTATACAGTCGTATCTTGAAAGTTGAATGGAATCTGCCCAGAAGTCCATTCAACTTCCAAAACATTCGGAAACCAAAGTTCGGCTTCTGATTGGCTGCAGGAAGTTCCTGCAGCCAATCGGAAGCCCCATCGGATGTTAGGCTTCCAAAAGAACGTTCGCAAATCAGAACACGCTTCTAGAATTTCAGTGTTTGGGAGCAAAAACATTCGAGAACTAGGTTGTTTGACTTCCTATACCCATAGATCTTAGGGTAGTTAACAACACAAAATCACAATATAAAATACAGAAAATACTTTATCCTAATCTTCTAAAATATATCGCCTCCACGAACTTAATTGAACCCTATTTTTAAGGAGTGGGGTGTGTAGGTTCTATTTCTGTTCTACTGACATATAGCAAAAACAATTAGAACCAATAGTGTAACAATTGTCTGCCTTAGGTTCACTCCTAGTTACTATAGAAGAAGAAGAGTTTGGATTTGATATCCTGCCTTTCACTCCCCTTCAGGAGTCTCCAAGCGGCTCACATTCTCCTTTCCCTTCCTCCCCCACAACAAACACTCTGTGAGGTGAGTGGGGCTGAGCAGCTGCAGGTGGAGGAGCGGAGACGCGAACCCGGTTCCCCAGATTACGAGACTACTGTGCTTAACCACTACACCACACTGGCTCTCTGTAGGGTTGGAAGGGTCCCCCGAAGGCCATCTACGCCAACCCCTTGCAATGCAAGAATCACAGCTGAAGAATCTCGGCCAGGTGTCCTTCCAGCCTCTGCTTCAAGATCTCCAGTGAAGCCCACCACTCTCTGAGGTTGCTGGTTATTGCTGCTGCTTGTGGGAGGGAGTTCCATAGTTCTGTGTGAAGGAGTTTCTTCTTTTTGCCTTGAATCTCTCAATCTTTGGCTTTCCTGGATTTCCCCTTTGGAGTTGGCACTGCTGCAGCTGCCCCATAATATTGCATTTGTCAGAACTCTGGAATCCCCTGCCTGCTGGGATCAAGCGAGCACCTTCACTGCATTCTCTTCGGCACCTGCTAAAAACATTCTTGCTTGGCTCTGCCCACCCAGGTGCTTAAGGAAGATGAGGCGCTTTTAATCCGTTTTAGTATTTCAACTTTTGCATGTTTTCTCTTCATGTAGCCAAATCTTTGAGCTAGTGATGCAGGGTTGTATCTTGGCTTACCAAGAATGTGGGTAAACCAAAATACAAAATCAGTGTATAAATTTCACGAATCGAGAGTTTTCTGGGAAAAGGAGACCCGCCCTTTCCCCTCCCCTAAAGCGAGCGAGCTCTTTTCCTCCTTCTTCCTCCTCCCTCCTCCTCCTCTTTCCTCGGCTCCGCCCCTTGCATCCGGCGCCGGGAAGAAGGAACCCGCAAGCGCGGAAGGCGGCCTCCTCTCTCTCTCCGGACGACTACGGTCCTGCTCTAGTGCGCATGCTCGCGGCCCGCCGCTTCCCCGGGCTGCTTCCGTGCATGCGCAGTGCGGGCGCCTGGTCCTGGTCGCTCGGTCGGTGACCGGGAAGCGGAGGAGGAGGAAGAAGAGGAGGCGCCGGAGACCCGCCGGGTGAGCCCGAGGGGGCGGCGGGGGGACCCCGGGCCTCGCCTCACGCGCCGTCCTCGTGACGTCACGCCCCGGGCATGCATTGCGTCACGCGGAGGCTTTCCGGGGGGGGGGGCAAGACATTTCCCTCCCTCCCTCCGCCCCCCGGGCGGGGGCAGCGGCGTCTCTCCCTCCCCGCTTGGAGGGCGGCCGGGGGGGGCGGGAGGGGAGGGAGGGGTGTGGGGAGGGGAGGGGAGGGGGAGGGGTGTGGGAGGGGAGGGGAGGGGGAGGGGTGTGGGGTGTGGGGAGGGGAGGGGAGGGGGAGGGGTGTGGGGAGAGGAGGGGAGGGGGAGGGGTGTGGGGTGTGGGGAGGGGAGGGGAGGGGGAGGGGTGTGGGGAGGGGAGGGAGGGGTGTGGGGTGTGGGGTCTTCTCTCCCCTCCCCCCCTCCCCTCCCCGTGGCCTCGTTTCGGGCTAATCTGGCTCAGCCCTTCGGCCTGGCAAAGCCGGCTCCGGCGGGCTTAGCCTGGCGGGAGAGAAGAGCGGGGGGGGGGACGGGACGGGGACGGCTCCTTTCCCCCCATGGGGGACCCCAGAGCCCCTCGGGAGCCCTGACGGGGGTTCCCTACCGAGAGAAGCAAAAGAGCAGAGGCCAAGCAGAGAATATTCAGAAGCGAAGCAGCTGGAGGCCGGATCTTGCTGAAGTGTTGCAACTGGCCAAAGGCAGGAGGAAGGAGGAACCGGCCACATTGGGGCGCAAGGCCCTATGTAGACATTTGAAATCGCCCACCCTGGAGCCAGAGACCTGCCCACGTCTCCCTTTTTTAAAGGGGAATTTCCTTATTCTGAATAGGATTCCTGGCAAGAAAAGGGGAAAGTTGATAGCTATGGAAATCGGAGTGTGTTGCTTCTCTCCTGATGACAATGCCTTCCTTGGTTGCCTTTTCCGGGTAGCCTGGCCATTTCTGGGAGACGGGCAATACTTAGTTCCTGAAACTATATTGAGAGTGTGCTCAGCTTCCCAGATGCTTGCCGGACTGTATTGGCAGAGAGCTGCACGCCCAAAGTCCAAAGACAGTCAGAAAGCTTTCCCCATTTCCTTCCTCCTTGCAGAGAAATACTTGCGGTCAATTTGGGAGAGTCAAAATGACTCCAGAATTGCTCTCCTGTACTATTTCAGGCACATGGTTTATATGCTTATGTATGTGTTTGCCTTGTACATTTCTGAACATTTAATTTATATATATAAGACCTTAGAATTCCTGTAACTGGGGTCCATCTGGGCTGCCCTTCCCAGGAGTCGCCAAGGCAAAGCAGGATTGGGGGGGGAGGGACCCCCTCTTGTCTCCCCACCCCCACCCCTGAGTAGCTCTGGGTCTGGTGAGGGAGCCAAGGCAGCTCCGGCTCAGCCTTTGCCTTCCACCCCCTGGGCCCATCAGTATGCTGTGGGGCTTGGCATGGGGGGAGCTGTCCTTCTCCTCCCCCTCCACCCACACTTTAAAACCTCTTCAGAAAGAAGGTTTTCTGCATGTGTCATCTGTGTTTATGGCACTTCTCTTCCGCCTTTTTCTCCAAGGAGCTCAAGGTGTGTGGGGGGGGCGTGGTCAGTCTTCACAACAGCCCTGTGAGGTGGGCAAGGCTGGGGGAGAGAAGGAAACTGGCCCCCCAGGTCACCCCCAGGTAGCTTTGTGGCTGAGTTGGGCCCTGGGCCCTAGTGACTCCTCCCCAGCCCAACTCTCTAACCACTACACCGCCAGAAAATACTCCAACAGGGGTTGGAAGTTGCATATTATTACAAAGGCGCATGTAAACACAGAATGGTTTCTTAGGGTTTTTTTCATAGATGCATAGAGCTGGAAGGGATCCCAAGGGTCATCTAGCCCACCCCGCCCCCCAGCACAGGTGTTTTTTCACCCCATGTGGGGCTCGAACCCATGACCTTTAGATCAAAAGTCCGATGTTCTGCCAACTGAGCTGTTCTTGATTTTATCATCTTAAGCTTATCATCTTACACCACCACACTCCCTTTTTTATCCTCCTGTAATGGAGGAGTGTTTGATCTGCTGGCTGGGTGCCCCCCCCCGACCCTGCCCAGCCCCTTTTCCATGCCAGGGTCCCTTTCCAGAGCAGCCAAGGCTGTGCCAGGCAGAGGGCTTTTGCCCGCTTTCTGCCTGTCTGTCCTCATGCCTCACCCCCGACCGGGCCTGAGGTCTGCTCTTTTGGGGGGAGTGGACAGGAACACCCCCCCCCCGCTCTTGAGAGTTGGAGGGAGACCTGGCTGGGCATGCATCCTGGGGTTAGGGTCTCTTCCTCACGCCCCACCCAGAGCGAGGTGATGCTGTTTGTGGAGGTCACTTGGGTCCCACTGCCTCCCACCCCAGTGTGATCTCTGGAGCTTCTTTGGCTTTGGCCAAGCCCAGCCCCTCGCTTGTAGAGTCAGAAGGGACCCCCGAGGGCCATCTAGTCCAGCCTCTCTCAATCCCTGACCCAGTTCTTGTGTGCTACTCAATCTAGAGCAAGATGGCGGACGCCGGTCGGCCGCAGCGGAAGATGTCACGGGCCGGAGAGAGTTTGTACTGCATCCTGGGCCTGGAGAAAGGGGCTTCCTCTGAGGACATCAAGAAGGCGTACAGGTGGGCTTCTCTCCTCTGCCCTCTGCCCAGAGGTGGGCTTGCAGGCGCTGCTCTCACTGTGCTCTCCTCCTGCCCCTCAACCAGATCTGTGTTCTTCCCCAACCATTTTTGCTGGCAGGATTCCCAGTCGGGCGTCTGGGTGGCGGCTGTGAGAACAGGGTAACTGGGGTCTAGATGGTCCCCCTTTGACCCAACGCAGCGGCAGGGCTCTCCATATGGATAGGCTAGCAGAACCTCCATGCCCAGGGGCAGTCTATCCCTGAATACCAGGTGTGGGGGAACTGTAGAGTTGCAAGTGGGTCCTGCTTGTGGGTCTTCCGATGGGTGGCCACTGTGAGGGTGCTGGAATAGACAGACACCCCCCCATTCCCTGATCCAGTGGGCTCTTCTTACATTTGTACGTCCTCTGGCTTAAATAAGGAGAATTCCCAATCCTAGAGGAGGTGGCAGAGACTTGTGGGGCAGGAGGACGGCATGCAGGTTCCTCTTGCCCCCCCTACCCCCCCGGGGGGGGGGGCTTAGCCCTTGCCAGCACCTGCCCCTTCCTTCACCTGCCCCCTTGCTTTCTGGTCACATCAGTGCAAACGTCCCAGTCATTGGGAGCACAGGATGAGGCCTTCCATTTCCCAGCTCCCTTTTTTTTTCTAAAAAGGCAAACATCCTCAGCCTTTGTGCATGTGCAGAGTGGGGGCCTTGGGCAGGCGTCTGGTGAAATGGAAGGGGGCGTCCTCTGCCCTCTCGGATGTCCGTTGGCCTCAGCATCCGGGTTTCCTTGACCTGGAAGCCTTCCGTCCCCTTGGGCATTGTGTCTCTTCTCCCTCCACCCCGCTGAGCGCATGTGCTCCGAGTTCAAGGCAGCTTGGTTGCTCCTTTCCAGCCCTGAGATGGCACTGCCTTTGCAAACTCTTCCTGGATGCGCTTCTTCCTGCCCCTTAGATTTGGACATCCAGGCTTTCTCTAGCCATTTCTCTCCATGCTTCCAAGTTTCTGCAGCCTTGTGAAGCTTTATATTAGAATTCTAGAAGTGTGGAGTTGGAAGGGTAGGGGCACCCAGCCCCCCCCCCTGCAAGGCAGGAGTCTCAGCTCAAGTATCCAGGATAGAGGACCACCTGACCTCTGCTTAAAGACCTCCAAGGAAGGAGCGTCTCTTCAACGATCGCACAGCTCGTCATGTCACAAAGCTATTCCTGGAGTCAAGTCGGAATTCCCTTTCTTGAATGGATTTGAATCCGTTAGTCCTTTTGATTTCCCCTCGGGCTCCGCTTGCCCCCAACCCTGCCGCCTTCCCCTTTCAGGAAACTGGCTTTGAAGTACCACCCGGACAAGAACCCGGAGAATCCCGAAGCCGCGGAGAAGTTCAAGGAGATCAACAACGCCAACACCACTCTCAGCGACGAGAGCAAGCGGCGGATCTACGACGAGTACGGCTCCATGGGGCTCTACGTCTCGGAGCAGTTCGGGGAAGAGACCCTCAAGTACTACTTCCTCATGTCGAAATGGTGGTTCAAGGTGGGTGGCTGTCCTCTGGGGGGGGGGGACACCAACTACCCCCCACCCCTGGGAGATGCAGCCAAATGTGTGTGTGTGTGTGTGTGTGTGTGAAGTGCATGAAGTGTGTGAGAGAGCACCCGTATGGGTGTCGGTCCCCCCGTCCCCGTCCCCGTATTCCCACACACACCAGCCAGAAGTTTAGGACCTTTTGCTGGAGTTACGACGTGTGTTTGTTATGAATTTGTGCTTTCCGTTAGCCTTATGCCCATTGGCTGCTCCTGATCACAGATTCATCTCTGCTTATAGGATTAATCTTGATGCCCTTTCGTTTAAAACGCCCTTGCAATTGTTCCCTCTTGCTTGTTACTATCTTTCAATCTGTATTTCATATTTTGGGCATCGTACCTGCTAGTTCAACGTATTCTATTAGCTTAAACAGCCATTGGTCCTTTGTCAGGAAGGCTTTCTCTCCCCACATTTTTGCATACAGTATTTTGGTGGCTTCTATACGCAAGTATAGAAATAGGTTTTGCACTTAGTCTGGTATTTCTTGACCTACTATTGCTAACAGGAATGCTTCAGGGGTTTTTTTTTTGGGGGGGGGAGACATGTATTTAAGCATCTTTTAAAATTTGTCAGATACAGTAGAACCTCAGTGTTCAAACGTACAGTGGTACCTCGGGTTAAGTACTTAATTCGTTCCAGAGGGCCGTTTGTAACCTGAAACTGTTCTTAACCTGAAACACCATTTTAGCTAATGGGGCCTCCTGCTGCCGCTGCACCACCTGAGCCTGATTTCTGTTCTCATCCTGAAGCAAAGTTCTTAACCCGAGGTACTGCTTCTTGGTTAGCGGAGTCTGTAACCTGAAGCGTATGTAACCTGAAGCGTATGTAACCCGAGGTACCACTGTAATCTGTTCCGGAAGGCCATTCGAGTTCCGAAACATTTGAAAACCGAGGATCAAAGGGCTGGCAACAAAATCCATTGAAAAAATGGAGAAACGCGCCTCAGAAGCCGTTCAACTTCCGAGGTGTATTCGAAAACGGAAGCATTCACTTCCGGGTTTTCGGTATTCGGCTTCCGAAACATTCAGCAGCTGAGATGTTTGAAAACCGAGGTTTGACTGTACCATTTCCCCTTTTTTTTGCGAATTTGCATTGCTGCCACATGTGAATTAAACAGCTCTCTGTATCTGAACATATCCAACATAAATTTGATCCTCTTTTATACATTTTGGTGATTTTTTTGGGTATCAGATATCATTTTTACTGGGTGTCATGTGCATCATTTTTTGAATGTTTTCCCTAGTTGTGTAACATGCTGAAAAAATTACCACATTTTTCCAGTTTTTTCCATGCTGAAAGTTCTATATTTTACCTGAAATCTGATGCCCAGTGAATCATCGCTGCCCTGACAATCTCATCCTCCGTTTCCCTTTGCTTTGTCATTTATTTCCTAATATGGAAAGAGAATCCACCACCTTCTGAGGTTAGGGAATCGGGGAGTGGGAGCCGTCCGGGACACTTTCACGATAAGGGTCTGTGCCAGGGTCCAGAAAGTTCACTGAGGGGTATAGATTATATACAGTGGTACCTTGGGTTACAGACGCTTCAGGTTACAGACTCCGCTAACCCAGAAATAGCACCTCGGGTTAAGAACTTTGCTTCAGGATGAGAATGGAAATCGCGCAGTAGGAGGCCCCATTAGCTAAAGTGGTACCACAGGTTAAGAACAGTTCCAGGTTAAGTACAGACCTCCAGAACGAATTAAGTACTTACCCCGAGGTACCACTATATTATGGCTGGGCCAGCTGTATTGATGCCCTGCTGTTTAGTAATGAGCCACGGGGCAAGTTCTGGTTGCCCTGCGCTCCTGACCGGCCGCTCTGCCCCTCTCCGCAGCCCCTGATGGTCTGCTGCAGTTTGCTCACCTGTTGCTGCTGCTGCTGCTGCTGCTGCTTCTGCTGCGGGAAGTGCCGCCCCCCAGAGGAGGAGGAGCCCTACAAGTACGTCAACCCCGAAGACCTGGAGGCCCAGATCCGTGCCGAGAACGAAGGTATGACTTTGAAGGAGGGGGCGGGCTTTCTTTTTCGCTGGCTTTGGGTGCTGATCCTTTGAAACTACAACTAATCCAGAAGGCGGCAGCTAGACTGGGGACTGGGAGCAACAATTCAAAGTTGGTGCTGACCTTGAAAGCCCTCAATGGCCTCAGCCCAGGAGACCTGAAGGAGCGTCTCCACCCCCATCATTCAGCTCGGACACTGAGGTCCAGCTCCAAGGGCCTTCTGGGGGTTCCCTTCCTGCGAGAAGCCAGTTACAGGGAACCAGGCAGAGGGCCTTCTCGGTGGTGGCACCTGCCCTGTAGAACACCCTCCCATCAGATGTCAAAGAGAAAAACAACTGTCTGACTTTTAGGAGACATCTGAAGGCATCTCTGTTTAGGGAAACTTTTCATGTTTGATACTATTGCTTTTTTATTATTGTTCTTGGTGTTCTGTTGGGAACTGCCCAGAGTGCTTTTATTTTATGGAGCGGAGTCCGTGGGGTCTGCATCTCTGCCAAGGGCCTGGAGGGGGAATTGCCTGCTCCTGGGCCAGCCTTGGGGGGTCTCTTGATGGCAGCTGTGCTTGTTTCCTTCCCAGCAGGCGGCGGAGAGGCCATCCGTATGCAGCCCACAGCCAGCGCCTCCTTGCACACCACAGACGAGACACAGCGGCCGCACAAGCCCTGACCCGTAAGCAGAGCGGTCGCCCTTGCTGGGGGGCGCAGCAGCAGGGGGAGGCTCTTCCTGGGAGGGGAGGTGGGTCGCGTAGGAGAGGGACCCCAAGGCTCATCCATTCCAGCCCCCAGCAATGGCAGCAACAGCAGCCATAGGTAGCTTTCCCTGGAATCCCTGCGGGAGCTGCTACTTCCCAGGACTTGTGGGCAGAAACACCCCACACTCCCTTCTGGGGAAGGGGCAGAAAGAGGCCTGTCTCCGCCTGGCTTCAAGGGCTGAAGCAGCTTTGAGAAGGGTGGGGTGGGGAGACGAGGAGAAGCCCTTGGTTGGTGGGTCTCAGTTGGCCATTTAATGCCCAGCTCACATGGTTGGCATGCCTGGCACAGATCCTGGCAAATGAAGCAGCCAACCTGGGTGGGTCAGGTAGGAATCTGTAGCAGGAGCTCCATAGTTCCGTAGGGACCCCCCGAAGTCCAATGCAGGAACCTCAGCTAAAGAATCCTGAGCTTGCAGCCCCTTCCTCCCCCACCAGGAGGGTTTAGGGGGCTGCTGGGGAGGGGTGGTCTCTCGCCCGCTGCTTGGCAGGGGCTGCTGTGCCAGACCAGGCCCTGCTCAGGTCCTCAGGGTGCCCTTGGGGGTTGGCAGGCTCTCTGGGGTATCGCAGCCGTGGCTGCGAGCATCAGAGGGCACCCCGGCCTCTCTCTCTGTCTCCTGCTCCCCCTCCTTTGCTTGCAGAGGAGAGGACTCGGGGTGACGCTTGGCTTTGGGGGGTCCTGGCCAGGATGGCTCTTCTCTGGCTCGGCCTCCTCAGACGGAGGAAGAGACGCTTGTGCCACCAGTTACTGGAAACTGCAGGAGCGGAGAGTCCCCCTTTCGCCTGGATACTGCTTTGGGGCTTCCCAGTGGGGAATCGGGGGAGGCCCTGTGAGAACAGGGGACTCAAGGGGGGGGGGCTTTGGGCCTGATCTAGCCTCCAGGCTCCCCGCAGGTTCTGAGATCCAAGCTGCTCCTCCAGTCATTCTGCCAGGCCCCCCCATCCCTCACCCCCCCCCTTCTCTCTTCCCTGCAGAGTTCAGCTGACGGTCAGAGCACAGCCCCCCCTTTTCTGCAGCCATTCCAGAGACCACCCCCAGGCCCACATGGCTGAGTCAGGCCTGCCGCTGCACTCTGGGGCAGAGAGACCCCCACCCCCCACCCCCCACCCCGGGGGCCTTGCCAAAGGCAGGGGGGCCACACGCCTGGCCGACCGCCCCACCGTCATTGGGAGTCTTCTCAGGGAACGTGGCTGAGGGCACAGCGGAGGAGGAGGAGGAGAGCAACTTCCAGCCTCGCAGGGAGCTGGCAAGACCAGGGAGGTGGCCCCCCTCCAGGTTAGGGCTGGCGGAAGACGTCGCCCGCTGCCAGCCCACCCGCTTTTTCCGGACGCTTTTTGACCCCCGGCTCTCTCCTTGGCCAAAGGTTCCTGCTTCCCAAGGCCAGGCAGCCCCTGGGGGCACGGCTGGGGGGTTGTGGAGCTCGCCGGCCCTGCCCCCCTTCTGCCCTGTGCAGCGGTGCCAAAGTGCATTTGTGGGGCCAATGCAGGCGAGTCCCTGCCCCGCTCCCTAGCTGGTGGGTTGGGGGGGCTCCCTCCCCCTCTGCCCTGAGCTGCAGCTGCTCTGGGTGGATTCAATCACTGTGCAGAGGGAGCCTGGTCCCCCCCCCAGCTCCCTCCCTGGCCCTGCTGTGGGGCAGCCCCCTCTTGGGCAGGGCCCCTCTCTCCACACTGTGACAAGGAACTTCTCTAGGGTTTACGGACACAATTAAATGTTTCTGAAGGAAGAAGCTGCTGTTTCTATGCTGTCAGTCCGCCTCTGGGGCGTCTCACTGAAGGGGACCCCCCCAGGGTCACCGAGCCCCCCCCCCCGCAATGCAGGAATCACAACTGAAGCATCGCCCGCAGATCTCTGCTTGAAAACCTCCAAGGAAGGAGAGCGTGCTGCCTCCTGAGGGAGCTGTGGCCGTCAGGAAGGTCCTCCCTCAGAGCCCAGTGCTCCTCAAGAAGCCCAGGAGGACGGAAAATCCAGAAGAGAGAGAAGGAACTCCTTCTCCACAGAGTTAAACAATGGATCTCACTTCCGCAGGAGGCTGGGGGACAGACGGGGTCGCAGGGCAGCAACTGCCCGCCTGGGGGCGCCTCTCTTCCCAGCCTGCCAAATCCAGCTGTTCCCCCCCCCCCATCCAAGGAGGGCCCGGGTGGCAAGGGTGGGAATGGGGTGGAGAGGGGAGGGGAGGGGAGGTGCCTGTGGGGCAGGGAAATGGGGAGGTCGGGGGGAGGCTTGGCAGCCCTGTCCTTGCCAAGGCTGAGCATTCGACCCGTTAAGTATTTTTGGAGCCTTGATTTAATGAGGAGAAGGGAGGTCGGCCCTCCAATCCTCGGCAGGCCTGGCAGCGATGCTGAGTGGGCGACTTGTCAGGGGCCCACAGCATCTGGATGGCCTTGGTGGCCAGCCAGGGGTGTCGCTGGGGGTGACAGCGGCCTGCAGGCCTTTGCCTGGACCAGGGAGAGGCCTCTTGCCCCTGGCCACCCTTCCCTGCATCCATACTTTTTTATTAAAAATAATAATACATAAATGCACAGTATTTAATTTCCAGCATCTCTGGCCTAGTTGTGGGGAGAGGTCCTCCAGCTGCTGTCCAGGCGGACGAGAGGCCCCCCCCCGCCGACAGTTGGGGGAATTGCAAGGAGCCCCCTTTGCTGGCCACAAGCCCTCCTCTTGTGGGGTGGGGGGGAGTGGCTTTTCCTGAGGGTCTAGAAAGCGCAGGGAACCCCTAGAGGAATAGCAAAGTGAGCTGTGGGGGGGGGGAGGCCTTGCATTGTCATTTTCACTTGACCCTGCCTGCCCCTCCAGCAGATGCCCAAGGCCAGCCTCATGGCCTAAATATAGAGGGAGCAGCCCAAGGGGCAGGGGGGGTGCCAGCCCCCTTGGGAGCCAGGAGCTGCTGCTTCTGGGACTGACCAATACAGAGCAAGCCGCTGCCTTCAGTCTAGCCTTGGGGCTGCCTTTCACTCATTCACACATATGCAGAATCCCAACCCTCCTCATTCTTGCTCTAAACTGATTGGGATCCATTTTGTTTTGCTGCTGGATATCTTGTGCGGAAAGTTTGCAGCATTTGGGACTTTTTACCTTAGAGAAAAGGTGAGGAAGAGGTGACACAGTTACAGTTTATAAAATTCTGTGCAGCGTGGAGAAAATGGGAAGAGAAAAATTATCATAACAGTAGGAACTCATGGGCACCCAATGAAGCCGAGTTGCGGAAGGATTAAAGAACCTGTGGAACTCTCTCCCACAGTTGCTGGAAACCTCAGGAGGGGAGAGTTGCTCTTCTGCATGGATCCTGCTTGCGGGTTTCCCATTCAAGGCATCTGGTCAGCCATTGTGAGGCTGGACTGGATTGGCTGCCTGTGGCAGGACCCACCAAGACTCATCTTGCACACTTATTAGGACTGGGTGATATATTGATATATCATCCCAAACCAGTTTGAAGCTCCTGTCATGATACCAGTTTCATACTTCTTGACCTGGCAATATATCACAAATCATGATGTCTGTGTGCTATGCAAAAATCACTGTGTGGGAGAAACTGAAGGCAGCCACGGCTTCTCTCCATTCCTGCAGCCCCTGTTAGCTCTTCCCGCCTGATGCAGGGGGGGGGGGGGCAGCAAGCAATAAAAGGTAAAGGGACCCCTGACCATTAGGTCCAGTCGTGGCCGATTCTGGGATTGCGGCGCTCATCTCGCTTTACTGGTCGAGGGAGCCGGCGTACAGCTTCCGGGTCATGTGGCCAGCAGGACTAAGCCGCTTCTGGCGAACCAGAGCAGCGCATGGAAATGCCGTTTACCTTCCCGCCGGAGCAGTACCTATTTATCTACTTGCACTTTGACGTGCTTTTGAACTGCTAGGTTGGCAGGAGCAGGGACTGAGGAACGAGAGCTCACCCTGTCGCGGGGATTTGAACTATCAACCTTCTGATCGGCAAGTCCTAGGCTCTCTAGTTTAACCCACAGCGCCACCTGCATCCCTATCACAATGTTACCTAGTAAATCTCAGTGTCGGGATCCAGACATGGGAGGAATCCTGTTGCTCCAGGGTGAGGCTTCCCACACAGACTGGGAAAAGACCCCCTTCTGCCCAGCACCCGGGAGAGTCGATGGCCTGAGTCTGTGGGAGCTGCCTCCTGCCATTGTGTTTGCAATGGCTTTTCCTTCCAGATGTTTTGGATTGCAGCCCCCATCAACCCCAGGCAGCAGAGCCGTAAGATGCAGGGGCTCCTGGGAGTTCTAAAATCTGGAGGGCGCCAGGATGGCAAAGGCAGGCTTAGCTATTTCTTACTGTCAGAGCTGCCTCTAGGTCCCAGCTCACAGAGGACCAACGCCAGGCTGATGTTATGTACAAAAGTCTTTATTGAAGTTTAATTTCCATTTCAAAGCCAGAGCGTGTAGCCCCCTGTTTAGTCAACATTTCCAACCTGATTTGCAGATCCTTGCAGGCAGCAGCGGCTTCGTCTTCCCTCTTCCTAGATGCTAGAATTTCCGCGTTAAGTTGTGCAACTGCGTTTTGCAGGGCTGTTATGTGTTCTTCGGTAGTCATCTTGTCTTGCTTTCGTGAGCTCGCGAAGCACCAATCTTCGCCCCTCGCTGCGTCCACTCACGCTGCGAGGTTTTTAAGGAGACGGGACTTACTGTCAGAGCTGCCTCTAGGTCCCAGCTCACAGAGGACCAACGCCAGGCTGATGTTATGTACAAAAGTCTTTATTGAAGTTTAATTTCCATTTCAAAGCCAGAGCGTGCAGCCCTACGTCTAGACTCTAGATCGGCGAAGTCCCGTCTGAGTCTCCGCCCCTTCCACACCAGTTTAAGATCCTAGCCCTGCTCCACCTCCTGCGCTGCTCTCTTCTCCTCTGGGTCCTCCTGCCCTCTGGGGCATTGCCCTTCCTGGACTCTTCCGACGCTGAGTCGCTTAGCTCCTCCCCCTGCCTCCAGCGTGCTTTAGGACCCGGTTCCCAATCCTCACTCTCTGCTGTCCCGCGCTCCTGTACATTTGAACTTGCTTCTCGCGCCAACCCCGTGACCTTTCTCCTAACCGTTACACTACTTCTATCACTGCTTCCCTCTTCTGTGACACTGGCCGGATCTGACCTCCCTTCCGTTGTCCGACTCTCCGAGGGAGGCGTGGTAGGCTCTGCCTCGTCTCCTCTCCCTGGTGGGGAAAGCACTGGCCCCGATGCCTGGGACTCTTCCCCCCCCACTCTGCTCTGGTGGGGAAGCTGGTCCTGATTTCCAACTACTGCTCTGGGAGTCCCTGCTGCCCCCTTGCTCCTGGGGCGTTCCCCTTGGGACCCCCCTGCCCCTGGCCACTGGCGCTCCCTTCTGTGAATCTTCCGATTCGCTGGAGAGGCTCATGGAATCCCTCGGACCACTGTCCCCTCCTACACTGCCCTCTGATTCCTCGCTCTCGCTCTCCATTTCCCATCTTCCCTGTGCCTCAGCTCCTGAGCCCCTGACATCCATCCCCCCCTCGAAGCCCCCCCTTCCTCCTCCCCTTCTTCCGGTGTGGGTTCTGGGTGCTCCAGTGTTGTGGGGGTGAGTGCAGGGTACAGTTCTTCCCCCGTGGCGTGCAGCCAGCCGGATAAGTCCGGGAAGTCCTCCATGGTCCTGTCGACGGCGATCTCCTCTGCTTCCATCTCTTGGGAGGTGTGTTCGAAACCTGGATCTACCCCCAAATCGCCCGGTGCCCCCCCTTCCTCTGTTGTCTGGGGTGACACTGCGTGCCATGGTCCCCTCGGCAGTTCTCTGCGCCAGCCCACCTCAGGTTGATCCTCCCACCAATAAGATCCGCCTGTACCAAACCCTGAGAGGGATCCCTCTGGGGAGCTGGTCTCCTGTGACGCCTCTTCAGCTGAAGAGAAACCCTGGAATGTGCTGGTTGAGAGTGTGGGTGTGAAAAGATATTCGTCGAAATAATTCGCCGGCATGGGCCTGTGTGGGTACAGTGTGTGGAACTCGTCTTTGAGGTAGTGCTCCTCCACCGCATAGTACGGTACCCAGTTGTTGGCGCTGGCCGGGGTACCTTCCCTGGCTAGTAGATATTCAACCCCCTCTTCCCCCCCATCTCGAGTCCAAGATCTCCGTGACCTCGTTGAGCGGCTCCTCCCTCGGTGGCCCCCCCTTTGTGGGTGCGCCTCTGAGCGGACTGGGAGCTGTCCCTGGTGCTTGGAACCTGTGAGGTGCCTTATAAGGCGTGAGCACTGATCTATGAAAGACCGGGTGCATTCTGGATCCTTCCGGGAGTGTCAACCAGAAGGCCACTGGGTTGATCTGTGCCTCGACTTGGTAAGGGCCTAGCTGCTTGTGTCCGAGCTTCTTTTTAGCTAACGATCTGGCCTGCACTGCCTGGGCTGCTAACCAGACCCAGTCCCCCACCCGTATGTCCTCACCAACTCTCCTGTGTCGGTCTGCCTGCATTTTGTAAGCGTGTTTAGCTAGCTCCAACTGCCTTCGGAGCTGTTCGTGGACCTCCTGTAACTCCGCCGCCCAGTCCTCAGCTCCCTGCGGCTCCCCCTCCCCCACTTTCTCTAACCCCGGGAAGGTTCTGGGATGCCGCCCATTGTTGGCGAAAAACGGTGTCACCCCCGTGGACACGTGCTTCGTGTTGTTGTAGGCAAACTCGGCCAGCGGTAGATAGTCCACCCAGGTCGAGGGCTGCTGGTTCGCGTAGCATCTCAGGTACTGCTGCATGATGGCGTTGACCCTCTCCGCTTGTCCGTTGGTCTGCGGGTGTCTCGCCGACGATAGGTTGACCTTGACGTTCAGGATGCCCATCAGCTTCTGCCAGAAACTCGAGATGAACTGGCGTCCCCGGTCGGACAGGATAGACCGTGGTAGGCCGTGCACCTTGAACACGTGGTCTATGAACATCTTGGCGGTCTGTTCCGCTGTGGCCACCTTCGCACAAGGAATGAAGTGGGCCATCTTGGTGAACAAGTCCACTACCACGAGTACCGCTGTCTTGCCTCGTGAGCTGGGCAGATCTGTGACGAAGTCCAGGGCTACTTTCTCCCACGGCTCAAGGGGCGTCTGTAGCGGTTCCAGCAATCCCGCCGGCGGCCTGTGTACTGGTTTGGCTCTTGGGCATGTGTCGCACCTCTTGACGTAATCCTCAACTTCTCCCCTCATCTTGGGCCACCAAAAGTCTGGCTACTAATTCCACCGTCTTCTCTTTGCCGAAGTGCCCAGCGCTGGGTGCGTCGTGTAACTGCTGCAGTACCTTCGCGCGGAGGTCGTCTCCCGGCATGTAGAGGGCCCCTTTGCGGATGAGCAGTCCATCGCGTATCTGAAACTTGTCGTCCTTTGCTGTGCCGCTTCGCACCTCCTCCATCTTGGATCGTGCGAAGGAGTCTGTCTGCAGCGCGCGACGTACTGCGTCCAGGTCCACCGTGACTGCGGCGCATGCCCACGCTTTCGGTGCGAAAATGTGCTTGGCTGCCGCCAGTGCCTCTGCCTCGAGATACTGCGGCTTCCTGGATAGCGCATCCGCCATGATGTTGCTGTCTCCTGGGATGTATTCTATTCTGAAGTCGAAATCTGCAAAGAACTCCGCCCATCGGATGTGTCTCTGGTTCAGGAACCGCGTCGTACGCCAGTACTCCAGGTTCTTGTGGTCCGTGCGAACTTGCACTGTGTTTGGCTCCGATGAGGAAGTGCCGCCACGACTTGAAGGCTGCATGGATGGCCAGCAACTCCCTGTCCCAGATGGTGTAGTTCTGCTCCGACTTGCTGAGTTTCCTGGAGTAGAAAGCGCACGGCCTCCAGTTTCCTTGCGGATCTTGCTGCAACAGGACTGCCCCCACGGCTCTGTCAGAGGCGTCCGTTTCAACCCTCATGGGTTTGCTGGGGTTCACATGTAGCAGTTGTTCTTCGGATGCGAAGTCGCTTGAGCTCCTGAAAGGACTTCTCCGCCTGCTCCGTCCAGATGAACTTCTTCTTGGAGCTGAGGGTGTCTGTGATGGCCGCCGTTTGCATCGCGAAACCCTTGATAAACTTGCGATAAAAGTTGGCGAAGCCGACAAACTTCTGGACCTCCTTCCGATTGTGTGGGCTCTTCCAGTCCAGCACCGAGCGGACCTTGGCGCTGTCCATGGTGAGACCCCTGTCGGACAGCTTGTAGCCCAGGAAATCCACCTCCTTCATGTCGAACTGGCACTTCTCCAGTTTGGCGTAAAGTCTGTGCTCCCGTAGCCTCTGCAGGACTTCCTTGACATCTCTCTCGTGAGCCTCCTGCGATTCCGAGAAGATCAGAATGTCGTCCAGGAAGCAGACGCACTTCTTGTAGAGGAGCCCCCCACGTGATGCATGAAGGCTTGGAAACAGTGTGAGCCATTTTGCAAGCCAAACGGCATAACTCTGTATTCGTAGGTGCCCAAAAGCGTAAACATGGCCGTCTTCCACTCGTCGCCCTCCCTCATGCGTATAAGGTTGTACGTCCCTCGCAGATCCAACTTGGTGAAGATGCGACCCTTCCTCACCGTCGCCAGCAGGTCGTCGATCTTGGGCATGGGGAACGCCGTGGGCTTCGTCCTCGAGTTTATGACCCGGTAATCAACTACAAGCCTCTTTTGGGGCGTGTCTTTTTTCTTCACAAAAAACACGGGGCTGCCCCCCACCGCTTTGGATTCTCGGATGAATCCCCGCTTCAAGTTGAGGTCTATGAACTCCCTGAGTTCCTGCAGTTCATCTTCAGACATGGAATACAGTTTTCCAGTCGGCAGCGTCAACCCCGGCAGGAGGTCAATCTTGCAATCGTATGGTCTGTGGGGGGGTAGTTTGTCCGCCTCCTTCTCGCAGAAGACCTCCAAGAACTCTCTGTATTTGTCGGGTACCGCTTGCAGCATGCCCAAGTGTAACTGTGGTCCATCTTCCGGCCCTTCATCTTCCTGGGTGGGCAGTATGCAGTGTGCTGCGCAGTAGGAGGAGCTGAAAGTCAATTGGCGCTGGTACCGTGCTAATGCCGGACTGTGCCGGTCCAGCCAACTCATGCCCAACACTATGGGCGTGTCTGACAGGTGGGTAACATTGAAGCTGATGACTTCGCGGTGGTTTCCAATTCTCATCACCATTGGCGGCGTTTGCTGTAGCACTTGTCCCCCCAGTAGCTCTCTGCCGTCGACTGTCACTACTTTCAGGGGCATCGTGGCAGGCAGGAGCGCTATGCCATGTTGCGTGATGAAATCCACTCCTATAAAGTCTGCATTGCTGCCAGAGTCAATGGTAATAGGCACTTCCATGGTGAGGCCATTGGGAAGCTGGAGCGCTGCGGTGAGCTGCACCACTGGTTTGGGTGGGAGGGGGTCTGTGGGCTGTAAGATCTCTGGAGACTGCTTCACTGACTCGTCTGGCTGGGCCCCAGTGCCTATGATTCCAGCCAGACTCCGTCGTTTCCCTGCTGTGGTACATGCTGCTGAACTGCTTCTGTAATTGTCACTGAGGCTGCAGTGTGCTTGTGCAACCTCTGGGGACACTCTTTCGCCATGTGCTGAGCACTGTCGCAGATGTAACACTTCCTGTTCCCTCTAGGAGGCTTCGTTTTGACTGCTCCCGGCGTTAGGGCTCTGGCTGCTGACTGAGCCTTGGCACCTCCTATCTCCATCGGCTCCTCTCCCCCTCCTAGTGGAGGCGTGGATTGAGTGCGCGTTGTGTCCCTGGGAAAGAAAGGAGGTGCTCTTGCTGGCGTGCGTCCCCAACGTCCTTCGTCTTTGCTCCAGGAACGTTCTTCCAGACGCACCCCAATCGTCAGCGCCCTCTGGACCACTTCTTGAGTGCTCTGGGGTCTCTCCCCCCTTGCAATTTCGTCTTTCACAGCCCCATTCAACCCCTCCCAAAAAAGGTCCCTGACGGCAGCTGAATCTTTCTCCCATCCCAGCGTGTTGACCAATGCAAAATAGCGGGAGTGATATTGCCTCACAGTGGCTCTGCCTTGTTTTAATCCATGTATCTCTTTCCTGGCAACATCCACATCTATCGCTGATAAAAAACAAGCGTCCATCGCCTTAAGGAAGGCTTCTGCATCTTGGAGAGCTGGGTCCTTATCTCGCCACAGATTACGCAGCCACGCTTTAGCGTCTCCGTGGAGATGAGTTAGTATGAAACCCACTTTCTCCTGCTCATCTCTAAAGTCCTTCTCCAGCAACTCTAGCGCGTACATCACGTCTGCTCTGAAGTTAGGATACTGCTCCAGATTCCCATCGAAATGAGACACGAGGCTGCCTCCTCTCTTCCCCAGCCCAATCCCCTCTGGTCTGGTTCCCGGCGCCCCCTGTTTAGTCAACATTTCCAACCTGATTTGCAGATCCTTGCAGGCAGCAGCGGCTTCGTCTTCCCTCTTCCTAGATGCTAGAATTTCCGCGTTAAGTTGTGCCACTGCGTTTTGCAGGGCTGTTATGTGTTCTTCGGTAGTCATCTTGTCTTGCTTTCGTGAGCTCGCGAAGCACCAATCTTCGCCCCTCGCTGCGTCCACTCACGCTGCGAGGTTTTTAAGGAGACGGGACTTACTGTCAGAGCTGCCTCTAGGTCCCAGCTCACAGAGGACCAACGCCAGGCTGATGTTATGTACAAAAGTCTTTATTGAAGTTTAATTTCCATTTCAAAGCCAGAGCGTGTAGCCCCCTGTTTAGTCAACATTTCCAACCTGATTTGCAGATCCTTGCAGGCAGCAGCGGCTTCGTCTTCCCTCTTCCTAGATGCTAGAATTTCCGCGTTAAGTTGTGCCACTGCGTTTTGCAGGGCTGTTATGTGTTCTTCGGTAGTCATCTTGTCTTGCTTTCGTGAGCTCGCGAAGCACCAATCTTCGCCCCTCGCTGCGTCCACTCACGCTGCGAGGTTTTTAAGGAGACGGGACTTACTGTCAGAGCTGCCTCTAGGTCCCAGCTCACAGAGGACCAACGCCAGGCTGATGTTATGTACAAAAGTCTTTATTGAAGTTTAATTTCCATTTCAAAGCCAGAGCGTGCAGCCCTACGTCTAGACTCTAGATCGGCGAAGTCCCGTCTGAGTCTCCGCCCCTTCCACACCAGTTTAAGATCCTAGCCCTGCTCCACCTCCTGTGCTGCTCTCTCCTCCTCTGGGTCCTCCTGCCCTCTGGGGCATTGCCCTTCCTGGACTCTTCCGACGCTGAGTCGCTTAGCTCCTCCCCCTGCCTCCAGCGTGCTTTAGGACCCGGTTCCCAATCCTCACTCTCTGCTGTCCCGCGCTCCTGTACATTTGAACTTGCTTCTCGCGCCAACCCCGTGACCTTTCTCCTAACCGTTACACTACTTCTATCACTGCTTCCCTCTTCCGTGACACTGGCCGGATCTGACCTCCCTTCCATTGTTCGACTCTCCGAGGGAGGCGTGGTCAGCTCTGCCTCGTCTCCTCTCCCTGGTGGGGAAAGCACTGGCCCCGATGCCTGGGACCCTTCCCCCCCACTCTGCTCTGGTGGGGAAGCTGGTCCTGATCTCCAACTCTGGGAGTCCCTGCTGCCCCCTTGCTCCTGGGGCGTTCCCCTTGGGACCCCCCTGCCCCTGGCCACTGGCGCTCCCTTCTGTGAATCTTCCGATTCGCTGGACAGGCTCATGGAATCCCTCGGACCACTGTCCTCTTCTCCTACGCTCCCTTCGGATTCCTCCCCCTCGCTCTCCATCTCCCATCTTCCCTGTGCCTCAGCTCCTGAGCCCCTGACACTTACATATTGACATGATTCTCCCCTGAGGTTCAGGGCGGCGGGCAGTGACACTCCTCGGCTGCAGCTCACAGAACAGGACCATCAGTTGCATGGCAGCGACTCAGGGAACTGTAGAGTTGGGAGGGATCCCCAAGGTCATCTAGTCCAACCCCCTGCAATGCAGGAATCACATGGAATGCAACCGTTAGCTTTTGCGAAGTGTTGGGAGATCTTCATTCTCCACATCTCTGTGTTGTTTTTATGCTTCCCGCCTTTGGATTATTCATTCTGGATCTGGGCCCACTGAGCTGCTCCGTCAGATGAGCATCAGCCTGACCCCAGCATGCTGTTGAGGCAGCCTGGAATCCAGCCGCTGACTGAGCTGCCACAACCCAGCACTGACTCACAGGTCAGCTGGAGACCTTGGGCTCCTTTTCACAAGCTCTGCTGCCAAGGCAGGTGTCGCCCATCCCTCGTTTGCGCCTTGGATTCATCGTACCCAAATGCAGAACTTGGGAAAAGCTTTATTCCTTGCTGACGCTGGTGGCTGTGGAGGGGTGATGCCCCCGCCTTTGCCTCCCCCCACCTTGAGACTATTATGGTGTAGCTGAGCAGTTGGGGGAGTGAGTGGGGCTGGGTTCCAGGGGTCCAGTTTCAAGTCAGCCTTAAGGAGCGCAAGACAAAGAGGGAGAGAAAAGGCAAGTTGGGGGGGGCAGGGAGAGGAATAAAAGCACAGCATTTCCCAACTTAAACCGAGGCTGACAAAGCAGTTAAGCTGGTTTCATGATGCCTGGAAGAGAAGGACCCTCGGATCACCTGATTCTTCCAGGATGGGGCTTGTCTTGGAGGAGAAACAGCCCAAATCCCCCCAGGTCAGTGAAGAGGGAGACCAAATATTCCCTATTTGCAGGATGGCAGCATGACTTTCATGGTGTTATTTATGGAGAGGCAAGAATCCAGTTGGAGAGGTTACACACACAACACAATGCTGAGCACATTGTTAAATTTGTGGAAGTGGCTTTAAGAGGCGTCTGCCTGTCCCTCTCTGGGCCTGCTGCAAAAACCCTGTCATGGGGGGGGGGAGCTTGTTGAGCATTATGGGTGCAAGCAGAAAGAGGGGGGCACTGAAGGGAAGCTAGAGGGTTCATGACAGGGAAGGATCACAGGGCAAAACGTTGGGCTGCAAAGGACTTCCTCTGATCAGACCCACAGGATCTTGGCAGGGGGCACCCCTTGTGCCACACCTCTGATGCCTCTTTGCTTTAAAGCATTTCTAAACTCAATATTAAAAGGTGTCTTGAGCGCTGTCCCAATATGCATATATTAAATCGGGGGGAAATATGATAAAGAGATGAACAAACAACCTCTTAATAACAGGGGTCCAATCTTATGGGTCAGGGGAAGCTGTGGGCGGGGGGGGGGGGAATCCCTGCCTCCACCAGATGCCCAAAGTGACTGGCAGAGGGTGCTTCACCTACAGCAGCGGAAAGGGCGTTCCGTATTGCAGGAGCAATCGTGGGAAATGCCCATTTTCAGGTCACAGTCCAGCCCTGCCAGGAGTGACATTTCCCCAGATGGTCCCAAGTTCATAGAATCATATAATTGTAGAGTTGGAAGGGACCCCAGGGGTCATCCAGTCATGCCCCTGGCAATGCAGGAATCTCAGCTAAAGCAGGTGGACAGCCAGTCTCTGTTCAAGAACCTGCTAGGAAGGAGAGTCCACAACTTCCCGAGGGAGACTGGTCCATTATTGAACAGCTCTGACTGTCAGAAAGTTCAGTACTTGATGTATATGTTGGCAGCATGACTTTGCAGCTGATGGGCAGCCAGTGTCTCTCAGGGATGCCTGCAAGCCCAGGTGCTCCACTCAGCAACCTGTTGTGAACAGCTCTGTGATCTTCAGATGAAGGGGGGGGGCATATGAATTTAATTATTATGAATAATGATAACCTGACTGCCACATTCTGCATCTGATGCAGCTTCCAGACGAACCCCAAGGGAAGCCCCATCTTGTGCATTGCAGTAGTCCAGCCCTGAGGTTACCAACATGGGACTTGTGGCATTTCCTAGACAGGAAAGGGCATACCTGGGATACCAACCTGTTGCTCCTCAGCCCTTCTCACTGGGGATGTTCCCTGAGCACCCAGGGACAAAAGGAACCAGGGGCACCTCTAAACTACTTCCTGTCCCCTCTGAGGGGGCGCAACCCTTTTTAGAACTGGTAAACTCTCTAGCACCAGACCTGGGAGCCCCTCACCCACACAGTCTCCACTTTACAGAAATTCAGTTAACTCGCCCATATCCAGCCCCCCACTGCATTCAGGCCCCAGTTCAAAACAATCACAGCCTCCTTTGTTTCAGATCTCCTAATGGCTGCTCCGTCTAGGGATGGCATGCTCCATGCAGGGACTGTGCCTCCCCCCCCCCCCGGAGGCTGCCTGGCACCTCCCTGGTAACGGAGGAGGAGGAGGAGGAGGAGATCTTGCTGGACTTTCCACTTGCACACTTCCTCTCACAAGGCACAAGAACAGGGACTTCTCCACGCTGGCCCCTTTCCAATTCCCTCCAAAAGAGCTTGCTGGAACCTGGCTCCATGTTCCTGCCTTCAGACAGAAATGCAAAATCTCCCTTTTCATGAAACTTTTGAAATAACTCGGTGGTACTACACGGACTTCCTCCACAAACTATATTTTGGTCATACATATGTTCAATCCAGATTTCCTAACATTTTAAAAATAAGTGAATGGAATGCCCACGGAATTCTTGAGTGATCGAGTTCCACCACAAACTCTCTGCCGCCGTTTGCGGCTTGGATGCTTTCAGAGGTTTTGTGCAAAAGAATCTGAGCTGATATACAAAGGGATTTTGGGGTGGCAGATTGAATCGGGTGGTGTGTGTGTGTGTGTGTGTGTGTGTGTGTGTGTGTGTTGTACACCCTGTGCAGTTTATGACAAAAGCTCATCTTCTGGCTCTACTTAAGAGAAGCAGGCAGAGTCAGAGTTTGGATCTTGCCCAATACACAAACATGGACTCCATTAAATGCCACTATTTCAGTCTCCTGAATGCAACCCCTGCTTTTATTGCTACAATACAATGTGAAAAAGGGAAAGAGGGGCGGTTCCAGGGCTGAACCCTAAGATGGAAAACATGGCCCCTATCAGAGGAGACCCCCTTTAGCCACCCCCCCCCTTCCCAGGCCAAAGATGTCATTGCGCTGTTGAGGAAGAGTGAGTAAGTGTCACCTGATGCCACTGACAGCTGCTGTTGCTTCTCCCCTCTCTGACCCCCCCCCAATTGCTGGGACAAAAATGGCAGCTGGGATGCCATTGGGATCATGTGACCCCCTAAAAATAGCCTGGTAGGCCCAGGACAGGGGTGGGGGGGCCAGAAGCAGCTCCAGAACAAGGCAGAGAGGACTTCCAGGAGCGAGGGCGGCCAGGCGGAGGCCCAAGGACCAGGCCAGGCGAGAGGGAGCCAGGCAGGGGCCAAGTAGGAAGGGTCCAAGGCCGCCAGGCCGGCAGAGAGACGTGTGAGGGGCAGATAGGGGGCAGGGAGAGGACGAGGGCAGAGGGAGGCCCGGGGTGTCCACAGTTGCCACCGAGCCCCTTGGAGTGCACAGGGGGCCGCTGCGGGGATGAACTTTGCCGTGGGCTTCAAGCCGCTGTTGGGGACTTCGCAGAGCATGGACAACCTGGAGAAGCAGCTCATCTGCCCCATCTGCCTGGAGATGTTCACCAAGCCGGTCGTCATCCTGCCCTGCCAGCACAACCTCTGCCGCAAGTGCGCCAACGACATCTTCCAGGTGAGGGCCAGCGGCGTCTCCGCACCTGCCCGGCCAGGTCTCAGCTCTGGGGTGGAAGTGGGTGGGATTGGAGGGCAGGGAGGGTGTCATGGCCAGAGACTCTCCTCCTTTGCTCTTTGCTGTGAATCTGCCTGAGGTATTTCAGAACAACTTGAGCCAAAGAAAAGTGGAGAGGAGCCACCTACCCCAAAGAAGACTTTGAGGTGTGGGGAGAGAGCGGGGGGAGGGGGGGCAGGAGGATGAGTGGGCTAAGGAGGGTGGGGGGCTCAGGTACTGGACACAGCTCTGGGAAGGGAGACGGGATCAGGAGGGCAGAACTGGCTGACGTTGCACAGAAGCAGGGCAGTGCAGTGGACGGAGTGCCAGACTCAGACCTGGGAGAGACCCGGGTTTGAATCTCCCCCCGGCCATGAAGCTCAATGGGTGGTCAGTCGTGGCCTAACCTACCTGGCAAGAGTGTTGGGCAGATTAAATGGGGAGGAGAACGATGTACAGCCCCTCGAGGTCCTGGGACAAAAAGGTGGGATAAAATGACAATAATTACCTAGCAAGCCACCTTCCCTTTTCTCTCAGGTCATCCTCAGGCACGATGTGACTACTTCCTGTCTCCATCGTGGTCCATCCCTGGCCCCCTAATGAGGAAGGGAGGGGGAAATGGAGGTGATGGGGAGGAGCAGCCAGGTGTGGAAGGCAGACGGCTCTCCGGCAGATATTCTTGAGCTGTGATTCCTGCGTTGGGGGGGGGCTGGACTAGATGACCCTTGGGGGTCCCTTCCAACTCTACAGTTCTATGATTCTATATATGTGACCTGCATTAGGCTTCCTCCATCTTCAGCTGCTCTGATGTGTGTGTTCAGGCATTCGCACATCAACATCGTTGCTTCCTGCAAGTAATGAGGTCAGAAGAAAATGAAATGCAGGGCAGATTAAGTTAACTAAGAACAAGTCATCAATAGCACAGACATTATTCAAAGCCTGGCTGCTGGATCAGGCCCACGTAGCTCAGCCTCCAGTTTTCACAGATGCCCAGATGGGAAACCACCAGGCAGGATCTGAGCCCAGGAGCCCCCTCCCCGCTTGTGGTGTCCAGCAACTAGGACTTCTGTGGAAGCAGAGCCTTCCTGGCCAGTAGCCATTGAGAGCTTCTCCTCCCCCATGAATTTGCCCAGTTCAAGTTGGTGTCCCTGGCTGTCTCCTGTGGGAGGGAGTTCCGTAGTATAACTACACACAGCATGAAGAAACACTTTCATCTGTTCTGAATCTTCCAATATTCAGCTTCCTTTGATGTCCACATCTTCTAGTGTGATGAGAGAGGAAGAGAAACTTTTCTTCATCCTCTTTCTCCAGGCCAGGCATCATTTTATAAATTTCAGTGTCCCGATCCAATGCGTGAGGCTTTTAGCCTCCTGATAAATTGTCATTCTGTGGTTTCCTGTTGCAGCCTCCCTTCTGAAGTTCTTTTGTTCCAGGATCTGGTCACGTAAGGTCAGCTCCAGTCTCCTGGGCGGTCAAAGTGTTCCCTCGCTGTTCTTTTAATATTCCCATTTCTGATGACGGATTTGTATCCATTTATACTTTTGGGTTTGCAATGTGCAGAAGGGGACTTGTTGGCAGGCAAAGGCAGGCATTGCAATGCATGAATCCCAGATGCTGTGGGTGGCAGGATTAGGCCCCATACAGTGTCTCTACTCTGGAGATACTAGTACAGGACCTAATCCTGCCAGGATGAGGACAAAGGGGGTCTCTGGGTCTGGGTCTCTGTTGTGTGGCCTGTTGTTAGCAGGAATTGTCTGTATGTAAGTGGAGTCCTACAGCCCAAGGCCTGTCAGAAGAGAGCGTCTGTCGTCGTCCAGGATGGTTTTAAATGGGACCTTTGGAAGAAGTCCCATGGAGCAACCTTCTTTTCTGCTGCTCCAGAGAGGAGGACCCAGGCCAATAGATTCAAATGACAAGAAGGGATATTCCACCTAAACATTTGGAAGAACGTCTTGATGGAAAGAGCTATCCAACAGTAGAACGGTCTCCCTTGGAAGGTGGTAGACTCTCCTTCCTTGGTGGTTTTTAAGCAGAGGTTGGAGGCCATCTGCCATGGATGCTTTAACTGAGATTCCTGCATCTCAGGGGGTTGGGCTGGATGACCCTTCAGGTCCCTTCCTACTCTATGATTCTTGAAGTGGGAGCAAGGGGTGACCTGTCATTCTCCTTCAACCTCTGCCCTGTGGTGCAGCTGATTCTTCTTTCCTGGGATCCCCCTGTTCTGGAGTTCCGTCCGCTTTGTCGGGTGGGTATTCCAGTCTGAGGAATGCCTGGCGTACATTTTATCGTTGTGAGCTTCTGACGAGTTTGAACAGATGCCGTTCCCTGGGAGGGCTTGGCTGTGGACAATGGATTTTGTGATGTGCTTTGGGTGGGGGCCAAAAGCAGGTCAGCATGCAGAGCAGGCAGTAGGTTTCCTATTTAAGGTGAGGTTTATTTGTCCATTATGTAGGCGGAGAAGAGTGGACCTCTTTTGTGGAACACTCTAGGGAAGTAGTTCCCAAGCCTTTTTCTTTTCTTTTCTTTTCTTTTTTTTTTGAGGGGGCACCCCCTTGGTTCCATAAACCCCTCCCCAGTACCCCCCACCCTACCCTTGACTGGTTGGTTGGAGGAGTACGCCTTTGTGGTGAAGAAAAAAGGTTGGGAGGTAGCAGAGCCTACTATGGCTGTAGAGACCGATGTAGGAGAGACATATTTTGTTGCAGCTGAGGCAAGCCACTAAGGAAGATAATAACTTGAGAAAATTCAAAACAGGAAGAATTAATTGTATTCAAAATCCAGTATACCTGAAGGAGCGTCTCCACCCCCATTGTTCTGCCCAGACGCTGAGGTCCAGCTCCGAGGGCCTTCTGGCAGTTCCCTCCCTGCGAGAAGCCAAGTTACAGGGAACCAGGCAGAGGGCCTTCTCGGTGGTGGCACCCACCCTGTGGAATGCCCTCCCATCAAATGTCAGGGAGATAAAGAATCACACAACTTTTAGGAAACATCTGAAGTATTGGGAAGTTTTTAATGTCTGATGCTTTATCACATTATTCTTATTCTTATTCTTATTCTTATTATGTTGGTAGCTGCCCAGAGTGGCTGGGGAGGACCAGCCAGATAGGTGGGGTATAAATAAATCATTATTATTATTATTATTATTATTATTATTATTATTATTACTATTCTGCAAGATGGATGAACTTGATCCAGTGATCCAAATTCTGATATTGACACTTCCAGAGACCCCCTGCTGCCCCCTTGCCTCTTGGAGCCTTCCTAGTTAATCCCTCAGAGGGGGCAGTACTACCCACTTTGGACGCCACTAGTTCAGGGGCTCAAGCACCTCCTGCCTGTGAGTCCAGCTGATGAAAGACACGGTCAGTTTATCCCAAGAGCAGGTCAGATTTTGGGGGACAGGAGCAGATTGTTCTGAGCAAGCCACTGAGACGCTGCCATTCAGCGGAAGATGCATGTTCTCCCCCAAAGCTGAAGTAATTCTGGGTTTCATAGCGCAAAGAGGAATTGTCTCAATGATGATCTGATGACCTTCCACATGGTGTGTGTGTTAAAGGTAAAGGAACCCCTGACCGTTAGGTCCAGTCGCGGTCGACTCTGGGGTTGCGGCGCTCATCTCGCTTTACTGGCCGAGGGAGCCAGCGTACAGTCATGTGGCCGGCAGGACCAAGCCGCTTCTGGTGAACCAGAGCAGCACACAGAAACGGCGTTTACCTTCCCGCTAAAGCAGTACCTATTTATCTACCTACTTGCACTTTGACGTGCTTTCGAACTGCTAGGTGGGCAGGAGTGTGTGTTAAGGATGTCTTAATATCCACAGCAGGAAGGATGGCCTTTTCTGAGAGGCTGCCAATGAACTGTAGTTTTCTCAGAAAGTGAGTGGTGCTCCTCGAGGATCAGAGAGTCTGAGAAGGGGAGCCCATAGAACCAAGCACCCCAACTGTGATGCTACTGACCCCCAAAATCACAGGGCACCAAAGGTTGTCTCGTTTGTGTGTATTGTATCTATCCCGTGCAGTAATTGATTTTACCAGAGATTGGCTGACTGACCTTTTAAATGTGTTGTGGGAGTATTGGATGGTCTTTGTTTTTATTATGCATTTCATTTTTTTATATTATGATTTTATGTTAAGAATATGGGTATAGGGTGGCAAGCAAATTAATTAAATCATCTCCACCCCAGACTTGCCTTCATGTGGCATAAGAACATTCAAAAAGCCCTGCAGGATCCAGCCATCTCACCCAGGATCCTGTTCCAGCAGTGGCCAACCAGGTGCCCATTATGGGGAACCCACAAGCAGGGTCCGAGCGAAAGAGCAACCCTCTCCCCCCCTCCCTCTCCCCTCCCTCTCCCCTCCAGGGCCTTCCAGGAAATTCAGAGGCCTTTTCTGCCTTGGGCTGCAGAGGCAGAGCAATGCCACCAATCAAATAATGATGTGAAATTGGGGGCCTTTGCCTCCTTGGTTTTCTCTCTCTCTGCCTTCCTCCCACCCATAACCTGCAGATGCCCCTTTCCCTAGACTCCAGGTTCATGGAGGTGATAGAGGGGTCTGTGCCGGGCTATTTTTCTGGAAACCGAGATGCCTAAACTCACCATGAACACCTCCCTTATTCTCTGCAAATGGCAATGGCACTCACCTGAGAGGGGCTGGTCAGCATAGGCATAGCAGGGACAGATGGACAGCTCTCCTCAGTCCCCCCCCCCGTCCCCCCTAAATCAAGCAAATAAATGAAAATATGTAACTAACTGGCCAATTGTGTCACAGATAACTCTGTTCTCTCCCCCCCCCCCCACATAGTGCCTGCCCCACCCAAAATAAATCCTGGCTACACCCCTGCCAGCGAGTTCTGGCTGAAAAAAACCCTTGTTCTACAGTCAGGTAACACCCCCCCCCAAAAAAAACACACCACATTCATCCTTACAGGAAACTTAAATAGTCCAAGCATACCCAAGGTCCAAATTTGGGGACCAGTCAAGAGGTGCCACACAGACCCCATAACACAAGTTGTGGGGGAAGAAGACCTCTGAAGCGGAAGACAGCTCTGTCCACCTGCGACCCCAAAAAACCCAGAGGGGTCATCTTGGAACACGCTGGCAAATCCTACACCGAAACCCACAGTTGCAGGAGGGCTTCATTTTGGTTTGGTGTGGGTCAGCAAAACTTTTCAGCAGGGGGCCGGTCCACTGTCCCTCAGACCTTGTGGGGGGCTGGACTATATTTTTTTTGGGGGGGGGAACAAATTCCTATGCCCCACAAATAACCCAGAGATGCATTTTAAATAAAAGCACACATTCTACTCATGAAAAAACATGCGAAAAAAGGCGTGGCTAATTGGTTTACGACCCCAATTAGGCCCAGCTTACAGCGATCTCCGGGTCCGGCACGTTTCCCTCAAGCTGCGCGGATCCTTCGCTCCGCCGCGACATGCAGAGTAAACACTAAACACAGCGGAAAGCTGTTGCTTCTTGGTGTATAAGATCCAAACACACCTAGGCGTCTGTGTGTTTACATAGCAGTCTTTATTACAGCAGTAAAATACAAAAGGGCACTTCTCGGGTTTCCCCTGGGTCTCCCTCGGAAGCAGAGACGGAACAGTGAGGAACAACTCCTCCCTCCCTCCCTCCTTCTGAGTCACCGACGGGAATTGAGGGAACTCTTTAATCCTGGGAGTTCTGAAACCATTCACAAAACACGTCCGTGGGCTGGACTGAGAAGGCGATTGGGCTGGATCCGGCCCCTGGGCCTTAGTTTGCCGACCCAGGGGGTGGAGGCTGCGTGGCTGCCCTTTCCAAGGGGGAAAGCTGGAGCAACTGTGTTCTCTGGAGGCTGATCCTGGGGGTGGGATGAGGGAGGGGAGCCATTTTCCCAAGGGGGGGGGTGTCCCTCTCTAGCCTCAGCAGCGCCACCTAGTGGCCAAAGGGAAAACCATGAATGGAGAAAGGCAGCAGGTCCCTTGCCACTCCCAGCCCTAGATTCAAAATGGGGGGCTTTGCACACTCAGCTAGCTTGTGCTCCCTTAGCTCCCGAGGGAGGAAGTGAAGCTGCTTCTCTTCCAGCTGTTTAACCAGGCAGGACAGATGTGTCTGAACTTGCTCCATGTTTAAGACTATAATCTATATTTTGCACACAAGACTATCCTGCCTGTGTTCTCCTTGCTGCTGCATGGAATAATGCATGACTCCAACCTTGGGATTTAGTAAGTAAAGCTTTTAAAGTTACTTAAGAGTGTGTGGTCTGTTGCTGGAGGGGTAGAGAGAAGGGGCCATGAGCTTTAAAGCAGATTAAAAAGGATATTCAAAAGGGTTTTCCAATTTACATTCCCTCATTATACTACTGCTTAATTCTGTGACTGTTTAAACTTTGCTGGGGGCCCTCTCCTGTTGGAGAGGGTGCAAAGCCCCACGTTTTGAATCTAGGAACCCCATCAACTATTTTTTTCATTACCCACATGTGGGTCAGATCTATTTTCCGCCCCCTCCTGCCTCCCCCACAGGCCTCCAACCCTCTCTGGCAGTCACGCGGCTCCACGTCGGTGTCCTCAGGAGGTCGGTTCCGGTGCCCATCCTGCCGGCATGAAGTGGTGCTGGACCGGCATGGCGTTTATGGGCTGCAGCGCAACCTCCTTGTGGAAAACATCATTGACATCTACAAGCAGGAATCCTCTCGGTAAGCAGTGGGCAGGGAGGGTCGCTCAGACCTCTGAGGGGCCCCCACCTCTGCTCACAGGCATGTCCACCCTGAAGCTTCCCTTCCGGCCAAATGAGGGAGCAGCTCTCAGATTTTGGCTCCTCCCCTGGGATTCCCGCATCACAGGGGGTAGACTAGAGGACCCTTGGGGTCCCCTTCATACTATACAATCTATGATTCAATAACCAGCACATCTTCCCCTCCTGCTGCAAAGGGGCAAATGAGCTTTCAACCCGCAGGACACTTTTTGCATTAGCCCTTATCAAAATACACACAAGCCAGAGTTTTTTTGCTATTCCCAGACCTTGCAGGGTCCACAGAACCTGAGCTGCTTTGGTTGGCTGCCTGCCCTGCTATGTTTCTGCTCCCTCTTCCTGGGTCGGCTTCACATTTGCAACACCAAGACCTAGAAACTGAACCATGTAATCCTCTGTTTATTAGTTGGTTGGCTGCATTTCTACCTCACCTTTACCTATGGGACCGCCTCTCCTGGTATGTCCCACGGAGGACCCTACGGTCTTCAAACAAAAACATCTTGGAGGTCCCGGGCCACAGGGAGGTCAGGCTGGCCTCAACCAGAGCCAGGGCTTTTTCGGCCGTGGCCCCGATCTGGTGGAACGCCCTGTCACCAGAGACCAGGGCCCTGCGGGACTTGACATCTTTCTGCAGGGCCTGCAAGACGGAGCTGTTCCACCAGGCCTTTGGCCAGGGCACAGTCTGACTCCCTCCTTTGGTAATCCTCACAGAACTCTAGCCCAATGGCTGACATTAATTTGACTCTGAATTGATTTTATAATGAATTGATTTTAGAATGCTGTATTATTTTACTGTTGTTAGCTGCTCTGAGCCCGGCTTCAGCTGGGGAGGGCGGGATATAAATAAATTATTATTATTATTATTATTATTATTATTATTATTATTATTATTTATTTCAAGGGAGCTCCAGGTGCTGCAACATGGATCTCCCTCTCCTCGTTTAACCCCCACAACACCCCTGCGAGGCAGGTTAGGCGGAGAGAGGCAGTGACTGGCTGAAGGCCATGTCCAGTGGAGATGTTTAAACCGTGGTCTCCCAGGTCCCAGTCTGACACTCAGACCACTGGGCCACACTGCCTCTGAGGGTCGGGCACTTTGGCCTGCTGCATCCCGGGTGAAGGCAGTGCCCCAGTTCTGCACTGGTTTGAGGTGACCATGACAAAAGACACCCTGTTCAGGTCCTTTCCAGGCCAAATCGGGAACATTCGTCTCGGGGTGGGTTGAGGAGGAGGGGCAATGTCTGGGGGGCTCACCCAGCCTTTCCTTCTCCCCGCTGTGCCCCCCCAGACCCCTCCATGCCAAGGCGGAGCAGCAGCTGATGTGTGAGGAGCATGAGGATGAGAAGATCAACATCTACTGCCTCACCTGCGAGGTCCCCACCTGCTCCATGTGCAAAGTCTTTGGGGCCCACAAGGACTGCGAAGTGGCCCCTCTGACCAACATCTACAAGCGCCAGAAGGTACCAAGCAGCAGTGGCAGTGCGGGGGGGGGGGGGAGGGCCTGCCCTCTCCCTGCAGCCCCACTGGCACTCTCTGGCCTGGGCAGGCAGGGGTGGGGGTAGAGGGGGCAGGAGCTGCCTTTGGCTTTGGAGCCCTGGACACGGCGGTCCCACACCACCTCCGAGAGACTCCAGGGCTTCCAGTTGCTGACGCAGGTTCTGTTTCCTTGGAATGAAGACAAAACAAATTCCTTCCAGTAGCACCTTAAAGACCAACTAAGTCAGTTCTTGGTATGAGCTTTCGTGAAGAAGTGTGCATGCACACGAAAGCTCATACCAAGAACTGACTTAGTTGGTCTTTAAGGTGCTACTGGAAGGAATTTGTTTTGTTTTGACTATGGCAGACCAACACGGCTACCTATCTGTAACTTGGAATGAAGGTCAGCGGAGACTGTGGTGCCTTTAGGGTTTCATTTACCCATATATACAAAGGATGGGACGCGGGCGGCGCTGTGGGTTAAACCACAGAGCCTAGGATTTGCTGATCAGAAGGTTGGCGATTCAAATCCCTGCGACGGGGTGAGCTCCCGTCACTCGGTCCCTGCTCCTGCCAACCTAGCAGTTCGAAAGCACATCAAAGTGCAAGTAGATAAATAGGTACCACTCCAGCGGGAAGGTAAACGGCCTTTCCTTGCGCTGCCCTGGTTCGCCAGAAGTGGCTTTGTCATGCTGGCCACATGACCCAGAAGCTGTACGCCGGCTCCCTCGGTCAGTAAAGTGAGATGAGCGCCGCAACCCCAGAGTCGGCCACAACTGGGTCTAATGGTCAGGGGTCCCTTTACCTTTACAAAGGATGAGCACAGGATGGAGGGGCTCCCAGCATCAGACCCTGACAGGTCTTGCTTCCTCATTAGCTGCAGCTTTGGATTCAGCACAGAACAAGCGAGTCTCTGTGTCTCCAACTTCCAGCCTTCTCCCAACTCTGCTCAGGTCACCCACTTCACACTGGCATCTAAGGGAGGGGGTGCAGGAGAGGCCCCCCCCCCATTAGCCTGGAGGGCCCCCTCACGGATCTTGCAACATGACGAGGACACTGAAGTGGTCAGCTGAGGTTGTCTTTGTGGGAATGTTCAGGGTAGCAGGAGAGAATATATTGTTTATTTATATCCTTCCAAACTTTTGCTAGCAAGTTTCTTTATGTAGCAGAGTTACAGTCCCCTTTTTACATGCCCAGCAGATAGCTGGCTGCAGGCTCGTGTGAGCCTCTCACTAGTATACAATTCAGCCTGCCCGGCTCAGATTGAATTGTAAAGTCCTGGTAAGTTCTCTTAAAAGAATAAAGACATGACAATTTTATTGTCAGCTGGATTACTGAAGGGAGACTTAGTTACAAATACAGTGGTGCCTCGCAAGACGAAAAGAATCCGCTCGGCGAGTCTCTTCGTATAGCGGTTTTTTCATCTTGCGAAGCAAGCCCATTGATGGCTTAGCGGATTAGCGCTATTAGCGGTTTAGCGGCTTATTGGTTTAGCGGATAAGCGGCTTAGTGGCTTAGAAAAGGGGGGGGAGGGGGAAAAACCCGCAGGAACTCGCAAGACATTTTCGTCTTGCGAAGCAAGCCCATAGGAAATTCGTTTTGTGAAGCACCTCCAAAACGGAAAACTCTTTCGTCTAGCGAGTTTTCCATCTTGCGAGGCGTTCGTCTTGCGGGGCACCACTGTATGTACATGTGGATCTACCCCATATGGGGGAATAATCCCAGTGCTTCTGCTGGATGGCAGAAGCACTGGAATGAAGAAGTGAAAGAGAGAGAGAGTCCTGTGTGATTCGTCCTTTTGTTACCTGGACAGGTAAGGTCACGGCCACTTCTAGTCACATGCAAAGGAAGAATGCTCCAGCCCAGGAGGAACAGGAAGTTTTGACTGGCTGGACCAGGGGTCAGCAAACTTTTTCAGCAGGGGGCCGGTCCACTGTCCCTCAGACCTTGGGGGGGGGGCGGACTATATTTTGAAAAAAAAGAATGAATGAATTCCTATGCCCCACAAATAACCCAGAGATGCATTTTAAATAAAAGGACACATTCTACTCATGTAAAAACACGCTGATTCCTGGACCGTCTGCAGGCCAGATTTAGAAGGCGATTGGGCTGGATCCGGCCCCTGGGCCTTAGTTTGCCTACCCATGGGCTGGACCAAACATCCCCTTGCATGTCCACTCTAGGAAAACAAGGAATGTTGTATTTGACTGCTCCCAGTGGATTACATCCCACAGTCTTCCTCCCTCTTTCTGACTGGGCAGGGGGAGCTGAGCGATGGCATCGCCATGCTGGTGGCTGGGAACGACCGGATCCAGGCCATCATCACCCAGATGGAGGAGATCTGCAAAACCATTGAGGTGAGTGGGGAGGAGCCTCCGTGCTCCCACTGGGCACCCGACTGGGGCTCGTCTCTTCTGGTGGATCCCCTGCGCAAGTGGAATCTGGGGAGAAGAGCCCCCCCCCATAGAATTTGCAGGGAATTCTGAAGCCCCACCCAGGAGATCTCTGAGCTGATTTAAAAACCTGCCATTATATAGCCTTAAACCTTCAAAGTTGCAGTTGCCTTCGGACCCCCCTCAGGGGCCAAAAGGTGACTCACAAATAAAGGAAACGGGTGAGTCCTGCCAAGGGGCCAACTGAGCCCTGCCCAGATGGTGAAAAGAGGCCTTTTCAAAACCTGGCAGGCTGGTGGTTTCTAAAGTGGGTGGTAGTGTTGCCTGGGGGGCAGTGGGGCTACCGGGGGGGGGGCTAAGATGCAGTGGGGTGCTGGAAGTTCAGATTAATCTCTGGCTTCAGGGTCACTGAATCAAGTTCATCCAATTTGGCATAATAATTTAATAATAAGCTTAATAATTTAAATTGCATTTTGAATAAATGTGCAATTCGTTGTTTTGAATTTTATTGTGCTGCTGTTGAACGATCCTTTCTATGGGGGGGGGGGGCTCTGGGTTCATGCGTTTATGGAGCCAAAGGGGCAGAGGCCCAGAAAGGTTTGGGAGCCCACCGTTGTTGTAAACAAAATTTGCCCTTTTCTCCTCATGGGGTACCCAAAAGCCCTTATAGAGTCCCTTACATAGGTTCCCTATTTGTAGGTGAAAATAACATAGGCCAACCAGAGAATATTGAGAAGCAAAGCAGCTCGTAAGCCTGATCTTTATTGATCTGTTGCAACAGGGTCCTCACTCACCACACGCAGGAGGGAGAGGGAACCCAGAACAAAAGTGTGCCTGCCCTTATATAGACATTTTAAATTCCCTGCCCTGGAGCTCAAGACCACCCCTCCATACATCATACATACATCACAGAAGGGGTGTAACCCAAGACCACCACCCCAGATACATCATACCTACATCACAGAAAAGGCGGTTTACAGCAGAAATCTGAGTGGTTTGTTTACCTCCTGTCTGGCAGGTTACCTGTTGAATGGTCACTTGATTGGATTGCCTGGGGAGCCTGGCCAGTCTTTTGTAATGACAAATACTGAGTTCCTGAGCCAGGTCACAGGCTCACCCTATTCATACACAGACATATCCTTAAGACAGGATTTGTGAAGGAAAATATAATGGGGAGGCTTTTCCATTTTACTCGCAGATAAAACATTTGCTCAGTTTGGGAATCAAAATGGTTCCAGGTCGGTCTTCCTGTGCTGATCTATGTACATGCTTGGTTGGTACACTTATGAGCATTTAAGATATCTAAGACCTCAGAATCCCTGTCACACCGTGCTCACCTGCTTCACGCCTCCCCTGGCAGGACAACGCCCGGCGGCAAAAGCAGCACCTCTGCCTGCGCTTTGACTCCTTGTACAGCCTCCTGGAAGAGCGCAAAAAGGAGCTTCTGCTGGAGATTGGGCGGGAGCAGGACGAGAAGCTCCAGCGGGTGCGGGGCCTGATCCGCCAGTATGGGGACCACCTTGAGGTCTCCTCCAAGCTGGTGGAGTCGGCCATCCAGTCCATGGAGGAGCCCCAAATGGCTGCCTACCTCCAGGTACATGCAGGTGGGGCGGGAGGAGCGGGAGGGGGGACTGGGCAGGGCAGGATGCTTGAGGTGGGTGGGTGGGGGGCAGGGACCCACAGAAAATAGTGGGAGGGGCTGTGCAAACCCTGGGGAAAGCAATGGTCCCCTTTTGGTTTGTGAAGGGGGTTGTTCAAAGGGTTCTACCTGCCAGGGCTGGTGCTGAAACACTCTCTTTCTTTTCCTACAGCAGGCAAAGGAGCTGATCAAAAAGTGAGTAGCATGAGATGGGGAGGAAGGAGCAGAGCCTCTTGCATCTTTCCTGGGGGGCCAGGGGCTCAGCACCACCCCACAGACCAGGGGCACAACGGTGGGCCAAGCCAACAGTAGGGGGCAGCCCTCACCCAGGCACCAAAGTTTCACCCCCTGACTCAGCCACGTATTGGCTCTCCTGGATCCTCTTGACCTTGAGGGAGCCCCCCCCCCCCCGACTCCACCCCCCAAGCAGCTGGGTCTCTCTCTGGGTTCAGAGTCATCCTTAGTGCATGCAAGTCCAGATATGGAATAAGCTGGCTGTCCTTCACAAATAGTCTGGCAACAGCTTGGGAAGTAAGTTTAAAAATAATATTTACTTGGTTTATATTCATGCGTTGGATCACAGCAATGGCAGCAGTAAAAGCTTTGCAGGCAAAATACTTCCATGTCCAGGATAACCAGCTTCAGGCATGTGCTTCAGGCATCTGCACCCAAAGCCACTCAAAGGAAGAGGGGCAGGGACCGGAAGTGTCCTCCAGGAATGCAGGGGAAATGACCTCACACAGAACCCGCTCTCTACCAATCGTACCTCTATGGTCTGAGTATCTGCCTACCAGCAGTATAGCCCTGTGTTGTTAGTCCCAATAATATGCATTTGTTGAATTTGGCTGCTAATCTCCCACTGCTGCAACACAGGTGAAGAGTGGGCCTGCCTGCCTGCCTGGTGAATGGGCTCAGTCTCACCTCTCTCCTCCTTCCCCCCGCAGAATCACAGACATGTCCAAAGTCTCCATGAGCAGCCACCCAGAGCCTGGCTATGAAAGCATGGACCACTTCACGGTCAACATCGACCACGTGGCGGAAATGCTGAGGACAATTGAATTCCAGACAGGTGAGACTCACACCTAGACCAGAAGGGGATGGGAAGAAGGGAAGACTGCCGCTGGCTGGCCATCTCCTTCCCTGGGCAGAGCTCAGGATCGCTGGCTTGCTGGGCTGAGCCGCAGTCAGGGAAGGAACTGGCATCACCTGGGACACAAGGAAGAGGGAGCCCCACTGAGCCTGTCTGCTCCCCCCCCCCAATATCCTGGCAGACAGCGATGAAAAGCTGGCAGTTTTAGTCTGAAGAGTGTTCACAGAATCCTAGAACTGTAAAGTCGGAAGAGACTCCAAGGGTCATCTAGTCCAGCCCCCGTGTTGCAGGTACGATTGTGTCTGTGTCTGCACAGAAGACACCTAGAACCCTGCTTGCACCTGCCAGCACAGCAGACACTTGGGCTTCCAGAAAACCTTTGGCAAAAAAATTATGCACGATTGACGCAGAGAGAGAAAATGTCCCATCGCCATCTCCATGGGATTCTGCAACTTTCCCTGAGGTGGTGGGTGGGCAACAGTGTGGAATGTGACATCACAGAAAGCTGTCAAATACAACATTTCCTGTTTGCCCAGAATGGACCCACAGGGGGATGTTGCAGCAGCCAGGAGGACTTCCTGTCACACCTGGTCTGGAGCATCCTCCCCCTGCGTCTGACCAGGTAGATGGATGTGGGAGACCCTATAAAAGCACTGGTCACGCAGCCATCTTCCCTTTTCCTCTTATTCCATCCTTGTGTCTTTTGCTGTCTGCTGGCCCTCAGCCAGCAGCATGTGGGCTTAACTCCCATAAGGGATGAACCCACACTCTCTTCTGTAACTACAAGCTGAAGCCTGCCTTCAGGATCATACTGTGAACTGAATGTAAGTAAACTTCTTATAAAGAAGTGTCTTTATTCTTTTTAAGAGGGAGCAAAGGGGAATTTGCCAGGAACAATCCTATCTGGACAAGCCAGACAAATCTACCAACTAGTTTCCTGCAATATAGAGGGGAATGTGCTCTGCTGCTAGCTCACTAGCATGAGCGCGGAAGGATAATATTCAGTTCATATATCCTCTCCTACTATCCACCACATTTCCAGCTGAAGGAAGGCCTTTCTTCACCATCTCTCCCTTTCAGATGCTGCTGGAGAGGACGCGGAGCAGGAGGGTCTTGGCCCAGAGGGGGGCTTGGAGGCAGAAGAGGGAGAACATCTGGAGGGGACAGATGCCCCCGTGGGGACAGAAGGTGAGTTGGGACTGGAAGGGAGAGGGGGGCAAGGGGGGGCTGGCCTGGGGCTGCTTGGTGGTGGGGCTGGGGGTTGGCACAGCCATCAGGCACCGTGAGTTCTGGGTGGGTCAACGACACCTGGGCTCCAGAAGAGTCCATCAATCTCACACCCGCAGTTTACTCAGGAAGCCAGGAATGGATCTGTTGGAAGATGCATGGCGGATAAGAGAAAGAACTTCTTCATGCAGTCGAACTGTGAAACTCCCCTCCTCAGGAGAATATCAAATTCATGGAGGAGGAGGAGGAGGAGGAGGAGGAGGAGGAGGAGGAGGAGAGGGCTGTCAAGGGAAGCCACAGGAGGGGATGGGGCTCTTGGGATCAGATCCTGCTTGCTGGTTTATATGTGGAGCATCCAGCACTGGCAGACTTTGGGTTCTCACATGTCAGCAGCACCCTAAAATGGCCCCCTCCTTGTTCTCGATTCTACAGCATTGCTGTGGTGCCCCCTGCCGTGCAGCACCCAGTAGGACTGCGCTGCTCAGGTGGCTGTGAAACTGCCTCTGCACCCAGGTGGCCCCTGTGAGAGGAGGCTGGGCTGGAAGGGACAATGGCTGCCTGACCCAGTTGGTTTCTCTCCCGTTCTGAATGCAAATCTGGTGGCAGTGGTGGGAGAGCTCTTCCTGCCCCTCTTCCAGTGATGGGTCTCTGTGGAACTGACTGGCGTTGCTGTTGTAGAAGCTACTGTCTAGAACCATAGAACAGTAGAGCTGGGAGGGACCCCAAGGGCCATCTAGACCAATCCCAGAGGCAGCTTTAGGATGGCCTGACTGGTTTGGCCACAATGGGCGCCAAGCTGCAGGGGGCACCACCACGATGCTGTAGAACAGAGAGCGGGGGGGGGGGCACCAAATTTTAGCACCACACAGGGCACTGCTGAAAGCGGAGACCCCAAATTCACCACTGCCAACCCTCTGAAATGCACACATCGCAGGTGAAGAAGACAGAGAAGAGGAGGCCAGGACTGCTCAGCTGGCTTTGGCCGGAAGCATTCTCACTCCAGCAGGGTCCAGGCAGGCAGCGGCAAAGGCCAGACTTCACATCCCATAATAGATGAAGGGCCATTATGCTTGGTGGTGGAGCACCTGCTCTGCTTGCAGGTATGCTCCCCCATCCCCCCCAGGGGCTTCCCAAGGTAGGGCTTCAGAGACCTTGGGGGCCACTGTCCCCTAAGCTCAATGGACCAAGCAAGGGCCTCACTCTGCGCCAGGCAGCTGCTTCCTCTCTTTCTCTGAGCTTGGGCTCAGACACGGGCCCTCCCCACTGGCAGAACCTGACATGTGAACCAGAGAGGCGTTGTAGAGTTGAATGGGATCCAAAGAGTCATCTAGTCTACCCCCGGCAACATCATGGGCTTGAGGGCTTGAGAGTCTCCCTTTTCTCTGCCTAGATGGAGAGAACCTGCCCCGGCTGAGGCCAAAGCCAGCCAGTGCCTCTCATGGTAAGTGCGTCCTGGATCTGACCCTGGGAGACCCCATAAAAGGGCTGGTCACACAGACATCTTCCCTTTCCCACCGTATTCCATCCTGGTGTCTTTTGCTGTCTGCTGGCCCTCAGCCAGCAGCACATGGGCTCAACTCCCACACTCTCTTCTGTAACTACAAGCTCAAGCCTGCTTTCAGGAACATACTGTGAACTGAAGGTAAGTAAACTTCCCCAGCACACCTGACTCAGCCCAAATGAGGCTGGGGGGGGGTCAGGAATGTGGATGTGGCTCCAGCTCCTCCCGCCCCCCCCTTGGGGATCAGCCTAGCCATGAGCTCCGTTGCGCATCCGCAGCCCATTTGACTCAGCACTGAGTGGGGCACAGTCCGGCTTACCCACAAGACATATCCCCCTCTCCCCTGCCTCCAGAAATTTAAAAATCTGAGGTTTTTAAAGAAAACCTGGGGACTCCCAGATGCAGTTTTCAGGGCTCCCACACCTTCTTTTCTGCTCCGAGCTGGACGTAAAAGAGAAATTCGGGGTGGGGGTGGGGCTGCCCTCTCTCTTCCCTGCCGATGAGCCCAGGCACCCCCTCCCCCAATGCTGAGTGTGGCTCTTTCCCCCTCAAGCAGGTCAGCACTGAGGAGTCAAAGCAGCAGCGCCCCCCCCCCCGCCGCCCCCGCCAAAGGACTTCCTCGCTTTCGCCTGCACTTTGCCGAGTTTTTAATCTGCCGAGAGAATAAAGTTGTGTCACGTTTGCTAAAGCCGCTGATTCCAGGTCCCGTTTTTCTTTTGTTGGGAGGGGGCGCTCTCTCGGCCTGAGGCAGCGAAGCCACTTCGGAAAAAAGGGGAAGTGGCATGGGGGGGGGGCGAGGGAGTCCAAGGATCACCTGGAACTGTAGCCTTGGAAGGTAGCCCCAGGGGTCATCTAGTCCAACCCCGCTGCGGTGCAGGAATCGCCGCTAAAGAACCCCTTTAAAAGTGCCCTGCGGCAGAGTCCGTCCCTAGGGTCTCTGGCCGCGAGGAGCCGAAGAGGAGGACTGAGACGGGGCGAATGGAAGAGGCTGGGCGAGGGCAGCGGGGAATCCGGAGACCGGCGCTCCCGTTTCTCCAGCGCCCCAGCCGGGCTGCCGAGGAGGCCGAGAGGCGGGGAGGAGCCCACAGCGTGGACCACCCGGAGGGCGGGGGGCTGGAAGAAGGGCAGAGCCCCCCATTTCCCCCCAAGCTGAAAAGATCCGAAAACGTTTCCAAAAAGGCGAATCGCTCCAACCCCTTGAAGGACTTATCCCGAACCTATTCCAGCTCCACAAAATCATTTTTGCTCTGAGAGGAGGAAAAATTTCCCACGCCATGCATCGTTTCATAAACATGGATTCCCTTTTCTCTAAACTAAAAGGTCCCAAATGCTGCTTTCTGCTCAGGGGAGCAGCCGCTCCACACCCCTGACCGTTTTGGTTGCGCTTTTCTGAACTCCTCAATATCCCTTTCGAGGCGAGGCGGCCGGAACTGCACACAGTTAAATGTCGTCACACCATAGATTTGCATTTCTATTATCACGATACTGGCAGTTTTATTTTCATCATCTTTCCTAAGGATCCCGCGCGTGAAATCTGCCTTTCCCGCACCTGCCGCGCGTGGCGTCCCTCTTCTCACTCAGCCTCCCCCTCCTCCTCGGATCCCGGATCATGTCGCTCCTGGCCCGTCAGCTCCAGTTCAGACCCCACAAGAGTATGTGAAATTAAGATTTCCCGCCCCTAATTCTTGCATATCTTGACACTTGTTAGCATTGAATTGCGTTTGCCATTTTATTGCCCGTTCACTCAGTTCGGAGAGATCCCTTCGGAGCTACTAATATTAATACCGTCAACAACAACAGTAGTAGTAAATAGTGGAAAATCATAAATACATATATTTTAAGAGTGATGGCTGCCGCGTAATAACCAAAGTGGCGGCGAGAAGGGGTGTGTCTCCATTCCCTCCTCTCAGTTTACGCTCCCTGCCGACTCTCAAGGCAGCTCTTGCGGGGGGGGGGGGTGCTGTCCACGGTGCTGATGGTCGCGGCCAAAGCCTGTCTGGGCAGCAGCCTCTTGCACCTTCGTTTGCGGAGGGAGCAATTTGGGTGGGATAATCCTGCACCGTCCCAGGACCAGGATCGGGGAGCCGCGTCTGCATGGAGAACCCTGAGAGGTTCGAAAACGTCTCTTCCTCCACCCACCCCCTTGAGTTGGGCTATGGGGGGGCAGGATTTCAGGAGAGGAGAGCCTCAGCTTCCATCATCATCTCCCGCTGCGCTTGCCCACCCCGTGACACGCTTCTTTGGAAGGAAGCCCCGCGGAATGACGGCGGGACAGACTCCCGAAGACACAGAAGGAGCAGGAGGAGAGCGCTTCAAGTTCGCTAGCCTCTCTTGGAGCGGCTTAGCGTGGTTGGGTGTGTGTGCAACTTCAAGGGAGGAAAGAACTGCCTCTCCCCCCCCCGCATCCCACTGAGATTCTCTCCCCCCGCAAAAAGATTCCCTCTCTTCCCAGCGCCCCCCGCAAAAGCATAAAGGGAGCGTATCCCGCGGGCAGTTCAGTGGCTGATCCTTGGAGCGAGCGGTTGCGCTTCCACCCAGCGCGTCTCCTGGACTTCTGCGCTTCTCCCGCCGGGCAGCGTCCCCTCCCCCGTTCCACAGAGGAGGGATCCCCGCTCCAGCCTCCGTCCTCCACTCCCGGTTCTCCCGGCCCTCCTCCTCCCCTCGCACGCCGAAAAAAGCGCTCCGTCTCCCTCTTCATCGCACCAAGAGCGCCCCGTCTGCGCCTTCTCCTCCCGGGACGGCTGGTCTGGGGCGGCCTCCTTCTGCGGGCGGGCCGGGCGGAGGAGACCGAAGACGGTCCGGGGCCGGCCGGCCTGTCCGGGTCTCACTTGCCCACCGAGTCGAAGAGGAGGCGGTTCTGCTCGGCCTGGGCTTGCTGGCTCTGCGCCCGGGAGATCTCCATCATCTGACGGAGGAGGTGGAAAGTCAGGTCGATGGAGAGCGGCGGGTCGCGGCGCTTCAGGCGCTCGGCCAGGCGGCGGCGCAGCAGCTCCCCGTCGGGGCCCGAGCGCGGCAGCGAGCGCACCAGCAAGGCCACCCCGTCGGGCCCCGGAGCCGGCAGCGGGGGCGGGAGGGGCCAGGCGGCGGCGCGGTCCTCCCCCCGGAGCAGGAGCAGCAGCCGCAGCCGCAGGCTCAAGCCGCTCTCGGCGCTGCCGTCGAGGGCCGGCGCTGGCCTGACTCCGAGAGCCGCGTGTGACACCAGCAGGAGCGAGGCCACGAGGATGGGCAGCGGCGCCCGCCTCATGCTGGGGCGGTCCAGGCCTAGAGGGGGAGAGGAACAGAACATCAGGAGAGCCCCAGAGCCGCCGGATCAGGCCCAAGGAGGCCCGTCGGGGCCCGCAGCCGCTTCTCGCAGTGACTGGCTGGAGAGCAGCAGGGCTCAGTCGCAGCGCGGGAGGCAGAGTTTGAAGCAGCCCCGACGCCCACCTGTGGAGCAGCTCCTCAGCCCCCCCCCGCCGCCCCGTCCCTCCTCCAGCTCTTCCCCCCTCATGTCCCCCGGGCAAACTCTAGGGCAGAGAAGACTGTGCCCCCACCCAAGTCCCTCACCAGCCATCTCTCAGCCGCTCCGGGTGTCCGATGCCAACAGGGGGCGACACGGGGCAGCCCCGGACCAGGCTCCCTCCGCAGGAAAGAGGTTTTTCTCCGCCTCGGCGTGAGGAGATCTCCTTCTCCTTCGTCGTCTTCTTCTTCTTCTTCTTCTTCTTCTTCTTCTTCTTCTTCTTCTTCTTCTTCTTCTTCTTCTCCTCCTCTCTCTCTCTCTCTCTCTCTCTCTCTCTCTCCTTCTTTCCGCCCTGCGACGCCGGGGACTCTCTCCCCACGGTGTCCTTGCCAAGCCGGGAAGAAGGGTGCGCGGAGCCGCGGGAGGAATCTTTATATAGAGCAGGCCGGGAGATCCATTGACGTCAGCTCGGGACATGGACTGATTGCCGATGGAGCGGGCGGCGGCGGCCCCCGAAGGACCCTCCTGGGATCGGGCGGAGGAGAAGGAGTCGCGGCTCCCCCTGCGCGGCGCCCTCGCCCCGCCGGGATTCTCGCCGCTTCTGCAGCTGAGCCCCAAGGCTGCGCGCAGGAACCTCTGGACGTCTGTCCTGAACTCCACGGCACTCGCGCCCCCCCCGCCCCGCTTGGCCTTCTCGCGCCCCCGGGTTACCCCTCCCGGCTCCGGGCTGCATGACTCTGTCGGAGGGGCTGCGCCGACTGAGAGCGATAGACTGAAGAGGAGGGGCTGTGGGTGCGGGACAGCGATACTCCCCCCGCCCCAATAAAACCACAGAATGAATGAGTTCTGGAGTTGGAAGGGACCCCGAGGGTCATCTAGTCCAACCCCCTGCTATGCAGGAATCACAGTTAAAGAATCACTGACAAGTGACTCGGAGAATCGTAGAACTGAATAGTTGCAAGGGACCCCGAGGGTCATCTAGCCCAACCCCGTCCAATGCAGGAAGGTGATGACTGGGTGGAGTTCGGGCTGGAAGCATCTGGGGAGCAGAATCAAGGCCGCGGGGTTTGTTTCTAGTCCACCGCGCTTCCCTGCTGAACCTGCAGGCGCCACAGAGGTCGTAGGCTGTTTCCCTAAGGAACCTGGACCTCGGGCAGTGTGGTGGGGTACGCGCGAGGATGGAGGGGGAGTAGCACCTAGCAGTCGGCGCCATCAAGGGAGGGTTCCGGGGGACTTATTCCCAGTTGGCCACTTGAAGGGGTTTCTGCCCTCGATGCAATATCTAATTTACTTTAGTTATTAATTTAAAAAGAAAACAACATAGCTGAAGAGGAGGACCATTTTGTCGCATCTCCGCGTTCCCTCACTAGGTGCCCTTAGGAGGGTGAGATTCTGAACTGTTGCTTCAGGCTCAAGCACTCAGAGACCAAGAGAGATCCAGACCTGGGCTGCGGGAAACCCCAAAGAGAGGCTGTCAAAACTGGGGTCAAGGCTAGAGGGACAAATCCCAACAGGGCAGAGCCAGGAAGCAGAGGCCGAGCTGACCCAACACACTGGCCTTCCGGCCGCTGTCACGGTGGGGGGGGGGCAAGATTAGCGTTTGCTGCGGAGGAAGCTGTGGTTTGGGAGAACTTCCGTCTCCCCACTCAGGCGACATCTCCTCACAGGGCACAGACTGCCTTCCGTGTCCACCGGGGAGAGACATGGCCACATGCTCAGGAACAGGGGGCTTCAGCGGGTTGGGCTAGATGACCCTTTGAGGTCCCTGCAACTCTACAATTCGAAAATTCTAAGCAGCCGAATTCGGCCGGGAGCAGCCGCTGTCCGTGGTGCTGAACAGGCGCGACCGTGACAGCTCTCCCTGCCTCTGTCCAGCCTCCGGGTCTGGAGACGCGCCTCGCTCCCCCAGAGCGCAGCCCCGAGCGCTTGTCCTCTGCTATCCCGACTCCTCTTTCCTGGGATGTTGCCCAAACTGGCGCCCGCGAGCCCTTCCGCCCAGTGCGCTCGGGCTCCCCAACCATCATTCCTATAGCCATTAAGGTCTCCCTCGAGGCCAGGGGCTGGGTTAAGCGAGGGGGTCAGGCAGGGGTCCTGCTTCCCGACCTCCACAGCGGAAGGAGCGCGCATAGTGGCTGGGAAAGGCCTTGGCTGGGGGCGGGGGCGGGGGGAGAAGCAGATGCTCGGAGTGCAGAAGGGCCCAGGTTCAATCTTTGCGTCCTCAGGTGAGGCTGGCAAAGACTTTGGAGACCCTTGAGAGCCTCTGCCGGTGGAAGCGGACTGTCTGGGGACAGAGGGGTCGCTCCGAAATGCTTTGAAATGCCCTTTCCCTCCCCGTGGGGTTTCAGGGTCCGGGGTTTCGGGAAGCGCTCGCTAGGCTGCCCCGGAAGGCTCGGCCCGGCTAACCTCACCGCGAGGCCTGCGAGCGCCTTTCTTCCCCCAGCCTCTTAATGGGCAGCCTGTTCCTCGCCTGGCAGCCGGAGCCCCCCGGCGCTCCGCAGGCCATTGCACTGACCTCATCCAAGTGCCTTTTAATGGAGTATTATTAGGGCTCCCGCTTCTGGAATGGGGGAAGGCAGGGGAGCGAGGCAGACTTTGAGACGGGGGTGTCCCTATAGGACAGGTCCTTTGCAAATCGTGAGCCACGATGGGAAGCGGAACTCTGCGTGGCTCTCCAGGGAGGGAAGGCCCGAGGGGAGCTCACTTGCGCTTCAGAGAACTGGGTCTGGGGGTCTCATGGCCAAGGATGGATGGGGCCAGCGCAGGCTTGGGCCGCAGCGGGACTTGGAGCTGGAAGGGGGGTGCTGCAGCCCTTCTTGGGGTGTCCCTCCCCAGCTACGTCTGCCTTGCTGGGCCAGAGAGCGCCTGGAGGCTCTGGCTGACCAACAGGTTTATTTTCGGCCATCGCGCTGCCCGCCCCCCACGCCCACCTTATGGCCCAGCCGAGTGGAGAAGGGGCCTTGCGCCTGAAGCCCCGCTGGGCGGGGAAGGGGCCCGGCCTCTGCGTCGCCTGGAGCTGAGGCTGCCTCGCTCACGAGGGAAGACGGCGCGGCGCAGCGCGGGGCTCAGCTGGCTCGCTCGGCCGCCGGGAGACAAAGCAAACAGCCGCCGACAATTGCCTGGCCTCTTGGCAAACACGCGCCGGGCAGCAGGCGAGCGAAAAAGACCGGCCCGCAGGGAGGAGGCCGTGTCCCGCCATCGCAGGCACGAGCCGAAGGAGCGGGCGGCAGGCTCGGCCCTCGGAGCCGCCCTGACACCTTCGCCGGGCCGGACTCCTTGCGTCCTTTTGCAGATGCCCGATTCCACCTTCCCCGAAAGGCAGCAGGGGCACCTATCATGTCCAGCACCCCCTCCCACCCGAAGGTAGACCCCTCCTGCCCACGGAGGCTCCATTTAGCCACCGATAGACGTTTCCGCCCCTTTGCCTATTCCCCTTTCAAAGCCACCTTTGCAGCTTTCACCTTTGCCTGTTCCTCACTTCCTCTGGGGGCCACACAAACACCCTCCCTGTAGATCCTGCCCCGCACGTTGTCCACCTTTTCATCCAGAGGCTGAGCCGCACCTCCTGGGCCTGAGAGACCTTCACCCCGAGACCCACATCAAAGACAGAAGTCACTGTTTTTCACAATGGATTTATTCGGCTCAATAGCCTCCTTGACAGGAAGGTCAGAGAAAGGCACAAAGGGGGCCCTTGCAGTCTGTCACAGTGGTCAGCCAGATGCCCTCCCTTGCTTCCCTTCCCTAGCAACCAGGATTGAGGTAGACTGTCCCTGCACATGGAAGCTCCATGCAGCCATCCCAAAATGGCCCCCAATAGAACTTTCTCCTTCGTACAGTTGCTGAATACTTTTCGGAAGTCACGTAAAGTGATGAGCGCAGATCAAAGCCTGGTCTCTCCCAGGCTCTCCCCTCACTTGACACAAGCGGCTGCCATGCATTCTGCCAGGGGAAAGAGCCAAGAGGTGGGCTAGATCATGGGCAGGCAAACTAAGGTCCGGGGGCTGGATCCGGCCCAATTGCCTTCTCAATCTGGCCCACGGACGGTCTGGGAATCAGTGTGTTTTTACATGAGTAGAATGTGTCCATTTATTTAAAATGCATCTCTGGGTGATTTGTGGGGCCTGCCTGGTGTTTTTACATGAGTAGAATGTGTGCTTTTATTTAAAATGCATCTCTAGGTTATTTGTGGGGCATAGGAATTCGTTTCCCCCCCAAAGTACAGTCCGGCCCCCCACAAGGTCTGAGGGACAGTGGACCGGCCCCCTGCGGAAAACGTTTGCTGACCCCTGGGCTAGAGTCTGCCTGTTTCTCCCCACTGTGCTCTAACAGAGGCGGCAACTGAGGAGCTTCCAGTGGGGCGCAGGGGTCACAGCACCCCTGGGGCCTCCCAGTGACACAGAATGACGCCCTCGACCCTCATGTGGGGCTGGGGCTGCTTTCGCCAGTCTGGGAGCCGGGTGTCGAGGCAGAGGGGGTTCCCTTGCCAGAGACCATCCAAAACAGACACAGTAAGGAGCTCCAGGCGATACGGCCCATCAGGGGTGAACCTGTGGCTCCCACCAACCCTGACAACTGGGCCACGGAGCCGCTGGGAGCAACTGGGGCCTGGAGCCCAACCATATCTCAGGGATTCCGGGCTTCTCTCTGCCAGTGGGGGGCCAGTATTGGGGAGGAGGTGCATGGAGCAGTCTGGCCCCTTGGCTGTGGGGCAGGCGGGTGCACAGGGCCCAGATTGCCAGGCAGGCCATAGTGGATGACAAGAGTCGGATGCAGAGGGGCTGGAGTCAGGATGAGTCTCCTCCACCGGTCACAGCTGGTTGGCCTTCCAGGAGAGATAGGCGTTCCAGACAATGGCAACACACTGGACCACGGCCAGCCTGGGGGGGCAGAGAAAGAGCTGAGGGGCAGCGACTCTGCCAAGGGGGGCCGGGGGGGGGGTCCTGCAGGCAGGAAAGGCAGGTCTTACCTGTAGTTCAGGGGGACGAAGTAGAAGTTGGCCACTTGCACAGCTGGCCAGATCTGAAAGGGAGAGGGAGCGAGAGATGCGCCACTGTGGAAGCAGTGTGGCCGCCAAGCGCAGGGCCCCAGGAAGACCCCTCCCCAACCCCCCAGGCCCAAACCTCTCAGTGCCATCAGGGGAAGGGGAGCTGTGATTCCTGGGTGACAACTGGGGGCTCCCTCCAACTCTACAATTCTGTGATGTGCTGAGCTTGGAGGCTGCCAGGGAGATGCTGCCGACCCACTGACCAGGCGATCCTGTAGGGCCTCTGGAAGGGCAGCCAAGGAGCCCCCTCTGCCAGGCAGGGCTGGGGCGGGGGACAGATGGCAGGCGGCACAGGGAGGCAGGTCCAGCCAGGGGGCAGCCAGAGGACTCACGTAATAGTTGGTGATCAGGGCATCCGTGTAGTCCTGCAAGAGAGCAACAGAGAGAGGAGGGGGGGGTGAGGGCTGGTTGGCAGCCGGCCCCCACGGCTCAGTCAACCCCACCCCTGCTCTGAGAGGGACTTCTCCATGCCAGGCACCTCCGGGAGACTTCTGGGGAGGCCTCTGGGGAGGCTCAGAGCCAGGGAGCATCTCCAGAGGTTTATCCCAGACTCCTCTCTCTCAGACAGAAACAGGCTGCCCTCCTTGTGCCTTGGAGTTTGATCTTGTGACCAAGGGTGGCATATAAATCTAACAAAGAATAACAATAACAGTGTTGTTGGTCTTCCTTTCATAGACTTCGCCTCACCCCCTCCTCTTAGAAAACAACCCCCATTCCTTCCAAGACTTCCCCTTCCCAGGTCACCTTTACAGCACTCCTTGGAGGGGCCATTATTATTATTATTATTATTATTATTATTATTATTATTATTATTTACAAACCGCCCTATACTCGGAGGTTTCAGGGCGCTTCCAACTGGCTCACCTCCCTGAGGGACATGGGGGGGGGTCCCCCTTCGCAAAGGCTCAGCCACTCCCCCCCCCCCACTGTACAGGCCTGTCCTTGGGGCACCTGAAGCCAGCTGTGGCTCAGTCCTGGAGGAGTCCTGGTGGGGTTGGGGGAGCAGAAACCCTTCTGGTCCACGGAAGCTCACCATGGGACCCCCCTCTATACTTCTGGCCCCCAATTCTATACTCCTAAGTGGGGGTCAGGCAAAGGCAGAAGGCAGAGGGGCGCTGGTGTGTTACCCCCCCTCCCCCAAGGATCCTGCTTGGCTCTCTCCACCCCCCTCCCTCTCCTCTCTGAGACTTGGTGGCACATCCAGCTCCTCAGGAGGGAGGGGGTCACTGTGACATTTATCCTCCTGTGACTCATCTCTGGTGAGTAAAGCAGCCGACTCTTTCAGTCCACACCAAGATGAGATATGAAGAAAAGGCTCTTGAGAGAGATGGGGAGGGGGCTGTGCGTGTGTCAGGCGGGCCGGATCCCTGCACCAGGCTGTCCAGGTGACGCCAGAGACATTGGCAGGGGTCACGCAGGTCCCTCGCAGGATGGGAGGCGGCAGAATGGCAGCCGGGGGGGGGGGCAGATGCTGCAGCTCAAAGGGCAGAGGGGCTGGAGGGATGGGCAGGGGACCTCTGTGGCACGCCAGGACATCGGAGGGGAGCAGGGCCAGAGCAAAGGGGACGGCCACGTCGTCCAGTGGCCCCTCTCCCACCACCACGCGAGGGCTCTCGCGCTCAGATCCTGCTTGGCGGCTTCCCTTGAGGGCACCTGGCTGGCCACTGTGAGAAAAGGAGGCTGCCCCAGAAGGACCACTGGCCTCATCCAGCAGAGAAAGAGCACAGCAGGACGTCAGCTTGCCTGTGACACCCCCTCCCCAGCCTCTCCTTCGGCCTGGAGGAATTTCCCTTATCTAAGAGCCATCCAAATGGGTGGCCGTTACACTTCCGGGTTAGCGCGAACGGCTAATGGCGGATTCCCTCCGAGCTCCGGAGGGAATCGGCTCTACTGAGGACGGGTCTTGCCGTGCCGGCGACACGGGGACCCTCAGAAACCGCAGGCGCGGAAGCCTGCGGACTTGGTGACTCGGTGGGCACCTTAAGCGCCCTCCCCGACCCACGAAGAGCCTTTTTAAAGGCTGCGGAGAGGGTACGGAGAGTGGCGTGGTGCTGAGAGTAGACCGCTACCTCAGTAGAGCGAAGCCGCAAGCCATGGCCGGAGAGCGCTGACTTTCTTCCCAAAATTTGGACTGGATAACAAAGGACCCGTGAGTAGTGGAATTTGGACTTTAAAATTTTTATCCTGTGAATTTGGTACGATCGGGGGATGTGTTAAAGGGAAGTCCGCACCCCCTCTACTTATAGACGTTTCAAAGCAAGGAACGGAGAATTAAGGCGGAATGAATACTGTTTTGATGATTTAAAAGTTTCTCACAAATTTGATAGAACAAGATTTTTGTGCTGGAGAGAAAGGGAATTTGGAACTTTGTGTGTATCCCCCCCAAAAAAAACCCGGGAGTGTCCTATTTGGGTGCCGGAGGAAGAAGTGAAAGGAGTTTGACAGCTGTCAAAGAAGCTGTCAAACGGGCGGACAAAGTAAAGAATTTTGCTATTTAACAACTCTTGGAATTAAAGCTGATACATTTGGACTGAGGCGATTGGAAACAAAGTATTGATAATAACAAAGTAACAGATTATTGGAAAAGGACTACTAAATAACTGAAAGCCCCCTAGGGGGAATTAGTGACATTACAATGGCTGCAGAGGGAAAATTACTGGCGGAGATAGAAAAAATGTTTTTTCTCGTGGGAATCCTGCAGGAGCAGAGTATGGCTCTGAGTAAAGTTTTTATGACCTTGAATCCTGAAACAAACAACTCTGCTGAATGCACAAAGGAGACGCATGATAAAATTTCTGCAGCTGAGCAGGAAGAGATGCCTTTGGAATTGACAGAGAAAAAAGAAGGAGTTCAGACACTACAAGTGGAAAATATCAACCAGGAATCTGCAGTGTTAGAGTATGAGCAAGAAGACCTCTGGATTACAGACCTGCGAAAGATGAGAAAGAAGAAGAGAGAAGCCCTTGGAGTACTTGGAATATTAAAACTAGAAAGAACAAAGCAACATGATTGGGACTTTTCTCTTGAGTATGGAAAACTAGATGGTCTTTCGCAGCAAACACTCTTCAACATTCTGGATGAAAGAAAATATGATGTGACTCTGACTGAACTCCTTCGGGGTCTTAGGACCATCAAAGAGGACTACCAATATAGCTGGCAGAGAGGGACTGACAGAGAATCAGACGCCTCGGACGTGAGGAATCCGGGCTAGAACTACTTTTTGCTTGTTTTCTGGACATTTGTCTAGGAAGGGACAGAAACCGGGGCAGGGGGGGGAGAGAATAGAACTATAAAATGTTATGTTTTGTTTTACTTGGTCAATGTGACCTATAATTAATATAATAAAGGGAAAATTTGTGAAGGGGAAGTTAGATCGACCTTAAAAAAAAAAGAAATTAATGATTATAAGAGAATTGGATAGTTGAATATAGATAAACAAAAGAATTTAATCTTTAAAAGCAATGTGAATATCTTTAAGAGGTTAGGTAAGAACTTGCTGAATTAATTTTGGAATTGGGATGTAAGAGGAGGGGGTGGGGGGAAGTCAATGAAAGTGGGTAAAGAAATTTAGGGTATGTAATTGTATTTGTGTGTTTGTTTGTCTTTGTCTTTGTGTGTGTGTCTGTTGTTATAAAATGTAAAAACCCAATAAAAATTATTTAAAAAAAAAAAAAAAAAAACCAAATGGGTGGCCGTTGCTGCCCCTAGTGGAAGGGAGTTCCGCTGCTTAGCTAAGTGTTCTTGGGCCAAGAAGTCCTTCCTTTTGTTAGACCTGGATCCAAACGCCTCTCCAAAGGCGGAATGGAAACCTCCGAGGAGTAACTCTCTGGCAGAGCAATTGTCTACGAGCACAGAGGCAGAGGGACGCCCCAATACTGGCAGTATCAAGGGAGGAAATCAGGGATTCTTCAATGCGGGGGGGGGGGTCCCTTGCAACTCTGCCGCTCCAGAGATGGCTACACCCCTTCCCTACCAGCTGCACTGCGGCCAACTCACCCGCTTGATCTTGTCCCAGTTCTGCTCCAGGGACAGGCCGTTGAGTGCTCCTGCCACAGCCAGGAAAGAGCCCAGGAAGCAGGGGGCAAAGCCAGCCTGTGGGAGAAAGGAGAGGGGATCCATGGGGAGAAGGTGGCGCCAGTGGCATCTCAGCTGCCAGGGAGACCTCAAGCAAGGAGCTGGGAAGGAGGAAGAGCTCTCTGGCCCCCAGGAAGTCCCCTCCCCACCCGCCCCTGTGCAGCTGACGAAGAGAGGGGCCAAACCAAGCATCAGACCAAGTCGTCCTGGGGCTGGAGCAGGGACAGGTGATATGGCAGCCGTCTTCAAATGCCCAAAGAAGGAGCCAGTTTGTTTTCTGCTGCTCCTCCAGAGGGGAGGACCCAAACCAACGGATTTAAATGTAAGAAAAGAGATGAACCACTAGGGAAAACTTTGCCATTTGACAGCGGAACAGAAACCCCTGTGAGACGGTGGACTCTTCCTTCCAGGGAGGTTTTTGAGTCGAGGTCGGATGCCCGCCTGCCAGGGATTCCTTAGCTGTGGAAGAGGAGCCCACAAAGCCCCGGCCAGCTGGTTGGCTTGGGGATCCCACGGAGAGAGTCTCCTGACCTGATCCAGCAGCATCTTCTGGAACGCAGCCACCCTGGTGGTGCCAGGCACCAGACGGTCAAGGACGTGGTACCAGCCTCCAATGACCGGACCCTGCAGGGGAGAGGGGCAGTCCGGGGTCACAGCACAGCAACGGAGGCAGAGCCTCCCCCTACAGCCACAGAGGACCAGGGAGACCCAGGCCTGCCAAGTCAAGGCCCCCCCTGGCCCAGCCCCCTTGGGGAAGCAGTCTCCCCAGGAGCCAAGAGGAACGTCTCCCAGCCCGGAGGCCCTTCTGGCTTGGTGCTCCTGTGCCACCCAATTTGCCCTGGCTCACCACAAAGCAGAAACCGATGGCCATCATCCTCAGGGTCCGCCGGCTGCTGTGTCCAGCCAGCCCCCTCCTCTCCACCGCCTGCTGGGAAATCACATCTCCCACGCCCACCAGGGTCCCTGTGCAAAAGCAACAGCATCTCGTGGGTGGGGGGCAAGGTCTGTCTGCCCAGCCCCAGAGGACAAGTCAAATGACTCACTTCCTGGCTTGAGCCAAAGCACAGTTGGCTCCTTGTTGCCTTGAAGATCCGGATTGAAAACTGGAATTAACCCTGAGTGTTTTGATCCTGGTTGGCAAGGCAAGCTCAAACCCCAGTTTGCCAGCCTGAAGGCAGCTCTGAGCTCGTTTGCTCCAGGCAGAAAAAGAGGGAGGGCCGTGCATGACCCCCCAGAGCCGAACCATGCTTGGCGTTACGGCTGCGCCAGCCGCACGGGATCTCTAGGTTCAGGGGCTGCAGTTCTCGCCAGACAGAAACTCTTCAGGCTTAGCTGTGCGGATGCTCCTCACGTGGAAAATCTCATGTACACACACAAAAATGTATTTCTTTCCTAAAATTCATACACCGCTTGATGGGGGAGGGGCGAATCCCTCAAAGTGGTTTACAAAAAGATAAGAGTTTGGGTGACCATCAGTCAGGGATGTTTTAGTGGTGATCCCTGTGTTGCAGAGGGTTGGACTAGATGACTCTCAGGGTCCCTTCCAACTCCACAACTCCCTATAGAAGCAACCAGTCGTGATGTCTGGAAGTGAGAGCTGGACCATAAAGAAGGCTGATCGCCAAAGAATGGATGCTTTTGAATTCTGGTGCTGGAGGAGACTCTTGAGAGTCCCATGGACTGCAAGAAGATCCAACCTCTCCATTCGGAAGGAAATCAGCCCTGAGTGCTCCCTGGAAGGACAGATCCTGAAGCTGAGGCTCCAATACTTTGGCCACCTCACGAGAAGAGAAGACTCCCTGGAAAAGACCCTGATGTTGGGAAAGATGGAGGGCACAAGGAGAAGGGGATGACGGAGGACGAGATGGTGGGACAGTGTTCTCGAAGCTACAAACATGAGTCTGACCCAACTGGGGGAGGCAGTGGAAGACAGGAGGGCCTGGTGTGCTCTGGTCCAGGGGGTCACGAAGAGGCGGACACGACTAAACAACAACAAAAATAGAAGCAAACTATAGACTGCTGGGTTGGAAGGAGGAGGAAAGGGGTGCAGGGCTGCCTCCATTTCTGCCAAGCCGCATCTTCTCCAGCCCCGGTCTGGCTTTTTCTGGTCTCTGGCCAAGGGGGCAGAGCCTCTGAGCCACTGCCCCCCCAAAAGTCCCTGCCAGCTATCTGTTGACGTCAAGCCTCCCTCCTTGGAGTGGATCCAGTGAGCTGGCAAAGGGAGAAGACTCAGCCCTGTGCCCAGAAGAAGAGAAGCCGCTTCTCTTCCCCCAGAGAGGGGGGACGGAAGGGGGCCATGGCTGAGCGAGGGAGGGGGCTCAGCCAGAGCCTACAAGCCAGGGTCTGCAGAGCAGCACAGCTGCCCCCGTTTCCTCTGCATGCTCTGACCTCCAGGTCCCAAGGAGGGTGGGGCTCCCCTTCCTGGGAGGTTTTTACACAGACTCTGCAATTCCTGCACTGAAGGGGGTTAGACTGGATGGGCTTTGGGGATCCCAATTCTACCATTCTAAGAATCTGCCAGAAATGCCAAATGTGACCCCTGTCTCAGTGACTGCTCTGCCCACCAGCTATTTAACAGCCCCTGGCAGGAAGGCAAAAGAAAAGGAGTTGGGAAAGGGAAATCCAACGAGATGGCAAAGCGGAATGAACATCAAGATTTCACTCTGGCCTTGAGCATGAAATTGGGGCCCTGCAAAAGTATGCGCCAGCCACGTGACTGGAAGATGCCCCCCATGGAGAGTCACAGAATCCCCCCTCCCTGAAGAACACCAGAGTCCCCAGGAAATTGGGGGGGGGGGGAGTTGCAGATCTGCAGCGGAGGAGGAGGAAGAAGAGGAGAGTCGCTGTGAATCTGGAGGTTTGAAAGGAAGCAGCACACAGAACTGAGTTGGGCTCAGGTCATGCTCTGGGCAAGGGGGGGGGCTGTCATTCATTTGGGGGCACCTGGCTGGTCACTGTGAGAACAGGACGTTTGGCTCCTTTCATGCAAGGGCCCCTTCCCAAACTAGTCCCAATGCCTGCTATCTAATGCCTCCCCCACCCCCTGCCCTTGCCTGTGCAGACTTTCCCTGGGTGGGATATTCAGCCCCCGAGAGACAAGGAACCCCCCCCCCCACCGTGTCTGTGATGCCGTGTCAGAAACAGTGTGGTGTTGGCTCCGCTTCCCCACTTGCTCATTGACAAACTCACAGCTTCTGTCACCAAAGGCTTCCTCCCAGCTCCATTCATTCATTCATTCATTCACTCACCCAGATTGGCGGGAAGGGGGGGCGGGAAGGGGGGGAGAGGTGGCACCTGTATGACGCAGCTGGCAGCCGGGCCAAGTGTAATGGGATGAGAGTCGCTCTGTGCCAGCCGCACCACAGAGATTGACGACTCCCCGGGCGATGACTTCACCCGCAAGGAGCCTTGGGAGGCTGCCAGCGCCACTCAGTGGTCACTCCCCCCCCCCAACACACACAGCAGGCGGGCAGTTCCATGGCACCTGGTGGAAGGATGGACGCCCCCCCCCAGGAGAAGTGAAGCAGGGGGAGGAGCTAAGAGAAGCCCGGCAGGATCTAGGCCAAGGCCCACCCTTTAATTTTATATTTCAGACTTTCATTTTTATACATTTCAATAATTTTACAATCATTTTAACATTTCAAAACTTAACTTCCTTCCCCCTCTTTTTGTGGCTCCTTAAATTTATTTTTAACATCTTCCACATATCCAAATTAACTTAACTTGCTCATTTATTCATCTATTTTAAATATATACTCTTATAAAACTGCAGGTTATTACAATAAACCTGTCAATGTTCCTATCTGTTTACAGTTTGTAAATATTCCCTAAACCATTTCCATTCTTTTACAAAAAGTTTTCTACCTTGATTTCTTATTTTTCAAGTAAGTTTCGCCATTTCTGCGTATTCCATAAGTTTTTGTATCCATTCGTCTTTTGCTGGGACTTCTTCTAGGCCAAGGGTCCACCTGGTCCAGCATCCTGTCCCCCCCACCCCCCCCCTGCAGCAGCCAGCCAGGTGCCCCAGTGGGAAGCCCCCAAAAAGGGCAGAAGCAAGAGAGCAGCAACTCTCCCCACTTGCAATGCCTGGCAACCGATATCAAAAATGTTAGAACTTAAGAACCCAATTAAAAGCTATGTTAAAGCTCTGGTTTTCCCAGTAGTGATGTATGGAAGTGAGAGCTGGACCGTAAAGAAGGCTGATCACCAAAGAATGGATGCTTTTGAATTCTGGTGCTGGAGGAGACTCTTGAGAGTCCCATGGACTGCAAGAAGAACAAACCGATCCATTCTGGAGGAAATCAGCCCTGAGTGCTCACTGGAAGGACGGATCCTGAAGCTGAGGCTCCAAGACTTTGGCCACCTCAGGAGAAGAGAAGACTCCCTGGAAAAGACCCTGATGTTGGGAAAGATGGAGGGCGCAAGGAGAAGGGGACGACAGAGGACGAGATGGTGGGACAGTGTTCTCGAAGCTACCAGCATGAGTCTGACCAAACTGGGGGAGGCAGTGGAAGACCGGAGGGCCTGGTGTGCTCTGGTCCAGGGGGACACAAAGAGCCAGATACGACTAAACAACTAAATAACAACAAGAAGAACCCAGTAAGAAGCAACTGGATCAGGCCGATAATCCCTCTAGCCCAGCATCCTGTTCTCACAGAGGTGAGTGAGATGCCTGTGGGAATCCTGCAAGCAGGATCTGAGCACAAGAGCAACTCTCCCTTCTTGCGGTTCCCAGCAATATTCAGATATTCAGAATATTGATATTCAGAAGCATTGCTGCCATCATGGCTAATATCCTTCCATAGCCCCACCCCCCAGGAATTTGTCTCATCCTCTTTTAAAGCCATCCAGGTTGGTGACCAGGAGCTGGGGAGTCCGGGGTGGGGAGGACTGCTGCTTCAGAACTTGTTTGGGGCACAGAATCCAGAGCGGCAGCTGCTGCAGGGAGGGTCTGTCCCCAGTCCAGGCAGAGGGTGCTATCCTGGCTGCACAAGGGGACTCAGCCCTGCTAAGGTGCCAGGCGGGTCTTCCTTGGTTTGCAGGTGAGGCCTTCACCATTCACAGCTCTGGTAAAGGCAAAGTTCCTCCCCCCACCCCCAATACAGGCTGTGCATGGTGTCAGCTACAGCCAAGCAGGCTTGTCACACTTACAGTCACACACAACGTTCCACCACCTTTGCTGTGGAGCAGGTATGAAGACCTACAGGTGGCGTTGGCTTTTGGACAGTGCTTTTTGATTTTTAAGGGCACTTATAAGCCGCAAACTCATAAAATCTAGCAGTCTACACTAAAATCATTTTTGAAAACTATAAAAATGCAGAACAATGACCAAGAGGGAGGAAGAACTTCCTGACAGTAAGCGCTGTTCGACAGTGGAATTTGCTGCCAAGGAGTGTGGTGGAGTCTCCTTCTTTGGAGGTCTTTAAGCAGAGGCTTGACAACCATATGTCAGGAGTGCTCTGATGGTGTTTCCTGCTTGGCAGGGGGTTGGACTCGATGGCCCGTGTGGTCTCTTCCAACTCTATGATTCTATGAAATGAATTATCTAAAAGCACTTAGCAAACCAAAAACATTTTCATCAGGCAGCCAAATGTTGGCACCGTCTGATTTCAAGAGAAACGGAATTCCTATTTCCTGGAGCCTGCGTGCAAAAGGCATTTGCTTGTGGATGAACTTGAAGGATATAAGCCAACTGTGAGGCACCTCAGGGCAAGACCTAAGGCTGCTCCCATCTGGGCTTGGTCTCTGGCTGCTGACCCCTGTGATGGTGGACTGAAGGAGCCCACTTCCCTAGCTCCTGACTGGGGGTGGGGTCCTCCCACCTGGGAAGAGCTGGGCAGCCCAATGTCCTTCAGTCAGGGGGCTGGCTAGTCAGAGCCATCTGCGGCCCCCCAACAATTCAGCACAGCTCCCGGCACCACCCATTCTCCAGGAGGCAGTCCAGCCGGAGGTCAAACAGTGGGCTTGTGACCCCCACTCAGCCACTGGGGGACTAGTCTACCTCGCAGGGTTGTGGTGAAGATGGAGACTGGGCTGGATGAATCCCTAACCGGAATTAAGATCGCCGGAAGAAATATCAACAACCTCAGATATGCAGATGACACAACCTTGATGGCAGAAAGTGAGGAAGAATTAAAGAACCTTTTAATGAGGGTGAAAGAGGAGAGCGCAAAATATGGTCTGAAGCTCAACATCAAAAAAACGAAGATCATGGCCACTGGTCCCATCACCTCCTGGCAAACAGAAGGGGAAGAAATGGAGGCAGTGAGAGATTTTACTTTCTTGGGCTCAATGATCACTGCAGATGGTGACAGCAGTCACAAAATTAAAAGACGCCTGCTCCTTGGGAGAAAGGCGATGGCAAACCTAGACAGCATCTTAAAAAGCAGAGACCTTGCCAACAAAGGTCCGTATAGTTCAAGCTCTGGTTTTCCCAGTAGTGATGTATGGAAGTGAGAGCTGGACTATAAAGAAGGCTGATTGCCAAAGAATGGATGCTTTTGAATTCTGGTGCTGGAGGAGACTCTTGAGAGTCCCATGGACTGCAAGAAGATCCAAACTCTCCATTCCGAAGGAAATCAGCCCTGAGTGCTCCCTGGAAGGACAGATCCTGAAGCTGAGGCTCCAAGACTTTGGCCACCTCCTGAGAAGAGAAGACTCCCTGGAAAAGACCCTGATGTTGGGAAAGATGGAGGGCGCAAGGAGAAGGGGACGACAGAGGACGAGATGGTGGGACAGTCTTCTCGAAGCTACCAGCATGAGTCTGACCAAACTGCGGGAGGCAGTGGAAGACAGAAGTGCCTGGTGTGCTCTGGTCCAGGGGGTCACGAAGAGTCGGACACGAATAGACGACTAAACAACAACAAGAAGACATGCACCGGCTTCTTTGAGGCGGGAACAAAGGCAACGAGGAGAGGACGCTTGAAATCCCAAGGCACCTGCTTCCCCTTTCCTGGCAATGAGACTCCTGCCCCGGAGCCCTCCCTCTCCAAGCCCCAGAGCCCGCCCCGCCCCGGCCCGGGAGAGCCAAGCAGCGCCGCCGCCGCCGCCGCCACGCCGGGGTGAATCCGGAGCAGGGGGCGCGGCCTCCCTCTTACCGGCGGTGCCGATCTGCACCTTCCACGGGTGCCGGGCCATCAGTCTCTGGTAGCCTCTCCACAGGGCCGCCATGCCGCCTCCGGCGCGGCACGGGGACACGAGCGCCCGCGGAGAACCGGAGCCGAAAGCGACTCCACGTGCCGCCAAAGGGGCTTCCGGCGCCCGGAGATGACGTAGCAGGCGCCTCCGAAACCGCGCACGCCGGTTGGCAGGGAGGGAGGCGCCGAATAGACAACGGGTAGAGGTGCGCGCGGGAGGGCGCTGCCTGCTCTTCCGAGAAAGAAGAAAACATGGCGGGGCCCGGAGCTGCGCGGGGAGATGGAGGGCTGCGGTTGTTGCTTAGTCGTGTCCGACTCTTCGTGCCCCCCTGGACCAGAGCACGCCAGGCCCTCCTGTCCTCCACTGCCTCCCTCATGCTGGGAGCTTTGAGAACACTGTCCCACCATCTCGTCCTCTGTCGTCCCCTTCTCCTTGTGCCCTCCATCTTTCCCAGGATCAGGGTCTTTTCCAGGGAGTCTTCTCTTCTCATGAGGTGGCCAAAGTCTTGGAGCCTCAGCTTCAGGATCTGTCCTTCCAGGGAGCACTCAGGGCTCATTTCCTTCAGAATGGAGAGGTTGGATCTTCTTGCTGTCCACGGGACTCTCAAGAGTCTCCTCCAGCACCAGAATTCAAAAGCATCCATTCTTCGGCGATCAGCCTTCTTGATGGTCCAGCTCTCACTTCCATCCATCACTGGGGAAAACCAGAGCTTGAACTATACGGACCTTTGTTGGCAAAATCATAGTAAAAATAAAAAGACTTAACAACAGAACAACAGTCACATAAAGTGTAAAACGCATGTGTGGGTGTGGGTGGGTGGGTGGGGGAATTAAGCCTCGGGATACACACGGAGCCTGTTGGAATTTGCAGAGGCTTTCTCCCCCTTGAGATTTTGGCATAACTAAGTGCACCCACACTAGAGCATTATGTGGAGGAAAAAGCAAAGCCTCCAGGAAACATGCTCATCCCCATCAGCATATGGCTCAGTTGGGTTGATCCAAGTTTAAATGTAAAGACAATATCTTTATTTTGGAAAAACGCCCCCCACCCCACATTCATTGATAGACCAACACTCATGTTTTTTAATTGGTAGCATTACTGGAATTTATAGAAAGGGGGGGGGTTGCCCCTCCAGCGGACATCATACACGCTCTGACTACAATCACTCCTGCAAATGTCCCCACAAAACACTTCATAACAGTTTTTTCCTATCGCTATTCAAAAGGGCCTCTGCTGCACATTACCAAATGTAACAACTCACTGTATCTATGTGCTAGCTCAATGGGAAAACTTTAGGAAGTCATATAAAATCAATAGGGTACTCAAAATCCAGAGAGTGTAAATAAACCAAAACACCTACTTCCAGGTTTGCAGTGTTCTTATGCCAAGTTGTTCATAAACTAAGCTGTTCTTAGACCAAGGTACTACTGTGGTCAACTTGGCTGAGAAACGGGATCATGTATATATTCCCTTTTGTTTTTACTTAATGGGTTTGAGGTGTAGGTCAGGGGAGGGATGGGGCAAACTGCTGGAAAACCCTCCCAGATTGTGACATAACTTGTGTCTTTGAGGTGGCCTCTTGCCTGGCACTCTGGGGCCAGGATGCCAGCAATTAACACCTGTGAAAAGGGTTGCTGGGTACGTGAATTGTAGCATGGGTGGAGAGGGCTGGTGGAAGAGGGTTTCCTAACTATTCTGAGCACGGGGGGGGGGGGGGGCTCTTTCAGGGTACATGCTGTTCTCTGGGGCTGCAAGAGCCAGGTGCCCAGGCAAAAGGGACGAGTTTTGCCCATGTAGTGGCTGCCTGGTTTATGTTTATTCTCTTGGAGGGAGGAGAGCTGGTCATGGGTCTGCTGAGGGAGGGGGGGCAGGGGTCCCGCTTTTTTGCCCACCTTTCTTCCATTTCTTATACATGCCCTTCTTAACTCTCAGCTCATCTGTAAGCTCCTTATGCAGCCACAACGGTTTCCTTAGATGTACTTTTGGGTGGCACTTTTTCTTTTATGACACCCCCCCTTTAATACTGATACTTTATTGAAGGTTTTGGTAGAGAAATGAAGTTAAAAAGGTGGAGAAAGGTCAAAACAAAGCAAAATGAACTGTTTGAAACATGATACAATACAATATAGGGGTAAATAAGTAGACCGGTTATTTTTATAAATGCATTCAAGATATTATATTTGCCATAGGCAAATATAGACTAGAACTTGGTTGTTCTAGTTGTACTGCCAGTGAAGAAGAGGACTGCCACGAGGCACATCAGAACAAAGCTCAGACAAGACTTTCAAACACAGCACACAGAGAGTCATAAAATACAGGATCATAAACATCAAAACATCCTACTACGCACATTGGAAAGATTGCAGGTCATGGGATGTAAACACGCATGGCTCTATACTGATATCATTTCCCTTATTTATCTAGCATACTCCTGGTCCGTTAGGTCTTAACTTACAACTCATCGGACAGTTTTCTTAGCAACCAGACCATCAGTGAGAAGGGACGAGGACCAGAATTTTCTCTCCTCTCTCTGGGCCTCACACAGCTTCCAGGAGAAATACTACTTCTTCCCCGGATGCTAACTCCACACGCGACCCTTTGGCAAAACATCCATTTCCCTCCTAGAAGCCCATGCAATGTTCACACAGCATAGGAAGAAAGCGCGAGGGGTACAAAATGCAGGCACACAGGAATCATTCCCTGATGCATTCTATCGGAAGGTTAAATGCAATTACTACTGGAACAGTTAGAACAAAGTCAAAAGTTATATCTAATGTCTAATTAAATATCCACATATTACATTAGGATCAATATCAGTATTTCAGCAGAAGGAAGGGCATGAGTTGTCCACATATAGTTGTTGGTATGTGGTTTAGGGTAATATTATCCCCTGACAATTTCAATTCCCTGCCCCCAAAGTAGTATTTATACCTTATAATACTTTCCTCCCCAAATGTGCAAGTGTCAGACATTGCATCCAATAAATTATAAACATTATTTTTTGTTGTATAAGACATGATTCATAATCTAATGAAACATGAGCTACCGAAGTTAAAACTTTGTCCCACTGACGGGGTAAGACAGGAACCTCCACTTCTTTATTTTGTTCGTTTCTCAGGTTTTGTATGTCAAATTGCTTGAGTGAAATCAGGTATCCGTAGAAAACAATCCCTGGCTTTTTAGTCTCAAAGGATTTAGCCAATTGTTCTAATATCTCAGGTGTCTTAGATTCTGTAAAAGCTGCTGGTCCAAATAAAGATGTTACAACGTGTTGCAGCTGCAAATATTGCCACTGATCCAGCCTCTCTCATAAATCATGATGGACACCTGGTTAGCCAATGTGGAAACAGCGGGGCCCTTCTGATGGTCTCAGGCTCCTCTGGACTGGTACCTTCTTTATAAAACACCTTCCTGCCTGCTGAGTCTATTGTCTATTCCTGCGTTTCAAGGGATTGGACTGGAGGCTCCTTGGGGTCCCTTACAATTCTACTGTTCTATGATCCAATGAAGAAGATCTCCTCAGCTCCCACCTTTGGGTGCAAGATCACCTGAGGCCGCTGTCAAGTTGTCTTGCATTCAACAGGGACCCAAGGCTCTCAGGGACCCAGGGACTTAACATCACTCTGGGCTCTCACATCCAAGACAGATCGTTCAACAGCATGACAACTTCTGGTGTCATGCTACTGGTGGAGAGGACAACATTCCGGACTACACTGGTGGAGAATGGAATAAACTGTTGGCTGTTCCTGAAGGAGCCAATACCGAATTCTCCAGCCAGATATTAAGCACATAGAGCATGTTGACTGAGGTCCTCCTCTGAGGGTCTTCTGCTGGTTCCCTCACGGCAAGAAGTGAACTTACAGGGAACTGGCAGAATGCTTTCTTGGTAGTGGTGCCCACCCTGTGGAACGCCCTACCTTCAGATCTCAAGGAGATAAAGAACTACATAACTTTTAAAAGACATTGGAAAGTCTTTAATGTTTGATATTTTACTATGGTTTATATATGCTGTAAGCTGCCAAGAGTAGTTGGGGAAACCCAGTCTGATGGGTGGGGTATAAATATTATTATTTTTAATCCCAGAGGTTCCTTATGAGGACCGTTCAAGGGATTTCCATATGTTTAGCCTGGAAAGTCAAAGGATATGTGATAGCCATGTTCAAATACTATGACTCCCTGCTGTGAGCTCCTTGATGGAAACTGAGACTTTTTTTCCATTTGAAGCTCTTTCCACATTCCAAGCACTGATATGGTCTCTCCTCACTGTGAATTCTTTGATGGGAAATAAGATGTTCCTTTCTACTGAAGCTTTTTCTACATTCCAAGCACTCATATGGTTTCTCCCCTGTATGTATTCTTTGATGGGAAGTGAGTGTAGCCCTCCAAATAAAGCTCTTTCCACATTCTAAGCACTGATGTGGTTTCTCTCCTGTATGAATCCTTTGATGGGTTGTGAGCTTAGATTTCTGACTGAAGCTCTTCCCACATTCTAAGCACTGATATGGTTTCTCTCCTGTATGTATTCTTTGATGAGCCATGAGCTTAGCTTTCTGATTGAAGCTCTTTCCACATTCCAAGCACTTATAGGGTTTCTCTCCTGTATGAATTATTTGATGGGCTGTGAGCTTAGCCCTCTGACAAAAGCTCTTTCCACATTCCAAGCATTCATAAGGTTTCTCCCCTGTATGAATTCTTTGATGGGCTGTGAGCTTAGCCTTCTGAATGAAGCCTTTCCCACATTCAAGGCATTTATGGGGTTTCTCCCCACTGTGAGTTATTTGATGGGAAGTGAGACGTTCCTTCCTAGTGAAGCACTTTCCACACTCCAAGCATGGGTATGGTTTCTCCCCTGTATGAATTCTTTGATGGAAAAAGAGAGAGCTGCTGTGACTGAAGCTCTTTCCACACTCTAAGCACTTATGGGGTTTCTCCCCGCTGTGAGTTCTTAGATGGCAACTGAGATTGGAGCTGCGATTGAAGCCCTTTCCACATTCGGGGCACTGATATGGTTTCTCCCCTGTATGAACACTTAGATGAGCTGTGAGCTTGGCTTTCTGACTGAAGTTCTTTCCACATTCAAAACACTGAAAAGGTTTCTCCCCTGTATGAATTCTTTGATGGGAAGTGAGACTGCTCTTATAGGTGAATCTCTTCCCACATTCCAAGCACTGATATGGTTTCTCCCCTGTGTGAATTCTTAGATGGGAAGTGAGACTTTCCTTATGGGTGAATCTCTTTCCACATTCCAAGCACTGATATGGTTTCTCTCCTGTATGAATTCTTTGATGGGATGCAAGACTTTCCTTATGGGTGAATCTCTTTCCACATTCCAAGCATTCATATGGTTTCTCCCCTGTATGAATTCTTTGATGAGAAGTGAGCTTAGCCCTTTGACAAAAGCTCTTTTCACATTCCAAGCACTGATAGGGTTTCTTACTTGTATGAATTTTCTGATGGGAAGTGAGATGGGACCTCCGACTGAAGCTCTTTTCACATTCCAAGCACTGATATGGTTTCTCCCCTTTATGAATTATTTGATGAGATGTGAGTTTAGCCTTTTGACAGAAGCTCACTCCACATTCCAAGCACTCATACGGTTTCTCCCTTGTATGAATTCTTTGATGGGCCGTGAGGTTAGAACTTTGCCTGAAGCTCTTTCCACATTCCAAGCACTGATATGGTTTTTCTCCTGTATGTATTCTTTGATGGAGAGTGAGCGAGCCGCTGAAACGGAATCTCTTCCCACATTCCAAGCACTGATATGGTTTCTCCCCACTGTGAGTTCTTCGATGGGAAGTGAGATTGAAGCTGTGACTGAAGCTCTTTCCACATTCCAAGCACTGATATGGTCTCTCCCTTGTATGAATTTTCTGATGCGACACCAGATTGCACCTCTGACTGAAGCTATTTCCACATTCCAAGCATTGATGGGGCTTTTCCCCATTGTGTGTTCTTTGATGGGCTGTGAGACTATCCTTCCGACTAAAAGTCTTTCTACATTCCAAGCACTGATAGTGATTCTTCCCAATGGGATTTATTTGATGGGATGTGGAATAGGAGGTCTCTCCTGTGTCAATTTTGTAATGGTCTCCATTGCTCATGATTTCCAGTCCACCACCTGCATCAAAGAGAGAAATGGATTAGAACTTCAGGAAGAAATGGAGCCCCAAATTATTGAACAATACCCTTACTACAAGCTTTTCTGCCTTTGTTGATGCTCATTAACATACACACTGATGGGGACCAGAGCCTGGCACCTTCCAGGATAGATTATGTTTGGCCCAATCATGGAATCTCTGCCATTTGCAAAGTCAGTTGTCACTTTGGTCAACCAAAGGCCAACAGAAGCAGAGACAAAAAACCTGACAGAAGCTATTTTAACTTCCCTCACCACTGTGAAGACCAGCATGAACATGGTTTAAGAAGCCATATGTGGAGGAAGAATATTGTTAGACCAAATGGTAGATAGCTCTCCATTTAAGGTGAGCTGTGGGGGAATTAGAATCCCAAATGTTGGTGGTGGTGCTGTTGTGCTCCATCAAAATATTGAAAATTCCTCACATATAGAAATGTATTGGATTTCAAAACAGATACTATGATCCAGCAGGAAGCCTTACTGAGAGAGTCCACAATCCTACGATTCTCCTCCATGACTTCCTTATGCAGAGCTCTCTGGTCAGGATCCAGCAACGCCCACTCCTCCTCTGTGAAATACACTGCTACATCTTTAAAGCACAGAGGACCCTAAAAGGAAAAGGAAAAAGTCCTCCACTTAGACAGCATAAAGATTATCTACTATACATTGCTCGGTTGTTTTCTGTCTGTTAAGTGTGTTGTTTTAATGGAATTATTTTCCTACATATGTTAATTATGTATGCTTATTATAATGTTTAAATGGAATTCTTTTATTGTGCATTTTAATGGGCCCAGAGGCTCCCTGATTCTTTCCCAATACCTGATCTGTCTCCACAGTTGCTGCTTCTCCTCCACTACCATGAAAAGATGGATGAGGAGGTCTGGGGGGCATCCTTCTGTCACCTGCAAGAGGCACAAGACAGTGGGAAGCCATCAGTTCCTGCATCTCTCAGAGGTTCAGCACTTCATCTCTAACTACAGATAGGCCTTATTAAAAGTTTTCCTTGCTGAGTGCATTTAGACATTTGTACCCATTTCAAATTTTAGTTGTGTCAAAATACATTCCCCCCCCCCCCTTGGGGCTTTCAGCCTCCCCTCAAAAGATTTACACAACCCACAGATTAGTTTCAAAATCCACAGAATGAGAAAAAACTATTTCCTCCTTACCCAGCGGCCTCCCTCTGGTGTCCAACGGAGTCTTCTCTGCCTCACAGGAATCAGGGCCCATTTCGGCAAACAGATCCTTTGCCTGAAATAGGATTCAAACAGAGAATGGGGAGAAGAGTTGGAAAAGAAATGGCAGAGGCAAAATCTTTGGGGGTATCAGATCTAACTCACTGAATGTTTTCCAAAAAATGCTGAGCCATTAGTAGAGAATTTGATTATACTCTTCCTCATGTTGGGAGCCCCTTGGGAGTTTCCAGAGGAAAGTCTCTCTCACCTGCTGCTCTGCCTGCTTCCTCTCCTCCGCCTGACTCAGGAGGAAACCTTCAGCCAGGACCATTGCCTGTGAAGTGGTCTCTGCTCCACATTCCCTCACCCAGCTCTCCATCTCCAGCGGAAGGACAGCCAGGAACTGCTCCAAGATCACCAGGTCCAGCATCTGAGCTTTCGTATGACTTTCTGGCTTCAGCCACCAACAGTCAAGGTGGTAGAGTTGGCCACAAGCCTCTTGGGGTCCTTTGGCCTCCTGGGAGCAGAACTGCCTCAACTGCTGGCTCTGCACCTCTGAGCAGAGGGTGTCCTCCTCACCCAGGATCTTCTGCACTGAGTTTTCCCATAATCTCCCACTGCTCCCAGTTTAGAGGGTAGGGCAGCTTCCTGCTTCAGGACCAGCTGAGTCTTGCTCATCCATCTGGGCTCTCATGAAGCCTCCAAGAGATCGGAAGGAATCCTTTCGTTTTCTGCCAAGTTCTGATTGTCCAATTTAGATCCTACAAAGCAAACATATTGGTCTGTTAACAGACTGACACATGGTCAGGAGAAGAGAAATGTTTCCTGAGCAAGCGTGGATGAGTCTTGCCAGGAGCCAGGGCTGGACTGCACCACAGCCCCAACTCTGAACCTTCATTAACAGGAAGAAAGGAAGAAGAAAGAGATGGGAAGCCTCTAGCCCTGGTCTAAGGAAAGTGACCATGCAGAATTGCCTCACTGACAATTTCATGACCCAGAAGGTGGAAGAAACAAGAAGGGGATCATCTCTCTTGGACCTGAGACAGGGACAAAGTGATCAACATAGTGGAAGTACAGTGGTACCTTGGGTTGAGAACTTAATTCGTTCTGGAGGTCCGTTCTTAGCATGAAACTGTTCTTAACCTGAGGTACCACTTTAGCTAATGGGGCCTCCCGACGCGCGATTTCTGTTCTCATCCTGAAGCAAAGTTCTTAACTCGAGGTACTTTCTGGGTTATTGGAATCTGTAACCTGAAGCATCTGTAATCTGAAGTGTCTGTAACCCGAGGTACCACTGTACTGGGAAACCCAGCCAGATGGGCAGTGTGTAAATAAAAAAATATTATTATTATCATAATCATCACCATAATCATGTCCCTCTGAGTTTCATGATTCACAGGCATGGGGAAGCTGAGTAGTCAGACTCGCACTCTGGGCTTTAAAAAGGCCAATTTCAGAAAGCTTAAGGAGCTACTGGGTGAGGTCCCAGGGTAAGAATTACTGAATGGGTCCAAGATGTTTGGGACTTTCTTAAAGGTGAAATATTGAAGGCCAAATGCAAACAATTGCAACAGGAAAGTGTGAGGCATCTATGGAAAACAGTGTGGATGCCCAACAAGGTAATAAAATAAAAAATGATGTGAGGAGCAGCACTCCTTCCTCTGGTTGAAGGAAGGTGAGGACAGGTGACCCCACCTAGGCCCAAAGTCCCGTCCCCCCAACCAGGCCTCAAAACTGTCCCAAATTCCTTTTGTCTTCTAAAAACCCACAGCTAAAGTTTTCCTCTGTTTTTCTCTGCGCTTAGGCAAAACTGTTACATTTTATCAGTACGAGAAGGCTTCAAAAAGCTAATGACTAGGCTCTGTTCAGAGCAGGCCTGGGAACCGAATCTTATCTCACTCTTGGACATGCTGAACCACAAGGCTCCTCGACCCTTTCTTGGGAAGGGTGCCCAGAGTCCACAAGAGTCCCAAGACAGGAGCTTTCTGTTCATGCTCAGAGGACTCCTGAGGGAGGAGAAAGGGGAGGGAACTGGAAGGGGAATATATGCTCTGTGCAAATGACTGTGAACCGGTGCTTGTTTGTGAATGATCACACTTGCTCCTTCTACCAGTTCATGGATGGTAGAACTAAAGCTTTTTCTCCAAAACTATTCCTTGAGTGTCTGTTGACTCCCATCTCCCTTTCCCGGGCGCAATATTTTTCCCACCCGAGGGCAAAGCCTCATAAGGCCACATGGTGAGGGACCAGATTCTCCTCAGAGAGGCTCCATCCAGAGCCCCTTCTCCTCCCTCAGCCCAGGCCTCTCCAGATCCCTCTTTCTGCTTCTATCTCTCCAAAGGAGCCCTGGCTCACTTGAAGGCCTCTTTGGGGAAACTTCGCTTTTCTTTTCTTTTCTTTTTTTTCTTTTTAAATAATATTTTAAATTTTACAAAAAGAAAATTACTATAAAACCACAAACATCAAAACACCAACAAACACCAACATACAAACAAGTAAAAACAGGAAATCAAAACACAGCCAAAAATCAGGAAGAAAAAAAAATATTACAAACCTAAGAAAACTTAAGAAAAATTTAACCTAAAAAAAGAAAAAAGAGCTCTTTTCAAATTCATATCCTTCATAACCTTATTTTCCTGACTTCCACCCGCCTTCCTTTCTTGTATTTCACTTTAAAATTAATTTAGCAAGTTCATTCTTATTAGTTTTATCCTTTAAAGAATTCCTTAACATATTGTATTGTTCAAATTTTCGTCCAATATCTATCCCTTTTTTCATACTCTTATTTATCTTATTCACTAGTACCCCTTTGTTTCATTTCAATGTCCTCAACATTCAAAAATTTTACAATGTTTTTGTAGGTAATTTTTAAACTTCTTCCAATTCTCTTCCACCGACTCTTCTCCCTGGTCTCGGATTCTGCCAGTCATTTCTGCCATTTCCATGTAGTCCATTACTTGCATCTGCCATTCTTCCAAGGTGGGTAGGTCTTGTGTCTTCCAATGCTTTGCGATGAGTATTCTTGCTGCTGCTGTAGCGTACAAAAAGAAAGTTCTGTCCTTCTTTGGCACCAATTGGCCGACCAGGCCCAGGGGAAAGGCCTCTGGTTTCTTCAGAAAAGTATATTTAAATACCTTTTTCATTTCATTATAGATCATCTCCCAGAAAGACTTAATCCTTGGGCACGTCCACCAAAGGTGAAAGAATGTACCTTCAGTTTCTTTACATTTCCAGCATTTCTTGTCGGGCAAATGGTAAATTTTAGCAAGCTTGACTGGGGTCATGTACCACCTATACATCATTTTCATAATATTCTCTCTTAAGGCATTACATGCCGTGAATTTCATACCTGTGGTCCACAACTGTTCCCAGTCAGCAAACATAATATTATGTCCAACATCTTGTGCCCATTTGATCATAGCAGATTTTACCGTTTCATCCACAGTATTCCATTTCAACAGCAAGTTATACATTCTTGACAAATTCTTAGCCTTGGGTTCTAACAATTCAGTTTCTAATTTTGATTTTTCCACCTGGAAGCCAAGCTTTTTATCTAAGTTATAGGCCTCACTTGAAAGTAATGCAGCCAATCTCGCACCTTATCTTTAAGTTTCTCATAACTCTGCAGTTTCTATTTATCACCCTCCTGCTCCAAAATTTCCCCCTACTTTGGCCAATTGGTCTCCATATTAAGTCTTTTCATGGCCTTTGCCTCCATTGGTGATAACAACCTTGTTTGGGGAAGCTTCGCTTTTCATGGCTGATGTTTTACTATGGTTTTTATGTGCTGGAAGCCACCAAGAGTAGCTGGGGAACCCAGCCGGATGGAAGGCGTACAAATGATGTAATAACAATTATAATCATCAACATCCTCATCAATAATTTGCTCTTTTCCCTTCTCTGTCCCTGACTGAAAACTCCCTCAGAAACGGCTCCTTTTCTTTTCCCGCCCAAAGTGCTGGCTCCGCCCCTTTGACTGCTTGCTGGGCAGCCAATCAGAGAGAGAGAGAGAGAGAGAGAGAGAGAGAGAGAGAGAGAGAGAGAGAGAGAGACTCCGGCCCCCTTGTGGCCTTTCAGGGGAACTGCACCCCCACTCCGGCCTGGCTCCGCTGTCAATCACCGGCTCCTCCCGCCTTCACCCAGAGACTTCAGATGGCAGAGGAGGAAAATGACTCTCGAGGAGGCTGAATCTCAGCCCAGCCAGAGGCGCTCCTGACTTGGCGCTTGGGGGGCCACGGGGACTGGTCTCCTGTTCGGTCCTCTTTCCCCTCTGTTCCTGGTTTGGTTTAGACCCCTTCACGAACCAAGAACCCGCATCCTGTACTGACCCGGGCTGCCCAGATCTCGGCCCATTTTGTGCAAAACATGTCTGAATGGAGGGGGGGTTACTTCCCCCTGAAAGGCAGCTGAGGCTTCGCTTGCATCTGGAGGAGCTCTGCCTGAGAGGCGAGGGAAGTTTTTAATCTCTGGTGTTTTATTGCTTTTAAAATATTTTATGGAAGCCGCCCAGAGTGGCTGGGGAAACCCAGCCAGATGCGGGGGATGAATAAATAATAATAATAATAATAATAATAATAAATAATAATAATAATTACAGTGGTACCTCGGGTTAAGAACTTATTTCATTCTGGAGGTCCATTCTTAACCTGAAACTGTTCTTAACCTGAAGTACCACTTTACCTAATGGGGCCGTGATTTCTGTTCTCATCCTGAAGCAAAGTTCTTAACCCGAGGTACTCTTTCTGGCTTGGCGGAGTCTGTAACCTGCAGCGTCTGTAACCCGAGGTACCACTGCATTGTTGTTGTTGTTTTTAGCCGCTCTGAGCCCGGCTTTGGCTGGGGAGGGCGGGATATAAATAAAATGTATTGTTATTATTATTTCATTATGATGATGATGATGATGCTGATGATGAGTCGTGCAAGATAACCCGGCCCCTGAGCCCTCCGGAGGGCCAAGCAGGGAAGCCTCCCCTCGCCGCCTCCTGCCCCCCTGAAGGGGGGTCCCTCTTTGAGCAAGCCCCGCCCGGCATCCCGGGGACCCCGAGGCGCCCCGAGGGGAGAGGAGACTCACCGGAGGAGACAAGAGGGAGTCAGGGAGGGGCTCCGGAAGACCCGCCCCCTTCCTTCCTTTCCTGTCCTCTCTAGGAATGCGGCTCAGCTGCTCTTAACCCTTGGCGCGCCCAGCTGGTCCCTCGGTCTCCTTTGGGGGGAGGAAAAGGCTGGGCCCGAAGCAGGGAGCCGAGAAGGGCCAGAAGAGCCCCCTGCCCGCCCCGGGATGGGCAGGGTGGAGCAAGAATTTATGTGTAGGTTGCGGGGGGGGGTGCCCCTTCAGCAGATCTCATGCACATGCAGCCCACTACCAAAACCAGCACAATCACTTTTGTGACTTGTCCCCACAAAACACTTCATCACAGTTTCTTCCTGTCTCTTCAAAGGGCCTCTGCTGCAGGATACCAAATGTAAGAATTCACTGATAGATGTATCCATGTACTGGCTCACTGGGAAAACTTCAGATACTCATCTAGACCTGGTTACAGATAGGTAGCCGTGTTGGTCTGCCATGGTCAAAACAAAATAAAAAAATTCCTTCCAGTAGCACCTTAAAGACCAACTGAGTTAGTTATAGGCTCATACCTATAACTAACTCAGTTGGTCTTTAAGGTGCTACTGGAAGGAATTTTTTTATTTTGTTTTCATCTAGACCTGTGAGCTCAGCTACTCAGCAGCCCCTCTGCCTGAGGGATAATCCCTAGCATCCTGATACCTGAGTGCCGGACAGGTAGCCATTCCAGAAATAACAAACCCAAAAGGGTGGGATGAACTTGGCTGGGAAACAGGGAAATGTAAATATCTCTTTTGTTCCACTTGATGGGTGTTTGGTGGAGGGCAAGGGGAACCATGGGGCAGGGTCCAGGATGCTCAGATTCCTGCCACCAGACCTTCCCTTTCATGATGTAACCGTGATGTAGGAGTGGTGTAGTTTGGGGGGGTGTAAGATGGGGATTAGCAGCTAATAAAAGTTTGGGGGCTCTTTTGTTCTGGGCTTCCATCTTGTTCCACCTGGTGGCAGGTGGGAGTCCTGTCACAACAGTCTTCAATCAAGACCAAGCCCACTTGCTGCTCTTTTGCTCTGGTATTCCTGGATGGTGTCCTTGTTTTTTTGTCCAAGGGAGCCCTCAGATTTCTCCGTTAACAAGGGCAGGAAGCAGGGCGAGGGTGGCTCTCATCCCGGAAGACGCCGCCTGCTTGGGACTCCTGCTTTGTAGAATACAGGATTGTCCTGAATTTCCATGTAAAATTCAATAGGGAATGATCCAAGAGAGTCTGGGAGAATCTGATGCTGCCAATACCAAGATGAAAGTCTGCCTGATTTGCATGTCCACATGCCTGTCTCAGAGAATGGGAAAGCAGAGCTCTTGAGACAGGATGGCAAATTTGACCTTATAGGCCAGGGGTAGGCAACCTAAGGCCTGCCTGGGGGGCGGATGCAGCCCAATCGCCTTCTCAATCCAGTCTGCAGACCGTCTGGGAATCAGCGTAGAATGTGTCCTTTTATTTAAAATGCATCTCTGAGTTATTTGTGGGGCACAGGAATTTGGTCTTTTTTCTTGTTTCCAAAATATAGTCTGGCCCCCCACATGGTTTGAGGGACGGTGGACCGGCCCATGGCTGAAAAAGGTTGCTGACCCCTGTTATAGGCCTTACTGGAACCTGGTGGGATGAGACTCTTGACTGGAATGTGGGAATTGAGGTGTATAACCTGTTCAAAAGGAACAGGCCAAACAGGAAGGGAGGAGGAGTAGCATTATATATAAAGGATGTGTACACTTGTGAAGAAATCCATGACCTGGAGCCTGAAAATCAGATTGAGAGTATATGGGCAAAAATGGTTGAGAGATACCACAGTGACCTTACAGTGGGGGTCTGTCATAGAGCGTCAAGCCAGACTGAAGACTTGGGTGATGCCTTCCGAGAGCAGATGACCAAACATAAAAAAGGAGAGAGATAGTAGTCCTGGGGGGCTTTGATTTCCCCAGCATCTCTTGGAACTCAGAATCTGCCTCCCTGACAATTTCATTTCCCAACACTAGGATCACCCGAGGCCCTTCTCTATGTCCCCTCTCCCCGAGAGGATCAGAGCAGTGGCGTAGCGTGGTGGGTGCAGGGGGGGCCAGCCGCACCGGGCGCAACATCTGGGGGGGGGTGTGCTCACACTCGCAGCTCTCTGCCCCTACCTGGCTCACTCACTCTAGGGGGCGCAAATTACTTGCCTTGCCCAAGGTGCTGACAACCCACGCTACGCCACTGGTTCAGAGGGTGACAAGAAGAGAACCAGCCTTTTCTGTGGTGGCCCCCTGTCTGTGGTATGCTCACCCCAGGTAGCCTGGCTTGTTAAGCGACCACAGCAGCACCACAAATATATCCTAATATCCTTACCTTCTAAAGTCTCTCTCTCCGTCTCTTACACTTGCTCCTCTTTCTCTCTTTTAATTCCGTTTCCATTCTATTCCTCTCTAGATCAATGTTTTGGTTTGGAATATATATATATATATATATATATATATATATATATATATATATGCTTTCGTAGATTTTCACGGGTACAGGAATGCAGGTTTTGGTGTCCTCGGGTGTCTTCCCGTGTAAAAGTTGGGGTGTCTAGGCGACGTTTCGACGAGGTCTCACTCGTCATCTTCAGGCTGGTGCTTTCGGCTTCTTGTTACTGGAACAGAGCAGGATCTCAGTGTTTGAGTTCCTATAAATACTGTAGAGGGGGTGTGGTGTATAGCCTCCAATGTTCTGGGCAGAGAGGAAGTTCCCAGGCTAGTGTGCCTTTTCTTCTTTTGTTCCTTAATTACTTGAGAGATATCTTGAGTGATTTCTTGAGTGATATCCTGAGTACCACTTAGGTGGGTCATTAGGTGTGGATTAGTTGTTAAAGTCTTTGTGTCTTGACCTCTTGAACTTTGTGAAGAGTTTTCCTGAGAAGATGGCTGTACTGTACTTAGTTGTGCTCTGGCTTGGCTTCGTGTATAGGGGCGAGCTGTGGTTTTGTGGCTTGTGTCAGCCAGATCTGTGTAGGGATTGCAGGGGGGTGCAGCATCCGGAGGTGCCACCATGGATTGGCTACTGGATGGTGTCTGTAATTCATCTGTGGAGAGGGTCTGGGTCAGTCTCAGACCCTCTCCACAGATGAATTACAGACACCATCCAGTAGCCAATCCATGGTGGCACCTCCGGATGCTGCACCCCCCTGCAATCCCCCTGCAATCCCTACACAGATCTGGCTGACAGATCAGGAAAACTCTTCACAAAGTTCAAGAGGTCAAGACACAAAGACTTTAACAACTAATCCACACCTAATGACCCACCTAATGACCCACCTAATGACCCACCTAAGTGGTACTCAGGATATCACTCAAGAAATCACTCAAGATATCTCTCAAGTAATTAAGGAACAAAAGAAGAAAAGGCACACTAGCCTGGGAACTTCCTCTCTGCCCAGAACATTGGAGGCTATACACCACACCCCCTCTACAGTATTTATAGGAACTCAAACACTGAGATCCTGCTCTGTTCCAGTAACAAGAAGCCGAAAGCACCAGCCTGAAGATGACGAGTGAGACCTCGTCGAAACGTCGCCTAGACACCCCAACTTTTACACGGGAAGACACCCGAGGACACCAAAACCTGCATTCCTGTACCCGTGAAAATCTATGAAAGCAAATATATATATATATATATATATATATTTCCATATTCTTGTTACCACCTTTGATGACTCACTTTTTTAGCAACGGCCCTAGAAAGGAAAGAAATTAAATAAAGGTTTTGCTTCCATGTAAATAAATGGCAAGAAAAGCCTTCCGTGCTCACATTTGGACAATTTTGCACAATTAGAAATAAATGGGTGACATTTTTTTCTTTTATGGATCTCCCCACAGGGTAAAAAACCAGAAAGAAATATACCATCCAACTTCTCTCTTTTTAATATTTATATTTTATTGAACATTTTTGGAAGTGAAATGAAGTGGAAAAAGTCAGAAAACGGTCAAAACAAAACAAAGCAAACTGCTTGAAACTGATACTTTGCAATATATAAGTAGTCTGATTATTGTAATAGTATAAAACTATGACCAATTCACTGTGCTTTATAGCAATGCATTCCAAACATCATTCTACTTGTCCGTACACAATCTACATCTAAAAGCAATCTGTTCATATATTGCAAGAGTAGTCCTATCTTCTACCTATTATTCCAAGGGAGTCGCAGATTTATCTTTCCAGTGAATTGTGGCAAGGATTTACTTCTACACCGCTTGGCTGATACCCAGCAGAGGGAACACCTTTCAATAAAACACAGAGCCAAGGGAATAACAGCAAGTCCAGTTAGGGTTAGGGTTTGCAGTCTGCCCTATTTTCCTTTGTATAAGAACAAGCACGAAGGAAGCCTCCCAGCCTGTTCACAGGTCCTTATATGTGAAAAGAGTTGGTCCTGGCAAGTATTAACTGCTCTCAATCTTAACCTGTCAGCTGCTATTTGTCCAGATTTTAATTTGTCTGAATTAGTTTTAAGATGTATTTTAATTAATTGATGCCTGCTTTTATGTATGCTGTGTTATTTATATGATGATAGCTGCTCTGAGCCCGGCTCTGGGCGGGGTACAAAAAAATTAATTATTATTATTATTATTATTATTCAAAGATTTTGAAGTTTGGAGGACTCTCCCACTGCTTGTAGGCCAGGGTTTGCTGTGAATCTTGCCTGATGTGTTTGGGATTCATGTCTCATCTTGGAAGTCCAACAGGCAAAATAGCTATGCAAATAGTGACGATGATTAGCAGAATAGCTCACCATCTGATGATTTAGTTTAGTGTTAGGGCTGAGCGATACTTTCTTTTCAACATTGTGATATATCAGCAGCTACATACCGGTGTATGCTGATATATCATGATGACTGGAATTTATATTGGCTGCTTCTTCCCGCCTTAGGGAAAGAATAAGCAGCCAAGATACATGGTCCAGCTCTACACAGTGAGCTACTCAACGGTAGACCACTGGTGAAACTGCTGCCGCTCCTGAGTCCCTCTGCCTCCAGCACAAGCCAAGAGTGGTGGTGCTTTTGTTTGCAATTATACCTCCAAGTGAAGCTGCCATTGCATTCTGCCCCTCATACCAGTCCTGGGCAATGTATCAATCAATAACCCATTCCTATTTAGTGCAGAAAGCAGCCTGCGTGGATGTTGCTTCCTTGTTATCTTTGGGAAATTATGTGGCTGCATTTTGGGGTGGGAGGAAAAAGATGTAGGGCAGAATCCTAATAAGTTAAAAAGTTGGTTGCTCCTATTGGGTAATCAGCAAGAATAAAAACCTCTCACCAAATAAAACTGTATTTAACTAATTAAAGTCAGGGGTGAAACTTGGGCACAGGAGGACTCCTCCTCCTCCTCCTCAAATCATTACAAAATTCCGGCTCTTTTCACCAATACTTTATCAAGCCCTGACGAAGCCTTCACCTATGTCTTGAAGGTGCAAGATCCCTCAGTTAGAAGATCCATATGCTGCAAAGTTTTGTTAAGTTCTACCATCGCAGATTACGAGCAAGGAATGCTCTCTCATATAAAAAGCCTTCTGCATATAGAACATTTTCAAGTTAGAGACACAATTGCTTTTTAAAAAAATCAGTTGTAGTGCAGCAATGGAGACAGGTTTTTCCTACTGTCTGGGGATAGGCAATCTGTGGTAATATCACAAATTTTATGGTTTTTTTTATAGCATTTCTAAAATCTGTTGCTTTTTAGGGGCTAATTAGCTAACTGCAAACCACTGTGCTAGAGGCTTGGTTGGTTGCAGGCCCGAGGGTGTGGCTCCTGAGAGGAAGCCAGGCTGAACGAGGAAGTGAGCAGAGGAAGGAGTTAGCAACCAGCAGCAAACTTAGCTTATTGCAGCTTCTGGGAGCTCATGAACAGAGCTCACAAACAGGCCTCCCAAACATAGGCATTTGCGAGGGCATTTAATGGGGAGGCCCAGAGTATTGTCCCATGGCATGCATAGGACCAAGAGACATGCAGGGCGAGGGAGCTGCTGCAGTGACCTGCAACACACGTGCCATGCTTGTCTTTCTGCCGGAGAACATACAGTTGTATACCTGCAGCAAGTGCAAACTGGTTGTCTTGCTGGAAGAGAAGGTACAGAAACTTGAGGCCCTCCTAGTTATGCTTTGAGCTACAGGACAACATGCCAAGTTTCTTGATAGAGCGGAGTTGACTGTGATGCAAGAGCAAGACCGATGGGGTGGCCCCAGGCTGGAGGAAGATCGCCCACTGCAAAAGACCAACCCCTGGAGGAATGTGAAACACAAAAGTAGGACAGTCATGAACCACGCTTTGTCACTAGAGCTGCAGAATGGCTTCTATGCTCTCACCTTGGACACCAGTTCTGGACCAGAGGAGCTAGGACAGCAGTTGCCGACCTCAGAATACACCAAGGTGGCTGTGAAAGGTGCAGAGCACAGAATGATTTCTGCCACCCCCCAGAGGTGGAAGAGACAAGAGGAGATAGACTTCCCTGTTTAGGGAAGTTTTTAATGATTGATGTTATAATGTATTTTTACTCTTTTGTTGGAAGCTGCCCAGAGTGGCCGGGGAAACCCAGCCAGATGGGCAGGGTAAAAATAATAAATTGTCACTATTAGCATTATTAGTATTAGTATTATTAGAGGAGTCCTTTTTCATTCTTGACCTAACTCCTTCAGATGCACGGCTACTGATCATGGATGAGTATGCTGATAACCCACTTGCTATCTTCCAAGGAAATGAACTAGGCAACTCCAACAGACAAGAACTCAAGAACAGCACTTGTAGACCATAGAATACTCTAAGGAGGTTTTGGAAGGTATAGCATATCAAACAATTCCTGCCACTGCCCAGAGGAGGAGACGTGGTGGTGATAGGTGACTCCCTACTGAGGGGGGCAAAAGAAGTAGTGTGTAGAGAAAATAGGATGTCCCAGATGGTATGCAAAGATTCACAATGTGACAGAGAAGTTGCCATGTCTTTTAAAGCCAACTGACCACTACTCCTTCCTTCTGATTCATGTGGGTACAAATAATACTAACACGGACAATGTATATCAAGGGACTGTGAGACTCTGGGAGGAAGCTGAAGAGATGTGGGGCACAGGTGGTCTCTTCACCACCAGGCCTTCCTGTTGAAGGTCGGAGCCGGGGAAGAGAAAGGAAAATACTGGACACAAAACAGTTTGAGAGAGTTGGGCATGTTTTGCCTAGAAAAGAGGAGATTAAGAGATGTGATGGCCATCTTCAAATACTATAATTCTCCTTGCTGTGAGTTCTTTGATGGAAAGTGAGAAGTTTCTTCCATTTGAAGCTCTTTCCACATTCTAAGCACTGATATGGTCTCTCCTCACGGTGAATTCTTTGGTGGGAAGTGAGATGTTCCTTCCTACTAAAGCACTTCCCACATTCCACGCATTTGTGTGGGTTCTCCCCTGCATGAATTCTTGAGGTTTGACCTCTGAAAGAAGCTCTTTCCAAATTCCAAGCACTGCTATGGTTTCTCCCCTGTATGAATTCTTTGATGGGAAGTGAGATTTCCTTTCCTACTGAATCTCTTTCCACATTCCAAGCACTGATATGGTTTCTCCCCTGTATGAATTCTTTGATGGCATATGAGCTGAGCTTTCTGCCTGAAGCTCTTTCCACATTCCATGCACTTATAGGGTTTCTCCCCTGTATGAATTCTTTGATGGGAAGTGAGACTAAATCTCCTACTGAAGCTCTTCCCACATTCCAAGCACTGATATGGTTTCTCTCCTGCATGAATACTTCGATGGGCTACCAGCTCTGCCCTCTCACTGAAGCCTTTACCACATTCCAAGCACTCATATGGTTTTCCCCCTGTATGAATTCTTTTATGGTAAGTGAGATTAGACATCCAGGCATAGCTCTTTCCGCATTCCATGCACTTATAGGGTTTCTCCCCTGTATGAATTACTTGATGGGCCATGAGGTGAGCCCTCACACTGAAGCTCTTTCCACATTCCAAGCACGGATGGGGTTTCTCCCCGCTATGTGTTCTTAGATGGGAAGTGAGATTGAAGCTCCTATGGAAGCTCTTTCTGCATTCCCAGCACTGATATGGTTTCTCCCCTGTGTGAATTCTTTGATGGGAAGTGAGACGTTCCTTATGGGTAAAACTCTTTCCACATTCCAAACACTGATACGGTTTCTCCCCGCTGTGAGTTCTTTGATGGCAAGTAAGTTTGGAGATGTGATTGTAGCTCTTTCCACATTCCAAGCACTGATATGGTTTCTCCCCTGCGTGAATTTTCTGATGGAAAATGAGATAGGACCTCTGACAGAAGCTCTTTCCACATTCCAAGCACTGATACGGTTTCTCCCCTGTATGAATTCTGTGATGGTAAGTGAGCTTAGCCCTCTGAGAGAAGCTTTTTCCACATTCCAAGCACTGATATGGTTTCTCCGCTGTATGAATTTTCTGATGGGAAATGAGATTGGACCTCTGACTGAAGCTCTTTCGACATTCGAGGCACTGATATGGTTTCTCCCCTGTATGCATTCTTTGATGGCGAGTGAGATGGGTCCTTTGACTGAAGCTCTTCCCACATTCCAAGCACTGATATGGTTTCTCGCCTGTATGAATTCTTTGATGGGAAGTGAGTGTAGCCCTCACACTGAAGCTCTTCCCACATTCCAAGCATTGATGGGGTTTTCCCCCGCTGTGCTTTCTTTGATGGGAAGTGAGATTACCCTTCCGACTAAAAGTCTTTTGACATTCCAAGCACTGATATTGATTCTTTCCAATGGGATTTATTTCATTGGAAGTGGAATAGGAGCTGTGATTGATGCTCTCTCCAAACTCCAAATATTCATACAACTTCCCCACTGTGTGTAATTTGTCGTGGTCTCCCTTGTTCACAACTTCCAGTCCATCACCACCTGCAAAAATGAGAGATTAGTCTCAGGAAGAAATGGAGCCCCAACTTATTAAACAATGCTAATAAACACTTGTGATAGACAACTAAAGGAGTTAGATTTGAGGTTTTACTACAGGTTTAATGAATGCCTTTTTTGACTGGCATTAAGAGAGAGACATATCGATGGAAACCTGAGATTCAAAAGGCCTGGCACTTTTCAGGATGGATTTTGTTTGGCTTAATGTAATAATAATAATAATAATAATAATAATAATAATAATTTATTTATACCCCACCCATCTGGCTGGGCTTCCCCAGCCACTCTGGGCGGCTTCCCAAAAAATATTGAAATACCATAATACATCAAACATTAGAAGCTTCCCTAAACAGGGCTGCCTTCAGATGTCTGGTAGTTGTTGTTCTCTTTGACATCTGGTGGGAGGGTGTTCCACAGGGCAGGCGCCACCACCGAGAAGGTCCTCTGCCTGGTTCCCTGTAACTTGGCTTCTCGCAGTGAGGGAACCGCCAGAAGGCCCTCGGAGCTGGACCTCAGTGTCCGGGCAGAACGATGGGGGTGGAGACGCTCCTTCAGGTATACAGGACCAAGGCCATTTAGGGCTTTCAAGGTCAGCACCAACACTGAATTGTGCTCGGAAACGTACTGGGAGCCAATGTAGGTCTTTCAAGACCGGTGTTATGTGGTCTCTGCAAATGCTCCCAGTCACCAGTCTAGCTGCCGCGTTCTGGATTAGTTGTAGTTTCTGGGTCACCTTCAAAGGTAGCCCCACGTAGAGCGCATTGCAGTAGTCCAAGCGGGAGATAACCAGAGCATGCACCACTCTGGTGAGACAGTCTGCAGGCAGATAGGGTCTCAGCCTGCGTACCAGATGGAGCTGGTAGACAGCTGCCCTGGACACAGATTTGACCTGTGCCTCCATGGACAGCTGTGAGTCCAAAATGACTCCCAGGCTGCGCACCTGGTCTTTCAGGGGCACAGTTACCCCATTCAGGACCAGGGAATCCTCCACACCTGCCCGCCTCCTGTTCCGCTAAATTGCAAACCACCTGAAAAAGTCTCCTGCTGCTGTTTTCTGCAGATGCAATAGAGGCGGCGAAAAAAGTCTCCTTCGCTGTCGCTATCGCCACTTGGTAGGATTGACGTTGAGCTCTAACCTGTGTCCGGTCAGATTCGGAATGAGTTATCCGCTACTGGCGCTCTAGCCGTCTCAACGATTGTTTCATTGCCCTCAGATCCGTGGAAAACCACGGGGCTGTCCGGGCTCCATGCAATCGGAGAGGGTGCTTCAGAGCCAGACTGTCGATAGCCCTGTTTAACTCCACATTCCAGGGGGCCACCAGGGAATCAGCTGAAAGGCCATCAACATGGGATAAAGCATCCTCTACCACTCTCTGGAAACCATTTGGATCCATTAAGTGGCGGGGGCGGACCATCTGAATCGGTCCCACCTCCCTGCAGAGGGGAAGGGTTGTGGAGAAGTCCAGTTGCACCAGGAAGTGATCAGACCATGGCACTTCTTGCGTTTCGCTTTTACTTAGTGTCAGATCAGCAACATCCATAGAGGTGAACACCAGGTCTAAGGCATGCCCGCGGCTATGAGTTGGGCCAGACTTATTCAGGGACAGCCCCATGGAGGCCATGCTTTCCACAAAGTCCCGAGCAGCCCCTTGTAAGGTCATGTCAGCATGGATGTTAAAATCCCCTAGGACAACCAAGCTAGGTGTCTCCAGGAGAAAATGCGCCACGACCTGAAGCAGCTTGGGCAGGGAATCCTTGGTGCAGCGGGGAGGTCAGTACACCAAAAGGAATCCTGTACTGCCCCTATTGCCCAACTTCCAGAACATGCACTCAGAGAACTGGGTCTTCCCAGTAGGACGCCTGGTGCAAACTAATGACTTCCTAAAAATCACTGCAAACATGACCTGGGTTGCTGTGCGTAAGAGAAATCTGGTGGGCAAGCAGAGGCAAGGACAGGCCCATCTGCTTCATCCAACCAAGTCTCTGTTACACATGCCAGGTCAAGCCCTCCATCCATGATCAAGTCATGGATGGCAGTGATCTTATGAATCATTGACCTGGCATTGCACAGCAGCACCTTCAGGTCGTGTGGGTATCCCTTGCTGATTCCAGTATCCGTCTGGTCTGGTCAGACCTGGAGGCAGGGATAGTCCACAGACAACAACTAAGCCTGCTTCCTCGGTAATGACATGGTCTGGTCTTAGCGTAACTCCTCCTCCTACCCATGATCACTGAGATCGGTTGTCCCAGTGCATCCCCCCCTGTGGAACATGCCCCAGCCATTTTGTTTGCTGGGACCCATTTGCAAGTTCAGTCATCTCTTTGATAAACCAATTAACCTGATAGAAGCAGGTTCATCTTCTGTCCCCATGATGAAGTCTACATTTAAAAAGGCAAGGGCAGCTGAGAGCAGCCTGATCATGGTTTTAAAAGGCAAATGTGGAGGAAGAAAAGAGATTATGATCCAGCAGGAAGCCTTACTGAGAGAGTCCACAATCATACGATTCTCCTCCATGACTTCCTTATGCAGAGCTCTCTGGTCAGGATCCAGCAACGCCCACTCCTCCTCTGTGAAATACACAGCGACATCTTCAAAGCACAGAGGACCCTGAAGGAAAAGGAAAAAGGTCCTCTTCTGAGACAGCATAAAGATTATCTACTACACATTGCTTGATTGTTTTCTGTCCGTTCATTGTTGTGTTGTTTTAATGGGATTACTTTGCTGCACATTCGAATTATAGACACTTACTTGAACATTTTAATTGTCTTCTTTTATTGAGCCCTTTAATGATGGGTGTCAGGGGACTGCCATCGGAACAGGGGAGGGATGCAGGGGGGCCATTGGGCCCCAGAGAGTCTCCAAAACTCCTGAGGAGCAGCGCCTCACCTCGCCAGGTTGGCCAGGAGGGACGCACGCCCCTTCCGTCGGCCAGCTTGCGTAGAGGGGTGAAACATAAGGGGGGAGGAGGAGGCTTGGGGTGTCGAAGTTCTTATGTTGGGGGAGAAACCGGAAGGGGCCACTCCCAGATTCTGCAAGTGACTGAGACAGACATGAACTTTGTAGATCTGCACTGTAAATAGTTTTTACAATAAAACCTGTAAAAGACAGGTTGGAGTCCTGACTGGTTCCTCACGAGCAACCAGCAGCAGCATCTGACAATGGGTATAAATCTTTGTGTGAATGGGTGGAACTCCACATGGTGTTCCTCAAATTATTATTTCTGTGGAAGTATTCCTGTTTGGCAGACAGAACGCTCCCTTCTCTACTCCCGCTGTGTGCTGCTTGGGGGGCGATGGGACCCTCCCTGTGCCCTAAAGCCAACTTCAAGGGGCTCATGGGGGCGCAGAGGGGGGTCTCCAGCAGCTGATGGGGCTACTTAATCCTGACCACTGTTTTTTATGGCTTCAACAACTGCTTAGAAGCCTTTTTTGATCAATATAGAAATATAACTGCAGCTACTGATAAATACAGAGAAATTCAGAAGGATAGTTGAGGTGAGGTGGCTGTACATTCCTTTCAGAACATAAACCTTTTCGAATGGCATTGTCCATCTTTGTTCAGGACAGAGGAGGAGAAATTATTTCTGGCCCAGAGGCTCCCTGGCTGGCCCACTCCTCTGTCTCTTTCTCCAGAAAGCTCTTTCCCCATACCAGATCTGTTTCCACAGCTGCTGCTTCTCCTGCGTTCTCATGAAAAGATGGATGAGGAGGTCTGGGGGGCATCCATCTCTCATCTGCAAGAGACAAAAGTCAATGGCAAGCCATCAGGTCCTGCGTCTCTCAGAAGTTCAGCATAAAAAAATTCCTTCTAGTAGCACCTTAGAGACCAACTAAGTTTGTTATTGGTATGAGCTTTCGTGTGCATGCACACTTCTTCAGATACACTGAAACAGAAGTCTCTTTCAGCAGCCTGTTTCAGTGTATCTGAAGTAGTTTGCATGCACACGAAAGCTCATATCAATAGCAAACTTAATTAGTCTCTAAGGTGCTACTGGAAGGAATTTTTTAATATTGTTTCGCCTATGGCAGACCAACACGGCTACCTACCTGTAACTAGAGATAAGTGCCATAGATGTGCCATGGAAAAGGTCTTGCTTGTTGAGTGCATTTTGACATTGTACCCATTTCAAATTTTTGTTCTTCAAAATACATCTGCCCCCCTTTGGGCTCTTGGCCCCAAGTGCCTCCCCCCCCCCTAAAGATGAACAGAACCCAAAGATTAGTTTCAAGATCCACAGAATGAGAAGAAAGACGAGTTCCTCCTTACCCAGTGGCCTCTCTCTGGCGTCCAACGGAGTCTTTTCTGCCTCACAGGACTCCAGGCCCATTTCCGCAAAGAGACCCTTTCCCTGAAAGAGTAGCAAGGATTTAAAACAGAGAATGGGGAGAAGGATTAGAAAAGGAATGATCGGAGCAGATCTCATCCCTTGCTTCTCCAAAGAGGGCCAGCCGTTAGGAGAGCATCTTGGAAGGCGCCCTGTCTTGCTTGGAGCCCCTTGGGAGGTTCCAGAGGAAAGTCTCTCTCACCTGCTGCTCTGCCTGCTTCCTCTCCTCCGCCTGACTCAGGAGGAAACCTTCGGCCAGGGCTACAGCCTGGGAACTGGTCTCTGCTCCGCATTCCCTCACCCAGCTCTCCATCTCCAGCGGAAGGACAGCCAGGAACTGCTCCAAGATCACCAGGTCCAGCATCTCAGCTTTCGTGTGCCTTTCCGGCTTCAGCCACCGACAGTCGAGGTGGTGGAGTCGGCTGCAAGCCTCTCGGGGTCCTTTGGCCTCCTGGGAGCAGAACTGTCTCAACTGCTGGCTCTGCACCTCTGAGCGGAGGGTGTCCTCCTCACCCAGGATCTTCTGCACTGAGTTTTCCCATAATCCCCCACTGCTCCCAGTTTGGAGGGCAGGGCCTCCTCCTGCTTCAGGGCCAGCTGAGTCTTGCTCATCCATCTGGGCTCTCATGAAGCCTCCAAGGGATCGGAAGGAATCCTTTCGTTTTCTGCCAAGTTCTGATGGTCCAATTTAGAGGTGCTAGCAAATCCTACAAAGCAAACATATTGGTCTGTTATCAGACTGATACATGGTCAGGAGAAGAGAAATGTTTCCTGAGCAAGCGTGGCTGAGTCTTGCTAGGAGCCAGGGCTGGACTGCACCACACCACACTCTGAACTTTCATTAACAGGAAAAAAGGAAGAAGAAAGAGAAGTAAGCCTCTGGCCCTGGTCTAAGGAAAGTGACCATGCAGAATTGCCTCATCGGAAAAGAGGAAGTAACTGAACGCATGGCTTCTTCAAGTGAATCCAGATCTCCAGGACCTGCTGAGCTGCATCCAAGGTACTGAAGGAGCTTGGGGATGTAAGCTCAGAGCCTTCATCTAGAGCTCTGAGGATTCTTGGAGAACAGGAGAGGTTCCTGCAGACTGGAGGGGGGCAGATGTTGTCCCCATCTTCAAAAACAGGAAAAACTACCGACCGGTGAGCTAATGATTGATACCAGGCAACCGGGGAAGGTCCTAGAACAGATAATTAAACCGTCAGTCTGTGAGGACTGAGAAAAGGATGCTGTGATTACTAAGACCCAGCAGGGGTTTCTCCAAAACAAGTCATGCCAGACCCATCTGGCAGCACCCAGATGATGGGCTGGGCTCCCTTTATTAGTGGCATTTCTATCCCACCTTTTTCTCCAAGGATCTCTGGGGGCATCCATATGTCTACCCCTCCTCACTGAGTCCCCACAACAATGGGGCTCCGTTCAAGGCGCTGACATGAGGGGTTCACTTGGACCCCAATCTCTGAGGAGCCTCTGGAGCAGAGCCCACCGCTAAGCACCAACTCATATGTCGCAGACTCATTATCGTTGACCCACCAAATTTCTACCGTTTGCCACAGGCTGTCGGGGGGGGGCGTCTTTTCTGAGGGAAAACCTAGTGATTTGCAGTCTGAGGCAGGAGTTGGTTAAACCAGAAAAGCTTTTTTTTTCTTACACAAAATGTTGGTGAAAGAAGGTTGGGTCAGGAGAGGCATTCTTTCAGGTAGAAGTTAAGTTATTATTAAACTAAACGGAAAAATGTCAAAGGCCTAAACACAGTAGTACAGGCGCAGCTTCTCTCCAGATCGGTTCTTCCACTTGAGGGAGACGTTGAGGAGTGCAAAAGAGGGGGCCAAATGCTTCCTGGCCTTGCTGCTCCTTCCCTAGCAATGGCAGACGTTTCCGTGAAAAGCTTTGGGCGCAGCCTCATTCTTTGCCTCCAGAGAAGGGAGCTTTTCGTCCTGGACCCGGTTCTCTGAGCAATGCCACTGCGGAGGTCTTTCCAAAGAAGATCACTGACCTCGGGGTCCCCTTCTCCTTCGGGAAGACCTCTCCCCTCCAGACGGGAAGGAGACCCTGGTCAGAGCATAGCTGTCAAGCTCCCCTTTTTTGGAGGGAAATTCCCTTATTCCAGCGCCGCTTCCCACTGCTCTCCCGGATTGTTAGATATCCCGTCGACTGTCCCCGGGACAGGGGAGGCTGCTGGTCCCTGAAACTCTGGTTCAGAGGGTCTTCCCCTGGCTTCTCCCTCTCCGGCCCCCGACTCAGCCCCCCATGTGACGCCTGTCTCTCCATCCGTCTGCCTGTCTGTCTGCCTGCCTGCCTTCCCCAGAGGCTCCACCGGCTCTTCCTCTGGCCAGAGACCAGATTCCCCTCAGAGAGGCTCCATCCGGAGCCCCTTCTCCTCCCTCAGCCCAGGCCTCTCCAGATCCCTCTTTCTGCTTCTATCTCTCCAAAGGAGCCCTGGCTCACTTGAAGGCCTCTTTGGGGAAGCTTCACTTTTCAGGGTTGACATTTTACTATGGTTTTATATGTGCTGGAAGCCGCCCAGAGTGGCTGAGGGAGCCCAGCCGGATGGGAGGGGTATAAATGATAAAATAATCATAATCATAATGATCAATAATCTGTTCTTTTCCCTTTTCTGTCCCTGACTAAAAACTCCCTCAGAAACGGCTCCTTTTCTTTTCCCGCCCAAAGTGCTGGCTCCGCCCCTTTGACTGCTTGCTGGGCAGCCAATCAGAGAGAGAGAGAGAGAGAGAGAGAGAGAGAGAGACTCCGGCCCCTGGTGGCCTTTTGGGGGAACTGCACCCCCACTCCGGCCTGGCTCCGCTGTCAATCACCGGCTCCTCCCGCCTTCACCCAGAGACTTCAGATGGCAGGAGGAAAATGACTCTTGAGGAGGCTGAATCTCAGCCCAGCCAGAGGCGCTCCTGACTTGGCGCTTGGGGGGCCACGGGGACTGATCTCACTCACTTCTGTCCTCTTTCCCCTTTGTTCCTGGTTTGGTTTAGACCCATTCACAAACCAAGAGCCCACATGCTGACAACTGGGCTGCCCAGATCTCTGCCCATTTTGGGATGCACAAATGAAACAAGAAGACAGCCTATTTATTTGGGCCTCTTATTCCTAAAGGCAGCCCTGTTTAGGGGAGTTTTTACTCACTAATGTTTTAATGTATTTTTAATCTTTTGTTGGAAGCCGCCCAGAGTGGCTGGGGAAACCCGGCCAGGTGGGTTGGGTATCAATAATAGTTTACTATTATTATTATAAAGGCCAATTTGAAGACCCCGGACCCCGTGGTGCATCTGCCAAGCAGGACCAGAGCCCTTTAAATTATTATTATTCTATTATAAAGCATAAGAAGAAGACCCCGGACCCCGTGGTGCATCTGCCAAGCAGGACCAGAGCCCTTTAAATTATTATTATTCTATTATAAAGCATAAGAAGACGACCCCGGACCCCGTGGTGCATCTGCCAAGCAGGACCAGAGCCCTTTAAATTATTATTATTCTATTATAAAGCATAAGAAGAAGACCCCGGACCCCGTGGTGCATCTGCCAAGCAGGACCAGAGCCCTTTCCAGAGCTACGGCTTCCTCCCCTGAATCCTGGGAACCGTAGTTTGTTCAGGATGCGGTGAGCGGACAGGAGAGCGCCCTCTCCCGCAATTCCTAGGGTGGTGTAACAACCCAGCCTCCTTGCCAGGGGACTTGGGGAACCGGAGCTGGAGCAGAGGGGGCTGTGGAGAGAGGGTCTCCCACTTACTCTCAGCTCTCGGAGGGGGCTGCCTCTTTCACCCCACCTGCACCCTGGGATTGATTTATCACACGTACAGACCACTTTCATCTTCCCAGGATCTCAGGGTGGAATACGTGATTCTCCTGCTCCCTGTTTCACCCGCACAACAACCCTGTGAGGAAGGCGAGGCGAAGAGAGACTGACTGACTCAAGCTCACCCAGGGAGCTTCATGGCTGAGTGGCATGTCCCAGTCTGGCACTCTAACCATTAGGCCGCACTGCCCCTCCTTCCCACCATGGCCTCTCCTCTTGGATCTCCTGCAGAAAGGAGATTCCGACTAAGCCTTGGGAGAAACCGAAGAGCTGCTGGGCCCTGTCACCCCCAGGAGAGATGGCGGCCTCTCCTTCCTTGGAGGTTTCTGAGCAGGAGGTGGGGGGCCGCCTGCAAGGGGGAACTGAGCAGAGATTCCTGCAGCGCAGGGGCTGGACTAGATGTCCCTGGGGTCCCTTCCGAGTCCCCAAGGCTCCTCCTCAGTCTGGGGGTGCAGATCTGAGCATTTGGGGAAGCCCCTGCCATTTAGGGGCCCCGCGGGGTCCTCAGTCCGGCCTCTGGACCAGCCTTTCTCCAGCTGGGCGCCCCCCCCCAGCTAGCCCGGCCAGGGCTCAGGGAGGAGGGGAGTTGTAGTCCAGCCCCAGCTGGGGAAACCCCCTCGCCCCCCCTTGGCCCAGCCCTGCCTGCCCCTCCCCACAAGGGGACCCCCCCCCCGGGGGGAGAGGAGACTCACCGGAGGAGAGCAGAGGGGGGGACAGGGAGGGGCTCCGGAAGACCCGCCTCCCTAGCCGTCCTTTCCCGTCCTCTCTAGGAAGGGGGCGCAGCTGCTCTTCACCCTTGCCTAGCCTTCGGCGCCCAGCTGGTCTCCTCTGGGGGGAGCCGGGGGGCCGGAGGAGGAGCCGAGAAGGGCCAGAGGAGCCCCCTGCCCCCCCCCCCGGGATGGGCAGGGAAAAGGCCGGGAGCCTGGGGGGCCGGGAGGGGCCAGGGCTAAAGAGCAGGCAGGGCCAGAGCTGGCAAGGGATCAGCAGCCTCCCCTGTCCCAGGCACAGTCCATAGTGTAGCCTTATGAGGCTTTGCCCTCGGGTGGGAAAAATATTGCGCCTGGGAAAGGGAAGTGGGAGTCAACAGACACTCAAGGAATAGTTTCGGAGAAAAGGCTTTTATTTCTACCATCCATGAACTGGTAGCAGGCACAAGTGTGACAAGTCACAAAAAGCATGCATGAAATTCACAGTCATGTGCACAAGCATATATAGCCCTTCCCTCCTCCTTTCTCCTCCCTCAGGAGTCCTCTGAGCATGAACAGAAAGCTGTCTTGGGACTCTTGGCCCCCTTCCCAGGAAAGGGGTTTCAAAGTGTTCAGATATGTTTCCATCTCTTGTTCTGGCATGGTTCCCGGACAGAAAGGAAGTTGCAATGTGGTTCTTTAGCAAGGCCAGAAGGCATCAGAAAGGCCTGAGAAACAATGGACTGTGTTCCCTCCCTTTGTTGCAATCTTTTTAGTTACAGCAAGCGGAATGTTTCTGATGCTTAGCTAATGCCTTTTAGCTGCTGAGAAAAATCATTTTGAAAAGCTCAGAGAAGCTTTGAGCCTGCTTTGGTGGGGGGTGACTTCGGGCCTAGGTGAGGTCACCTCTCCTCACCTTCTTTCAATAGGATATCTAACAATCCGGGATAGCAGCGGGAATAAGGGAGCTTCCCGCAAAAACCGCAAGGTTGACAACTATGGACAGGTCGTGGGGCGCAGGGGGTTCTGTGGTCTATAAGCCACTGAGACTTGGGCTGCCCAGCGGAAGGTCTGTGCTTCCAGTCCCCATGACTGAGCTCCCCTTGCTCTGTCCCAGCTCCTGCCAACCTAGCACTTCAAAAGCACACCAGCGCAAGTAGAGAAATAGGTACCACTGTGGTGTTTCTGGGCACTCTGGCAGTTGTCACGGTGTCCTGTTGCACCAGAAGCAGTTCACTCCTGCTGCCTAAAGCTGTCTGCGGACCAACATGGGCTCCCTCGGCCCGAAGCGAGATGGGCTCTGCGCCCCAGTCGCCTTTGCCGGGACCTGACCGTCCAGGGGTCCTTGCCTCACCCAACAGAGGGAGGGAAGGTCCACATGTTGGTGTAAGCAGGAAAAGGGGGGCTGCCTTGGCCTCCCCTTCCCCTTGAGAGCAAGCGCCTCTGGGGCGCAAGAGGGGGGTGCTGGGTCTGCGACTGCCGCTCTCTCTCGCTACCGCTCTCCAACTTCAGCAGGAGCTGTTTATCCAGAGGGGGAAAGAATCCTGGGAGGAGACATGTTACTTATTTACAGTGGTACCTCAGGTTAAGAACTTAATTCGTTCTGGAGGTCCGTTCTTAACCTGAAACTGTTCTTAACCTGAGGTACCACTTTAGCTAATGGGGCCTCCTGCTGCTGCCGTGCCACCAGAACACGATTTCTGTTCTCATCCTGAAGCAAAGTTATTAACCCAAGGTACTATTTCTGGGTTAGCGGAGTCTGTAACCGGAAGCGTCTTTAACCTGAAGTGTCTGTAACACGAGGTACCACTGTATTAAATTTATATACCACCCCATGCCCACAGGCTTTCAGGGCAATTCACAAAATAAAACCAGAATGTAAAACCACAGAATAATCAAAATAAAAACAACAACCACCCGGTAAACCCTCCCCCCAAACACATTTTAAAAAGCCATAGGATGTCAATCAAATCAACCAAAGGCCTAGATAAAAAGGAACATTTTTGCCCGGTGCCTAAAGGTGTGTAACAAAGGCGCTTGGGGGAACTTCCCTGGGGAGAGCATACTTAACATGGGGAGCCACTGCAGAGAAGGTCCCGTTCCTGTGCTGCCACCCTCCGGACCTCTCAAGGAGGAGGGACACGAAGAAGGGCCTCAGAAGATGATCTCAGGGTCCGGGGAGGTTCATATGGAGAGAGGCGGTCCTTGAGGAATTGCGGTCCTGAGCTGTTTAAGGCTTAATAGGAAATGTAAAAGGCTTAATAGGTCAAAACCAGCACACTGAATTGGCAGCCAGTGCAGTCGGACCAGGACTGGTGCAATATACTCAACCTGGCCGCTGAATTCTGCACCAGCTGCAGTTTCCGAACCGTCTTCAGAGGCAGCCCAACGTGTAACGCATTGCAGTAATCCAACCTTGAGGTTGCCAGAGCATATAGACAACAGTAGCTAGGTGATCCCTGTCCAGACCGGGGCACTCTGGGCCACGGAGGCCACCTGAGCCTGGAGCGACAGGAAAGGATCCAGGAGGACCCCCAAGCTATGAAGCTGCTCCTTCAGAGGAAGTGTCACCCCACCAAGAGCAGGCCATCTCCCTAGAATGGCAAACTGAAAATGATGAGGTTAGATCAGTGATGGGCAAGAGACTTTGGCTATAATATACATTTTTTATCATGGGAAAAGTCATGGAATGAGGATTTGAAGTTTACGGCTTGCTGTTCCATTGAAAGAAACCTATATGAAAATGATGTACTGTTGGTATCTAAAACTGAATAAAATTGCAAAAATGTATAGAACCAGCTCAAATTTGTGCTGGAAATGTAAAAGGAAAGAAGGTACCTTTTATCATATGTGGTAGTCCTGTGGAGTGGTAAAAGCGTTCTGGGGAATGATATATACTGAATTAAAGAAAGTGCTTAAGAAAACTTTTGTCATCATCACTTTTAATTTGTATACCGCCTTTCTATCTTACAATACTCAAGGCAGTTTACAAGCTGAAGAAACAGACAAAGAAGAAGTGGCAGAGAGATATTTCTAGATTTGTCTGGCAGGGCAAGAAGCCTCGAATAAAATTTAAGATTTTAACTGATGCTAAAGAAAGAGGGAGATTTGCCCTGCCAGACCTTAAACTTTATTATGAATCAGCCGCATTTTGCTGGCTGAAAGAATGGCTGCTTCTGGAAAACACAGATATTTTGGACTTGAAAGGTTTCAACAATGTATTTGGGTGGCATGCATATCTGTGGTATGACAAGGTCAAAGCACATAAAGCGTTTAAAAACCATATTGTCAGGAAAGCACTATTTAATGTTTGGATAAGATATAAGGACTTGCTGGAAAACAAAACGCCAAGGTGGTTGTCACCAATGGAAGCTAAGGCTCTGAAAAAACTCGGTATGGAGGCAAATTGGCCGAAATATTGGGAAATTTTGGAACAAGAAGGAGATAGATTAAAACTGCAGAGTTTTGACAAACTAAAAAATAAGGTACGACATTGGCTTCATTATTATCAAATAAGGGAGGTTTATAACCTGGATAAGAAAATTGGCTTTCAGGTGGAAAAATCAAAATTGGAAACAGAATCGTTAGATCCTAAAACTAAGAACTTGTCAAGAATGTATAACTTGCTGTTGAAATGGAATACACAGGATGAAATGGTTAAATCCGTTATGATCAAATGGGCACAAGATGTTGGACATAATATTATGTTGGCTGACTGGGAAAAGTTATGGACCACAGGTATGAAGTTTATGGCATGGTCTCGGATTCTGCCAGTCATCTCAGCCAGTTCCATGTAGTCCATCAGCTTCATCTGCCATTCTTCCCGGGTGGGTAGATCTTGTTTTCCAATACTTTGCAATAAGTATTCTTGCTGCTGTTGTGACGTACATAAAGAAAGTTCTATCCTCCTTTAGCACCAATTGGCCGACCATGCCCAAGAGAAAGGCCTTTGATTTCTTCTGGAAGGTATATTTAAATACCTTTTTCATTTCATTATAGATCATCTCCCAAAAGGTCTTAATCTTTGGGCATGTCCACCAAAGGTGAAAGAATGTACCTTCAACCTCTTTACATTTCCAACACTTATTATCGGGCAAGTGATAAATTTTTGCAAGCCTGACTGGTGTCATGTACCACCTGTAAATCATTTTCATTATATTCTCTCTTAGGGCATTACATGCCGTAAATTTCATACCTGTGGTCCATAACTGTTCCCAGTCAGCCATCATAATGTTATGTCCAACATCTTGTGCCCATTTAATCATAACGGATTTAACCGTTTCATCCTGTGTATTCCATTTCAACAGCAAGTTATACATTCTTGACAAATTCTTAGTTTTAGGATCTAACAATTCTGTTTCCAATTTTGATTTTTCCACCTGAAAGCCATGTTCAAATATATAAAAGGATGTCACATAGAGGAGGGAGAAAGGTTGTTTTCTGCTGCTCCAGAGAAGCGGACATGGAGCAATGGTTCTAAACTACAAGAAAGAAGATTCCACCTAAACATTAGGAAGAACTTCCTGACAGTAAGAGCTGTTTGACAGTGGAATTTGCTGCCCAGGAGTGTGGTGGAGTCTCCTTCTTTGGAGGTCTTTAAGCAGAGGCTTGACAACCATATGTCAGGAGTGCTCTGATGGTGTTTCCTGCTTGGCAGGGGGTTGGACTCGATGGCCCTTGTGGTCTCTTCCAACTCTATGATTCTATGATTCTATGAATATAATCAAGCATTTGGAAACCAAGCCATTTAAGGAACGATAGAAGGAGCTGGGTAGGCTTAGGGTGCCAAAGAGGAGACTGAGAGGAGATAGGAGACCCATCTTCAAATACCATGATTCTCCCTGCTGTGAGTTCCTTGATGGTAAGTGAGACTTTTCTTCCATTTGAAGCTTGTTCCACATTCCAAGCACTGATATGGTCTCTCCTCACAGTGAATTGTTTGATGGGAAGTAAGGGTATCCTTCTGACTGAAGCTCTTTCCACATTCCAAGCATTGATATGGTTTCTCCCCTGTATGACTTCTTTGATGGGAAGTGAGACTATTCTGTCGACTAAAGCTCTTCCCACATTCTAAGCACTGATATGGTTTCTCACCTGTATGAATTCTTTCATGTGAAGTAAGGTAATCCTTCCGACTAAAATTCTTTCCACATTCCAAGCACTGATATGGTTTCTCCCCTGTATGAATTCTTTGATGATCTGTGAGCTTAGCTTTCTGCCTGAAGCTCTTTCCACATTCCAAGCACTTATAGGGTTTCTCTCCTGTATGTATTCTTTGATGGGAAGTGAGACTATTTTTGCGATTAAAGCTTTTCCCACATTCTAAGCACTGATGGGGTTTCTCCCCTGTATGACTTCTTTGATGGCCTGTGAGCAAAGCCTTCTGATTGAAGCTCTTCCCACATTCCAAGCACTGATATGGTTTCTCCCCTGTATGAATTCTTTGATGATCTGTGAGCTTAGCTTTCTGCCTGAAGCTCTTTCCACATTCCAAGCACTTATAGGGTTTCCCCCCTGTATGAATACTTTGATGGGATATGAGATGGTCTTTCCGACTGAAGCTCTTCCCACATTCTAAGCACTGATATGGTTTCTCCTCTATATGAATTCTTTGATGGGAAGTGAGTCTATCCTTGCGACTAAAGCTCTTCCCACATTCCAAGCACTGATATGGTTTCTCCCCTGTATGAATAGTTTGATGGGATATGAGATGGTCCTTCCGACTGAAGCTCTTTCCACACTCCAAGCATTTATAGGGTTCATACCTTGTATGCCTTCTTTGATGGCAAGTCAGACTTCTCTTCCTACTGAAGCTCTTCCCACATTCCAAGCACTGATATTGTTTCTCCCCTGTATGAATTATTTGATGATCTGTGAGCTTAGCTTTCTGCCTGAAGCTCTTTCCACATTCCAAGCACTGATATGGTTTCTCCGCTGTATGAATTATTTGATGGGAAGTGAGACCCTGCCTGTGACTAAAGCTCTTTCCACATTCCAAGCACTGATACAGTTTCTCCCCTGTATGAATTCTTTGATGGGAAGTGAAACTCTTTTTCCAGGTGAACTTCTTTCCACATTCGAAGCACTGATACGGTTTCTCCACTGTATGAATTCTTTGATGGGAAGTGAAACTATTCTTGCTAGTGAAGCTCTTCCCACATTCTAAGCACTGATGGGGTATCTCCCCAGTGTGAATTGTTTGATGGGAAGTGAGCTGGCAGCCCCTAACGAAGCCCCTTCCACATTCAAAGCATTTATATGGTTTCTCTCCTCTGTGAATTCTTTCATGTGAAGTAAGGGTATCTCTCCGACTAAAATTCTTTCCACATTCCAAGCACTTGTATGGTTTCTCCCCTGTATGAATTCTTTGATGATCTGTGAGCTTAGCTTTCTGCCGGAAGCTCTTTCCACATTCCAAGCATTTATAGGGTTTCTCCCCTGTATGAATACTTTGATGGGAAGTGAGATGACCCCTCTGACTGAAGCTCTTCCCACACTCCAAGCACTGATATTGTCTCTCCCGACTGTGAATTGCTTGATGATAAGTGAGATGTCTCTTCAGTTTGAAGCTCTTTCCACATTCCAAGCACTTATATGGTTTCTCCCCTGTATGACTTCTTTGATGGGCCTTGAGCACAGCCCTGTGACTGAACCTCTTCCCACATTCCAAACACTGATGGGGTTTCTCCCTGCTGTGAGTTCTTTTAGGGAAAGTGAGAAATGTCTTCTGACGTACCATCTTACCATCTTCCAAGTACCAATAACGATTTTCCCCAATAGGATATATTTTATGGGAAGTAGAATGGGAGCTCAGACTATAACTCTCTCCACACTCCAAATAATTATACAACTTCCCCACTGTGTGAATGTTGTCACGGTTCCCCTTCTTCATAATTTCCAGTCCATCAGCACCTGCATCAAAGAGAGAAACCGATTAGAGCCTCAGGAAGAAATAGAGCCCCAAATTATGGAAGACTGCTAATAAACGTTTGTGATAGATGAAGAACGGAAGGGACTTAGATCTGAGGTCTTACTACAGGGTTCACTGCCCTTGTTGACTCTCATTGACGCACAGATTGATGGGAACCAGAGATTCAAACACCTGGTATCTTCCGGCAAGGATCTTGTTTGGCCTAATCATGGAATCTCCTCCATCTGCAAGGCCAGTTGTCTCTTTGGTCAACCAGAAAGTGACCGAAGCAAAAACAGAAAACCTCACAGAAGCTGCTACTTCTTCTGCCACCACACAGAAAGTTACATTCAAGAAGGTCTGGGCAGCTCAGACCGGCCTGGTCATGGTTTAAAAAGGCATATGTGGGGCAAGAGTATTTGCAGACAGAACAGTAGATTCAAGGTGAGCTGTGGGGAAGGAGAATCCCAGATGCTGTCAAGCGCCATCAAAATATTGCAGGATTCTCACAGGTGGAGGTAGGGGTGTGTGTGTGTGGGTGTGTGTGTGTGTTTGTGTGTGTGTGTATTTCAAAACATATATTATAGTCCAGCAGGAATCCTTACTGAGAGAGTCCACAGTCGCACGATTCTCCTCCATGACTTCCTTATGCAGAGCTCTCTGGTCAGGATCCAGCAACGCCCACTCCTCCTCTGTGAAATACACAGCGACATCTTCAAAGCACAGAGGACCCTGAAGGGAAGGGGAAAAGGTCCTCTTCTGAGACAGCATAAAGATTATTCACTATACATTGCTCAGTTGTTTTTTGTCCATTCCTTGTTGTGTTCTTTTAATGGGATTATTTTGCTGCACCTTTTAGGTATGGATGCCTATTTTAGCATTTCAGTGGATTTATTTTACTGTGCATTCTAATGATGGGTATTAATCTTTGTGTGAATGGGTGGACCTCCGCCTGGTGTTCCTCAAATTATTCTGTCTGTGGAAGTATTCCTGTCTGCCAGACAGAACGCTCCCTTCTCTGCTCCCGCTGTGTGCTGCTTGGGGGGCGATGGGACCCTCCCTCTGCCCTACAGCCAACTTCAAGGGGCTCATGGGGGCACAGAGAGGGGGAGGAGGGGGATTCCCTTGTGCAGCTGATGGGGCTGCTGAGGTGAATCCCGGCCACGGTTTGTTATGGCTTCTCAACTTCTTGGAAGCTTCTCAACTGCTTAGAAGCCTGATTAGATCAATATAGAAATATAACTGCAGCTACTGATAAATCATATAAATAGTGACATTCTGAAGCCCAGTTAAGGAGAGATGGCTGTTCATTCCTGTCAGCACATAAACCTTCTTGAATGGCATTGTCCATCTTTGTTTGGGTCAGAGGCTTTGACAGAAGCCAAGAGGAGGAGAAATTCTTTCCGGCCCAGAGGCTCCCTGGCTGCCCCACTCCTCTGTCTCTTTCCCCACAAAGCTCTTTCCCCATACCAGATCTGTTTCCACAGCTGCTGCTTCTCCTCCGTTCTCATGAAAAGATGGATGAGGAGGTCTGGGGGGCATCCTTCGGTCACCTGCGAGAGACAAAAGTCAAAGGGAAGCCATCAGCTCCTGCGTCTCTCAGAAGTCCAGCATAAAAAAATTCCTTCCAGTAGCACCTTAGAGACCAAGTTACAGATAGGTAGCCGTGTTGGTCTGCCATAGTCAAAATAAAATAAAAAAATTCCTTCCAGTAGCACCTTAAAGACCAACTAAGTTGGTTCTAGGTATGAGCTTTCGTGTACATGCACACTTCTTCAGATACACTGAAACAGAAGTCTCTACAGTCTATGTGGAGAGGGTAACAACGTTCAGATTTTTGGGTTTTGAATTACAAGAGGATCTGTCCTGGAGTGTCAACACAAGGGGGCTTGTGAAGAAGGCGCAGCAGAGACTGTACTTTTTGAGAATCCTAAGGAAAAACCATCTTCCGCAGAAACTGCTGCTTGCCTTCTATCACTGTGCCATTGAGAGTGTGCTCACTTATGGCTTATGTGTGGGGTACGGAAGCTGTACTACCCAGGACAGGATGGGGTTGTGCAGAGTTGTGAAGGCAGCAGAGAGCATTGTTGGCTGCCCACTCTCCACCTTAGAGCAGATTTATGCCACAAGGTGCCATAGGAAGGCACTGGACATAGTAAAAGATCCATCGCATCCTGGTCACTGTCTCTTCGAGCTCCTGCCGTCGGGACGGAGATACAGGACGATGAAAACAAGAACGAGTCGTCTCAAGAACAGCTTCTTCTCCAGAGCGATCTCGGCCCTGAATGGGAAACCTGGACTTTGAAAAACAAAACAAATTCCTTCCAGTAGCACCTTAAAGACCAACTAAGTCAGTTCTTGGTATGAGCTTTTGTGTGCATGCACACTTCTTCAGATACACAGCATGCACACGAAAGCTCATACCAAGAACTGACTTAGTTGGTCTTTAAGGTGCTACTGGAAGGAATTTGTTTTGTTTTGACTATGGCAGACCAACACGGCTACCTATCTGTAACTGGACTTTGAAAGTCATCTAATCTTCCTTGCTGTATTATACTATATTGTTTTAATTAGTGTTTTTATAGTTGTTCTGATTTTGAGTGGAGTGCCCTACCTGGGTGGATGGAGCAGCCAAGTAATTTCGTTGTCCCCGAGAGGGGGCAATGACAATAAAGATATTATTATTATTATTATTATTATTATTATTATTATTATTATTATTATCTTTCAGCAGCCTGTTTCAGTGTATCTGAAGTAGTTTGCATGCACACGAAAGCTCATACCAATAACAAACTTAATTAGTCTCTAAGGTGCTATTGGAAGGAATTTTTTAATATTGTTTCACCTACGGCAGACCAACACAGCTACCTACCTGTAACTAGAGGTTCAGCACTTAGAGATAAGTGCCATAGATGTGCCATGGAAAAGGTCTTGCTTGTTTTTTTATAATAGTTTTTTATTGATTTTCCAACACAGATTATGAACAAAACAACACACACAGAGAAACATACAAAAACATATAAACATGTATGTCAGGGGCTCAGGAGCAGAAGCACAGGGAAGAGGAAATGGAGAGCGAAGGGGAAGAATCTGAGGGCAGCGTAGGAGAAGATGACAGTGGCCCGAGAGATTCCATGAGCCTCTCCAGCGAATCGGAAGATTCACAGAAGGGGGCGCCGGTGGCCAGGTCAAGGGGGGTCCCAAGGGGGACACTCCAGAAGCAAGGGGCCAGCGGGGACTCCCAGAGCAGCAGTTGGAGATCAGGACCAGCTTCCCCACCAGAGCATAGTGGGGGGGAAGAGTCCCAGGTATCGGGGCCAGCGTCTCCTCCAGGAGGGAGAGAAGATGAGTCAGGGCTGACCACGCCTCCATCGGAGAGTCAGGCAACGGAGGGGAGGTCAGTTCCAGCTAGCATCCCGGAAGAGGGAAGCAGTGACAGAAGCAGTGTAACGGTCAGGAGGAAGGTCACTGGGTTGGCGCGAGAGCCAAGTTCAAATGTACAGGCGCGCAGGACAGCAGGGAACGAGGATTGGGAACCAGGTCCTAAAGCCCGTCGGAGGCAGGGGGAGGAGTCAGGGGACTCAGCGTCAGAAGAGTCCAGAAAGGGGAATGCCCCAGCGGACAGGAGGACCCAGAGGAGGAGAGAGCAGAGGAAGAGGTGGAGCAGGGCTAGAGTCTTAAACTGGTGTCAGGGGGGAGGAGATTCAGACGGAACTTCGGCGGTCTAGGATTTAATACTTAGAGCTGTGCGCTACAGCTTTGAAATGGAAACTGAACTTCAATAAAGACTTTTGTATATAACGACGACCTGGCGTTGGTCCTCTGTGAGCTGGGACCTTGGGCAGCTCTGACAGTAAGTTCCGTCTCCATAAAACCTTCGCAGCGTGAGTTGACGCAGCGAGGGGCAAGACTTGGTGTTTTGCGAGCTCACGAAGATCGGGAAGGATGGCTACAGAGGAGAAAATGACAGCCCTGCAAGAAGCAGTCACGAGGCTTTCCATGGAAGTAGCAGCATCCAGAAAGAGAGAGGAGGAAGCAGCCGCGTTCTGCCAGGATCTGCAAACCAGGTTGGAAACTTTGAGCAAGGGGGGGCTGCCAGGTGCCAAGCCGGAGGGGATTGGCCTCGGAAAGAGGGGGGGCAGCCTCGTGTCTCATTTCGATGGGAGCCTGCAGCAGTATCCTAACTTCAGAGCAGACGTAGTGTTCGCGCTCAAGTTGCTTCAGAAAGACTTTAGAGATGAGGAGGAGAAAGTAGGCTTCATACTAACTCATCTGCATGGGGAAGCTAAAGCGTGGCTGCGCAATCTTTGGCGCGACAATGATCCCGCCCTCCAAAATGCAGATGCCTTTATTAAGGCTATGGATGCTTGTTTTCAATCTACAGTGGATGTGGACGTTGCCAGGAGGGAAATGCATGGGCTGAGGCAGGGCAAAGCCACTGTGAGACAATATCACTCCCGCTTTTTTGGTTAATGCGCTGGGATGGGAGAAGCACTCAGCTGCCATCCGAGACCTGTTCCGGGAGGGGCTGAATGGGGCTGTGAAAGATGAAATTGCGAGGGGGGAGAGACCCCAGAGCACTGAGGAAGTCGTCCAAAGAGCGCTGACAATAGGGGTGCGTCTGGAAGAACGCCCTTGGAGCAAGGATGAAGGACGTTTAGGACGCACACCAGCCAGATCACCTCCTTTCTTACCCAGAGAGACAGCGCGCGCCCAGTCCACACCTCCACTGGGAGGGGGAGAAGAGCCGATGGAAATAGGTGGTGCCAGGGCTCAGACAGCAACCAGAGCCCAAACACCAGGAGCAGTCAAGGTGAAGCCTCCTAGAGGGAGCAGGAAGTGTTACATCTGCGACAGTGCACAGCACATGGCCAGAGAGTGTCCCCAGAGGCTCCACAAGCACACTGCAGCCTCAGCAACAGTAAGGGGAGCAGTTCAGCAGGGGGAACAGCTACAGGGAAATGACCAAGCCTGGTTGGAGGCAGAGCCACTGGGGCCCAGCCAGGCGAGTCAGTGAAGCAGTCCCCAGAGATTTTACAGCCCACAGACCCCCTCCCGCCCAAACCAGTGGTGCAACTCACTGCATCACTCCAGCTCCCCAATGGACTCACCATGGAAGTCCCTATTACCATTGACTCTGGTAGTAATGCAGACTTTATAGGAGGGGATTTCGTCAAACAACATCGCATAGCGCTTTTACCGGCCACTATGCCCCTGAACGTCGTCACGGTTGATGGAAGAGAGCTACTGGGAGGACAGGTGGTACAGCAAACACCGCCTATGGTGATGCGAATTGGGAATCACCGCGAAGTCATCAGCTTCAACGTCACTCACCTGTCAGACACACCCATAGTATTGGGCATGAGTTGGCTGGACAGGCACAGCCCGGCATTAGCATGGTACCAGCGTCAACTGACCTTCTGCTCCTCCTACTGCGCAGAACACTGTATCCTGACCAGCCAGGAAGATGAGGGGCAAGAGGATGAACCACAGCTACACTTGGGCATGCTGCAAGCGGTACCCGACAAGTACAAGGCGTTTTTGGAGGTCTTCTGCGAGAAGGAAGCGGACAAGCTGCCTCCCCACAGGCCCTACGACTGCAAGATTGACCTCCTGCCGGGGGCAACACTGCCGACTGGAAAACTGTATTCCATGTCTGAAGATGAACTGCAAGAACTCAGGGAGTTCATAGATCACAACTTGAAGCGGGGATTCATCCAAGAATCCAAAGCAGTGGGGGGCAGTCCAGTGTTTTTTGTGAAGAAAAAAGACACGCCCCAAAAGAGGCTTGTAGTTGATTACAGGGTCATAAATTCGAGGACGAAGCCCACGGCATTCCCCATGCCCAAGATCGACAACCTGCTCGCGACGGTGAGGAAGGGTCGCATCTTCACCAAGTTGGATCTGCGAGGGGCGTACAACCTTATACGCATGAGGGAGGGCGACGAGTGGAAAACAGCCATGTTTACGCCTTTGGGCACCTATGAATACAGAGTTATGCCGTTTGGCTTGCAAAATGGCTCCCACTGTTTCCAAGCCTTCATGCACCACGTGTTAGCGGGACTTCTCTACAAGAAGTGCGTCTGCTTCCTGGACGACATTCTGATCTTCTCGGAATCGCAGGAGGCCCACGAGAAGGACTTCAAGGAAGTTCTGCAGAGACTACGGGAGCACAGACTTTACGCCAAACTGGAGAAGTGCCAGTTCGACATGACGGAGGTGGATTTCCTGGGCTACAAGCTGTCCGACAAGGGACTCGCCATGGACAGCACCAAGGTCCGCTCGGTGTTGGACTGGAAGAGCCCGCGTAATCGGAAGGAGGTCCAGAAGTTTGTCGGCTTCGCCAACTTTTATCGCAAGTTCATCAAGGGGTTCGCGATGCAGACGGCGGCCATCACGGACACCCTCAGCTCCAAGAAGAAGAAATTCATCTGGACGGACCAAGCGGAGCAGTCCTTTCAGAGACTCAAGCGTCTCTTTGAGTCCGAAGAACAGCTGCTACACGTCAACCCCAGCCAACCAATGAGGGTTGAAACGGACGCCTTGGACAGAGCCGTGGGGGCGGTCCTGTTGCAGCAAGATCCGCAAGGGGACTGGAGGCCGTGTGCTTTCTACTCCAGGAAACTCAGCAAGTCGGAGCAGAACTACACCATCTGGGACAGGGAGTTGCTGGCCATTCATGCAGCCTTCAAGGCGTGGCAGCACTTCCTCATCGGAGCCAAACACACGGTGCAGGTCCGCACGGACCATAAGAACCTGGAGTACTGGCGCACAGCGCGGTTCCTGAACCAGAGACACATCCGCTGGGCGGAGTTCTTTGCGGATTTTAACTTCCGGATAGAATACATCCCGGGAGACAACAACGTCATGGCGGATGCGCTATCCAGGAAGCCGCAGTATCTCGAGGAAGCGGCACCGGTGGCGGCCAAACACATTTTCGCACCGAAAGCGTGGGCATGCGCTTCAGCCACCGTGGACCTGGATGCGGTATGTCGCGCGCTGCAGGCGGATTCCTTCGCACAATCCAAGATGGAGGAGGTGCGAAGAGGCACAGCGAAGGACGACGAGTTCCAGATACGCGACGGACTGCTCATCCGCAAAGGAGCCCTCTACGTGCCGGGAGACGAACTCCGCACGAAAGTACTGCAGCAGTTACACGATGCGCCCAGCGCCGGGCACTTCGGCAAGGACAAGACGGCGGACTTAGTAGCCAGAGATTTTTGGTGGCCCAAGATGAGGGGAGAAGTCGCAGAGTACGTTACTAGGTGTGACACATGCCAAAGGGCCAAGCCAGTACACAGGCCGCCGGCGGGACTGCTGGAACCGCTACAAACGCCGCTCGAACCGTGGGAGAGAGTGGCTCTGGACTTTGTCACAGATCTGCCCAGCTCGTGGGGCAAAACGGCAGTACTCGTGGTCGTAGACATGTTCACCAAGATGGCGCACTTCATTCCTTGCGCGAAGGTGGCCACGGCGGAACAGACCGCCAAACTGTTCATAGACCACGTGTTCAAAGTGCACGGCTTACCGCGGTCCATCCTGTCCGACCGGGGTCGCCAGTTCATCTCGAACTTCTGGCAGAAGCTGCTGGGCATCCTGAACGTCAAGATCAACTTAGCGTCGGCACTACACCCGCAGACCAACGGACAAGCGGAGAGGGTCAACGCCATCATGCAGCAGTACCTGAGATGCTACGCGAATCAACAGCCATCGACCTGGGTGGACTACCTACCGCTGGCCGAGTTTGCCTACAACAACACGAAGCACGTGTCCACGGGGGTGACACCGTTCTTCGCCAATAATGGGCGGCATCCCAGAACCTTCCCGGGATTAGAAAGAGTGGGGGAGGGGGAGCCACAGGGAGCAGAGGCCTTGGCAGCGGAGTTACAGGAGGTCCAAGAGTAACTCCGACGGCAGTTGGAGCTAGCAAAACACGCCTACAAGATGCAGGCAGACAGACACAGGAGAGTTGGGGAAGACATCCAGGTGGGGGACTGGGTCTGGTTAGCAGCCCAGGCAGTGCCGGCCAGATCGTTAGCTAAGAAGAAGCTCGGACACAAGCAGCTAGGGCCTTACCAAGTCGAGGCACAGATCAATCCAGTAGCCTTCCGGCTGACACTCCCGGAGGGTTCCAGAATGCATCCGGTCTTTCATAGATCAGTGCTCACACCCTACAAGGCACCCCACAGGTTTCAGGCGCCAGGGACCACACCAGGCCCGCTCAGCGAGGCGCCCACGAAGGGGGGGTCACCGAGAGCAGAGCCACTCAACGAGGTCACAGAGATTTTAGACTTGAGATGGGGGGAAGAGGGGGTTGAATATCTCCTAGCCAGGGAAGGTACCCCGGCAAGCGACAACAGGTGGGTTCCTTACTATGCGGTGGAGGAGCACTACCTCAAAGACGAGTTTCATGCACTCTTCCCACACAGACCCATGCCGGCAGATTATTTCGATGAATATCTTTTCACACCCACACTCTCAGCCAGCACGTTCCAGGGGTTCTCATCAGCTGAGGAAAAGGCGCCAGAGACTACCTCCCCAGAGGGATCAATCTCAGGGTTTGGCACAGACCGCTCTTATTGGTGGGAAGATCAACCGGAGGTGGGGTGGAGCAGGGAACTGCCAGGAGGGCCCTTGCACGCAACATCACCCGAGGCAACAGGGGGAGAGGGGGACATGGACGTGTTGGGGGAGCATCCTGGGCTCGAGCACACCTGCAGAGAAATGGAAGCAGAGGAGATCGACGTCGACGAGCCCGTCACGGACTGGCAGGATCCAGCCGGCTGGCTGCACACCAGGGGGGATGAACTGTATCCTGCACTCACCCCCACAACACTGGAGCACCCGGAACCCACACCAGAAGAGGGAGAGGGGGGAAGGGGGGGCTTCGAGGGGGGGATGGATGTCAGGGGCTCAGGAGCAGAAGCACAGGGAAGAGAGGAAATGGAGGGTGAAGGGGAAGAATCTGAGGGCAGCGTAGGAGATGACAGTGGCCCGAGAGATTCCATGAGCCTCTCCAGCGAATCGGAAGATTCACAGAAGGGGGCGCCGGTGGCCAGGTCAAGGGGGGTCCCAAGGGGGACACTCCAGAAGCAAGGGGCCAGCGGGGACTCCCAGAGCAGCAGTTGGAGATCAGGACCAGCTTCCCCACCAGAGCATAGTGGGGGGGAAGAGTCCCAGGTATCGGGGCCAGCGTCTCCTCCAGGAGGGAGAGAAGATGAGTCAGGGCTGACCACGCCTCCATCGGAGAGTCAGGCAACGGAGGGGAGGTCAGTTCCAGCTAGCATCCCGGAAGAGGGAAGCAGTGACAGAAGCAGTGTAACGGTCAGGAGGAAGGTCACTGGTTTGGCGCGAGAGCCAAGTTCAAATGTACAGGCGCGCGGGACAGCAGGGAACAAGGATTGGGAACCAGGTCCTAAAGCCCGTCGGAGGCAGGGGGAGGAGTCAGGGGACTCAGCGTCAGAAGAGTCCAGAAAGGGGAATGCCCCAGCGGACAGGAGGACCCAGAGGAGGAGAGAGCAGAGGAAGAGGCGGAGCAGGGCTAGAGTCTTAAACTGGTGTCAGGGGGGAGGAGATTCAGACGGAGCTTCAGCGGTCTAGGATTTAAGACGTAGAGCTGCGCGCTACGGCTTTGAAATGGAAACTGAACTTCCATAAAGACTTTTGTATATAACGACGACCTGGCGTTGGTCCTCTGTGAGCTGGGACCTTGGGCAGCTCTGACAATGTATAATTTCAAAATCTCTTTTTCATTAACCTTACTTCCCGGACTTCCCCTTACCTCCCCTTTTCTGCATCCTGTTTTAAACTTTTTTCCAACAACTCCTCACGTCAATCAAATAATAACATTTTCTTATTTTAATTTCATTCTCATACTTATTCGGTTACGGCTGTAATTCTATATTTTCCTTTCCCTTGACATTTTAGTCCTCATTAATTTTGCAATAGTTCTTAAGATATACTTTAAATTTCTTCCAATCTTCTTCCACCGTCTCTTTTTCTTGATCACGGATTCTGCCAGTCATCTCCGCCAATCCCATATAGTCAATCACCTCCGCCTGCCATTCTTCCAGCGTAGGTAGTTCTTGTGTCTTCCAATACTTTGCTAAGAGAATCCTTGCTGCTGTAGTAGCGTACATAAAAAACGTTTTATCCTTCCTTGACACCAGTTGGCCGACCATGCCCAGGAGAAATGCCTCTGGTTTCTTATGAAAGGTACATTTAAGTACCTTCTTAATTTCATTATAGATCATTTCCCAGAAGGCCTTAATCCTCGGGCAAGTCCACCAAAGGTGATAGAAGGTACCTTCAGTCACATTGCATTTCCAGCATTTATTGTTGGGCAAATGATAATTTTTTGCAAGCTTGACCGGGGTCATGTACCACCTGTAAATCATTTTCATAATATTTTCTCTTAAGGCGTTACATGCCGTGAATTTTATACCGGTGGTCCATAACTGTTCCCAGTCAGCAAACATAATGTCATAACCAAAGTCTTGTGCCCACTTAATCATAGCTGATTTAACTGTCTCATCTAATGTATTCCACTTCAACAGCAAGTTATACATTCTTGATAGATTCTTAGTATTGGGTTCTAACAGTTCTGTTTCTAGTTTTGATCTCTCCAGCTGGAAGCCAATTTTCCTGTCTTGTTTAAACACCTCCATTATTTGATAATAGTGAAGCCAATCTCTTACTTTAAACTTCAATTTCTCGAAACTCTGTAATTTAATTTTCCCACCATCTTGCTCTAAAATTTCGTCATATCTTGGCCATTTAGATTCCATATTAAGTTTTTTCACCTCCTTAGCTTCCATTGGTGACAGCCACCTAGGGGTTTTATTTTCCAGCAAATCCTTATATTGAATCCAAACATTATATAATGCTTTCCTAACGATATGGTTTTTAAATCCTTTATGAATTTTAACCTTGTCATACCATATATATGCATGCCAACCGAATCTATTATCAAACCCTTCCAAATCCAAAATGTCCGTATTCTCAAGAAGTAGCCAATCTTTCAACCAGCAGAAAGCTGCCGATTCATAGTAAAGTCTTAAGTCCGGCAGGGCAAACCCCCCTCTATCTTTTGCATCAGTTAATATCTTAAATTTTATTCTGGGCTTTTTACCCTGCCAGACAAATTTAGATATATCTTTCTGCCACTTCTTGAAACAGTCCATTCTGTCCACAACCTGTAAAGTCTGAAACAAAAATAGCATTCTAGGCAATACATTCATCTTAATAACAGCAATTCGGCCTAACAAGGAAAGTTTCAAATTTGACCATATTTCTAGATCTTTCTTTACTTCTGTCCAACATTTATCATAGTTGTCTTTAAATAGATTCACATTCTTAGATGTCATGTTGATCCCTAAATATTTCACTTTCTTAGCCACCATTAATCCTGTCTCACTTTGGAACCTCTCTTTTTCTGCAATTGTTAGGTTTTTCTCCAAGACTTTAGTTTTTTGCTTATTCAGCTTGAATCCTGCTACCTGACCAAAAACTTGAATTAATTCTAGATCAGGAGATTATTAAGAAGGCCCCAAAAACTCTGAAGGATTATTTCGAGATAAATATGAACACTACGGTGGAAAAAAGAACTATCTGGGACGCAAGCAAAGCTGTGATGAGGGGGTTCTTGATACAACAGAACGCCGTAAAGAAAAGGACACAAAATGAAAGGAAAGATAAGATCTTGCAGAAAATTAAAGAATTGGAGAAGAAATTAAGATCAAATCCGAAGTCACAGCCGATTCTGAGAGAAATTAAACTATACCAAGCACAATATTCTAAATTGATAAACCAGGAAGTAGAATGGAAGATTAAATTAATGAAACAAAAAACTTTTGAATCGGCGAATAAATGTGGGAAACTGCTTGCTTGGCAGTTGAAGAAGAGACAGAAATTAAATACAGTTACAAATCTAGAAATTGAAGGAAGAAACATTCAGAACCCCATGGAAATTAGAAAGTGCTTCCAGAGATACTTCAAAAAATTATACACTCAAGGGCCGCAAGATGAGGCTGAGATTAAACAATTTTTGGAAAGAAATGGACTAACAAAGTTGTCACAAAAAAACAGATTAATCCTGAACAACAAAATAACACAACAAGAGATTGAACAAGCCATTCAGAACATGCAACTGGGCAAATCTCCAGGGCCAGATGGCTTGACTTCCAAGTATTATAAGACATTAAAAGACTATCTGATGGAGGTCAATGATGGAGGTCTGTAATGAAATTATGGAAGGGAAGAAGGCGCCGGAATCGTGGAAGGAAGCCTTTATCACATTGATACCAAAATCTGAAACTGAAAAGACACAACTCAAAAACTATCGTCCCATCTCCCTTCTGAATGTGGATTACAAAATATTTGCAGACATTTTGGCAAGTAGATTTAAAAGAGTTCTTAATGAAGTAATTCATAAAGACCAGGCAGGCTTTCTCCCAGGTAGACATATGTTTGCCAATACTAGGAACATTATTGACATTTTGGAACTTTTGCAAACAGACATAAATACAAAAGCAGTGTTAATTTTTATAGATGCGGAGAAGGCCTTTGATAATATTTCTTGGAAATTTATGAAGGGAAATTTGAAAGAAATGGGAGTGGGACGGGGGTTTGAGAATGGGATTGATGCAATATATTCAGAACAAAAGGCTAAATTGATAGTTAACAATGTGGTTACAGAAGAGTTCAAAATTGAAAAAGGAACACAAGGCTGCCCGATTTCCCCTCTGTTATTTATCTCGGTTCTGGAGGTGCTCTTGAACATGATCAGAGGGGACCGGTTGGTGGAAGGGATTCAGGTCGGAGCGAAACAATACAAACTTAAAGCTTTTGCAGATGACCTAGTTTTGACCCTGCAGGAGCCAGAATCTAGTACGAAAAGAGTATTACAATTGATTCAGGACTTTGGTCGGGTGGCGGGATTTAAATTAAACAAACAGAAAACCAAGGTGCTGGGAAAAAATTTGACAGATATAGAGTCAGAACGGTTTCAGAGAGAAACAGAACTAACTATGGTTAAAAAGGTAAAGTACCTAGGGGTAAACATAACAGCAAAAAACCTGAGTCTATTCAAGGATAACTATGAAAAATGTTGGTCTGAAATTAAGAGAGACTTGGATAGTTGGACAAAATTGAAGCTTTCTTTGTTAGGCCGAATTGCTGCTATTAAGATGAATGTATTGCCAAAAATGTTGTTTTTGTTTCAAACATTACAGATTGTGGACAAAACGGAGTGCTTCCGGAAGTGGCAGAAAGATATATCTAAATTTGTCTGGCAGGGCAAAAAGCCCAGAATTAAGTTTAAGATATTAACAGATGCGAAAGAAAGAGGGGGCTTTGCCCTGCCGGACTTAAAGTTGTACTATGAAGCCGCAGCTTTCTGCTGGCTAAAAGACTGGCTACTTCTCGAAGACACTGACGTACTGGACCTGGAAGGTTTTAACAATGCTTTTGGTTGGCATGCATACTTATGGTATGACAAAGTTAAGATCAATAAGGCCTTTAAGAACCATATTGTCAGGAAAGCAGTGTTTAATGTCTGGACAAAATATAAAGACTTATTGGAAAATAAAACCCCAAGGTGGCTTTCACCTCTGGAGGCTAAGGCCCGAAAAAGACCCAATATGGAGGCCAAATGGCCAAAATATTGGGAAATATTAGAAAAAGATGGAGACAATTGGAAATTGCAGAGTTTGGAGAAAATGAAGGATAAGGTGCGAGACTGGTTACACTATGCTCAGATTAAAGAAGTTTTTAAAAATGATAAAAAGTTAGGGTTCCAGGTGGAGAAATCGAAGTTAGAAACAGAATTGTTAGAACCAAAGACCAAGGTACTATCTAGAATGTATAACTTGCTGCTAAAATGGAATACACAAGACGAAATGGTTAAATCGGCTATGATAAAATGGGCACAGGACATTGGGCATAACATTATGTTTGAGGACTGGGAAAGGTTGTGGACCACTGGGTTGAACTTCACCGCATGTAATGCTCTGAAGGAAAATGTAATGAAAATGATATATAGATGGTACATGACCCCAGTTAAACTTGCCAAAATATACCATTCGTCTGATAATAAATGTTGGAAATGTAAAGAAAATGAAGGAACATTCTTTCACCTCTGGTGGACATGCCCTAAGGTGAAGGTCTTCTGGGAAATGATATATAATGAGCTGAAAAAGGTATTTAAGTATACCTTCACTAAGAAACCAGAGGCCTTCCTTCTGGGTATTGTCGGCCAGAAGGTGTTAAAGAAGGACCGAACATTTTTTATGTATGCAACAACGGCAGCAAGGATTCTCATCGCAAAAAACTGGAAAACTCAAGATCTACCCACACTGGAAGAGTGGCAGATGCAGCTGATGGACTATATGCAACTGGCCGAGATGACTGGCAGAATCCGTGATCTGGGAGAAGAGAAGATGGAGGAAGACTGGGAGAAATTCAAGATGTATCTACAAAAACATTGTAATTTGGTTGAATGTTAAGAAGGATGCTAGATTATAAAAAACTGGCCACCACTAAATTAGATTTAAATTTGATGATAAGTGAGACTAAAGAAAATATAAAATTTTTTGGAAGAAGTGCTAGATTATATTTGAATGAGTGGACATGAGATTGTAAATAAGTTGATAATTTGTTTGGAAAAAATTTTTAACGATGTAAATGGGAGCGGGAGACGTGAGGGAGTCCAAAGAAGTGATGAAATTGTTGTGATAGAAGTAAGATCGTTTATTATTTGTGCATTTATATTTAAAAACTTTAATAAATATTTATTAAAAAAAACAACACAAAAACTTGAATTAATTCTAAAACTCTTTTCGTACTAGTGTCTGGCTCTTGTAAGGTCAATACTAAATCATCTGCAAAAGCCCTCAATTTGTATTGTTTAGCTCCGACCTGAATTCCTTTAACCAGCTGGTCCCCCCTGATCATATTTAACAAAACCTCCAAGACAGATATAAAAAGTAATGGGGATATTGGGCACCCCTGTCGTGTCCCTTTTTCTATAGAAAGTTCTTCACTAACCACATTGTTTACAATTAACTTTGCTTTTTGTTCAGAATATATTGCACCTATACCATTTTCAAAACCTTGACCTACCCCCATCCCATGGAGATTCTTCTTCATGAAACTCCAAGAAATATTGTCAAAGGCTTTCTCCGCATCCACAAATATTAATACTGCCTTCGTATTAATGTTAACTTCTAGCAATTCCATAATGTCTATTATATTTCTCACATTATCTGACAAATGTCTCCCTGGGAGAAAGCCCGCCTGGTCCTTATGAATCTCTTCCACCAACACCTTCTTCAGTCTTTTTGCTAAAATGTCAGCAAATATTTTGTAATCCACATTAAGTAATGATATAGGGCGGTAGTTCTTAATCTGGTTCTTTTCAGTCTCAGTTTTTGGTATAAGCGTAATAAATGCTTCTTTCCACGATTCAGGTGCCTTTTCCCCCTCTAAAATTTCGTTACAAACCTCCTTCAGTGGTTGTACTAACCATTCCTTCAAAGCTTTGTAATATCTGGAAGTCAATCCATCTGGTCTTGGAGATTTCCCCAGTTGCATATTTTGAATGGCACCCTCTATTTCTTGTTCTGTTATTTTCTCATTCAAGACCATTGTACTTTGTTGTGAATTTTTTTGTAATCCATATTTCTTAAGAAAATCATCTATTTCTCCTTCTTTCTCTGGCCCTCGTGCATACAGTCTCCTGAACTAACACTGAAAACAATTACTAATCTCATTTGGTTTATAAATGTTCTTTCCTTCCACTTCCAAATTTGTAACTGTGTTCAGTTTTTGTCTCTTCTTCAGTTGCCATGCTAGAAGTTTCCCACATTTGTCTGCTGATTCAAATGTCCTTTGTCTCATTTGTTTAATTTTCCATTCTATCTCTTGATTCATCAATTCCATATACTGCAACTGGTAAAATTTAATTTCTCTCAAAATCTCATGGGACTTTGGTTTTGACCTGAGTTTCTTTTCACCTTCTTTTATCTTTTCCAAAATCTCATCTTTCTTCTCATTTTGTTTTTTCCTCTTTAAGGAGTTCTGTTGTATTAGGAAACCTCGCATCACGGCCTTACTTGTGTCCCAAATTACTCTTTTCTCCACCTCTGTCTTCAGATTTATCTCGAAGTAGTCTTTCAGAGTTTTTTGGGCCTTTTTAAGGATCTCATCGTCTCTAAATAGGGTGTCATTCATTCCCCATCAGAAGGAACCAGCTGTTGTTAATTTCATCGCCATCTTTAGGGCATTATGGTCGGAGCAAGTCTTTGAGCAGATTTCTACTTTTTTTATCTTTGGAGCCATCCCACTAGTAACCCATATTTGATCAATTCTTGTCCATGTCATTTTTGCTTCCGAGAAGAAGGTTCCCTCTCTCTCAAGAGGGTTCCTTGTTCTCCAGATATCGATCAAGTCCATATTTTCAGTCATTTCAAATAAAGTCTTTGGTAATCTCCCATCTTTAGAGACCACCTGTCTTTGTGCTTTATCCATGTTTGTGGAAACCACGCCATTCATATCTCCCATCATAATTACATTATAGTCCAAATAATCCATTAGAGTCTCGTGCAACTTCTTAAAAAATTCTGCCTTCCCTTCATTCGGTGCATAGATTCCAACTGTCAGATATTTTTCCCCTTGGACCTGTATTTCAATTGCCAGGAATCTTCCTTGTTCATCTTTAAAAATCAACTTTGGGGCCAGCTTTTCCTTTGCATAAATCACCACTCCTCTTTTCTTTACTTTATCTGATGAAATAAATTCCTGTCCTAATCTTTTATTTATAAGCAATTTTCTATGTGCCTTAGTCACGTGGGTTTCTTGTAGACAAATCAGATCCAATTGTTCTCTTTTCAAAATATGAAAAACCTCACGCCTTTTTCTGGGAAGGTTCAGTCCATTACAGTTCCAACTTAGAAGAAAACTTCTAAGAAAAGGTCTTGCTTGTTGAGTGCATTTTGACATTGTACCCATTTCAAATTTTTGTTCTTCAAAATACATCTGCCCCCCTTTGGGCTCTTGGCCCCAAGTGCCTCCCCCCCCCCAAAGATGAACAGAACCCAAAGATTAGTTTCAAGATCCACAGAATGAGAAGAAAGACGAGTTCCTCCTTACCCAGTGGCCTCCCTCTGGTGTCCAACAGAGTCTTTTCTGCCTCACAGGAATCCAGGCCCATTTCCGCAAAGAGACCCTTTCCCTGAAAGAGTAGCAAGGATTTAAAACAGAGAATGGGGAGAAGGATTAGAAAAGGAATGATCGGAGCAGATCTCATCCCTTGCTTCTCCAAAGAGGGGCAGCCGTTAGGAGAGCATCTTGGAAGGCGCCCTGTCTTGCTTGGAGCCCCTTGTGAGTTTCCAGAGGAAAGTCTCTCTCACCTGCTGCTCTGCCTGCTTTCTCTCCTCCGCCTGACTCAGGAGGAAACCTTCGGCCAGGGCTACAGCCTGGGAACTGGTCTCTGCTCCGCATTCCCTCACCCAGCTCTCCATCTCCAGCGGAAGGACAGCCAGGAACTGCTCCAAGATCACCAGGTCCAGCATCTCAGCTTTGGTATGACTTCCTGGCTTCAGCCACCGACAGTCGAGGTGGTGGAGTCGTCCGCAAGCCTCTCGGGGTCCTTTGGCCTCCTGAGAGCCAGACTGCGTCAACTGCTGGCTCTGCACCTCTGAGCGGAGGGTGTCCTCCTCACCTGGGATCTTCTGCTCTGAATTTCCCCCAAATCTCCCACTGCTCCCAGTTTGGGGGGCAGGGCCTCCTCCTGCTTCAGGGCCAGCTGAGTCTTGCTCATCCATCTGGGCTCTCATGAAGCCTCCAAGAGATCGGAAGGAATCCTTTCGCTTTCTGCCAAGTTCTGATGGTCCAATTTAGAGGTGCTAGCAAATCCTACAAAGCAAACATATTGGTCTGTTATCAGACTGATACATGGTCAGGAGAAGAGAAATGTTTCCTGAGCAAGCGTGGATGAGTCTTGCCAGGAGCCAGGGCTGGACTGCACCACAGCCCCGACTCTGAACTTTCATTAACAGGAAAAAAAAGTAAGAAGAAAGAGAAGTAAGCCTCTGGCCCTGGTCTAAGGAAAGTGACCATGCAGAATTGCCTCACTGACAATTTCATGACCCAGAAGGTGGAAGAAACAAGAAGGGGATCATCTATCTTGGACCTAGTCCTCAATAACAGATGGGAACTGATCAACCAAGTGGAAGTACTGGGAAACTCAGAAGTGATCATGTCCTCTTGAGGTCTCCTGAGACAGAGGGAAACGAAAGCTGAGTGTAGTCAGGAATTCACTTTAAGGTGGGCAATTTAAAAAGACTTAAGGAGATACTGGGGGAGATCCTATGTTCTGAAATACTGAAATAAATGGGAGCTTCTTCAAGGTGAAATATTGAAGGCCCAAATGCAGGCAGTGCCAACAGGAAAGAAAAGTGAGAGGCATCTAGGGAAAACAGTGTGGCTGCATAAGGAAAGTGATGCCCAACCTAGTGATAAAAGAATAAATGATGTAAGGAGGGAGCTGAAGTCCAGGATCGGAAAAGAGGAAGTAACTGAACGCATGGCTTCTTCAAGTGAATTCAGATCTCCAGGACCTGCTGAGCTGCATCCAAGGTACTGAAGGAGCTTGGGGATGTAAGCTCAGAGCCTTCACCTAGAGCTCTGAGGATTCTTGGAGAACAGGTGAGGTTCCTGCAGACTGGAGGGGGGCAAATGTTGTCCCCATCTTCAAAAACAGGAAAAACTACCGACCGGTGAGCTAATGATTGATACCAGGCAACCGGGGAAGGTCCTAGAACAGATAATTAAACCGTCAGTCTGTGAGGACTGAGAAAAGGATGCTGTGATTACTAAGACCCAGCACAGGTTTCTCGAAAACAAGTCATGCCAGACCCATCTGGCAGCACCCAGATGATGGGCTGGGCTCCCTTTCTTTATTAATGGCATTTCTATCCCACCTTTTCCTTCAAGGATCTCCGGGGGCATCCATGCGTCTACCCCTCCTCACTGAGTCCCCACAACAATGGGGCTCCGTTCAAGGTGCTGACATGAGGGGTTCACTTGGACCCCAATCTATGAAGAGCCTCTGGAGCAGAGCCCACCGCTAAGCACCAACTCATATGTCGCAGACTCACTCATTATGATTGACCCACCAAATTTCTACCGTTTGCCACAGGCTGTCGGGGGAGGGGCGTCTTTTCTGAGGGAAAACCTAGTGATTTGCAGTCTGAGGCAGGAGTTGGTCAAACCAGAAAAGCTTTTTTTTTCTTACACAAAATGTTGGTGAAAGAAGGTTGGGTCAGGAGAGGCATTCTTTCAGGTAGAAGTTAAGTTATTATTAAACTAAACGGAAAAATGTCAAAGGCCTAAACACAGTAGTACAGGCGCAGCTTCTCTCCAGATCGGTTCTTCCACTTGAGGGAGACGTTGAGGAGTGCAAAAGAGGGGGCCAAATGCTTCCTGGCCTTGCTGCTCCTTCCCTAGCAATGGCAGACGTTTCCGTGAAAAGCTTTGGGCGCAGCCTCATTCTTTGCCTCCAGAGAAGGGAGCTTTTCGTCCTGGACCCGGTTCTCTGAGCAATGCCACTGCGGAGGTCTTTCCAAAGAAGATCACCGACCTCGGGGTCCCCTTCTCCTTCGGGAAGACCTCTCCCCTCCAGACGGGAAGGAGACCCTGGTCAGAGCATAGCTGTCAAGCTCCCCTTTTTTTGCGGGAAATTCCCTTATTCCAGCGCCGCTTCCCACTGCTCTCCCGGATTGTTAGATATCCCGTCGACTGTCCCCGGGACAGGGGAGGCTGCTGGTCCCTGAAACTCTGGTTCAGAGGGTCTTCCCCTGGCTTCTCCCTCTCCGGCCCCCGACTCAGCCCCCCATGTGACGCCTGTCTCTCCATCCGTCTGCCTGTCTGTCTGCCTGCCTGCCTTCCCCAGAGGCTCCACCGGCTCTTCCTCTGGCCAGAGACCAGATTCCCCTCAGAGAGGCTCCATCCGGAGCCCCTTCTCCTCCCTCAGCCCAGGCCTCTCCAGATCCCTCTTTCTGCTTCTATCTCTCCAAAGGAGCCCTGGCTCACTTGAAGGCCTCTTTGGGGAAGCTTCACTTTTCAGGGTTGACATTTTACTATGGTTTTATATGTGCTGGAAGCCGCCCAGAGTGGCTGAGGGAGCCCAGCCGGATGGGAGGGGTATAAATGATAAAATAATCATAATCATAATGATCAATAATCTGTTCTTTTCCCTTTTCTGTCCCTGACTAAAAACTCCCTCAGAAACGGCTCCTTTTCTTTTCCCGCCCAAAGTGCTGGCTCCGCCCCTTTGACTGCTTGCTGGGCAGCCAATCAGAGAGAGAGAGAGAGAGAGAGAGAGAGAGAGAGACTCCGGCCCCTGGTGGCCTTTTGGGGGAACTGCACCCCCACTCCGGCCTGGCTCCGCTGTCAATCACCGGCTCCTCCCGCCTTCACCCAGAGACTTCAGATGGCAGAGGAGGAAAATGACTCTTGAGGAGGCTGAATCTCAGCCCAGCCAGAGGCGCTCCTGACTTGGCGCTTGGGGGGCCACGGGGACTGATCTCACTCACTTCTGTCCTCTTTCCCCTTTGTTCCTGGTTTGGTTTAGACCCATTCACAAACCAAGAGCCCACATGCTGACAACTGGGCTGCCCAGATCTCTGCCCATTTTGGGATGCACAAATGAAACAAGAAGACAGCCTATTTATTTGGGCCTCTTATTCCTAAAGGCAGCCCTGTTTAGGGGAGTTTTTACTCACTAATGTTTTAATGTATTTTTAATCTTTTGTTGGAAGCCGCCCAGAGTGGCTGGGGAAACCCGGCCAGGTGGGTTGGGTATCAATAATAGTTTACTATTATTATTATAAAGGCCAATTTGAAGACCCCGGACCCCGTGGTGCATCTGCCAAGCAGGACCAGAGCCCTTTAAATTATTATTATTCTATTATAAAGCATAAGAAGAAGACCCCGGACCCCGTGGTGCATCTGCCAAGCAGGACCAGAGCCCTTTAAATTATTATTATTCTATTATAAAGCATAAGAAGACGACCCCGGACCCCGTGGTGCATCTGCCAAGCAGGACCAGAGCCCTTTAAATTATTATTATTCTATTATAAAGCATAAGAAGAAGACCCCGGACCCCGTGGTGCATCTGCCAAGCAGGACCAGAGCCCTTTCCAGAGCTACGGCTTCCTCCCCTGAATCCTGGGAACCGTAGTTTGTTCAGGATGCGGTGAGCGGACAGGAGAGCGCCCTCTCCCGCAATTCCTAGGGTGGTGTAACAACCCAGCCTCCTTGCCAGGGGACTTGGGGAACCGGAGCTGGAGCAGAGGGGGCTGTGGAGAGAGGGTCTCCCACTTACTCTCAGCTCTCGGAGGGGGCTGCCTCTTTCACCCCACCTGCACCCTGGGATTGATTTATCACACGTACAGACCACTTTCATCTTCCCAGGATCTCAGGGTGGAATACGTGATTCTCCTGCTCCCTGTTTCACCCGCACAACAACCCTGTGAGGAAGGCGAGGCGAAGAGAGACTGACTGACTCAAGCTCACCCAGGGAGCTTCATGGCTGAGTGGCATGTCCCAGTCTGGCACTCTAACCATTAGGCCGCACTGCCCCTCCTTCCCACCATGGCCTCTCCTCTTGGATCTCCTGCAGAAAGGAGATTCCGACTAAGCCTTGGGAGAAACCGAAGAGCTGCTGGGCCCTGTCACCCCCAGGAGAGATGGCGGCCTCTCCTTCCTTGGAGGTTTCTGAGCAGGAGGTGGGGGGCCGCCTGCAAGGGGGAACTGAGCAGAGATTCCTGCAGCGCAGGGGCTGGACTAGATGTCCCTGGGGTCCCTTCCGAGTCCCCAAGGCTCCTCCTCAGTCTGGGGGTGCAGATCTGAGCATTTGGGGAAGCCCCTGCCATTTAGGGGCCCCGCGGGGTCCTCAGTCCGGCCTCTGGACCAGCCTTTCTCCAGCTGGGCGCCCCCCCCCAGCTAGCCCGGCCAGGGCTCAGGGAGGAGGGGAGTTGTAGTCCAGCCCCAGCTGGGGAAACCCCCTCGCCCCCCCTTGGCCCAGCCCTGCCTGCCCCTCCCCACAAGGGGACCCCCCCCCGGGGGGAGAGGAGACTCACCGGAGGAGAGCAGAGGGGGGGACAGGGAGGGGCTCCGGAAGACCCGCCTCCCTAGCCGTCCTTTCCCGTCCTCTCTAGGAAGGGGGCGCAGCTGCTCTTCACCCTTGCCTAGCCTTCGGCGCCCAGCTGGTCTCCTCTGGGGGGAGCCGGGGGGCCGGAGGAGGAGCCGAGAAGGGCCAGAGGAGCCCCCTGCCCCCCCCCCCGGGATGGGCAGGGAAAAGGCCGGGAGCCTGGGGGGCCGGGAGGGGCCAGGGCTAAAGAGCAGGCAGGGCCAGAGCTGGCAAGGGATCAGCAGCCTCCCCTGTCCCAGGCACAGTCCATAGTGTAGCCTTATGAGGCTTTGCCCTCGGGTGGGAAAAATATTGCGCCTGGGAAAGGGAAGTGGGAGTCAACAGACACTCAAGGAATAGTTTCGGAGAAAAGGCTTTTATTTCTACCATCCATGAACTGGTAGCAGGCACAAGTGTGACAAGTCACAAAAAGCATGCATGAAATTCACAGTCATGTGCACAAGCATATATAGCCCTTCCCTCCTCCTTTCTCCTCCCTCAGGAGTCCTCTGAGCATGAACAGAAAGCTGTCTTGGGACTCTTGGCCCCCTTCCCAGGAAAGGGGTTTCAAAGTGTTCAGATATGTTTCCATCTCTTGTTCTGGCATGGTTCCCGGACAGAAAGGAAGTTGCAATGTGGTTCTTTAGCAAGGCCAGAAGGCATCAGAAAGGCCTGAGAAACAATGGACTGTGTTCCCTCCCTTTGTTGCAATCTTTTTAGTTACAGCAAGCGGAATGTTTCTGATGCTTAGCTAATGCCTTTTAGCTGCTGAGAAAAATCATTTTGAAAAGCTCAGAGAAGCTTTGAGCCTGCTTTGGTGGGGGGTGACTTCGGGCCTAGGTGAGGTCACCTCTCCTCACCTTCTTTCAATAGGATATCTAACAATCCGGGATAGCAGCGGGAATAAGGGAGCTTCCCGCAAAAACCGCAAGGTTGACAACTATGGACAGGTCGTGGGGCGCAGGGGGTTCTGTGGTCTATAAGCCACTGAGACTTGGGCTGCCCAGCGGAAGGTCTGTGCTTCCAGTCCCCATGACTGAGCTCCCCTTGCTCTGTCCCAGCTCCTGCCAACCTAGCACTTCAAAAGCACACCAGCGCAAGTAGAGAAATAGGTACCACTGTGGTGTTTCTGGGCGCTCTGACCAGAAGCGGTTTAGTCCTGCTGCCTAAATCACCCGGAAGGCTGTCTGCGGACCAACACTGCCGGCTCCCTTGGCCTGAAGGGAGATGGGCTCTGCGCCCCAGTCGCCTTTGCCGGGACCTGACCGTCCAGGGGTCCTTGCCTCACCCAACAGAGGAAGGGAAGGTCCTAGCCAAGTATTCTTATAGTATCTCCTTAGTTATTCTGGGCTGTGTTTCCTCTGCTGAATCATTTGCTCCAAATTCTTCAGGTCGGGCATTGTTTTCTTTATCGGCGAAGACTGAGCCAAAGAAGGCATTGAGGAGTTCAGCCCTTTCTGTGTCCCCTGTTTGCATTTCACCAGCTTCTCCTCTGAGTGACCCCACTGTTTCTTTGTTCTTCCTTTTGCTACGAACATACCCATAAAAGCCTTTTTTGTTGCTTTTAACCTCTCTAGCAAGCCAGAGTTCATTCTGTGCTTTAGCTTTTCTGACTTTGTGTCTACACGTGCTGGCGATTTGTTTGAATTCCTCTTTGGTGGTTTCCCCCCTTTTCCATTTTTTGTACGCATCCTTTTTTAATCTTAACTCAGTTAAAAGTTCTTTAGTTCTTCCCTAAGTTTTATGAAGTCGGCTTTCTTAAAGTCAAGAAATTGAGTCCTAGTATGCTTGGCCGCTCCTTTCCGCTGTATAGTAAACTTCAGAAGAGCATGATCACTCGCGCCTAATGATCCTTCCACTTCTACCCCACTAACCAGGTCAGAAATCCGAGACCAGGGAGAAGAGTCGGCGGAAGAAGATTGGAAGAAATTCAAAGACTATTTACAGAAATATTGTAAAATCAATGATTGTTAAAATGATGTCAGATAGAAATTAAGTGGTTTCCAGCTGTAATGCTTTAAGAGAATATGGAAAAAAGGTTTAGAAGGTTAAAGTTTATTGATAAGGATTTGCTGAATTGGAATACAAAAAAGGGAGGTATGAGGAGGTCGGGGAAATAAGTTAAAGGAAAATAAGTTATGGAAACTTTGTGTGTTTTTAATTATTTTTAATTTTTGTATTTTCCTTATTTTTTTCTTTTTGATTTTTATTGTATTAACATTGAAAACTTTAAAAAAAACAAAAACAGGGGCGCTCAAAGCTGAAAGCCCCCTTTGCTGCTAGACTCCAGCCCAGCCTCGCTCTGGGTGTCGCCCCAACTGGAGTCCTCTGTCACCCCGGCTCTTCACGGGGTCTGGGCTGGGCGGACAGGAACTGAGTCCGGAGGTCAGAATGGTCCCTCTGTGCTGTTGGGCAAGCAGCCAACCATCAGCTCGCTTCCTCCGCCCAGGGCAGATCTACCCTCCACCTCCCCTGGACCAGCTTCTCCCCCGTTCACCCTCTCTCGGCTGCGCCTCTGGAGCTTCAGGGTCTCCCCTGTTCTTCCCCAGTGAGGGGATGGTGAGGCTTCAAGGAGCCGCCACGCACCCCACACCTGGAGCAGGAGCGGGCAGATGCCCTGAGAGAGCCCTGCATGGCCGGACACCCTCCCTCTCTGCCTGTTATGTACTGAGTTGAATAGGATCCAAAATGCAGCAGTCTGATTGGTCCTAGAACAATGCAGCAGTATGATTGGTCCGCAGGAGCCACCCAATTGAGCTCCAGGTGGAAGTGAATCCACAAACTGATTGGTCCACAGGAGAATCCCAGAATTAGCCAATCGCGTGCAGCCCATTGTGTAATGTATATAAAGCAGATATTGTGGGGGAACTTTCCTCCTCACCACTATGAGCTGAATAAAGAGAATGAAATCCACTCTCGACTCAGAGTATATTTCACCGCCAGTCCCAAGAAGAGTTTGGATTTGATATCCCGCTTTATCACTACCCGAAGGAGTCTCAAAGCAGCTCACAATCTCCTTTCCCTTCCTCCCCCACAACGCACACTCTGTGAGGTGAGTGGGGCTGAGAGACTTCAGAGAAGTGTGACTCCATACCTTGAACGTGTGCCCTCCGTGTGCCCTCCATATCTTGAACGGGTTCGGGCGGAAAGGGCCACATGCCTGGAGGGGAAGCCCTGCAATCTCTGGGAGGGGGTAGATAGCTGAGGGGAACCCAAGGATCTGGTTGGTTGTGTTTCTACACTGCAGCAGGTTCCCCCTCGGACCCCCAGAATGAAATAACCACATCTCACAGAGACGGAAGAGGAGGACGAGTCTTTAATTCATTTAATGAGCAAAGAGGCAAGCAGTCCAATACAAGGTCTCAACACAAAGTCTCTCTCTCCCCAGAGGGTGCAGTCCTTTTAACTGCAAGGACAACAGGGCGGTTGTTCCAGGAGTCCAAGGCTGCCTGCCTGTCCCGTTATTCTCCTGGACGGCTCCTGGTGGAAGGTTCTCCGGCCTCTTCCGCACTCTGGCCATTCTCCCAGATCTGGGCCACTTGCACCCACCAGGAGTGCCGCCTCAACGCCTTCCACATGGGCTGCGTCAGGAGTGGCACTTTTCTCTTTTATGAACCTCTTCCCACTCCCACGGGAACCCCCCCCAAAGGAAATGCACCATTCAACCTCTCTTTTTCTCTTAAAATTTCTATTTTGTTGTCAATTTTCAGTAGAGAAATGAAGTGAAAAAGATAGAGAAAGGTCAAATCAAAGGAAACTGCTTGAAACTGTGATACAATACAATATGTAGGTATATAAGTAGTACAATATAGTAACGAGTAAAATATTACAGTGGTACCTCAGGTTACATATGCTTCAGGTTACAGACTCCACTAACCCAGAAATTGTGCTTCAGGTTAAGAACTTTGCTTCAGGATGAGAACAGATATTGTGCTCTGGCGGTGCGGCAACAGCAGGAGGCCCCCCCTTAGCTAAAGTTGTGCTTCAGGTTAAGAGCAGTTTCAGGTTAAGTACGGACCTCCGGAACGAATTAAGTACTTCACCTGAGGTACCACTGGATTAACAAATCATTGTTTTTATAAATGCATTCTATTTCTCCACAATCTACACTCCTATGTTGCAAGAGTAGTCCTATCTGGTATCCATCGTTCAAAGGGGACCATGGCATTTTCTTTCCAGTGAATCAATCTCAGTTGTTTAGCAGAAGGAAGGATGCAAAGCATTATAAAGTGTCAATGCATATAAAGTTCATATGTGGTTCGTAGGCACCTTAATACTTTCCTCCAAAAATGTGCAAGCTTCGGGCATCCCATGAACATATGTTTCTTTCTTTAATTTTTTTATTCATTATTCATTTTCATTCATTACATACATCTCAAATTCTTAACATTTCCTATATATTCCTCCCTCCCTCCCCTCCAAGACTTCCCTCAACTTGCGTTTCTGGTTTGTTTCTATTTTCACCCACTTTGCTATCTCTCAACAGAAAAAGTTATTAATAACATAACATCAAACCTTAAAACATAAAATTAAAATTAAATACATCATCTTATTTCACTATCTTCCAAACATTTTCTGATGCTCATAATGTGAATGTTTATTTAAATCTGGCCATCAAGTCTGTTGCCTTTCTTTGTTTCTGCAAATATATTATGAATGGTTCCCAATCTTGTTCAAAGTCTCTGTTGTCTTTTTCTCTTAGTCTTTCTGTCATTTTTGCCCGTTCTGCATAGTTCATCAACTTCTCCTGCCATTGTTCTTTAGTTGGTATTTCTCCAGTCTTCCAATTTTGTGCAATCAACATTCTTGCTGGCATACATAATGTCCTCATTTCTTTTGGTATGTCTTCACCTAACATACCTAATAAAAAGGCTTCTGTTTTTTTTACAAAAGTTAATTTTGACATTTTCTTCAATTCATTGTAGATCATTTCCCAGTAGGATTTTACCTTCTTACAATCCCACCACATACGATAGAACGTACCTTCTGTTTCACATCTCCAACACTTTTTCTTTTCGTTTTTATACATTTTTGCCAATTTAACCGGTGATAAATACCATCTGTACATCATTTTCATATAATTCTCTCTCAATAATATGCAATCTGTAAATTTCAAATTTATTTTCTACAATTTTATCATTCGTGAAATTGTATATTATGTCCTACATCTTGCACCCATTTAATCATTACTGATTTTACTTCTTCATCTTTGGTCTCCCATTCCAAAAGGATGTTATATGCCTTTTTTAAATAATTTTGTGTTTTCTTCTATCACTTCCTTTTGGAAATTGGAAGCCGAATATGAGAAGCCTTTTTTGTTATCCTCCTTAAATATATCCTGTAATTGTCTATGATGTAACCATCTTTGAAGATGTTCTTTGATACGATGAAATAAAAGGACATCCCATGAACATATGTTTCAAAGAAGTAGCAGCAAAAGCATATTTAGAATTGGACACCTTTGGCCAGCACTGGTCTACCCTGGCTGGCAGCACCTCTCCAGAAGGGGATTGAACTCAAAACCTTCTGCATGCCAAGCAACTGCCCTGCTGCTGAACTACAACCTTTTGCCAAATAGAGGAGAAAAGCAAACAGGGATTCTTACCACTTGGTGTTGAAACCTCTTGCCTCTTGGCCCTCCAGGTGTTGTTGACCTACAACTCCCATCATCCCTAGCTAACAGGACCAGTGATCAGGGATGGTGGGAACTGTAGTCCCAAAATATCTGGAGGGCCGAGTTTGGCCATGCCTGTTCTTAGGCCAGGGCGGAAGACTAGGAAATGAGGCAAGAAAAGGAAGGTCAGCATGTTGCAGTGAGCAGGAACAGAGGTTCTGCTTTGGGCTCCCCTTCCCCAATGAGCAGCCTTTGTGGCCTCCTCTGCATTGCAGCAAGGGCCTCTGGGGCGCAGGAGAGAGGCGCTGGGTCTGACTCTTCTTTACCCTTCAGCTGTAGCAGGAGCTATGGCATCTTCTTGGTTCTCTTCCTCTCCCAGGCCCTGATGGGTCTAAGCTGCTTGCCACTGCTGGACAGACAAAATCCTGACAAGACTTCAGCCAGCTTCCTCTGTCATGGAAGGGCCTCACTGGGCAGAGACACTCGGGTTGTAGGGGCTGTGTGCTGCTATACCCAAAGCCACTGCCTGAGGCAAGACTTAGGGCACCTGGTGTTGTATTTCTTTTTAAGAAAATAGCCTTTGGGTGGAACAATGGGCTAATCCAACTGCAGTTATTCTTAACCTTTCTGGAAAATAAAAAGAAACTCACCCACCACATGGAACCACTGTTGAGGGAGCTGGGGATGTTTAGCCTGGGAAAGAGGAGACTGAGAGGAGATACAACAGCCAACTTCAGATATCTCAAGGGCTGCTCCAGGGAGCCGGCTTGTTTTCTCCTGCTCTGGAGAGTAGGACTTAAATCAATGGCTTCAAGTTACAGGAAAGGAGATTCTGACTAAGCATCAAGAAGAACCTTCTGACAGTAAGAGCTGTCAACAGTGGAACCGTCTCCCTCGGGAGGTAGTGTACTCTCCTTTGTTGGAAGTTTTCAGCAGAGATTGGATGGCCATTTGTCAGGGATGCTTTACTTGTGAAAAAGGACCTAGGGGTCTTAGTACACCACAAGATTAACACGAGTCAACAGTGTAAGGCAGGAGCAAAATAAGCTAATGTTATTTTAGGCTGCATCAACAGACATCTGGCGTCCTGATGATTGGACGTGATATTACTGCTCCCTTCTGCCTTGGTCAGAACACACCTGGAGTACAGGGTCCAGTTCTGGACGCCACAATAAAAGAAGGATATTGTCAAGCTGGAACACATGAAGAGGAGGGAGACCCAAATGATACACCGCCCTATACCCAGAGTTCTGAGCTGGATATGTTTTGTCCCAAAAAGAGGAGATTACGAGGAGATGTGTCAGCCATCTTCAAATGCTATGAGTCTCCTTGTGGTGAGTTCTTTGATGGATTGTCATCTTAGACCTCTGCATGAAGTTCTTTCCACATTCTAAGCACTGATATGGTTTCTCCCCTGTATGAATTCTTTGATGGAATGTGAAACTTTTCTTCCATTTGAAGCTCTTTCCACATTCCAAGCACTGATATGGTCTCTCCTCACTGTGAATTGTTTGATGGGAAGTGAGATATGCCTTACGACTGAAGCATTTTCCACATTCCAAGCACTGAAATGGTCTCTCCTGACTGTGAAGAATTTGATGTAAAGTGAGACTTTTCTTCAATTTGAAGCTCTTCTCACATTCCAAGCACTGATATGGTCTCTCTTCACTGTGAATTGTTTGATGTAAAGTGAGACTATTCTTCCATTTGAAGCTCTTCCCACATTCCAAACACTGGTATGCTTTCTCACCAGTGTGTGTTCTTTGATGGGAAGTGAACTGGGATCCCTTAATGAAGTCCCTTACACATTTGAAGCTTTTATATGGCTCTTCTTTTCTGTGAATTCTTTCATGTAAAGTGAGACTATCCTTCCGACTGAAAGGCTTTCCACATTTCATGCAGAGATATGGTTTCACCCCTGTATGAGTTCTTTGATGGGAAGTGAGGTGGACCTTCTGACTGAAGCATTTTCCACATTCAGAACACTGGTGTGGTTTCTCCCCTATATGAATTCTTTGATGGGCTGTGAGCACAGCCTTCTTACCGAAGCTCTTCCCACATTCTGAACACTGGTATGGTTTCTCACCTCTGTGAATTTTTTGATGGGCCTTGAGCACAGCCCTGTGACTGAAGTTCTTTCCACATTCTAAGCAGTGATGGGGTTTCTTCCCACTGTGCGTTATTTGGTGGGATGCGAGATTGTCCTTCCTATTGAAACTCCTTCCGCATTCCACACACTGATATGGTTTCTCCCCTGTATGAATTCTCTGATGAGCCTTTAGCTGATCCCTCTGCAGGAAGATTTTTCCGCATTCCATGCACTTATGGGGTTTCTCCCCGCTGTGAGTTCTTTGATGGGAAGTGAGATGGGTCCTATTCCTGAAGCGCTTTCCACATTCAAAACACTGATATAGTTTCTCTCCTGTATGAATTCTCTGATGAGCCAAGAGTTTAGCTCTCTGACTGAAGCTCTTTCCACATTCCAAGCACTTATGGGTTTCCCCTCCACTGTGAGTTATTTGATGGTAATTGAGATCGGCCCTATTCCTGAAGCTCCTTCCACATTCCAAGCAGTTATATGGTTTCTCCCCTGTATGAATTATTTGATGGGCCGTGAGCACATGTCTGTGACTGAAGCTCTTTCCACATTCCAAGCATTTATATGGTTTCTCCCCTGTATGAATTATTTGATGGGCCGTGAGCACATGCCTGTGACTGAAGTTCTTTCCACATTCGAAGCAGTGATGGGGTTTCTTTCCACTGTGAGTTATTTGGTGGGAAGTGAGATGGTCCTTTCTACTGAAGCTCCTTCCACATTCCATGCACTGATATGGTTTCTCCCCTGTATGAATTCTTTGATGGGCTGTGAGCACGTGCTTGTAATTGAAGCTCTTTCCACATTCCAAGCACTGATACAATTTATCCCCTGTATGAATTTTTAGATGGGTCTTCAGCACAGCCCTGTGACTGAAGCTCTTTCCACATTCCAAGCACTGATATGGTCTCTCCTCAATGTTACTTCTTTGATGTGAAGTGAGACTACTATTCTGACCGAAGCTACTTCCATATTCCAATGACTTATATGGTCCCTCCCCTCTGTGAAATCTTTCATGTAAAGTGAGACTTTTCTTCCATTTAAAGCTCTTTCCACATTCTAAGCACTGATATGGTCTCTCCTCACTGTGAATTGTTTGGTGTGAAGTAAGACTATTCTCCCGACTGAAAGTCTTTCCACATTTCATGCACATATATGGTTTCACCCCGGTATGAATTGTTTGATGGGAAGTGAGATGACCCCTCTGGCTGAAGCTCTTTCCACATTCCAAGCACTGAAATGGTTTCTCCCCTGTATGAATTCTTTGATGGGTAATGAGCTTAGCCCTCTGGCTGAAGCTCTTTCCACATTCCAAGCAATGATGCAGTTTCTCCCTGCTCTGAGTTCTTGGATGGAAAGTGAGACATTTCTTCTGACGAAACGTCCTATCATCTTTTAAGCACTGATAGAGATTCTTTCCAACCGGATTTATATTATGGGAAGTGGAATAGGAGCTCTGACTATAGCTCTCTCCACACTCTAAATATTTATACAGCTTCCCCACTCTGTGAATGTTGTCATGGCCTCTCTTGTTCATCATTTCCAATCCATCAGCACCTGCATCAAAGAGAGAAACAGACCATCAGGAAGAAATGGAGCCTCAAATTATTCAAATTATGGAACACTGCTAATGAATGTTTGTGATGTATGAAGAATGAAGGGAATTAGATCTGAGGCCTTACTACAGGGTTCACTGCCTTTGTTGACTACTTCTTCTTCTGCCAGTTACATTCCAGAAGGTCTGGGCAGCTCAGACCGGCCTGGTCATGGTTTAAAAAGGCATATGTGGGGCAAGAGTATTTGCAGACAGAACAGTAGATTCAAGGTGAGCTGTGGGGAATGAGAATCCCAGATGCTGTCAAGCGCCATCAAAATATTGCAGGATTCTCACAGGTGGAGGTAGGGGTGTGTGTGTGTGTGTGTGTGTGTGTGTGTGTGTGTGTTTGTGTGTGTGTGTATTTCAAAACATATATTATAGTCCAGCAGGAATCCTTACTGAGAGAGTCCACAGTCGCACGATTCTCCTCCATGACTTCCTTATGCAGAGCTCTCTGGTCAGGATCCAGCAACGCCCACTCCTCCTCTGTGAAATACACAGCGACATCTTCAAAGCACAGAGGACCCTGAAGGGAAGGGGAAAAGGTCCTCTTCTGAGACAGCATAAAGATTATCCACTATACATTGCTCAGTTGTTTTTTGCCCATTCCTTGTTGTGTTCTTTTAATGGGATTATTTTGCTGCACCTTTTAGGTATGGATGCCTATTTTAGCATTTCAGTGGATTTATTTTACTGTGCATTCTAATGATGGGTATTAATCTTTGTGTGAATGGGTGGACCTCCGCCTGGTGTTCCTCAAATTATTCTGTCTGTGGAAGTATTCCTGTCTGCCAGGCAGAACGCTCCCTTCTCTGCTCCCGCTGTGTGCTGCTTGGGGGGCGATGGGACCCTCCCTCTGCCCTACAGCCAACTTCAAGGGGCTCATGGGGGCACAGAGAGGGGGAGGAGGGGGATTCCCCTTCTTCAGCTGATGGGGCTGCTGAGGTGAATCCCGGCCACGGTTTGCTATCGCTTCTCAACTTCTTGGAAGCTTCTCAACTGCTTAGAAGCCTGATTAGATCAATATAGAAATATAACTGCAGCTACTGATAAATCATATAAATAGTGACATTCTGAAGCCCAGTTAAGGAGAGATGGCTGTTCATTCCTGTCAGCACATAGAGTTTCCCGAATGGCATTGTCCATCTTTGTTCAGGACCGAGGCTTTGACAGAAGCCAAGAGGAGGAGAAATTCTTTCTGGCCCAGAGGCTCCCTGGCTGCCCCCCTCCTCTGACTCTTTCTCCACAAAGCTCTTTCCCCATACCAGATCTGTTTCCACAGCTGCTGCTTCTCCTCCGTTCTCATGAAAAGATGGATGAGGAGGTCTGGGGGGCATCCTTCGGTCACCTGCGAGAGACAAAAGTCAAAGGGAAGCCATCAGCTCCTGCGTTTCTCAAGAGCTTCAGCAGCGCATTTCAGGCGACCGAGAAGCTCATCCACAGTTTCCATTTTCCTTCCTGCCACCCATCTGTCCAGAGCTTTATCAATATGTCTACCCAGCTGGGCAGAAGTCTCTCCTGCTTTTCTTTCAGTGTCACAAAAGGCTTTTCTACTTTGCTCTGCAGTTAAACCAAAGCGCCCTTTTCCTCTTTCTTTGAATGTGAGGTAATCAGAGGTTTCATCTTCTCTTAAATCTGAGTATATTTCCCTCAAAGTTCCACATATCTGTGGCATAAAGAAAGCATCCAATTTTCCTCAGGAAAGTCCAAACTAAACAGGAATGCCTGTCCATCACCACCTTGGACATACTTAGGAAATCTCTTAGGTAAAATCTCCACCCCCCACCAACGGATGTGGCAGTTCTGCTCTCAGCTTCATTTCCTCCATTTTTAAAAGAAACATGTCTATTTCATGGTCCATCTTGGCCTCCCTTTCTCCTTCTTCTTGGGCTAATCTGGCATTTCTTTCTTTCTCTTTTTCCTCATGAGCTAATCTGCGCTTTCTCTCTCTGCCATCTCTCTCTCAGCCTGCATCTGTGCTAACTGTCGGCTGTAATTCTGGCCTGTTCAGCTGCTAATTTGCCTTTTCCTTTTCTTTCCCTGTTTCAACTTTATGTCTTTCTTTCTCTGCTTCAACTATGGCCAATTCTAATCTTAGTCCCATCATTTCTAATTCAGTATTAGGATTCTCCTCAGATGCGGCAGCTCCCTGCCCTGGGTCATCCCGAGTCTCTTTTGCTTGGTACTTGCTGGCCATTTTCTGACAGAAAAATTTCCTTCTTTTAATAAAATAACCTCAATACTTTATTAAGCTGGTTGTTCTGTGTCTGTGGGCATGTTTCTATGTGGGTTTTAACTTTGTATCACAGCGTTGCCACCAATTAATATGCAGCAGCGCAACGGCCCTCTCTCTCCCTGGCGCCGCTGCGCCAGCCCCCTTTCCCTCCCTCAGGTGAAATTCCCAATGGAGAAGGAATCGGGAGCCTCAGAGGGGTTTTCTTTGGGGAAAACAGGTTGCAAACAGACTTTATTATAACGGATGTAAACAAGGAGTTTGGGTTCTTCTTCTTCCACAGAAATGTAGCAAACAGTGTGGTTATTGACCACGGCACAGCGCTGTTGCTTTTTATTAAAACATCGGCTGTATGCTGCTCAGCCTTAAAATTACTTTCTTTTATACACTGTAGTGATCAGGTGGGATTGCTAGGAGGAATTATAAAAAATATGGAGCAAGCCATTTGTGCCAGAAATGAAAGCATTGCGTTGACTGGGTTTGAGCCATTTTGATAGGATTTCTGATCAATCCACACCTCTGCGTCTCTGTCCTATTTCTCTGCCTGACAGGCACCTATCAGCATTCTAAACTGAGCCTGGCCTTGGCTGGGGAGGGCGGGGTATAAATAATAATAATAATAATAATAATAATAATAATAATAATTATTATTATTATTATTATTATTATTAAACACAGGCCAGTTGCTTCACCAGGCATCCTCAGTACATAAAAATAGGTTAGTTTAATCTTTAGATAGATCTTAAGGGGCAGGAAGAGGGTTCACAAGAAGACGGTAAATACTGCATCCTTCCAGGAGATGGTAAATACTACCCATCCTTCCTCTCCTGTTTATGACCTCCAGAGTTTCCTAAATCCATTCCTCTGGTCCTGTTTTATTTACTCTCAGCTATGTCTACATGCTCAAAGTAGTCTTTACAGTTAAAAGAATTTCTTCTGATCTGACTTTGTCCCACGTGGGGTTTTTGAAATGCTCAGAGGAAATCTGATTGGTTCTTACGAACACTGTGTAAAAAGTTCTTTTGTGAATAAAACGACCTGGGTCGAGGGTTGGGGAGGAATTATTATTGGCACTTCCTAAGTCTCATGTGTATTCTATTAATCAGAATCCAATCCTTCCTGGTTTTGGGAACACTACAAGACATCTCCCATAGTTCAACTGGATTTCCACTGGACTGTTTCCCTACAGACCCCCAAATCCTCCTTGGCCTCGGAATCCCTCCTGCCTTTTCCCGTCAGAGGATTCCCTCTGCGGACCCTTTTTCCTGTCAGAACTTGTGGGGCTGTGTCTTGTCTATTTCTACAGGGTTCTGCCATTCAGAACCGGAGAGCATCTCCTGCGAGTTCTTGCCTATCCCCATCTTGACCCCAGTCAGAAGGAACTCTCCGCACAGAATCCCCTCAGACCCATGACTCTCCCACACCGTCTCTCCCTCCACTCCAACTGCCTCCTTGGCGCTCTGGCCAATCAGGAGCTGTTGCCAGGTAACTGTTTGCTGGCAGGGGGGAAACACTCAGGGACTCAACCCCCTAAAGATGAACACAACCCACAGATTAGATTCAAAATCCAGAGAATAAGGAAAAACTCCTTCCTCCTTACCCAGCGGCCTCCCTCTGGCATCCAACAGAGTCTTCTCTGCCTCACAGGAATCAGGGCCCATTTCTGCAAACAGATCCTTCCGCTGAAAGAGCAACAAGGATTCAAAACAGAGAATGGGGAGAATGGGGAATGGCCAAATAAAACAATTTGGGGGAGCAGATCTCATCCCTTGCTCCCCCAAAGTGGGTGAGCCATTAGAAAAGCATTTTGGGAGATTCTCTTTCATATTCTGGTGGTGGTGGGCCCAAAAGGCCACAATAAATGTGATGTGTACTCCTGTAAATCCTTGAGTGTGCTTCTAATAGAGAATTTATGGTAACCTGTTACTTTATGAAACTGATGATTTTGCAAGTTGCCACCCTCCATTTGGGGCAGGAATATAGCTAATATGTGAATTATAAAGATACAGCTCAAGTTGTTCCATGGTGCTAATGACTACACGTAACACAGGTTCCCAACATGTGTATAGCACAATGCAACAGAACACGGTGAGAATCAAACCTGAATCAGCATAAATTGCCAGAGCTTATTGCGCATGTGTAAAACAAGAAATGAAGTAATGAGGTATATGATTGGTGAAAATTGAAAAGCTTTGTTTGAAATGTTATAAATACCACCACCTGGACCACTGGGCAGGGTTGCAGTTTTGCAGAAAAAACCGACTGTAACCTATTGCTTTGCAATAAACGTTGGACTCCTCACGTTTCTGAGTTTTTATTGGCATAAACTCAGGAGATAAGCTATTTTTGGCTTATAACATTCTGAGCCCCTTGGGAGGTTCCAGAGGAAAGTCTCTCTCACCTGCTGCTCTGCCTGCTTCCTCTCCTCCGCCTGACTCAGGAGGAAACCTTCGGCCAGGGCTACAGCCTGGGAACTGGTCTCTGCTCCGCATTCCCTCACCCAGCTCTCCATCTCCAGCGGAAGGACAGCCAGGAACTGCTCCAAGATCACCAGGTCCAGCATCTCAGCTTTGGTATGACTTTCTGGCTTCAGCCACCGACAGTCAAGGTGGTGGAGTCGTCCGCAAGCCTCTCGGGGTCCTTTGGCCTCCTGGGAGCCGGACTGCGTCAACTGCTGGCTCTGCACCTCTGAGCGGAGGGTGTCCTCCTCACCCGAAATCTTCTGCACTGAGTTTCCCCCGAATCTTCCCCTGCTCCCAGTTTGGAGGGCAGGGCCTCCTCCTGCTTCAGGGCCAGCTGAGTCTTGCTCATCCATCTGGGCTCTCCTGAAGCCTCCAAGAGATCGGAAGGAATCCTGCAGTCTTCTATCGAGTTCCATCCATACGATTAAGAGTTGCTCACAAATCCTACAAAGCAAATACATTCTTCTGTTATCAGATTGATACAAGGTCAGGAGAAGAAGTGAAGACAGAATGATGATGGGTAAGTAAGTAATTTGTGCTGAATATAATTTAGACACTAGGCCATAGTTGGGGTCTTAAGCTGGGGACCCTCAAGAGTGCTCTCTCTTCCTCTCCCACCCCCACTCCAGGGCCCATTTCCTTCCTGCCTTTGCCTTATTTTCTGGCACTTGGAATCCCCAACGTCCTCAAGGCACACTACTTGGGTGGGGTCCTTTCTTGTTGTTCTGAGGGCCGGATGATCATCTAACTGGGTGAGGTCTTTCTGTTTTAAATACAGTTTTAAAGTTTGCATTTATTAGTACAGAAGTATTGATCTGATTCGTAGAGATCTTTCCTATTCTAATTAGTTCAAGAGGGTTCTGGAAGCTTCTTTGTGTGAAAGAAACAAGCAGAAGGTTCCTGATGTCTGGGTTATTCCTTCAGAGAAGCTGAGTACTGCTGGATTAGTCTGTCCCTGTTCTCTCTTCTGTCAAGGTCATGCTGACTATAAGAGTAAGGCTAGAAGGAGCCTGGGTTTCACTTCTCTTTCTGTCTCTTTCCCCTCTGGTGTGGTATTCTGTATATAGTGTTAAGCTTTAGACATATTATTATAAGCTATTGTAAGTTTAAGTTAAGTCTGCTGCAAGTGAATTTCTTATACATGGTGCCAATCCTGAATGTTTGGATTTGTGACTCTTTGGCTCATTTGCCTTCAGTAGCAGCAAAGCTCTGCTGGATGAAATACAATGGCCTCTGGTCTATTTTGGGGGAATCCTGCATCGTGTTTAATGTTTGCTCTGCTAACTCTATGTTGGAATCTGCTCTGGATCGATGAGTAGAATTCCATTGCATTCATCTGCCACGGAAACTTCAGGGAAGGGGAGAATAGTAAACAGTAATAATAATGACCGCAATGATGATGATGATGATGTTCCATTGCCTAATCCCCACAGAGCCATAGATGCCTGGGGGTCCTCCTGCATCCCACCATCTCTGGGAGGCTCAGGTGGCCTCGCTGACTAGTTTGGGACAGACATGACCTGTCCAGGGGACGCCAGGCTCTGGATCCAAGGGGATTATAGCCCTCTATGCAAAGCTGCCCCTGAAGACGACTTGGAACCGGTCCAAAAGGCAGCAGGAAATCGAAATGAAATTGACAAAGGAATTAGCAATCTGACTTGGAAAATCCGGGAAGATGCTGGAAGGTTCCTTTCTGCTGGCAATTTTGCTTCGAGGATCTCAAGGTGGCGCTGGGCCAGGAGGGAGACATCCCTGCGCTCAGCCAGCTGCTCCCTTTCTCTCTCTGGCTTTCGGTTCAACCTCGTCTGCCTCCTCTTTCTTTCTACAGGTTTGGCCCCCAGCCCCCTTGTCTTTCAGGAGAGGCTGCTTCTTGTGGACCTTGGACGAGTTGCAAGACCTTCCTCTTCTCGGCCAGAGCGGCTCGCTTTCCCCTTTTCTTGCGAGGAATCCTATTCGGAATAAGGGGATTTCCCTTAAAAAGGGGGAAACGTGGACAGCTATGGTCTCGCCCTCCTCTCCCCACCCTCTTCCTTTAGGGGGCCTTGTCCTGATTTGCGGCCTTTCTCGTCTGCCCAAAGCTTTCCCTCCGGCTGCATCCGCCTCTCTCAAGCAATGCCCCTGCTTCCCTCCCGGGAGGGCTCTCCCCCTCCGCCCCAGTCCCGGACCCCTCGCCGGGGCGCCGGCTGGGCCAAGGGGGGGGGAGGCCTCGAGCCCAGCAGCCCCCCCCCGGCATCCCGGGACCCCAAGGCGCCCCGAGAGGGAAGAGGAGACTCACCGGAGGAGACAAGAGGGGAGCCAGGGAGGGGCTCCGGAAGACCCGCCTCCGTCATTTCCTGTCCTCTCTAGGAATGCGGGGCAGCTGCTCTTAACCCTGGGCCCGCCGGGCGGCCCAGCTGGTCCCGAGTTTGGGGGGAGCCTGGGGGCCGGAGGAGGAAAAGGAGCCCGGCCAGGGGCCGAGAAGGGGGCCAGGGAATCCCCCTGCTGCCTGAGCAAGGGGGCTGGGCGGGCTGGGGAGAGGGAGATCGGAGCATGTGCAGAGCGCCCTGGCTGGGGGGTGTCGAGCAGCTTCCCCCCTCCCCCGGCTTGCGTGCTGCGGACGCGCAGACCTCGCCGCCGCCGCCGCCGCCGCTTCCCCGGCAGGGCAGCTTCCAGGAGGCCGGGCCAGGCTTCCCGAGCGGAGCCTCCTCTCCCCTTAGGCACCTTCCCCCTTTAAGTTGTGGGTGAACAGATCAGACGGCACAGCGATTCCTCCAACAGCTCTTCTTTATTCACAGGCCAGAACAGAACTGAACTGAAGGGTTCAGCCAGCCTGCTTATATAGAGCTCAACTACAACGCAACTGTAACCACTTTCTGTAACTATCCAATCACTGAATGTCACCTTCAATTCCTTATTTGCATATGTGGACCAGGGTGAGAACTTCAGTACATAACACTTATGGAACTTCAGAGCCTGCTGTTGAAAGCGGACTGGCTCCTCAGTTCCTCCCTAGTGAGGGATGGCAAGGCTTCACGGAGCCACCACCCACCCCAGACCTGGAGCGAGATCGGGCAGAAAGGGCTGGATGCCCCAAGGGAGGCTGCAGGCTCTCCTGCAGGCAGACCAGTTGGCTGCTTGGGGGAAGCCCTGCATGGCCAGACACCCTCCCTCTCTCCACCAACCCCAGGGCACGGTTCTTGCGCAGGTGGCTCCAGGGGCATAGCCAAGGGGTTTTGGGGGGGGGCAGGCCTTGGTTGGGTTGGTCAGTTAGGTGAGCACTTCTCTTGTTTTACTTGACCTAGGCAGGTGGATGCACCTGACCCCCCTCCCATGGCGACTCCCTCCTGCCCTCTCTCTCGGGGGCAACCTTGCTCCTAGAGTCCTGGCCTCTGGCGGTAGACCGGGCGAGTGGGCTTCCAAAGCATGGAGCAGCTAGACCGGCAGATGGCAGATAGAGTCAGCCAACAGGTGCCTCTCTCTCTTGTAGCCAGTGTGGTGCAGTGGTTAAGAGCAGTGGACTCATAATCTGGTGAACCGGGTTCGCTTCCCCGCTCCTCCACTTGCAGCTGCTGGGTGACCTTGGGCTAGTCACACTTCTCTGAAGTCCCTCAGCCCCACTCACCTCACAGAATGTTTGTTGTGGGGGAGGAAGGGAAAGGAGAATGTTAGCCGCTTTGAGACTCCCTAGGATAGTGATAAAGCGGGATATCAAATCCAAACTCTCACCTGCATCCCCCCTCAGCCTCTTCAGCTTGTTCAGCGGAAGGTTGGCCCTTCAAATCCACACAATGGGGTGAGCTCCCGTTGCTCTGTCCCAGCTTCTGCCAAGCTAACAGTTCAAAAAGCACACAAGTGCAAGTAGATAAAGAGGTACTGCTGTGATGGGAAGGGATATGCTGTTTCCGTGTTCCCTCCATACCTTGAACGGGCTTGGGCGGAAAGGGCCAAATGCCCGGAGGGGGACTGCAGAATCTCTCGCAGGTAGACTGGCTCACCAAAGGGATGGGTGGCTGGGGGAAGCCCTGCCTCCTCTGGGAGGGGGTCCATAGCTTAGCCGAGGGGAACCCAAGGATCTGGTTGGTTGTGTTTCTACACTGCAGAAGGTTCCCCCTCGGACCCCCAGAATGAAATAACCACATCTCACAGAGACGAAGGAGGAGGACGAGTCTTTAATTCATTGAATGAGCAAAGAGGCAAGCCATCCAATACAAGGTCTCAACACAAAGTCTCTCTCTCCCCAGAGGGTGCAGTCCTTTTAAGTGCAAGGACAACAGGGCGGTTGTTCCAGGAGTCCAGGGCTGCCTGCCTGTCCCTTTATTCTCCTGGACGGCTCCTGGTGGAAGGTTCTCCGGCCTCTTCCGCACTCTGGCCATTCTCCCAGCTGGCTCCCACATCCTGCTGGATGTCCTGGGCGAAATACGAGCTCACCCTATGGACTCCCCCGCCCCCGTTCACATTCTGCATTCAGACCCTCCTCTAGCCCTCCCCTCTCTACCACTGCTACTACTGGCATGCAAACATGTTTTCCCTTCTTTTAAGGTGAATCAGGAGCCAGTGGCGTAGCGTGGGTTGTCAGCACCCAGGGCAAGGCAAGTAATTTGCGCCCCCTAACCCATGGATTTGCGCCCCCTAACCTGTGGATTTGCACCCCCTAACTCTAACCCCCAGATGTTGCGCCCGGTGCGGCCGGCCCCCCCTGCACCCCCCACGCTACGCCACTGTCAGGAGCTGGTCCTTAATTACGTACATTCACCTGGATCGCTGTGGTTCCACTCCTTAATGTTGTATTCTTTGTAAAATGCACAATTGTGAAACATAGGCCAACTGATCTGACTCTGAGGAAAACAGAGGATCCCAAATGAGACCCTGGGTCAAAAGGAAGTTGAAAGTCAAGGTCACATGGCTTCAATTCAAGGAGCGACCTGTCTTTTTCTCTTAAAATTTCTATTTTGTTGTCAATTTTCAGAAGAGAAATGAAGTGACAAGGATGGAGAAAGGTCAAGCCAAACCAAAGGAAACTGCTTGAAACTGTGATACAATACAATATGTAGGTATGTAAGTGGAACGATTATTCTAACAGGTAAAATATTATTAACAATTCATTGTTTTTATAAATGCATTCTAAATATCATTGTCTTTCTCCACAATCTACATTCCTATGTTGCAAGAGTAGTCCTATCTTGTACCCATCGTTCAAAGGGGACCATGGCATTATCTTTCCAGTGAATAAATATCAGTTTTTTATCAGAAGGAAGGATGCAAAGAGTTCATTTACATTAACCCGTTGTCAACACATATAAAGTTGGTCTGTAATATTTATGCACCTTAATACTTTCCTTCAAAATGCAAGCTTTGGACATCCTATGAACATATGTTTCAAAAAAGCATTTTCCTAATTACATCTCTAGCAGCAAAAACATTTTTTAGAATTTATTGGACTCTAATACACTTGTATTAAAAGATGCCTGCTTCTTGGGAGAAAAGCAATGACAAACCTAGGCAGCATCTTAAAAAGCAGAGACATCACCTTGCCAACAAAGGTCCATATAGTAAAAGCTCAGGTTTTCCCAGTAGTGATGTATGGAAGTGAAAGCTGGACCATCAAGAAGGCTGATCGCCAAAGAATGGATGCTTTTGAATTCTAGTGCTGGAGGAGACGCTTGAGAGACCCATGGACTGCAAGAAGATCAAACGCATCCATTCTTAAGGAAATTAGCCCTGAGTGCTCACTGGAAGGACAGATCCTGAAGCAGAGGCTCCAATACTTTGGCCACCTCATGAGAAGAGAAGACTCCCTGGAAAAGACCCTGATGCTGGGAAAGATGGAGGGCACAAGGAGAACGGGACGGCGGAGGACGAGATGGTGGGACAGTGTTCTGGAAGCTACCAACATGAGTTTGACAACACTGAGGGAGGCAGTGGAAGACAGGAGTGCCTGGCGTGCTCTGGTCCAGGAGGTCGTGAAGAGTCGGACATGTCTAAACGACTAAACAACAATACACTTGTATAGAAAGGGACTATCTACAAGCTTAACGGAGGCAGATAAATTCTAAACATTTTTCCTTGTAGAAGACCTAGTTCATAAACTAATGTCACATTAACTCCCAAAGGTAAAACATTGTCCTGCAGATTGGATAAGATTCAGCAATATCGAAAGCACCACGATGGCCAGAAACAATTACAGTATAGAAAACTTTATGAAATAATTCAAAACATCACAACTATCAAACGGAAGTCTCTGAAAGTCCTTGAACAAGTCACGGTGCCAGACTTTACCCAGCAGAGATCAAGCTTATAAAGCTTTGTATACTCGGCAAAATGTCCAATTCTGATGCCCAACTCTGAACTGCTGAACAGTGTTTCTGGATAGCAACTACTGTTTCATTCAGTTCTTCATCAGCCAATTAGTTCAACAAAAACTCGTCAGTAAAAAGATGTGTAATTTCTTCATTAACTGAAAATAAAATATTCAAACGATGACCTGCACGTATATAACAATAACCTCAATTAGCGTGGAAATTATAAACATAAAAAGGTTACATACCCAATCTTTTTTTGAATGGATATAATATACACGAGAATGAAAAATACTCAGTGCTCATTTTTTGAAAAATATATATAGCCAGCCCCAGGTGATACTGATAACAAGGAGACCGAGCTTAAAGCCACAGTACAAAGTAACAGCAAGGATACAGATAATCAAATAAAACAATTGAAGTCTAATTCAGAGTTACGTCCCCCTGGATGAATGGATTTAAACATAAAAATAAAACGGGTTTCCTGCTGCTGTAACTGACGTTCATAATCTTTTCTGATACCCTTTGTCCTCTGATTCACCCATAAAACTGTGGTGGACTCTCCTTCGTTGGAAGTTTTCAGCAGAGCTTGGATGCCCATTTGTCATGGATGCTTTACTTGAGATTCCTGCATTGCGAGAGGGTTGAACAATGACTCTTGTGGTCCCTCAGCACTCTGCAATTCCATGATTCCTATGATGAACCCTAGACTTGCCAGCTGTACATGTGAAAAGGACCTAGGAGTCTTAGTACACCACAAGATTAACATGAGTCAACAATGTGAGGTAGCAGCAAAATAAACTAATACTATTTTCGGCTGCATCAACAGACATGTGGCATCCTGATCATCGGAAGTAAGATTAGCACTCCCTTCTGCCTTGGTCAGAACACAACTGGAGTACAGGGTCCAGTTCTGGACGCCACAATAAAAGGAGGATATTGTCAAGCTGGAACACATGAAGAGGAGGGAGACCAAAATGATACACCACCCTATACCCGGAGTTCTGAGTTGGATATGTTTTGTCTCAAAAAGAGGAGATTATGAGGAGATGTGTCAGCCATAGTCAAATGCTATGAGTCTCCTTGTGGTGAGTTCTTTGATGGATTGTCATCTTAGACCTCTGCATGAAGCTCTTTCCACATTCTAAGCACTGATATGGTTTCTCCCCTGTATGAATTCTTTGATGGAATGTGAAACTTTTCTTCCATTTGAAGCTCTTTCCACATTCCAAGCACCGATATGGTCTCTCCTCACAGTGAATTGTTTTATGGGAAGTGAGATGTTCCTTACGACTGAAGCTCTTTCCACATTCCAAGCACTGATGTGGCTTCTCCCCTGTATGAATTATTTGATGTAAAGTGAGACTTCTCTTTGATCTGAAGCTCTTTCCACATTCCAAGCACTGATATGGTCTCTCCTCACTGTGAATTGTTTTGTGGGAAGTGAGATGTTCATTCCGACTGAAGCTCTTCCCACATTCCAGGCACTGATATGGTTTCACCACTGTATGAATTCTCTGATGTAAAGTGAGACTTCTCTTTGATTTGAAGCTCTTTCTACATTCCAAGCACTGATAGGGTTCATCCGTTGAATGAGTTATTTGATGGGACGTTAGACTTTTTTTCCTATTGAAGCTCTTCCCACATTCCAAGCACTGATAAGGTCTCTCCCCTGTATGAATTCTTTGATGGGAAGAGAGCTGGGAGCCCCTACTGAAACTCCTTCCACATTCAAAGCATTTATATCCTCCCTCCCCTCTGTGAATTCTTTCATGTGAAGTAAGGGTATACTTCTGATTGAATGTTTTTCCACATTCCAAACACTGATATGGTGCCCCCCCTGTATGGATTCTCTGATGGGAAATGAGATTTGTCTTCCAGGAAAAGCTCTTCCCACATTCCCAGCACTGATACGGTTTCTTCCCTGTATGAATGCTTTGATGGCAAATGATACTTCTCTTCCACTTGAAGCTCTTCCCACATTCCAAACACTGGTACAGGTTCTCACCACTGTGTGTTATTTGATGGGAAGTGAACTGGGATCCCTTAATGAAGCTTCTATATGGTTCTTCTTTTCTGTGAATTCTTTCATGTGAAGTGAGACTATCCTTCCGACTAAAAGTCTTTCCACATTTCATGCAGAGATATGGTTTTACCCCAGTGTGAGTTGTTTGATGGGAAGTGAGATGGTCCTTCCGACTGAAGCTCTTTCCGCATTCCAAGCACTCATATAGTTTCTCTCCTGTATGAATTCTTTGATGGGCCTTAAGCACAGCCCTGTGACCAAAGCTCTTTCCACATTCTAAACAGTGATGGGGTTTCTTCCCACTGTGAGTTATTTGGTGAGATGTGAGATGGGACCTATGACTGAAGTGCTTTCCGCATTCCAAGCACTGATATGGTTTCACCCCAGTGTGAATTGTTTGATGGGAAGTGAGAATATTCTTCCGCCTGAAGCTCTTTCCACATTCCAAGCACTGATATGGTTTTTCCTCTGTATGAATGCTTTGATGGCCCTTTAGATGCCCCCTCTGCCTGAAGCTCTTTCCACATTCCAAGCACTTATGAGGTCTCTCTCCTGTATGAATTCTTTGATGAGCCATGAGCTTAGCTTTCTGACTGAAGCTCTTTCCACATTCTGAGCACTGATACAGTTTTTCACCTGTGTGAATGCTTTGATGGGCTGTGAGCACAGCCTTTTGACTGAAGCTTTTTCCACATTCCGAGCACTGATATGGTTTTTCCCCTGTGTGAATTCTTTGATGGGTCTTAAACACAGCCTTGTGACTAAAGCTCTTTGCACATTCCAAGCACTTATATGGTGTCTCCCCTCTATGGATTTTCTGATGGGAATTGAGATAGGATCTCTGATTAAAGCACTTTCCACATTCCAAGCACTTATGGGTTTTCCCCGCACTGTGAGTTATTTGGTGGGAAGTGAGATGGGACCTCCGACGGAAGCTCTTTCCACATTCTAAGCACTTGTGTGGTTTCTCTCCTGTATGAATTATTTGATGGGAAGTGAGACTATTCTGTCGACTAAAGCTCTTCCCACATTCTAAGCACTGATGGGGTTTCTCCCCTGTATGAATTCTTTGATGGGCCTTGAGCACATGCCTGTAACTGAAGCTCTTTCCACATTCCAAACAGTGATGGGGTTTCTTCCCACTGTGAAGTATTTGGTGGGAAGTAAGATGGGCTCTTTGCCTGAAGCGCCTTCCGCATTCCATGCAATGATATGGTTTCTCTCCTGTATGAATTCTTTGATGAGCCATAAGCTTAGCCTTCTTCCTGAAGTTCTTTCCACATTCCAAACACTGATATGGTTTCTCTCCTGTATGAATGGTTTGATGGGTCGTGAGATTGGACCTCTGACTGAAGCTCTTTCCGCATTCCATGCACTGATGTGGCTTCTCCCTGCTGTGAGTTCTTGGATGGAAAGTGAGACGTTTCTTGTGACGAAACGTCTTACCACCTTCCAAGCACTGATAGCGATTCTTCCCAATGGAATTTATTTTATGGGAAGTGGAATGGGAGCTCTGACTATAACTCTCTCCACATTCCAAATATTTATACACCTTCCCCACTCTGTGAATGTCTCCCTTGTTCATAATTTTCAATCCATCACCACCTGCATCAAAGAGAGAAACAGATTAGAGCCTCAGGAAGAAATGGAGCCCCAAATTATTCAAATAATGGAGCACTGCTAATGGAATGTTTGTGATTGATGAAGAATTAAAGGGGGTTAGATCTACGGACTTACGACGAGGTTCACTGCCTTTGTTGACTCTCCTTGACACACTGATTGATGGGAACCTGAGATTCAAACAGCCTGGCATCTTCCAGGATGGATTTTGTTTGACCAAATCATGGAATCTGCCCCATCTGCAAGGTCAGTTGTCTCTTTGGTCAACCAGAAAGTGACAGAAGCAAAAAAGAAAACCTCACAGAAGCTGCTACTTCTGCCACAACATGGAAGGTTACATTCAAGAAGGTCTGGGCAGCTCACACCAGCCTGGTCATGGTTTAAAAAGACATATGTGGGGCAAGAATATTCACAGACAGAACAGTAGATTCAAGGTGAGCTGTGGGGAATGAGAATCCCAGATGCTGTCGAGTGCCATCAAAATATTTATATATGTATTGGATTTCAAAACAGATATTATGGTCCAACAGGAAGCCTTACTGAGAGAGTCCATAATCGCACGATTCTCCTCCATGACTTCCTTATGCAGAGCTCTCTGGTCAGGATCCAGCAACGCCCACTCCTCCTCTGTGAAATACACAGCGACATCTTCAAAGCACAGAGGACCCTAAAAGGAAAAGGAAAAAGTCCTCCACTTAGACAGCATAAAGATTATCTACTATACATTCCCCGGTTGTTTTCTGCCCATTCCTTGTTGTGTTGTTTTAATGGGATTACTTTGATGTACATTTTAGGTCTGGGTGCCTATTTTAATGATTTAATGGGACTTCCGGGTAGGCGTGAATGGCAAACGGACTGCGTGCTCTGGTCCAGGGGGTCGCAAACAGTCGGGCACGACTAAACAACAACAAATGGCTGACAAAGACAGGATTATACAAAGCTTTTTAAATACCAATTTAAAAACCTGGTGGAACTTTGGGATTTTTTATTAATTTGGGAAGTTATTAATACTTTTAAAACTCAAAGAATCTTGAGATATTGGAGAAAACAACTGGGACTGAATACTGTGTCAAGTTTCAAGAGCAGAGAAAGTGGATTATAATTATATTCTGGAAAGATTATTTTGGAATTAAAACTACATTGGAATACTAAACTATATTTTCACTGGACATTGAGTATCAGCAAATGGAGTCATTCTTTTGTTTTGTTTTGCTTTTTTGTTTAAACCAACTGGAACTGAGATAAATTTTACGGTTTGGACTACTTTATTTTACATAGTAAATAGCCCTGTGTAAAAGACTGTTATTTACATATTTCTTTCACTTCTTAATTTAACACCTCTATGTCTTATACTTTTATAACATAAATTTCTATATTTCTATACATTTATATTTTAGAATATGACAAAGTATATATGTATGGAAGACCTTTATCCTTTTCAATTTGTATTTGTAAATTTGCATTGATCCTTTCATTTATAATTTGAAGTTAATTCTAGGTGTTGGTAAAGGGGTCAGAACAAAGGGAAACTAGCCAAATGCTGTATTTTTCCAGCTTTTGTGAAGTGACCTTGACAAAGGGTTGATAAGGCCAAGCAGCTTGGGACTTGGTGGGAAAGGCTCTTTGTTTTGAGAGCAAATTGGTCAAGGCTGAGAAAATGTTGGTGTTGAATTTAAGAGTAGTAACACCAGGCAGAAAGGTTTCTTTGCAAGAGGGTGTTGTTGTTGTTTAGTCGTTTAGTCGTGTCCGACTCTTCGTGACCCCCTGGACCAGAGCACGCCAGGTGCTTCTGTCTTCCACTGCCTCCCGCAGTTTGGTCAGACTCATGTTTGTAGCTTCGAAGACACTATCCAACCATCTCATCCTCTGTCGTCCCCTTCTCCTTGTGCCCTCCACCTTTCCCAACATCAGGGTCTTTTCCAGGGAGTCTTCTCTTCTCATCAGGTGGCCAAAGTATTGGAGCCTCAGCTTCACGATCTGTCCTTCCAGTGAGCACTCAGGGCTGATTTCCTTAAGAATGGATCGGTTTGTTCTTCTTGCAGTCCATGGGACTCTCAAGAGTCTCCTCCAGCACCATAATTCAAAAGCATCCATTCTTCGGCGATCTGCCTTCTTTATGGTCCAGCTCTCACTTCCATACATCACTACTGGGAAAACCATAGCTTTTACTATACGGACCAGATCTGAACTTGCTTGCAAGAGGGTACCAGATCTGAACTTGCTGATCCTTTTTCAGAATTTAAACTAGAAATAGGTAACAACTTAAAAAAAACCTGTGGCTGCATTAGCCACCCAGACTGGAAATAAAATAAAATACGTTAGAAATGATGGGGGAAATGAAGGAATTAAATGTGAGAACCATTAAAGTGGAAACTGGGTTAAAAGGGGTGGAGGAGAAAACTAAATGTACACAAGGAGAGGTGAAAGGTGTGAAAAGGGACCAGGAAAAGTTAAAGGTTGATGTAGAAGGAGTTTACGCATCTCAGGAATTGATGTCGGACGCCAAAGTGGTGGCTGAGATGAAGCAGAAAAATGGAAAATCAAGAGAATGAAACAAAAAAAACTTTGAGCAGGAGAATTTTTTTCTGGCCCAGAGGCTCCCTGGCTGCCCCCCTCCTCTGACTCTTTCCCCACACAGCTCTTTCCCCATACCAGATCTGTTTCCACAGCTGCTGCTTCTCCTCCGTTCTCATGAAAAGATGGATGAGGAGGTCTGGGGGGCATCCTTCGGTCACCTGCAAGAGACAAAAGTCAAAGGGAAGCCATCAGGTCCTGCGTCTCTCAGAGCTTCAGCAGCGCGTTTTAGGCTACAGACGGGCCTTAGAAAAAGTCTTTCTTGCAAAGTGCAAACAAAACAAATTCCTTCCAGTAGCACCTTAAAGACCAACTAAGTCAGTTCTTGGTATGAGCTTTCGTGTGCATGCACACTTCTTCAGATACACTGAAACATGTGCATGCACACGAAACATGTGCATGCACACAAAAGCTCATACCAAGAACTGACTTAGTTGGTCTTTAAGGTGCTACTGGAAGGAATTTGTTTTGTTTTGACTATGGCAGACCAACACGGCTACCTATCTGTATTTGCAAAGTGCATTTAGATATTTGTACTCATTTCAAACTTAATTTGGGTCAAAATACATCTCCCCTCCTTGGCGCTCTTGGCCCCAAGCGCTTCCCCCCCTAAAGATGAACAGAACCCACAGATTAGTTTCAAGATCCTCAGAATGAGAAGAAAAACTCCTTCCTATTTACCTAGTGGCCTCCCTCTGTTGTCCAACGGAGACCTCTGTGCCTCAGAGGAAGCAGGGTCCATTTCTGCAAACGGATCCTTTCCCGGAAAGAGCAACAAGGATCAAAACAGAGAATAGGGAGAAGGATTAGAAAAGGAATGACCGAAGAAAACACTTTAGAGGAGCAGATCTCACCCCTTGCTTCCCAAAAGGCGGTGAGCCATTAGAAGAGCAGTTTGGGAGATTCTACCTCCTGTTCTGAGCCCCTTGGGAGGTTCCAGAGGAAAGTCTCTCTCACCTGCTCCTCCGCCTGACTCAGGAGGAAACCTTCGGCCAGGGCTACAGCCTGGGAACTGGTCTCTGCCCCACATTCCCTCACCCAGCTCTCCATCTCCAGCGGGAGGACAGCCAGGAACTGTCTTGCTCATCCATTGGTGCTCTCAGGAAGCCTCCAAGAGATCGGAAGGAATCCTGTAGTCTTCTGTCGAGTTCCGTCTATCTGATTTAGAGTTGCTCACAAATCCTACAAAGCAAATACATTCTTCTGTTATCAGATTGATACAAGGTCAGGAGAAGAAGTGAAGACAGAATGATGATGGGTAAGTGAGTAATTTGTGCTGAATATAATTTAGACACTAGGCCATAGTTGGGGTCTTAAGCTGGGGACCCTCAAGAGTGCTCTCTCTTCCTCTCCCACCCCCACTCCAGGGCCCATTTCCTTCCTGCCTTTGCCTTATTTTCTGGCACTTGGAATCCCCAACGTCCTCAAGGCACACTACTTGGGTGGGGTCCTTTCTTGTTGTTCTGAGGATGATTACCTGGCCAAAAGCCAGCCCCTAAGGGCTACCTGGGCGAGGCCAAAGTAAGTCTAAAGGCAGCCAGGTACAGGGAAGCTTTTAAGGTTTGCTGTCTGTGTTTTAATTTGTTGGAAGCTGCCCAGAATGCCTGGGAAACCCAGTCCGAGGGGAGGCATATACATTTATTAGGACTATGATTATTAGGTGGGGCCAAAGAACAGTGTTAAAAAGCAAGTCAAGTAGAATTCACCTTCTTTCTGTTTTAAATATAGTTTTAATGTTGTCATTGTCAGTTTGCATTTATTAGTACAGAAAGTATTGATCTGATGCATAGAGATCTTTCCTATTCTAATTAGTTCAAGAGGGTTCTGGAAGCTTCTCTGTGTGAAAGAAACAAGCAGAATGGATTACTCTCTCTGTCTTCTCTTTCTGTCTCTTTCCCTTCTGGTATGGTATTCTGTATATAGTGTTAAGGTTTAGACATATTGTTATAAGCTACTGTAAGTTTAAGTTAAGCCTGCTGCAAGTGAATTTCTTATGGATAGTCCCAATACTGAATGTGTGCCAATCTTGAATTGTGACCCTTAGGCTCATTTGCCTTCAGTAGCAGTAAAGCTCTGCTGAACGAAATACAATGGCCTCTGGTCTATCTTGCAACAGAAAATCCGGCAAAATGTTTAAGTCTTACTCTGCTCTGGATCAATAGGAGTAGAATTCATCTGCCCTGGGAACGTCGGGAAAGGGAAGGTTAATAATAATAATGGTATCAAAAGCCTCTAAGAGATGCAGCAGAGCTAGGAAACAGCTCTCACCTTTGCCCCTAGCCCACCAGAGATCATCAACCAGCGCGAACAAGGCAGTTTCAGTCCCATGATGAGGCCTGAATCTTAAAATTTAAAATGCAGAATGGCAGATGAAGGTGATGGACTACATGGAACTGGCTGAGATGAGCGGCAGAATCCGAGACCAAGGAGAAGAGTCGGTGGAAGAAGATTGGAAAAAATTTAAAGTTTATTTTCAGAAATATTGTAAAATTAAGGAATGTTAGAAAGATGTTGGAATAGAATTATGTGGTTTTAGCAGAAAAGATATAAAGGATTAAGTAAAAATGAATTGGTGAAAGAAGAGAATGTAAAATCACAATATATTAAGATAAATTATTAAGATAAAAAGAAAGCTGGAAAGGATTTGCTGGAATACCTAACTGAATTAGAATACAAAAATGGGAGGTGTGAGGAGGTCAAGGAAGTAAGTGAATGAAAGCAAGTGATGTAAAGGTTTGATTTGTTTTTTTTCCCAATTGTTTGTATTTTTTCTGTCTTTTTTATTTTTCTTCTTTTCTTTTTTTCTTTTTTCTCTTTGTAATCTTGAATAAATATTATTAAAAAAATTAAAATGCAACGGATTAAAAACCATTTAAAAGCATTTTTGACATCCCCCCCCCCAGCTTGTCCCCATAAGTCTGGGCTCTTCAGGGCTCCCAGCAGGGCAAGGTCCCTCCGGCCTCCCAGGAATCTCTTCTACTGGGGGGGGGGGAGTGTGGGGGCCCTGCCCGCCCCAGGCCAGGAAAGGCCGGGCAGGGAGCAGCTGCTTGGGGGTCCTCCTGCATCCCCCCCCCCGTCTCAGGGAGGGATCCCAGGGGATGCTGCCCAGCCCTCCAGGCGGAGCTGCCCGGGCTCCCCAAGGCAGCAGCAGCAGCAGCAGCAGCCCGAGGAGGGGCTGGGCTCCCCCCCCCCCAAGTTCTCACTTGCTGCGTTTCTTTTCCGGCCCCCGCTATCCGCCCGGCCCCCCAGGGCCTGGTCCCCCCCCACCTGAAGGGGGGTTTTGGCCCCCCTCCTTCCCCCAATGGAAGGACCCCTCGCCTGGTGGGGGGGAGAGGCCCCCAGCTGAGCAGGCCCCCCCCCGCAGCCCCCCAGGACCCCCTTCAAGGCCCAGCCAGGGAAGAGGGGGAGACTCACCCGAGGAGACAAGAGGGGCGCCTCCGGAAGACCCGCCCCCGCCCCCTCCCTTTCCTGTCCTGTCCTCTCTAGGAATGCGGCTCCGCTGCTCTTAACCCTTGGCGCGCCCAGCTGGTCCCTGGCTTGGGGGAGCCGGAGGATGTCAGCGGAGAAATCCGAGGGCTCCCTTGGACCAAAAGCAAGGAGAGCAGCCAGGGGTCGCAGAGTCGGCTTGGTCTGGATGGAAGACTGTCGCGACAGGACAGGGGCAACAAGGTGGGGACTCAGCACAAAAGTCACAAACAAGGAGGAGATAGATGGTGGCCTGGAAGAGGCTCTGCCAGAAGCAGCCAGGCTGGGCAGGATCCAAGAAAGGGAGAAGTGCAGGCTCTCTGACCGGGTCTCCCAGGGCCTGGCTGGCTGGCTGGCTGGCTGGCTGGGGGAAGCCCTTCCTTCCTCCGTGGCTGGCTGGACTGGCGCCTGCCTGCCTGCCTGCCTGCCTGCCTCCCTCTCCCAGGTGGCCAGAAGGAGGACTGGAGGTGGCCCAGGTTGGTGGGGAGAAACAGGGTTTGCAATGTTTCTTAACAAGCGCAATGATAATGTCAAACCTTATGGTGCTTTCAACCTGCTGCAGCAGTATATATTCACACTTTTTAGTTTCAGATATCTGAACAAGAGTCACAAAGGCAGCTCTTCATTTGCAGTCATCGTAATATCGCCTTCACCTTCTCTTCCTGTTCCCTTGTCAACTCTTTGCCCTGCAAAACCATGCTTTCATTGCTTGCTCGTGTGTGAGTTTGTACAGTGGTACCTTGGTTCTCAAACTTAATCCATTCCAGAAGTCTGTTCCAAAACCAAAGCATCCCAAAACCAAGGTGCACTTTACCATAGAAAGTAATGAAAAATGGATAAATACCTTCCAGACTTTTAAAAACAACCCCTAAAACAACAATTTAACATGAATTTTACTATCCAATGAGACCAGTGATCCATAAAATGAAAGTAATAATCAATGTACTGCAGTCAATCAGTAACTGAACTGGGTTCGACACAGTCACAAAAGCAAACCAAAAAAGCCGCAAAAAAGCAAAACGTTTAGCAAAAAACAGACAGACCCCAGCATACCACTCAAAACGGAGCACGTTTGGCCTCCGATAGAAGTTCGCAAACCGGAACACACATTTCCAGAATTGCAGTGTTTGAGTGCCAAGGCGTTTGAGAACCAAGGTACCACTGTAGTTTAATGGTAACACTGTTTCTGATTTTATTCCGTGACTTTCTTGGCCCTTCTTGGGAAGGCCTTAGGGAGTTTTCTCCATGGGAAATTCTCGGAATTATCCAATCCCTGTGCAAACCGTTTCTCTGGAACGGATTTATTAATAAAACTTACACGCTGGTGGGATTAAGAAAGCCACACAGGCATCCCAAAGCAGTTCACAAAAGAGCAGTAGGTTGTATTAAACTGTTTTTATTAAAAAAAAAGAAACGGAAACAAAGGGATCCGCTTGGCTCACTAGTATGTGTAGAAAAGTCACTGTGGGAAGCGGGCCGTTCGTGGGAAGCAGCGAGGGCTGAAGTGTGTTGCAGCCTGCCAAAGGGGGCCGCCAACCCACACCCAAAACGAACAGAACTTGGTCCTCGGGAAGGAGGGATGTCTCCAGGGCTGGCCCCAGGAAGCAGCTCAGCTCAAGAGGCGAAGGCAAAGAGCCCCACAGAGCCCGTCCTGGAGGCTGGAAGACAAGAGCTGGGCCGGCAGGGAGGGTGGGGCCTTTCCTGAGCTTGCTCCCCCCCCCCCAGGGTCTCGTCCCCCCCCCAGCATGGAGCTGTCCCAAGGCTGCCTTCCAGCAGCGCCGTTTTTTGCTCTTTGGTGGAGGAGCCAGGTGGGCAACGCGGACCAGGGCCCAGAGTCCCGCCCAGGCGGCTTCAGTAGCGTCCCAGCACGGTGGCCAGCAGGGCCATGCGGATGTACATGCCGTTCTCTGCCTGCCGGAAGTAGGCGGCGCGCGGGTCCGAGTCCACCTCCACGCTGGAAGGAGAGAAAGAGGGGGGAGGTCATGATCGCCACCAAGTCAGCAAGCGCCCCAGGTTGCCGCCCCTCGCCCTTCCGAGGGCCCAGAGCTCTGCACATGACGTGCTTCTCCTCTGCAAGATGCTTTGCCACCCGCCCTGCAAGGTAGGCCACTCTTCTAACTCAGCTCCAGTTCCTGCATTGCGGGGGGGGGGGGTAGATGACCCCTGGTGTAGAAGTGCAAATATCCAGAGTGTGGGGATCAGATGGGTTTACGATGAGGAATTATAAAATAGGCATCAAGCCACTGTATCCGCTATGAAAGCATGGCGTTGACTGGGTTCGATTCATTGGCAATAATTTCTGATCAAATCCCACAATCTTCTGCATATCTGGCCATTTCCTCTACCGTCTATTTATCAAGCTTGACAAGTCACAGACACAGCCCAGTTGCCAGTTGCTTCATCAGGCATCCTCAGTACATAAAGATAGTAGGTTACCTTGATGTACCGTATTTTTCGCTCTATAACACGCACCTGACCATAACACGCAAGTAGTTTTTAGAGGAGGAAAACAAAACAAAAAAATATTCTAAACGAAACAGTGGATGTATGATTTTTGTGGTTCATGCTGTGGCCACAGACATGTGATCTGACGGTGAGTTTGGGGTAGCCCAATGCAAAAATCCTGAGGATCCATGTAGATCCATGCTTTGTAACCACGTTTTTGCGCCATTGCGGCCCCATGAAACAGTGGGTGCGTGTGTTTTTTGGTGCAGGCTGTAGCCATGGATATGCTATGTGATCTGATGGTGAATTTGGGGTGACCTAGTGCAAAAATCCTGAGGATCCATGTGGATCCGTGCTTTGCAACCACGTTTTAAGTGGGGAGGGAAGGAAAAGAACTCAAGGGACAAGGAGCACGCGTGGGGTGTGTGGAGAAGGATGCTGCTGATAATGCAGGAGAGGCTCCTCTCCGGCTTTGCTCCTTTAGAACAAGCAGGCTCTGCGTCTCTCCCTCCTCCCCGGCAAGGAAACCATGATAGTAACCACTCTGAGACAAATCAAGAAAAATTGCGACCAACACTCTCCCCCAACAAGCGCAGTGAGGTCAAAACACACACACACGCAGAGAGAGAACTGGCCCTAAAGTCGCAGGGCGCTGGAAGTCGCAGGGGCGCTGGGGGAGTGAACGGGAAGCAAGAGAAGGAGAAGGAGCCCTCACACACACAGAGATACACAGAGTGTCAATTCTAAAGTCGGAGGGAGAGCACAGGGAGAGTGAACGGGTAGCAGGAGGAGGAGAAGGAGCCCTCTCTCACACACAGACACACAGAGTGTCAATTCTAAAGTCGGAGGGAGAGCGCAGGGGCGCAGGGAGAGCGAAGGGGAAGCAGGAGGAGGAGAACGATAGCTCAAGCACACACACACACAGCCCCTATAGTGGCTAATCCAAAATCGGACAGCAAAAAACTGCAGGCAGGGACAGAGAGCAGGGGGTTGTTTTAAAGCAGCCAAGCCTGCTCTGCTTCTCTCCCTCCTCCCGGCTAGGCTGGCTGAAAAGCTTTGCTGCTACTTAGCAGCTCAGTGGGGAGGAGAGAGGAACATAGAGGACGGGGTTGTTTTAAAGCAGCCAAGCCCGCTCTGCTTCTCTCCCTCCTCCTCAGCTCGGCTCGCTGACAGGAGCCGCTTACACCCGCTTTGCTGTTTCAAAGCGAGCCACGAACTGCTCACAACTGCAGCAGATTCCCCCGCCATCTGTAGGCATTCGCTCCATAACACGCACAGACATTTCCCCTTACTTTCTAGGAGGAAAAATCTGCGTGTTATGGAGCGAAATTTACGGTAGTTTAATCTTTAGATAGATCTTAGGGGCCAGGAAGAGGGTTCACAAGGAGATGGTGAATACTCTTTCCTTGCCATCCTTCCGTCCTCTCCTGTTTATGACCTTCCTAAAAGCATTCCTCTTCGCTTCCTCTTTTATTTACTCTGAATTACATATGCATGCTCAATTAGGAAATTAGCCCTCTGTAGCTTTAACTTTAACTTTGTCCCCACATGGGGTTTTTGAAATGCTCAGAGGAAATCTGATTGGTTCTTACGAACACTGTGTAAAAAGTTCTTTTGTGAATAAAACGACCTGGGCCAAGGGGTGAAGAGGAATTACTATTATACACACTCCTCCAGGAGTCTTGAAGGTCAAGCCTTGTGTGTATTTTATCAAAGTTCAACCCTTCCTTTGCTTTGGGAACGCCACACCCTGGGGGTCCCTTCCAACTCTGATGCTCTGTGGTTCTACACATCCCAAGGCGACCGACTGAGGCTGGGTGTTCCCATTGCCAAACCACGCCCCCCCCCATCTGACACCCCCTTGTACTGCTCCAGAGTCTCAAAGCAGCCAGAAGCAAAGAAACAGGGACGAAGCTGTTGGCGTCCGCTGCTTATGAACCCGCCCCCCCCCGACCCACAGGTCTTGATCCTCCTACATGGGGGCTCTGCTGGGTCCACCACCGGTCCAAATTCCTCAGCCCCACCCAAAATGTCCCTTCACCCTATTTGGCAAGTGATTCCCTGGCCAGCAGTGCCCCCTCCCCCCCTCCCCGCCCTTCCGCACCTGATCTCGTTGACCCTGGGCATCGGGTGCATCACCACCATCTTCTTCTTGGCCCGGGTCATGATGTGAGGGGTCAGGATGAACTGCCCAAAACACTGAGGAGGAAGGAGAGGAGCACAGCCAGTGAGCCTGCGTCTGGGGCTGGCCCCACTCCTCCCGCCAAGGGACCCTCTTCTCCATCCCCTCTGGGTGGCTTCAGGGTCTCCCAGCCTGGCCCGGAGGGAGGGAGGCCGTGGGGACGCCATGGGGTGGGGGCAGCAATTCAGGGCCCCTCACTCACTCACCGCCTCAAACTCCTGGACTGAGGCAAAGCGCTCCTTCTGGATGCGGGTCATGTAGAGGACGTCCGTGTCGGGCAGAGCCTCCTCGATGTTCTCAAACTCCTCCTGAGAATTTATTAACGCGATTATAGCTCCTACATTTATTTACTTGCCTTTTTGTTATTCCTTAAAATCCACACGCCTCTCAACCGGAACAACGGCAACAGAGCCCGCCTCAACGCCGTTTGCAGAAAGGTAAGACCAGGAAAAAAATCTACAACGGTTTATAAGGTGTAAAAATACCCCATCATTTATACACTGCCTTTTTCCGCAGAAGGGGACTCAAGGCAGATGGCACGGATCAAAACAACACACAGATCAAACATGGAAAAGGGAGAAGAAGAAGAAAATGCTTTAGACGCTCAGCAGCCTTCTATCTCCAATTACAGTCAGACCTCGGGTTGAAGTTCCTTCAGGTTGAGCGCTTTTGGGTTGTGCTCCGTGGCGACCCGGAAGTAACGAACGTGTTACTTCTGGGTTCTGCCACTCGTGCATGCGGTCAAAATAACGTCATGCGCATGCGTGGAAGTGGCAAATCATGATCCGCGCACGCGCAGACACAGGTTGCGTCCGCTTCTGGATGCGAAGGGGGCTCTGGAACGGATCCCGTTTGTATCCAGAGGTACCACTGTATACCATATTGGCCCAAGTATAAGCCGCACCTTTAAAACTGGAGGAGGGAAAAGAAAAAAAAAAAAAACCCCGAATATAAGGTGTTCCCTTCCTCGCTACTCTTGGCTGCATGCTGGGCGCTCCTGGCTGCATACCATAAGACTGTGAATATAAGCCATGCTTTAACTTTTCACGGTAGGAATTTTGGGGGAAAGTGCGGCTTATATTCGGGCCGATACGGTAATTGTATTTTAAAAAAAAACCTCTGTCCAAAGGTGCCTTTGGGGCAGTTCCCCTAACTGGTGGTTCTCTGAAGCACAGGCTTATGGAGCCTGCCCTGTGGCAATAGCTCCTCTAATAAACGGGGTCTCCGCCGGATGATGAGCTTATGTATCTCTCTTGGCTGTGCTTTTCTTTAAGGTGTTAAATGAACCATTAAGAGGGGGCTTAGAAGTTAAAATGTTGCTCACCTCCGAGTTTAAACAGTCTAAAAATGCCCAAATCGGTTAAATTCAGGAAGGGAACGGCTTCCGTAGAGAACAGCAAATTAAATAAAACGCTAATAGATGTGCTTTTGATACTCTTTTAGCTCTGTTAAAATACAGCAGGGGGGGACCCCCAGCGCAGCCCCCTCTCCCTCACCTGCTTGATCCCCTTGGAGGCGACGAAGTGGAAGATGTCGGCCGGCATGCGGAGGTTGGGTGGCGTGACGTAGCGCAGGCTGACCCGGTAGAGAGTGAGCAGGCGAGCCAGAGAGTGGACGGTCCGGCCGTGCTTCAAGTCCCCCACCATGGTGATCTGGGGGGAGGGCAGAGGCAGCCGTGAGCACCCCTGGCCGGGGGGGGGGGGGAGGCCCCTGCAAAGAAGCCACCACCCCAAAGAAAACCCCCTCCTGAGCGAGGTCCCCTCACCGTCATGCCGTTGACCGTGCCCAGCTCCTCCCGGATGGTGAAGATGTCCAGTAGGCCTTGCGTGGGGTGCTCCCCGACCCCGTCGCCCGCGTTGATGACAGGCTTGCGGCAGTGCTTGGCAGCCAGCTGGCACAAGGAGGAAGGAGGGAGGGAGGGAAAGAGGGAGTCGTCAGCAGGGGCATTCCTGCAGAGCCCTTTCACGGCCGCCCTGGAGAGACTGTACTGACCGCAGTCCCCATTTCATCCTTTCTGGGAGATGGAAGCCTAGTTGACCATGGCGGTTCCCAGGACCACACGAGAGCCCAGGGCTCAAATTCCCACTTGGCCATGAAGCTCTCACTGGGAGTGACCCTTGGGCCATCGCTGCCTTTCTCAGCCTGGCCTACCTTGCAGTGGGAGGTGGTTGTGGGACGGGAATGAGGAGGAGGACCCTGGAGAGTTCATTGGCTGGGGGCTTTTTGCCAGCCACCACCTCTCTCAGCCTAACCTACTTTGCAGGGTCGTTGTGAGGATGAAATGGGAAGCGGGAGAAGCACGTAGGGCACTTTGAGCTCCTTGGAGAATAAGGTGGTGCAGAAATTCAATCAAATAAACCAATAACTCGGCTGCCTGGGGTGGGAGTGAAGTGGCTCATAGCCTCCTCCAGGAGGAAGAAGAAGACCCAGGGAGGGAAAACAAGAGGCTTTAGGGAACTGAGCCCCGCTGATAGCATAGGCTGGATCTGTTCCTTCTCCTCAACACTGGAACGGTCACCCACATAGAAGAGAACCGGGAGGGGTGTACCAGCCAATTTAGGGGGGTGGGCATTTTCTTTCTCCATGTTTCCTACTAAGGAGTTAATTCAGAAGTTGACTAAAGTAGGCGCAAGGACGCAGCCTTGTTGAACACCACGGGAGGTTTGGATTTCCTTGGATAAACGGCCCTGTCAGTCACACCTAACCCGGACCCGAGTGTTTTCGTATAAACTGCAGATGAGACGCAGTAGACATCTGTCTGTGTTTGAGGCGCTTGGTTTTTCCCAAAGCCTATCTCATGATACTAAATCGAAGGCAGATTGAAAATCTATGAAAGCTGCGTAGAGGGATCCTCCTTTTCTGGAGGTATATTTTTCCACAAGACGTTGGAGTCCTAGGCCTTGGTCTAAGGTTGACCGGTTTGCCCTGAAACCAGCTTGTGCTTCTGCAAGGAAATGTTCTCACTCCATCCAATCCTTTATTACGTAAGTGGGCAGCATATAGTTACTGATAATGCTTAGGAGACTAATTGGCCTGTAATTGGCAGGGTCCGATCTGCTCCCTTTCTTGGGATGATGATTGCTAGACCCCAATCCTCTGGGATGGTCTCCCTCGGAGGGGAGCAGCCTCACCCTGGATGCTCAGAGATCCCTTTGCTGTAAGCCCTGCACTGCCGGGGGTGGGACTGGATAACCTTTGGGTCCCCCTCCCAACTCAACAGTCCTAGGATTCTCTTTGCTGGGGCCCCCCAAGGGCCCTGCGTCCCATCAGAGCGGCCTTGGCCGGAGCTCACCTCCACGGCCCCCGGCTGGGGGTGCCTTAGCACCAAGACGTCGGCGTAGCAGCTCATGGTCTGGACCGAGTCCGCCAGCGACTCCCCCTTCTGGCAGGAGGAGGTGGCCTCCGAAAAGGGCAGGACGGAGCCCCCCAGGCGGTACATGGCGGCGGCAAAGGAGCTGCTGGTGCGCGTGCTCGCCTCGTAGAACATGGAAGCCATCACCTTGCCCTGCGTGGGAGGAAGCAGCGGACTTCAGTACAGGCAGGGGGCTCCCCCTCCCCAACCCCTACCCCTCTGGCCCCCACCTCACCTTGAGGATGTCTATGTTGCGCTCCTTCTGGACCAACATGCGCAGGTTGTGGGCCACGTTGAAGAGGTGAGACATCTGCAGCAGAGGGGAGAGGGGCACTCAGTCAAACAGGAGGGGGTCTCAAAATGCTACCAAGGGCATTATACTATTCTATGGTGTTCAGCAGCATTCGGCACACACGGCGCACCGTTCTGGTCGGCACACCTCAAAAAGGGTACTGAAAACTTAGGGAAGGGTCAGACAAGGCCAGTGTGGCGTTTGCCTGTTTGTTTAGAGCCTGTCTGTACAGGGAAAAAAAAGAAAGGGTTAAAAATGTAGACCAATAGGAAAGCTGGAGGCGGAGCCTACATGTGTATAAAAAAGGGCTTAGCCCAGGCTTGTTGGAGTTGTTGGTGGGTAGTTGGTTGGTTTTAGTGGGTTGGCTGGTTGGGAAAGACAGTTGGAAATAGAGAGACAGGGCCGTGGGTTCTTGAGTGAGGGGAGGTAGAAGAGAGAGAGGGGAAAATAAAACTAAGAAAATAAAGAGTAACAACGTTTGGAATGCTGTAAAAGTTTGTGTCTGAAATAAAATACACTCTTCTTTATTAACTTGAGAACCTGACTGAGGCTGGTGGCAGCGGATTAGTGGTGTATGGGTCAATAGTCCGTGAGACGACCGGGGGCTCGGTACGAACGCCACAGACAGTGACTGAGGGGAGGGAGTGACTGCCCCATGAGGAATGGTCGCAGCGGTTGGGACTTTTCCAATTTAGAGAAAAGGCGACACACGACCCAAGATTAAAATGTTCTCCCTGGCCTGCGAGAAAGTGGACAGAGAAAAGTTTTCCTCCCTCTTTCGCAACACTAGATCCCGTGGAGATCCAATGAAGCTGGATGTCGGGAAAGTCAGGACAGACGACAGAAAGTCCTTCTTCACAGAGAGAGCACATGGGTAAACTGTGGAACTCCCTGCCACAGGAGGCAGTGAAGGCCACCCACTTGGATGGCTTGGAAAGATTCACGGAGGAGGAGGAGAGGGCTTTGGGGGGCTCCTGGCCAGGGTGGCCAGCAATGCTTCGGAATCCCAGTGGTGGAAACCCCGGGAGGGGAGAGGGCTCTGGTGGGTTTCCCCTTGGGGCACCTGGCCTGATCCTGCAGGCTCCTCTTAGGCTTTTCCCTTCCCCACCCCAAGACGGCCGAGTGAGGAGCGGGGTGTCCCAGTGTGTCTCTGCCTGAGTACCTGTCCCTTGGTGAACTGCTTGACGGACAAGACGTGCTGCCCGACCAGCGGGTGGAGGAGCGGCGAAGTCTGGGGGTGCGGCAGGCTCTGTGGAGACGTCTGCCTGGGCAAGGGGCCTGCCAGGTACAGGGGGCCGTCCTGGATCATGGCCAAGTCTGCGGGAGGAAAGGAAGGTCAACCCTGCCCGAGAGGAGGACCAGAGACGCACCACCCAGCGGGGACAGCAGGATCTGCCTCTCAGCCTCTCTCGCCACAGAATGGCAGGAAACCCCAGCTCCTCTCTGATCCTGGAAACACCCCAGGAAGTCTATCAGGACACAAAGCCCTGAACAACTTGGGAGCAGTTTACCTAGAGACCCCCTTGCCCCACACGGACCCACTCGGTTGCTTAGATCAGCGGAGAGGGCACGGCCACAGGGGCTGTGTAATACCCCGTCCCAGTTTATAAAAATCAGATCTTTGCCCTCTGGAACTCCCTGCTACTTGACACCAGGCCAGCGCCTGTGCTGTGCATTATTGTTTAGGAAAGCACACCCAGAGACCTAGATATAGTTGCTGTGAGTTCCCATCGGCTTTTGGTCCACTGCTATTTTGACTTTTCTACAGCCTTAAATTATTCCTGCTAACTCTTCATCAATAATTTTATTGCTTTGTCTTATTTGAGGTGTGTGGTTTTCTTCATTTTCTTAAAGCAACCAAGTGGCGCATCCGCTTTATGAGAGAAAGGAAACGAGCGGCTCTGCGAGGAGGAGGAAGGAAGCCTCACCTGGCGGCTCCACAGTTTTCTTGACCACTTTTTCCCTGAGATCTTCGGCTGCCGGAGGATGGAGAGAGGAAGAGGAGGACCAACGTTAGAGGGAGACGGCAAGCCTTTGCACCAGCACCTCTTTGCCCCCAGGAAGGACCCCCCTCCCGCCACCCCCTGCGCCCGTCACCTGGCAGCCCGGGGTCCGAGGCACGGTGGATGCGGGGGGCCAGGAAGAACCGGGCGTCTCCCACCGGTCCGGCACGACGGGGGCTGGGCGCTCGACAGCGCAAAGCCTCGGGCTGGACGGTGGGGAGGGGCCGCTCTGGCGTCTGAAAGGGAGAGGGGAGAGTTAAGCAATGCGGGGGGGGGGGCATCTCCCACCTGCTCTTGTGGTGTGTGAGAATGACAGACATACAGTAGTAGCAGCGCACGCCCCCACCCCCCTGCATGGGGGGGACTCACAAGGGGTGTGCCCGTGAATTTTTAGGAAATGGACAGCAAAGCGAACTAGACAAACTAACAGCAAGGATTCGAAATCTGCGGGACCAGAGAGTCACAGAAGACTGGTGTAAATTTACAGACTATTTGAAAAGTAATTGTGATGAACAGACTACGTTTGTAGGTTTGCAAGAAGTTTTGTGAGGTGAATTATTGGAACTATTGCAAAAATGGATAAAGGGGAGGATGTTTAGTTAAGATAATTAAAGGCAATATGAATTTAAGAAATGCAGAAGAAGTGGCTAAAATGGTGGATCATCAGAGGTGCTGATGGAAGTCCAAAAAAATAATAATTGTATAAATTGTGAAGTTTTGTGGTATGTATTATAATTTATATGTTAAAATTAATAAAAATTATTTTTTAAAAAAGGAAATGGCAGCAAAGCAAAGGAGCCCAGGCGCTACGGCAAAGACCCCCCCCCCAATAGCCCAGTGTTGGCTCAAAGCAGGACCAACCCCCCTGCCTGGATTTTCCATGGCTGGTGGGGTCTCAAAGCTCCAACACAGACACCTTTTTTGCGCTTTGCTTGGAAGGACTGGCCTGAGGTTCTGCCTGGAGTCACCAAGAGATTGTCCCTTAACAGCTTGAGAGCAATTCATTTTACCCCCCATGGACCCACTTTGGTCCTGCAGGGGCCACCCAATAGCCGTTCCACATTGGGAAGAACTCGTGTGTGGTGGGATCTGCCCTTTGGAACTCCCTGCCTCTTGATATCAGGCAGGCCTGTCACTGTACTCTGTTTGGCCGCTACTGAAAACATTCTGGTTTAGACAAGCCTGCCCAGGTGTTTGGAAAGCGGGTGCAAAGTTTAACCTGTTTTAGTTATTTTAACTTTGGCATTTCTTAAAGTGCTCTTGATTTTCTTGGTGGTGCGTAAAGTTTATGAATTAAATAAATGCCACACTCCCTCTCCCTCTCTCAGTCCTCCTTTTGCTCTTGTGTGTGTTTCCTGAGGGATCTCCTACCTGCTTAGACTTGGACCTTTGCTGTCTGAAAGCAGAACCCAAACACTCTCTCCTTCATCCCTCTTGGGGGCAGAAGGTGAAGGATAGAGAGAGACACTCATAGCCCCACAGAAAGGGGTGCAGGAAGTGGTGTGGGCAGCCTGGCAGGTGGGTTCCCTCACCCTTCCTGCCCCCTGGGGGGGGCATTCTGGGCCCAGCCCCAGCGCCTACCTTCAGGATCTCTTTGGCTGGCACTGCACTCGGCGGCCATTTCCGCACATCCTGCCCATAGCCTGGAGCTACAAGGACCTGGAAGGAGAGACAGGAGGCGCTCAGAGCCCCAGAAACCCTCCCCAGGCAGCGGCGTCCGCAGGCCCCTTCAGCCCAAGGAAAGCGGCCGACCCTAAACATCAGGGCCCCAGGATGAACAGAAGGCACAGGGATTATTTTTGCCAGGACAGCAGCAGGGAAGGAAAGGGTTAAACCCCACCAGGCTGCACCTCCTTTAACGAGAAGCTGCAGTTTTCCCAATTGCAAGCTTGGCATCACATCTAGTCTTCCTCTGACAAGGATAGTTAATGGGTAGAGCTGGTTTGGGCTCATGGAAGCCAGTGCAGCCTAATGGTTAGAGTGCTGGACTGTGACCTGGGAGAGGAGGGTTCGAATCCCCCGCACAGCCATGAAGCTCCCTGGGTCACCTTGGGAGTCACTCACCATCTCTTGGCCTGACCTGCTTCCTCATAGGGTGGTTGTGAGGATAAAATGGGAAGGGAAAATAAAGGTAGTATGCAAATGTAAATAATAATAAGGGATAATTTTCTGATAGTAAGAGCTGCTTGACAGCCTCGGAGGCTGGCGGACTCTCCTTCCCTGGAGGTTTCTAAGCAGAGTTTGGAGGGCCCTCTGTCCTGGATGCTTCAGCTGAGATTCCTGCGGGGCAGGGGCTGGACTGGATGACCCCAGAGGGCCCCTTCCACCTCTGCCATCCTGGGGTTCTGTGGCCCTGCGCGCCCCACTCGGCCCCTCCCTGCCCCGCTTACCTGCCCGTCGATGTAGGCCACTTCCCCGCGGAGGATGACTCGGCGCACGGTCCCCTTCACCCGCATCCCCTCGAAGGGCGTCCAGCGGGCCTTGCTGAAGGCCGTGTTGGGGGGCACCAGCCACTCCTGCTCCAGGTCCACCTGCCGGCAGGAAATGGCTCAGCCCCACGGAGCCTCAGCCCCCCAGCCCCTGGGGGTCCCATGCCAAGGGGGGGGGGTCGTTCCTGGAGGACCAGGAGCAACAGGGGCCCTGCAGTTGGTGGATCAGGCCCACGGCCCACCTGGTCCACAGGAACCTCCATAGGACCGACAGAGTCAAACCACGGGGTCCCTCTGCGCTGCCTGCAGTGACTGGCAGCAGGGAATCTCCAGGGTTTAAGACAAGGGATCTTTCCCAGCCCCCCAGGAGATGCTGCCAGCGGGGATGGAACGTGGGACTTTCTGCATGCAAGGATGCGCTGCCCCTGAGCCCCGGCCCTTCAGCAGCCTCTTCTGGCCCCCAGGTGCCTGCAGGAAGCAAGCAGGGCTTGGGGGCAAGAGTAGAGGCTTCCTCTCAGAACATAGTTAAACGGTGGAACTCCCTGCCAAAGGAGACCCAGCAATGGCCACCAGCCTAGGGGGCTTGGACAAATGCATGGGGGAGGAGGGGGCTGTCACTGGCTCTGCTCTGCCACTGGGGGCACCTGGTTGGGAAATGTCCCCCGCCTTACAGTCTTCAAACAAAAACATCTTGGAGATCCCGGGCCACAGAGAGGTCAGGCTGGCCTCAACCAGAGCCAGGGCTTTTTCGGCCGTGGCCCCGATCTGGTGGAACGCTCTGTCCCAAGAGACCAGGGCCATGTGGGACTAGACATCTTTCCGCAGGGCCTGCAAGACGGAGCTGTTCCACCAGGCCTTTGGCCAAGGCACAGTCTGACCCGCTCCTTTGGCAATCCTCACAGAACTCTAGCCCAATGGCTGACATTAATTTAACCCTGAATTGATTTTAGAATGCATTTCAATTAATTGATTGTGATTGTATGTAAACTGTGTTACTTTTATTGTTGTTAGCCGCTCTGAGCCCGGCTTCGGCTGGGAAGGCCGGGATATAAATAAATACGGGATACTGGGCTGCCTTTGGCCTGATCCAGCCGGCTCTTCTTATCGAACCTCCAGGTCCAGAGGCAGTCTATCTGGATTCCACGTTCTTAGGGGTATTTGGCCCTGTGAGGAGAGGAAGCTGCTGGCCATTGGCCTGGTCCTCCCAGGCAGACAGCCTTGACCGACAAAGAGAGAGCGTTGTGGCTGGAGAAGAAGGCAGCAGGGCCTTTCCTGGGAGGCCCCCCTGCCCCTGCCAGGTCCTCCCCCCCCCCCGCAGAGGGACACCCCAGGAGGGCTCCCCCCCCCGCCTCACCTCGATGTAGGTGTCCTCTTGCAGGGGGAGCCCAAAGATGCGCCGGGGGTTCTCGTAGAGACGCTGGACCAGGTCTTCCACGCTGAGCCGTCCCTCGGAGACTGCGGTCAGCAGCAGGGGCAGCATGGTCTCCAGGCCAGGGAAGCCGGGCGGGGGCTCCTTGCCCAGCTTCTCTTCCAGCGTGTGGGGAGCTGAGTGCGAGAGAGACGCGTGGCAGAGACCAGGGCCCCCCACAGCACCCCTTCAAGGTGGTGGGGCGCTTCTCCCTCCACAACAACCCTGTGAGGTGGGCTACGCTGAGAGAGAGAACCCTGTGGGTTTCATGGCTGAGTGAGGATTTGACCCCTGGTCTCTCCAAGGTCCTAGGCCAAGACTCCAACTACTGAACCACACTACCTCTCTATTAGCTATGGGGCTCTGACTGAGCATGGCAGGTGGATCTTCCCCCCACGCCCCCCTTACCGTGGTCCGTGGCAAAGCAGTCGATGGTGTCCATGTTTTCCCACAGGGCCTCCATGTCCTCGCGGGTGCCCAGCATGGGCCGCACCTGCCCCCTGCCCTCCCCGATGCGCCCCAGGTCCTCCTGGCACAGGAAGAGGTGATGGGGGGCCACCTCGCAGGTCACCTCAATGCCCTTCTGCTTCGCGGCCTTGATGATCAGGATCTGTGGGGGAAGGGGGGGTCACACAACCCTTAGCCCTTCAGATCACGATGACCTTCCCTCCCCAACCAGTCTCCTGACTCTCCATTGCAGGAAAAGGGAGACCTGCCTCTGCCCCCCTTCTCCCCTTCCAGCGCCCCCTCCCTGTGTGGATTCTCCCTCCCCCCCCCGGCCCCCTTTGAGCTGTTGCTCAAAACTGCCCCAGTGCCAGCCCAGCCCACAGCCTGCCCTCTTCCCACTGCCTCTCACCCCTTCGCGCGTCCAGGGGCCTGCTGTATCAGGCCAGCAGCCCCCCTCGTCCGGCCTCATCCTGAGTCCTAGCAACCTGGGACTCTAGGCAGACTGTCTCTGAGCTTGGAGGCACCAGAAGAGCCCAGGTGCTGCCTGGCATCTTGCTGGGCATCCTGTTCCCCCACTGAGCCCAGGAGCCCTCTGCCTTCCAGTGGTTCCCAGCCCCTGGGACTCAGCAGCATCGCTCCTCTTGAGCATGGATGGAGTCAGCGCAGAGCCAGGGGGCCGGGAGCCATCGATCGCCCTCTCCCCCCTCCATGAATCGGTCCTGCCCTCTTTTCAAGCCACCCAAGGCTGGAGGTGCTTTGCCAGCCTGGCTTGTCCCCTGGCCCCCTTCCTGCCCTGCCTCTTCTGCAGAAGAAGTCTTCCCAGCCAAGGACCTCCTGCAGCCCCCCTGGGCCACCACCCCCCACCCACCCCTTCCGACCCGCTCACCTCCTCCTTCCGCGCCACGTGGCAGATGTGGACGGGGCGCTGGTACAGCTGGGCCACCATCAGAATGGCGGCCACCGTCTGCTTCTCTGCGTGAGCCACGATGGGAAGGTGTTTGGGCCACTTTTCAAAGTGCTGCCAGGGCAGAGAGAGAGGAGCGAGTGAGGGAGACTCCCTGAGGAGCGCAAAGGGGCGAGGGAAGGAGACCCCCCGGGTGCAAGGGGGCGGGTCGAACACCTCCCCAATATTCATATGCTGCCTGATGCAATTCTGATTCTAAACGCAGTGTGAGGTAGTCTCTATGGGAGTATATTGTATTCAATTATGGGGTCTCAGAGTTTTTAGGGGCTAGCCAGACTGGGATTGTTGGGATAGCAGGCTTCTTGGGTTTTGAATGTCTGGTGTAGATTTTTTCAATTTCATTGTTCTGTATGGGACAATGACAAAGATTATCGTATCAATGGTGAAATGGCATACAAGTGATGAAAGAGATTCACACAGACTTCCTAAGCATCTTGGCTTGTGATTCCTGTGATTCCTGATATCAATAGGCAGGGAGTTCCAAAGTCTAATTGCGGCTGCCCTAAAATGCTGAATTCTTACAGAGGTTGAACAGCCGTTACAGGGCACCTGTAGCTGTGCCAGGTCCCCCAAAATGAAGCAGCGGAGCAAGGCGATTTTGTGCTCTGGGGTGTTGGCCGAAGGCCTCGCCCAGTTAAGACAGGAATCCTGGACCCACAGCGAGAGAAAGGATGGGAAGGTCTGCCTCGACATGCGTCTTGCGTGCCCGACCCACCTCCATCCACAGGGAGACGTTGTCCATTTTGAGGTCCGAAAAGGTGTCGTTCAAGTACATCTTCAGGCCAGCGGCCGCTCCGGCCAGAGGCCCCAGGGAGCCGGCGTTGTCCGAGGAGGCGCCCACATAGAGCGCATAATCACAGCGGGCCCCGGTCTCCGCCAACTGCGGGAAGGGGGGAGAGGGCAGAGAGGCAAACCCAGTTTCACAACGTGGCTGGCACACCTTTCGCCACACCCTTCGCCACCCACCGAAGAACAGCCCTGCTGGGGCAAAGGGAGCCCATCCAGTCTCAGAGAGCCCAACCAGATGGCCATTATGGGAACCCCAGAAGCAGGATCCGTCGCCCACCTCCCTTCTCCGCAGTCAGAGAATTGTGAGCTGCAAGGGGTCCGGAGGGTCATTTAGCCCAACCCCCTGCAAGGCAGGACCGCCAGGCAGGAGCCTCTTTACCTTCTGCGCCAGGGCAAAGGAACCAGCGTCAATGATAGCTGGGGAGGTGTTGGGCATGGCACACACCATGGTGATGCCACCAGCCAGGGCGGCTGCTGTGCCAGATGCGAAGTCCTCCTTGTGGGTGGCCCCTGGCTCCCGAAGGTGCACATGGACATCAATGAGCCCTGGAGGGGGAGAAGGGGGCCAAGGTCAGCGGGGAGTCAGGCAGGTGCCCAACAGCTCCAGCTCAGCCTCCGCCCAAGGGGGCACCCAGCACCAGGCTCCCCCAAGCACTCATCGCCCCATCACACACAGAATGGACTTGCTGCCAGGCAAAGGTGCTCAGGACAGCAGCCTGAGTTGCGTCTGGTCCAGCACCCTCTTCTCGCAGTGGCCAAAACCCCCTAAGAACTTGCAGTCCAGACGGACTGCCTTTGGAGCTGGAGGTTCCGTAAGAACATAACGCCCAGTATAAACCGAAAAATGTCAAGTGCGCAGGCGATGGAGCACACTGTCTGGGAAACCGAGGCAGGGTCGGCCAGCCATGGTCTGTTCAGAGTGGCAGGATTTAGTGTCTGGGGCCCACAAGCCATGTGGGTCCAAGGGACTGATGCTTCACTCCAGCCCCACGGACAGAACTCAAGCCAGGTCTGCCTTCTGACCCCACGGATGGAGGCAGGACCACAACGCTGGCAAGTGAGGGCCAAGAGAGGGCCAGGATGGGCTCAGGGGGAGATGCTCTTCTGCCTGCCTAATGCCCCCCTCCCCCTGGCACCCCCATATCCCAGCTCCCACCTGGCAAGCGGATGAGCTTCTGCGACGTCATGCAGTCCACGTGCATCTTCAGCGGAGGAGCCCCCCCAATCTGTCCAAGGGCCTGCGGGGAGCAGAGGAGGGGGTCACAACTGCCCTGGAATAGCCCCAATGCTTGCCTCCCATCCTCCCCATTCAGAACATTGAATTGGGGTCTCCCACCGCCCAAATGCCCCCGCACCTCGACGAAGAGCTTGGTGCACTTGATGTCGATGATGAGGGGCACGGAGTAGTCGATGGCCAGGCGCCGGGTGCGGTAGCCCTTGGTGACGAAGGAGGAGAGTCGGCGGCCCCCCGAGTTGCGCATGGAGAGGTTGATGACCAGGTCAAAGTGGTTCTCCGCCAGGTAGTCCAGGATGCTGCGCTCCTTGCCGGCCACCTCGCCCCCGTCGGCCTCCTCAAAGTGCCAGTCCACAGCCATCACCTGCCGCGGGAGACAAGGGGGGAGACCCCCGTCCCCAGGTCAGCCATGCCCAGCCAGGACGGAGGGCCAGTTCTGGCCTGGGAAGGGCCATGGGAGGCCAGGGATCAGGGAACCACCAGATTCGTGCATTGCAGGGGGTTGGACTAGAGGACCTTTGTAGCCCCCTTCCAACTGCACAGCTTTAGGATTTAGGGCACCCCATGCCTTGCCTCCTCCCCATAGGAAGGTTCTCCCCAGCCCCACATGCAGGAAGGCACAAACTTAGATTGAGATTCCTTGGGGTCCCTTCCAACACTACAATTCTAGGATTTGGAGGGAGGGAGGGAGGCGTTTCCAAAAATGTCAGCTAGGGGGGTGGGGGAAGTTATAATGCTGTAGCATGTTTTTAATATTCAGTTGGGAGGCAGCCAGAAGTGGCTGGGAAAACCCAGCCAGATGGGCGGGGTATAAATAAAGTATTATTATTATCACCATCAACACCATCTTTATTATTATATGCCAAACTTCCAGTCCCTCCAGGGCTGGTACAGAGGGTAAAGGTCAAGGGACCCCTGACCATGAGGTCCAGTCGTGGACGACTCTGGGGTTGCGGCGCTCATCTCGCTTTACTGGCCGAGGGAGCCAGCGTACAGCTTCCGGGTCATGTGGCCAGCATGACTAAGCCGCTTCTGCCGAACCAGAGCAGCGCACGGAAATGCCGTTTACCTTCCCGCCGGAGTGGTACCTATTAATCTACTTTCACTTTGACGTTCTTTCAAACTGCTAGGTTGGCAGGAGCAGGGACCGAGCAACGGGAGCTCATCCCGTCACGGGGATTCGAACCGCCGACCTTCTGATCGGCAAGTCCTAGGCTCTGTGGTTTAACCCACAGCGCCACCTGCGTCCTGGTACAGAGGGAACTGGCCCTAGAAGTCTTCACAGTGCCCCCCCCCAGGGGATAAGAAGGGGGTGTGTCTACTGCACTTGGTAAGGGAGGGGGCCAAATGACGCTCTGGTTGTTGAACGGAGTAACATCTCCCCCAACCCCACAGGGCCTTGGAAGTGGATGAGAAACGATCCCTTGCCCCACTCCCCTCTGCAGGGACCTTTTCCATCCCTCCCCCCAACCCCCCCCCCGGCAAGGCTCAGCCGTCAGCCAAACTGACAGGGATGTTAAGCGCTACAGCCCCCTGCCCAGCCCACCTTGATGCCATGCTCAGTGTAGAAGTCGGCCGTGCCCAGGCTGGCATAGAGGTTGTATCCCAGGCCCTCCAGGGTTCGCACGGTGGACAGCAGCTCACTCTTGTTCTGGAAGAGATGCCAAGGTCAGGCCACGTGGCAGCGCCCTTCTCACTGCCTCCCTCCTGGGGTGAGGGTCTTCACGGCCTTGGGCGGGCGCTGCCACCACCCGGCCTTCTCCTGCCACCTTGTGCCATGCGCCCGCTTCCACAGGCTGGCATCAAAGGACAGAGGAACCTGAGAACCCCCTGCTCCAAAGGGAAACCCAAAAGTAGGTCCGAGCGCAAGAGCCTTCCTTGGGTCCTCAGCAGCATGGCAGCCTCCAGCTGTGGAGGGCAGAGAGACCCAAGGTGGCACTGCCTCTGCCCATTTGCTCCTTTCTGGAGCTCTTCACAATCTCTCTTTATTTAACAGCCCTGAACAGCTTCGCACCCCCAGCAAACTGGGCCACTTCCCTGATCACCCCAAACTCCAGATCAAGTTTTAAAAGCTCAGCTCTCCTTTCCGATCCTTGAAAATTGACCATTTATTCCAACTCTCTGCTTTGTGTTTCTTAAGCAGTCTCTCCTCTTATTTCCTGACTGCTCATCTGAGTCGGGAGTCTTTGTCCAAATCTGCTACGTCCGCCAGGGCCCCTCTCCAGAAACACACGCGCCCAGCCCAGTCTCTTCCCCTCCGCACAGGACTTCCTCCTCTCTTCCACTATAGAATTCTGGGTGCTAAATGAAAATGCCTTTGGGGATGTGTGGGGCGCTGCTGGGCCCCATCCTCAGGCCCTCCTTCGCCCCTAGGCTGCCCCCCTGTTCCCCCCCCGCCCGACTCACCTTGTAGCTTCCAATGGTGAGCAGGATGTTCTTCCGGGGGATCTTGAACCCGGTGCTGAGCATGGCCTTCAAGTAGGCCTCACAGCGGTTCTCCCCAAAGCAGGCCACCTCGCCTGTGCTGGTCATCTCCACGCCCAGGACCACGTCGGCCCCTGCCAGCCGCGAGAAGGAGAACTGGGGCACCTGTGGACCGAGAGGGGCGCGGGAATTGAAGTGGCGCAGGAATTTAAGTGTTTTAAATTGGTTTTCTGAACCGGGAAGGGTTTGTTTGTTTATTTATTTATTAACCTGAAGCATTTTTGTTAGGGATTGTAGGAAAAGACCTGCCAAGGAAATTGAAAAATATCTTCATGTGTGGGACAACGGTGGCAAGAGTCTTAAGAGAACAAGGATGGAAGAATGAGGAAATCCTGACTAAAGAACTGTGGCAAGAGAAACGGATGGACTTGGCAAAACTGACACATAAATTACGTGACAAGGATAACTGCAACTTGAATGAAGAATGGAAACCTTTCACAAAGTATTTAAAGAAACAACAAAATGAACCAGACTCCTTGTCAGGTTTTGAATAAATATACAAACTTTTTATTGATAACATTTAGATAGATAAATTAAGGATCTGTACCATTCTGTAATGTGCTGAAAAATCAGAGAGAGGAGCTGAGGGAAGTCTGGGAGGAGGGAGGAGGGAGGAGGGGTTTCTCTTTTTCAGGGAGGTGAAAAATGGGGAGGGGGGAAATGAGGATGAATTCCTAATATTTTTATTTTATTATTTATTAATTATTATTTATGGGCCCCAAACAAGAGGCCCCTTGGAGAACCCAGGGGGAGATCCGGCTGCCTCAGCACCCCTCCCCCCGAGGAGGCCTCCCCCCCCCCAGCCACTCACCTTGACCCCCACGATGCCTGTGCCGGCCATCAGCCCCACCGGCTCCACCTCTTCGCCCATGATCACCTGCGTGGCCAAAGCCACCAGGTCAACGCCCAGGGTCTTGGAGACGAAGGGGAAGGAGCGCGAGACCCTCACGTTGCACTCAATCACCTTCAGCTGGTCGTGCTGCGGAGGAGGAAGAGGAGAGGCAGGTTGGCCAGGGGTTCAAAGGGGGGCCACGTGGCCCCAGCCCAGAGCCCCAAGCGCACGGGGATGCGCCAGGCCCAAGCCACGTTCAGCGCCAAACAACAACAGGGGCTGAATCGCTACTGTACAATCGCACACCGGGGGTCTGCAAGCCCTGTGAGAATCCTCCCTTCTCGCAGAGATCCTGTGCCAAGTGGAACTTGGCTGCCAGGGAATTTGCACGGTAAGCCCAGCAGAAAAAGAAGGAAGTTCATCGCATGCTCAGCGCACTGGCTCCAGGAAGCTGGCGCAAGCATGTCAGAACCTGCACACTGCCCCCAAGCGTGAAAGCTCTTTCTGCCTTCATAGAACTGTAGCGCAACTAAATACATGAATGCAGAAAATAAATATTATAACATGTTGTGAATTGGGAATACTTCCTTTATCAGTAGGAGTATGGCTGAGAACCTTGAAATATTGGATCTTCCTGCATTATAGAGTGCTATCTCCTAATTCTCTCCTTTATGACCTCTCAAGTGATAATGTAATTTACAATTTATCATTGACTTGTAGGAGAAAATTGAACTTGATAGGGCTTAATCTAACTGACTTTGAAAATTCTGACCCCAAAGATGCTTGGGAAATTATCAGGCAGAGTCTTACAGAAAAAAGTACCCACTCTCGAGGTTGCAAAGCAGAGCTCTTGCTCTCCTCTCTATTTAAATCTCCCTTTGTGTAGAGATTTTCAAAAGGGATACATGATAAATCTGAAGAATCATGAATTGTGCAGGCTGTTTATGTTAGCCAGATTTAATATGTTTCCCTCGCTAATAGTGAGAGGAAGATATTTTGCTCTTCCAGAGCCAGAGCGTCTCTGCAAATGTAGTAAACAGGAACCTGATACTTTGGAGCATATTTTCTTTTCTTCTGATTTTGGCATTTATGCCAGAAGACCATTATTAGAGGCCTTACCACTCAATAGGCTGAATTCTATGATACCAACGGTTCAGGACCTGCTTTCGGACGGGAATGATCAAATCACTTTAATAGTGGCTGAATTTTTGAGTGCTGTCCATGTATAAAGACTGGGCCGTTATAAAGAGATCTAGTGGTTCTTAATTGATCGGTGATGTGGTAGTGTTGTATTGTATTATTTATGCAAATTGATTTCCTCTGGAGTTAAAGATCTGACTGGGACAAACCTTGTTATGCTAAGATCACATTTTGCACAATTTGTATATGGTGTCTGTTTGACAATGTGTGGTTTCCTATGCCTAATAAAGGATATTTGATTTGAAATATTATAAAGAACCAGCCTGCCTCCAACCACGTCTGGTTGAAACGGCGCAAGCTACATGTGTATCAGATGCGATGGTATTACAATAGAAAACTTGGCCAAGCAAATCTGCTAGACAACCCCACAGCCTGATAGGGGGGCCCCCAATGGCGGACAAAGGGGTCTGTCACCCCCCGGCTCCCCCGCCCCCTTCACCTTGGCGATGAGCTGGAGGTTGAAGGGCCCCGTGACTTGAAGCTCCTGCCCGATGGCATGCACAATGGCCTTGATGCGCTCCAGCGTCTTGGGCGTGATGTCCTGCGGGGGCGTCACCAGGGTGGCGTCCCCCGAATGCACCCCGGCGTTCTCCACGTGCTCAGAGATGGCGATGGCCACCACCTGCCCGTCGCACGCCACGGCGTCCACATCAATCTCCTGCGGCAAGGGGGGAGAGCGAGAGCCCAGTGAAGCGTGTGTTCACATCACCCCCATCAGACCCCCCCCCATTCATGCTGTCCTGGTGGGGGGGGCGCCTCTGAGCTTCATCGGGCACTCAAAAGCGCCAATCCTGCCCCCTGCTCCCCTCACACCAACAGCCACATTTGTGGCACTGAAAGGCAGATGAACATCCACTGTGCCACTTGGAGGGCTCACCCCCAGATCACAAAAACCACACCCCAGCTCTGAATCAGGAAAGGGTAGAGATGAGAAGACCGGGGGGAAGATGGAAAAATTGGAAAAACCCAGTCCCCCACCCCACAATTTTCCCCATCTCTAGGAAGGGAGAGTAGCATCAGTTTTTGCATTAGGAAGGCTGTCTGCCGGATCAGGCCATTGGCCCATCCAGTCCAGGATCCTGTTCTCACAGCAGCTGACCAGACAGACGGCCATTACGGAAAACCCACTAGCAGGATCCGAGCACCAGAGGCTCCTCTCTCCTCCTGTGGCTTCCGGCGAGTGGAATTCAGAAGTATTTACTGCCTCCGACTTTGGAAGATCAGAGCCATCGAGAGCCCTCTCTTCTCCTGCCTGAATTGGTCCGATCCTCTTTTGAAGTCACTGGCCACCCTTGCCCGGTCCGGTGGCAGGGAGTTCCAGAGTCTAACCCCCCTTTCCCTCTGCCCCCGCACCTTGGCCTCCTGGATGAACTTGGAGATGACGACCGGCTGCTCCTTGGAGACGGCCACGGCGTTGCAGAGGAACCTCTCCAGGTCGCTGTCTGAGTAGGCCACGTTCATGGCCGCCCCGCTGAGGACGTAGGACGGCCGCACCACGCAGGGGTAGCCCACCTTGCAGCAGAACTGCTTGGCCGACTGCGGGGGGGGGGGGAGGAAACGGTCAGCAGGCATCCAGGGCCGACCCCTGGCGGAGAGAGGGGCCACTTGGGTTTCCAGGGAGAAATGATCCAGGGGCTCCCTCTGGCCTGGGACCCCGGGGTCCATCCATTCTGGACCTCTGCCCTGAAGAAGGGCAGCGAAGGACCCACAGCTCCAAGGGGGAGCATCTGGCATCAGTTTCCAGACCCAATTCAAAGTGCTGGTCTTGACCTGTAAAGCCTTAAATGGCTCAGGACCGCAAGACCTCAAGAACTGCCTCTACCCGGACCCCAATATCATCTTCTGCGGCCCTCCTTCGTGTGCCTCCTCCTCGAGAGGTGCAGAGGGTGGCAACACAAGAACGGGGCCTTCTCTGCAGTGGCTCCCTGTCTGTGGGATGCTCTCCCCAGGGAAGTTTGCCTGGCGCCTTCATTACACACCTTCAGGTGCCAGGCAAAAAGGTTCCTTTTTAACCAGGCCTTTGGTTGGTCTGATCGGCATCCTCTGCCCTTTTAAAATGTGGCTCTTTTTGGGGGGCTGTTATGGGGTTGTTGTTTTTATTCTGATTATGTATGTTGTGATTTTTTCCTATGACCTCTGAGTATAGGGCGGCATATAAACTCAGTAAATAATAAGAAGATCAGAAGAGACGGGCTGGATCAGGCCAGTGGTCCGCGAGAATAGCATCATGAATTTAAGATAGCTTACAACCATAACAATAAGGTGGGTCCTAAAAGGCAAAGGTCAGGGGGGCAAAGAGGAGGGAGACCCACGGAGAAGGCCGTCTCTCCCTGGCCCTCCTCAGAGGGCAGAGGATCTACCAGGAGGGGCCCCCTGCAGCCATGAGGGTCTTCAGGGAAGGAGGCAGCCTTTAAGGGATATGGGGCCATTTAGGGCCGTGATCCCCTTACTATTCTTCCTGCATTGCAGGGGTTTGGACTAGATAATAATAATAATAATAATAATAATAATAATAATAATAATAATATTAATAAAAAAATTATTTTATTTATACCCCGCCCTCCCAGGCAAGAGCTGGGTTCAGGGTGGCTAACACCAGTAAAATTACAGTAAAAACATAATAAAAAGGGTAAAGGGACGCTCATCTCGCTTTACTGGCCGAGGGAGCCAGTGTACAGCTTCCGGGTCATGTGTCCAGCAGGACTAAGCCGCTACTGGCGAACCAGAGCAGCGCACGGAAATGCCGTTTACCTTCTCGCCGGAGCGGTACCTACTTATCTACTTGCAATTTTTGGCATGTTTTCGAACTGCTAGGTTGGCAGGAGCAGGGACCAAGCAATGGAAGCTCACCCTGTCACGGGGATTCGAACTGCCGACCTTCTGATCGGCAAGCCCTAGGCTCTGTGGTTTAACCCACAGCGCCACCTGTGTCCCTTAAAAAAAAAAATGATAGGGGGGAAGAAAACCAATTTAAAATACAGGTTAAAATGCAATGACTCCTTGGGGTCCCTTTCCAACTGAGTTGGGCCTGGAAAACTGGCAAGCAACCCCGTTCTCACAGTGGCCACCCGGATGCCCAACACGGGGAGCCCGCAAGCAGGATCCAAACCCTCTCCCCCACCCCTCTTGGCTGCCTGGAGACACGAAAGAGGTCCGCCCGCCCCCTGCCCAGCGTTGCCAAGCGAGGGGTGGCAGAGCCAGGCTGACCGCTGCCCCCAGCCGCCCTCCCCGGCTCCTCACCTCGGTGTCGGAGAGCTCCTTCCAGAGGGGCTGGCTGATGCTGATGGTGTCCAGCAGGCGGGAGAACTTGAAGCGGTTCTCGGCCGAGTCGATGGCCTCCGGGGACGTCCCCAGGATGCGGCACTGCTGCCGGTGCAGGGCCATGGCAATGTTGTTGGGCAGCTGGCCCCCCATGGACAGGATCACACCCTCAGGGTTCTCCAGCTCGTAGATGTCCATCACCACCTGGTTGGGGGGCGGAGAGGCCGGGTGAGGGTCCCAAGAGGGGCAGGATCAGGCCCGTCAGGCACAGCTGCAAAGCCCAACTGCGGTTCCAGCTGCAGAGAAGAGGCCCCTTTCACCCACTTGGGGGTCCTTTACACAGCCATCACCAGAAATCATTTTGGGGAGAATCATTATGAGGTTTTCTTCCATCGTTTTACAGTTTTCATAGCACACTCCCATGGGAGGCCTTGATATCTGCTGCACCACAACAACAGTAACAACTCAAATGTTTTAGAGTAGCAGCACAGAACCTTTGGAACTCCCTGCCTATTGAGATCACTGCACTCTTTTTGGCACCTGCTAAAAAAACATTATCGCTTAAACAAGACTGCCAGGAGAGTGGATGTGAGTTTCATCTTGTTTCAGTCTATTGCGGCTGCAATTTTCTGTACGTTTTGAATGATGGCTGCAACTCAGTGATAATTTTATTGCTCTCTCTTTTCTTTTTTGTCAACTGCTTTGAGGTCATCGTCCCCCCCCCACCCCTATGATCAAGGGGCATATAGACTTTGTGAAATAAGGAAATAAAGGACGGCTGAGGAGTAGCGTAAAATAAATAAGGAGAAGCCCTACAAGACAGATGGGACTTGTTAGAGGCCCCGATCCCCTGGCATAAGCACCCATGGACGGCACCCACCTCGAAGGACATCTCGTCAAAGTAGAGCCGGTCACACATGTCATAGTCGGTGCTGACCGTCTCCGGGTTGTAGTTGACCATGATGGTTTTGTAACCCATCTGCAGAGGAGAGAAGGAAGGCACGGTGCTGAGCTCATTCTCCCAGAACTCAGCCTGAATAAAGCTGTGGGTCCGGCCCCTGTCCTGCCACCCCCCCCCCAGGGGCTGGGAGCTTGCTGCCTCAAGCACCCAAAGGGAGTACTTGTCAAACCTGGGTCCCTAGCTGTTGTTGGGACTACAATTCCCATTGTCCCTGGCCACTGGTGCTGCTGGCTAGTTCAGGATGATGGGAGTTGTGGTCCATCGACAGCTGGGGCTCCAGATGAGATACACGGCCCCAAACCATCAATGGCCTGGGGGCCGGACAGAAGGGCCTCCCCAGCACCAGTGCCACCCAGTGCCTTAAGCCCAGAGACAGCCAGTGTGATGCTCACAATGGTGACAAGGGACAGGACAGGGCCTTCTCAGTGGTGGCTCCCCGTTTATGGAATACCCTCCAGACTGAGATACAAGAATCCTCTACATTGGCTGCATTTAGGAGAAATTTAGGTGGAAACGTATCTGATATGGATGCTGCTTAGAGTTCAGCCCCAGTGTTGCTGTTTTATAATAGGAGCATGGTTTTATTCTGTTTTATTTTGTATTATCTGAAGGGCTGTCGCACGGAAAAGGGAGCCAGCATGTTTTCTGCTGCTCCAAAGGCTTCGAGTTACACAAAAGGGGATTCCAACTAAACATCAGGAATAACTTTCTGACGGCAAGAGTTGCTTGACAGTGGAACAGTCTTATAGGGGTGCAAATATCCAGAGTGAGGGGGTCAGGTGGGATTGCTATGAGGAATTATGAAAATATGGAGCAAGCCACTGTGTCTGCGATGAAAGCATTGCGTTGACTGGGTTTGATTCATTGACAATAGTTCCTGATCGAATCCCACAGGCCTCTCCACCTCTGCCATTTGCTTTCTCTATGCCTGACAGGCACATATAAGCATTCTGAAACACAGGCCAGTTGCTTCACCAGGGATCCTCAGTACATAAAGATAGTAAGTTACTTTGATGGAGTTTAATCTTTAGATAGATCTTAAGGGCCAGGAAGAGAGTTCACAAGGAGATGGTAAATACTGCCATCCTTCCTCTCCTCTTTATGACCTCTGGGGTTTCCTCAAAGCATTCCTCCTTGTTTCCTCTTTTATTGACTCTGAACTACGCATGAATGCTCAAATTAGCTCTTTGTAGTTTTAACTTTTAATATTGTCCCACGTGGGGTTTTCTGAAATGCTCAGAGGAAATCTGATTGGTTCTTACGAAACCTGTGTAAAAAGTTCTCTTGTGAATAAAACGACCTGGGCCAAGGGCTGGACAGGATTATTATTGGCACTCCTTCCAGAGTCTTGCTGGTCAAGCCTTGTGTGTATTCCATTAATCAGAGTCCAATCCTTCCTTGCTTTGGGAACGCAACACGGTCTCCCTCGGGAGGTTTTTAAGCAGAGGCTGGATGGCCCTCTGCCAGGGAGGCTTTAGCGGAGGTTCCTGCGCGGCAGGGGGCTGGACTAGATGTCCCTTGGGGGTCCCTCTCAACCCTACAATTCTATGAAATACTGATGGGGCAGGAGCATCCCCAAACCCTGTGCAGCCGAGGGAGATGGGGGGAAGAGGCTCACCTTCCGCAGCTCCTGGATGCACCCGACTGCGCACCAGTCGAACTCCACGCTGCTGCCGATGCGATAGACGCCGGAGCCGATGACCATGACGTGGGGCTCGCGGAAGGCCAGGTCGTGCTCCGTCCCGTTGTAGCTCAGGTAGAGGTAGTTGGTCTGGGCCGGCCACTCGGCCGCCACCGTGTCGATCTGCTTGACCACCGGCAGAATTTTCAGGTCGTGGCGCATCTTGCGGACGGCCAGCTCCGTGCTGGGAGAGGAAAAGTTCCCTTGTAACGTGCTGAGCCAGGTCTGCCTGCACTGACGGGCAGCACCGACCGGCCGGGATTTTGGAAAGGGGTCTCCCCTCGCCTTGCCAGGAGATGCTGCCAGCCATGGCGCCTGGGATCGATAGAATCATAGTTGGAGGGGACTCCTAGTCCAGCCCCGTGCAAGGCAGGAATCTCGGCTCAAGCATTCCTGACAGTCCACAACCTCCTGAGGGCATCCGTTCTGCTGTCAAACAGCTCACCTTCATAAAGTTTTTCCATCTGTTGAGTTGGAATCTCCTTTCTGGTCACTTGAAGCCATGGGTTCGAGTCCTACCCTCTGGAGCAGGAGAAAACAAGCTTGCTCCCTCTTCCATGGGGCAGCCTTTCCGATATTGCCAGATGGCTCTAGTGTCTCCTCTCATACCTGAGGGGCTGCCCCATGGAAGAGGGAACAAGCTTGTTTTCTCCTGCTTCAGAGAGAAGGACCTTAATTCCAAGCACAATTCAAAGTGTTGGTGCTGACCTTTCAAGCCCTAAATGGCCTCGGTCCAGTATACCTGAAGGAGCGTCTCCACCCCCATCATTCAGCCCGGACACTGAGGTCCAGCTCCAAGGGCCTTCTGGCTGTTCCCTCATTGCAAGAAGTGAGGTTACAGGGAACCAGGCAGAGGGCCTTCTTGGTGGTGGCGCCCGCCCTGTGGAACGCCCTCCCACCAGATGTGAAGGAAATAAGCAGCTATGCTGTTTTTAAAAGACATCTGAAGACAGCCCTGTTTAGGGAAGCTTTTAATGTTTAATAGGTTATTGTATTTTAGTGTTTTATTGGAAGCCCCCCAAAGTGGCTGGGGAAACCCAGCCAGATGGGCGGGGTATAAATAAATTATTATTATTATTATTATTATTATTATTATTATTATTATTATTACCACCCATGGAGCCAAGTTACAAGAAATGAGATTCTGACTAAACATTAGGAAGAGCTCTTCTGACGGGAAGAGCTGCTTGGCAGTGGAACATATGACGTCGAAGGGGGCGGACTCTCTTTCGCTGGAGGTTTTCGAACGGAAGTGGGATTGTCATTCATCAGGGATTCTTGAGCTGTGATTCCTGCATTGCAGGGGGCTGGACTAGATGGCCCTTGGGGCCCCCTCCAACCCTAAAAAAACCATCTCTTGGCCTAGCTCAGTCATGGCCAACCTGGCGCCCTCCAGGTGGCTTAGATGACAACTCCCATGTGTATCTTTTCCTTGAGGGTCCCTTCTATGATTCCATGACAATTGCCCCGGGACGGCTGAAAGAAGTGCCGAACACGCTGGCACCCTGGCAGTCAGGCCTGCGGTGATGCCCTCCCTATTCCCCACAGGGGAAGAGGGGGCTGCCGCTCCTGGCTGGATGGGGGGGGGCACACCTCCAGGTACCTGAGCACAGCTTGGGCCACCTGCTTGTCTGAGAAGCCGAGCTGCTTGGCCAGCTTGAGGACGGCGGTGGGCATGGAGCCCGGCTCGGCCTGGCGGTAGGACTCGAGGCACAGGGCGTGGTCCGTGATGTTCTTCATCTTGTGAAGGAACCAGCGGTCAATCTTGGTCAGCTCGTACAGGCGCTCAATGGAGTAGCCGGCCCGGAGGGCGGCCGCCAGGACAAAGATGCGCTTGTCGGTGGGCGTCTCCAGCTCCTGTGGGTCGGGGAAAGGGAGGGGGCAGGCAGAGAGGGTCAGGGCTCTGGGCCCGGTGGGGCAGGCACAGTCTGGCCAGGGGGGCAGCCGGACCCTCTCCACCCACCCGGACCCCTTACCATGTCTGAAGCAGGCTTCACAGTGTGGTCAAAGCCCACGCAGTTCTCATCCACCATGCGCAGAGCCTTCTGGAAGGCCTCTTCAAAGCTGCGCCCAATCGCCATCACCTCACCTGGGGGGGGGGGAGGAGGAAAGAAGGGGGGTGGGCAAGATGCAAGTTAGCAAATGATCCGGAAGGGAGCCTGTTCCCCAAAGCAGATGAGGCAGGTGCTAAACTGCAGTGATCAGATGGGATTACTATGAGGAATTATGAAATATGCATCAAGCCATTTGTGTCCACAATGAAAGCATTGCGTTGACTGGGTTTGATTCATTGGCAATGGTTTCTGATCGAATCCCACAAGCCTCTCCATCTCAGCAAATAGGGCATTCTAAAACACAGGCCAGTTGCTCATCAGGCATCCTGGGTCATAAAGGTGATAGTTAGCTTTGATGTAGCTATTGTTAGGTTTGTTAATCTTAAGGGCCAGGAAGAGAGTTCACAAGGAGATAGTAAATATTCTTTCCTTGCCATCCTTCCGTCCTCTCCTGTTTATTGCTGTTTATGACCTCTGGGGTTTCCTAAAAGTGTTCCTCCTTTTATTCCTATTTTATTTACTCTGAATTGCATATGCATGCTCAAGTAGGAAATTAGCCCTTTGTAGTTTTAACTTTAATTTTGTCCCCACGTGGGGTTTTTTGAAATGCTCAGAGGCAATCTGATTGGTTCTTTTGAACACTGTGTAAAAAGTTCTTGTGTGAATAAAAAGACCTGGGCCAAGGGGTAGAGAGGAATTATTATTATGTGCACCTCCTCCCAGAGTCTTGCTGGTCAAGCCTCTGTGTGTATTCTATGAATCAGAGTCCAATCCTTCCTTGCTTTGGGAACGCTAAACTAAACCAAGGAAGTGAGCATGATCCGAGGGAGAAGGGGGGGATGCGGAAGGGGCAACAGAGTTGGCGACAGGGAGCAGTTCAGACTCTGAGGCTGAAGCAGAGGAGGGGGGGTCAAGAGGCTGCTGAAGAATCATGGGAGCCTCCCTCCCCTCTGGTCTCGTGCAGGATCACTAGGAGGGCAGAACAGAGGCCAGAGGGGCACAGATGCAGTTTTGAGTCTGCTGGGGAAACATCTGAGAGAGGAGCCTTGGGAGGGTGGAAGGCTCAGTCTGGGAAGCTGCCCTGTAGGGGGCAGGACCGGCCGGGAGCTGTCTCCTTGAATAAAGAGTTAACTCTGCTGACAAGGGACTTGGCCGCTTGGCGCATCTGACTCCAGTCCCGACTCCGGGTCTGTGCTAGTCCGGGGCTCATGCTCTTAACTGACAGTTCTAGACCCACGAAAGGCAAAAGGAGGGGGAATCAGGAAGCCTGCAAGTGCCAGGACCAAATCCTGCCTCTTTGGCATCTCAGAAGCAGCAGGCGCAAAGCGAGTGGGCCCAGCCGGGTCTCCCAGGGACCCCCCCCCCCCGCTCACCCACACTCTTCATGGAGCTGCCAATCTTGGTGCTGACGCGCAGAAACTTGCTGAGGTCCCAGCGCGGGATCTTGACCACGCAGTAATCCAGGCTGGGCTCAAAGCAGGCGGTGGTGGAGTTGGTGACCGAGTTCCTGGGGCAGAGAAGCGTACGGTTGGAACGGACCCCGACCAACCCCCTGCAAGGCAGGACTCGAACCCACGACCCCGTTTGTGGAAAGCTCTCCCCAGGGAGCTTCGCTTGGCACCGTCTTTGGTGCAAAGCGAGGGCAAGGGGGCAAAGCCAAGCGAGGGCAGCTAAACCCCAGGCGCGAGCAAGACCCAACCCGGCCGCTTCTGTGTTTCAAGGGAAGCTTCTGGCAAGGAAAGCAGTTTTGCTCCACAAGATGCTCAAGCGGTGAAGGACCCCGGGATCCTGTGAGCAGCAAGCCCCCCGCCCCAGCCGGGATTCGGCAGAGCGATGCCCCAGCCCAGGGTGAGCATTACCTGAGGACAGGCAGAGGGATGCCCAATGCCAGCTTGGCAGCCACGTACGCCAAGGGGTAGCCGGTGGCCTTGCTGGCCAGCGCTGAGCTCCGCGACAGCCGGGCATTCACCTCAATGATGTAGTACTGCGGGTGGGGGGCAAAAGAGAAGGTTGTGGCAGCAGACACAGCCCCCGTAGGGGCAAGGGGGTCTGAGCAGGCTCAGCCAGGGGCCAGAGAGGGCAGAAGCCGCCATGCGCTGCTCAGGCACAGGGCAGCCACCCCAACCCGACCCACCTGCCGGGTCTCACCTGCTCAGATTCGGGGTTCAGGGCATACTGGATGTTGCACTCGCCCACGATGCCCAGGTGGCGCACCACCTTGATGGCCGTGGTGCGCAGGAGGTTGTACTCGCGGTCATTGAGGGTCTGGCTGGGGGCCACCACTATGGACTCCCCCGTGTGGATGCCCAGTGGGTCCAGGTTCTCCATGTTGCACACCTGGATCGGGGGGGGGGGAGAGCAGGTGAGGCAGGTAGGAAGAGGGGGCCCCTTCTGGGGCACAAACACGCCCCTCCCACCACACAAGCTGTTCCGGCAGTGGGTGACATCGAATAAGGTCTATATATAGCTGGCAGATGAAGAATCAGAAATTTCTTTCTTTCTTAACTTTATTTCTCACTCTTTTAATCCTTCCATCTCTTTTTATCTATTTCTTTTTTCTCTTTCTTTCCAATTGGAGCTAGATGGAGCGGTACTTTGGTTCTCAAATGCAATCCGTTCTGGAAGTTCATTTGACTTCCAAAACGTTCGAAAACCAAGGCACAGCTTCCAATTGGCACAGGCGTCCCGGAAACAATTGCTGACAACTGCATTGGATGTTCGGCTTCCGAAAAACGTTCAAAAACCGGAACACTTAATTCTGGGTTTTCAGTGTTCGGGAGCCAATTTGTTCATCAACTAAGCGGAACAAGAACCAGGGTTCCGCTGTAAATGTTTTAGTCTGGGCAAAAGAGAGAAATGATAATATTCTTTGTACGTATCTCTCTTTATAAATACTAATGAAATTTTCTCAAAGGAGCAGGAGACGAGGGGAACTCTCCCCCACAGGAGGTTTTTAAGTAGAGATCATAGAATTGTAGAATTGCAGCGTTGGAAGGGACCCCTAAGGGTCATCCAGTCCAACCCCCTGAAATGCAGGAATCTCAGTGCCAGACGGTCACCCAACCACCTCCAAGGACACAGAGTCCACAACCTTTTAGGGATCTCTCTTGGGGATCCTATAGCTGTGATTTCCTTTCACTTCCAGGAACCATTAGAGACTTGCCCGGCCTGGCCGCTTCCAGGCAGAGATCCAACAGGTGAGGACCAACCGGGTCCTGTGACTGCCAGCCCTGCCTCCTTGTACCCAGCGAAGACCCCCCCACCCCCACCCCGCCGCTTACCGTGACGCAGTTGTCGTAGGCGTCCCGCACCACCTCGTACTCAATCTCCTTCCAGCCCTTCAGGGACTTGTCCACCAGCACTTGGGAGGTGTGGGCAAAGGCCTGGCTCACCAGCGCCGTCAGCTCCTCTCGCCCGTTGGCAAAGCCGGAGCCCAGGCCGCCCAGCGCATAGGCAGAGCGCACAAGCACAGGGTAGCCCAGCCTCTCAGCCGCTGCCTGCGCCTGGGGGGGGAGGGAGGAAGCAGTGAGGGGCCCGGCCTCCTCCAGGTGGGCCCCAAGGGTGCCCAGAGAAGGGCACCTCCAGGCAGTGCCCAGGAAGCCACCGGGGGCTCCCTGCAGTGCCCACAGACCCAGCATTTAATAGGTAAAATCACGTTGTGCAGCGGAAGGAATACGTCGGCCAGTCCTTACAGACACAAGTTCTCGGAGTCCATTCGCACTGCAAATGGATTGAGGTTGAATCCTGACAAGACAGAAGTACTGTTTTGGGGGGACAGGGGGCGGGCTGGTGTGGGGGATTCCCTGGTCCTGAATGGGGTAACTGTGCCCCTGAAGGACCAGGTGCGCAGCCTGGGAGTCATTTTGGACTCACAGCTGTCCATGGAGGCGCAGGTCAGTTCTGTGTCCAGGGCAGCTGTCTACCAGCTCCATCTGGTACGCAGGATGAGACCCTCCCTGTCCGCAAACTGTCTCGCCAGAGTGGTGCATGCTCTGGTTATCTCCTGCTTGGACTACTGCCATGTGCTCTACATGGGGCTACCTTTGAAGGTGACCCAGAAACTGCAACTAATCCAGAATGTGGCAGCTAGACTGGTGACTGGGAGCAGCCGCTGAGACCATATTACACCGGTCTTGAATGACCTACATTGGCTTCCAGTATGTTTCCGAGCACAATTCAAAGTGTTGGTGCTGACCTTGAAAGCCCTAAACGGCCTCAAAGGCCCAGTAGACCTGAAGGAGCGTCTCCACCCCCATAGTTCTGCCCAGATACTGAGGTCCAGCGCCAAGGGCCTTCTGGCAGTTCCCTCCCTGCGAGAAGCGAAGTTACAGGGAACCAGGCAGAGGGCCTTCTCGGTGGTGGCACCCGCCCTGTGGAACGCCCTCCCACCAGATGTCAAAGAGATAAACAACTACCTGCCATTTAGAAAACATCTGTTCAGGGAAGTTTTAAATGTGTGACTTTTTGGTGTATTTTTAATCTTTGTTGGAAGCCGCCCAGAGTGGCTGGGGAAACCCAGCCAGATGGGCAGGGTACAAATAATAAATTTTATTATTATTATTATTATTATTATTATTATTATTATTACTACTATTAGCTGGGGGCAGTGTGTGTGTTTAGAGGGGGTGGACCCCTCTGCCCCTTTGTAGCCACTCATATATAGCAGCCTCCCCGCCCCCTGATTTTCAGAAGCCCCCCCCCCTTGACAAAGAGAAGCCAGCAGGGCTCTTCCAGACCTTCTTCCCACAGGAACAAGCCCTCCCCCCCCTGCCTTGGGGACTCCCCCCCCCCCGCAAAGGAAAGGCCAGCCTTGAGACTGAAGGTGGTCACCCTGAGCGAGCCCCCTCACCTGTTCGAGGGAGCAGGCAGCCTCGCTGGGCGCCACGTGCTCCCCGATCTCCTCCATCTTCTCCACAAAGACCTTGCGGTCCTCCGTCATCTCGATGGAGGTCACCGGAGTGCCCAGGACGCGGACGTGGTAGCGCTCCAGGACCCCCGCCTTGGTCAGCTCCACGCCGCAGTTCAGGGCCGTCTGCCCCCCGAAGGTCAGCAGGATCCCATCGGGGCGCTCGTTCTTGATGACCTGGGGGCAGGGAAAGGAGGTGTCGGGGACTGGCGGGACTCCAGCGGAAAGGGGGCTGGAGCCTCGCCTGGGAGGGGGGGGCAGCGGTTTGTGGGGAACTGTGTTGGCCAGGAAGCGAGAGTTGGAGGCAGGAGGAGATTCAGAACTGGGGGAAGAGGCAGGCCAGAGCAAGTGAAGGATCAGGTCCTTCCTCCTGCAGAACCAGAAGGGGGCTGAAAAGGGAGGAGCAGAGGAAGTTGTCACACGGGCGCAGTCTCCTAACGCAACACATCTCTCCAAAGCTCTGGGGGCCACCCAGGCACCGCTGAAGTCCCTGCTACATGAAAGACTTTTCTCCCTCCCTCTCTCGTAACCGTATGACTCTGGGGCACCCAAGGAAGATCAGAAGGTTCAGGACAGATACCGACAAAGGAAGAATGGCAGATGAAATTAATGGACTACGCAGAATGGGATAAAATGACAGGTAGGATTCCAAACCAGAGATTCTACAAGAAGTTTTGTAAGGAGGAATAAATGAAATACTGCAAAGAAGTGAAAGAAGAGAGATACTGGTTATGATATTTATGTAGTGAAAGTAAGAAATGTAAATTAAGTGAAAAGATTGGAAAACTTTTAGATGTCATTGATGGAAGTAAAAAAAATTGTATAAGATATAAAAGTATGTTTAATAATTGTGGGAAATGATATGTTAAAAAAATAATAAAAATATATGTATATAAACCAGAAGGTTCAGGACAGAGAGAATAAAGCCCTTCTTCATGCAGCGCAGAGTTATCGACTGCGGAACTCGCTGCCACAAGAGGCAGTGAGGGCCACCAACCTGGGCAGATTTAGAAGAGGATGGAACAAATTCTTGGAGCAGAGGGGTAGCAGCAGCCAGTACTTGCTGCCTCCAGATGACTCCGTATACCAGTTGCAGCTGGTTGCGCTAGATGCCCTTTGCGTGTCCCTCTGAATTCTACAATCCCACGGCGGGAGGGGGGAGCTCAGCTCACCTGAGCCACGTAGTCAGGGGTGATGGGCAGGAAGTAGACTTTGTCCGCCAGGCCTTTCGAGGTCTGCACAGTGGCAATGTTGGGGTTGATCAGCACCGTCTGAATGTTCTCCTCCTTCAGGGCCTTGATGGCCTGGCAGGGAGGGAAGGAAGAGGGCATTGGGTCAGTCGTGTGTGTTGTGTGTGTGGTCCGGTCCCTCCCCACCCACAACCGCCTTGCCAACAAGGACGCCAGTCAAGGGAACGACCTTCAATTTGCAACCACAACGTTCACAATCTGAAGCAGCGCACTTGCGCAGGGCGGCCGTCCCAGTGTGGGAAAGCAGTTTGCAAGGCTTCGCGTGGCCTTGGCTGATAGGGAGAGATTAGCACCTCCACAAGATGCTGGAGGGGGGGGGGGAATCTCAGCCACACCCACACTGTGACAGGCCCCACATGCTCCCAGCACCACAACCTCCCGCCCATCACCCCCCCCAAAAGCCCCAAGGCCTCTCCCCCCACCTAGGAACTTTAAAGTCTAGATCTGCTGCAGATATTTCTGTGAGATCGGGGACCTTCTGTACGGCTTGTGTCTGTGGCTGTGTATTTTAGTAAACAGAGTGAAGGAGTATGAGTCATGCGGGGGGGGGGTAGTGTGTGTTAATTTACTAGGGTTTAGCATATTTTCTGGTTGCTATCTTGTTTATTGGTTTAGAGATTATAAATGCCACATTGATTTGTTAAGCATAAACATGACTTTTGTGGTCACTGTGATGTCTAGCTTCTTTTTTTAGTTGCAGGTTTCCCAAGAGTGCTCTACAGATTGCAATTCCTGATTTGCTAATTATATGATTTTTGTTGCCCCTGTGATGATCTGAAATCTTAACTACACAAGGCTAAATTGCAAAATATTTGTTCTGTTGTACATTTTGCTTGTTTATGATAAATTTTAGTTCTTTATTGGTGCTGTTTCTGTAATTTCTGAACATTGGTCTTCTGTGTTTTCATTACTTAGCTCCCAGCTCATTAAATTACAAATATAAATTCATGTTGTAATTTTGTTTGTTTATGATACAATTGTTTATTGATATTGTTTACATGATTTTCCAATTTTTGTAGACTGCTTTTCTCTTACTATTTTCATTACTTTGCTCCTCACTCTGCGGAGTGAAGGGTAGCCTGCAAATAATGTAAACAGGGTAAAATAAAATTACATTATTGCTACATATTGTTTAGTAAGCTGCTTTGGGATGCGTCTCAATGGGGAAAAAGTGGCATGGAAATACGATCAGTCAAATCCAATCGATCGCCCTCCCCTCCCTCCCTCAACTCACCTGGGAGCCAGAGTAGTCAAATTCACCCGCCTGCCCTATAGAGAGCCCCCCTGAGCCCAGGATGAGCACCTTGTGGGGTCGGGCAGTGCTGCTGGCAGGGGGCACTTTGGCAAAGCAGAGGCGCTGTTGCAGAAGCTCACGAACTGAGGGGGGGGGAGAGAGAAAGAAAAAGGGGGCGTCTCAGTTAAGACAGTGGTCCAGCCCCACACAAGGTGCCTGCGATACCTCAACCTGGACAGGGCAGAGACTGGGGCAGGCCCCACCAGCACGCAAGGCGGAAAATAATAATTATAAAGATAAAGGTAAAGTGACCCCGGACCATTAGGTCCAGTCGTGGCCGACACTGGGGTTGTGGCGCTCATCTCGCTTTACTGGCCGAGGGAGCCGGCATACAGCTTCCGGGTCATGTGGCCAGCATGACTAAGCCGCTTCTGGAGAACCAGAGCAGCAGCGCACAGAAACACCGTTTACCTTCCCTCCAAAGCGGTACCTGTTTATCTACTTGCACTTTGATGTGCTTTCGAACTGCTAGGTTGGCAGGAGCAGGGACTGAGCAACAGGCGCTCACCCTGTCGCGGGGATTCGAACCGCTGACCTTCTGATTGGCAAGTCCTAGGCTCTGCGGTTTAACCCACAGCGCCACCCGCGTCCCTAATAATAATCATAATAAATTTTATTTATACCCCGCCCTCCCCAGCCAAGGCCGGGCTCAGGGCAGCTAACACCACGTATAAAAACAATTGAATGAAATACGACTTAAAAAACAAGATTAAATTACAATGTTAAAATGCAGCCTCATTTCAGCAGAAACTCCCATCAAAAACTTTTTTGGGGATGAAAACGTCAAGTCTTCACCAAGACTAACTATCCAGACTGGTCCAACGTGGGCCAGAAAAAAGCCAGTCCCCAAATAGGAGTCCCTAGGGGCCAGACCTGCCCCCCCAATTTCCTGCTTGGCAGGGGGTTGGACTCGATGGCCCTTGTGGTCTCTTCCAACTCTGATTCTATGATTCTATGATTCTAAAGAGGCACCTGTCTCCGGGCTCTGCGCTCCCTCCGCCTGGCCTCGCGCCGTCTCCAGGAAGATGTCGAAGAGACACTCAAGGTCTGTCGGTCCAGCATTGTGCTCCGGGTGAAACTGCACACTGAAGTGGGGGGGAGAGAAAAGGCTTTGGGGGGTCAGGAGCCCCAGGGGTGTGGGGAGACCCTGCCAGCGCACAGAGAGTTGGAGGGGAACCCAAAAGTCCTCTGGCCCAACTCCCATTATGCGCTCTGCCATGCACCGTACTCCCCACTCCAAAGGGGGCAGGAGCGAGGCAAGACACCCAGCCCCCCCATGCATACCCCCCCACCGCCTCTCACCTGAAGAAAGGCTTGGAGTCGTGGACGAGGCCCTCGTTGGAGAGGTCGTTGGCGTTGCTGAAGAGGGGGGACCAGCCGGCCGGCAGGCTAGCCGAGTCGACCGCAAAGCCGTGGTTCTGGGAGGTGATGAAGCAGCGCTGGGAGCCCTCGTGGAGACACGGCTGGTTGTGCCCGCGGTTTCCGTACCTGCCCAGTGGGGAGAGGGGGGCAGTCAGGCCTGGCCAGAGGGAGGAGCCAAAGGACTTCTGTGCCCAGCGCGAACATGCGATGGAGAGACAGGAATGGCCAGAGGTGGCCTCTGCTGTCCTGAAGGGCCCTGCAGCTGGATCCGGCCTGTGGCCCATCCAGTCCAGCCTCCTGTTCTCACAGGGGCCAACCAGATGCCCATTATGGGAAACCAGCAAGCAGGATCCAGGCACCAGAAACGGGGATTGGGAAGCACCAACTGCAGAGGGAAAGCAGAGCCAACTTGGCTAGGAGCCATCCATGAATGCGTCAACTCCTGGTGCTAATAATAATATATTACTTGCACCCTGCCCATCAAAACGGGCTGCCCCAGTCACTCTCGGCAGCTTCCAACACAATATAATAAACACAGTGAAACATTGGGCCTTAAAAACTTCCAATCCTCCTTGAAAGCCATCCAGGTTGGTGGCCATGTTGGAATTCCTGCTCCATAATTGCAGTCATGGGATTGTTGTCTTCCACATGACGGTGTACATTTTGACTCTACCGAGCAGGAAGTGACAGAGACAGGATGTTTGTGTTACTGTGTTCCGTGAAGTGGGACTATTGTCCTTTGTTTTCTCTCTTTGCTGTCTGATGCTAGAGAGAGAGGGAGTCATGTTGCAGTGCTCCGTGTGTGTTTATATGTAAATAAAGTAGATTAGCCAAAATGCTGAGTTGCTGAGGTCTGTTACGCATGATGCACAAACTCTGCGGATCCCCAAGTGTGCTGGTGACGCCTGGCATCGGTCACTGTGATGTTTGGGCTGAAGAAAGCTTTTGAAGCTCCCAAACGATTGACCAGGAGGGAGGGAACAAGCCAGTCAAGGGAGGGAAAAAGCCAGTCGGGCAGGTGTCTCTGCCAGGGTCCTACTCAAGTGTAGGCTGAACTCCTGACAGGCCACTCCTGCCTCCTGGGGGAGGGAGTTCCACAGGTTAACCGTCAGCTGCAAAAAAGGGGGGGCTTTTGCGTGACTGCCCTGACTCTCCCCCCACAGACACCTACTTCATCTTGTAGGTCTTGGCCCCGATGGCCAACGCCAGCAGCTGGTGGCCCAGGCAGATCCCAAAAACGGGCTTCGGGGTTGGCAGCTCCAGGACGCGGCGCAGGTTGGCAACCGTCACTTGGCAGAGCTGGGGGTCTCCAGGGCCGTTGCTGACAAACAGACCGTCGAACTCTGGGAGGAGAATCCAGAAATGGGGCAAGCTGGGACCCTTCACCAAGCGAGGAGAGACCCTCGGCAGCCCCCAGACCCAAGGCCTCCCTTCCCTGTGTCCGTCCAGCGCCCAGGAAGGCTCCTGCCAGCAGCCTCCCCCGGGCCCCGGCCGCCCCGCTCACCTGCGCTGTCCAGGGGGTGGTCCCAGGGCACCACTCTGACGGCTGCGCCACGGCTGCAGAGGCACCGAATCTGGTTGTACTTGAGGCCACAGTCGACGGCCGTGATCCTGACGGATCCCCCGGGGTTGAAGAGGCGGGGAGCCTAGTCAGTCGGGGGGAGGCAGAGAGGAAGAGTGACGCTGATGGCCAGAAAGGGGGCCTCTCAGGGTGGGCAGGGGGCACTCAGGGGCCAGGCTGGCCCAGGAAACACCCCCAACCCCTGGGGTGCTGGCCCACGATGGCTCTGTGCTCCTGGCCACCCTCTGCTTAAGAACTTACGGGGAGCCTGCTGGATCAGGCAGTGAAATCGAACCCAGCACCCTGTCCTCCCAGTGCCTCTTTTGTGAAACCCACAAGCAGGATTCAGGCACGAGAGCCCTCTCTCCTCCTGTGCTTCCCAGGAAATGGCATTCAAAAGCGTTGCTGCCAGGAGCAAGGCAGCAAGAAATCGCACGGCATCAATGAAGTTAGCTCTTTCTTCAAGGAAACAAGGTCTGCTCAGGAGGCCTAGAAACCACAGCTACTCTTCCTGGTGCATCTTCCCCCCATGAGGCTGATATTTGCCTAAGCCCCCTCCTTTCCCAGGTTCTTTCCAAGCAATCTGAGACTTTGTTGGTGTGCCTGTCTCTGCCCCCTCCCTCTTCATGCCTCTTCTGGTTCTGGAAGGGAGTTTGTCACAGGAGGGCGGGGGGCATCTCTGCCTCTTGGTCTCTCTCCTCTCCTGCATCAGCTTCTGCCTCCGATTCTGGACTGCTCTCTGGCACAGACTCTCCCCGCTCACCAAGTCCTGTTACCCCTTCTGCTACTGACACCTTCTCTTCCCAGGCTTCTCTTCCCATGGGGGTCCCCAGCTGCTTCCTCCCACCATTTTTCTACGTCCAAGCAGCCCACGGAACCTCCAGCCGTGGAGACTGGAGCACAGCCTGTTCTGCTGCTAAGCCCCCAATGCCAAGGCCCACATGCAGGCCCAGAAGCAAACTCTGCCATGCACAAAAGCAGACCCCCTCATGGGCAGCCAAGCCACCTCCAGGTCCGACCACCCAAGCTCCCCTCTTGCCCCACCTACTTGGAGGGAGACCTCCTTCACCAGGTGCCTCTTGTTGGGGTCCTCAAAGGGCAGGTGGGTGTTGGGGACACCATCGGGCACCAGCCTGCCCAGCAAGCTGCCCTTTTCCCGGATCCTCTTGGTCAGGGCGCGAGTGTCCACTCCTGCAAGCACAAGGGGCCAGTGAGCGCCAGGACAGGCTCATCATCCGCCTGCGCGTCCCTCGCAGCCCCTGCCAGGCTCAGCGGGAGAACCAGGGCAGCCCCACAGAGCGGCCCCTGGGCAGAGACGCACAGCCATGTCCAGCCACCGAGGGGCAGGGAACAGCTCATCGCACTTCTGTGGGGGCAAATTCTCCCTGCCACCTGGCGGAATTATAGAAGGGACCCCAGGGGTCATGTAGTCCAGCCCCCGCAGTGCAGAAAGCACAACTAAAGCGCTCCTGGTGGATCATATGGTCACCTGACCTCTGCTTAAAACCTCTAGCAAAGGAGAGTCTGCCATCTGGCAAGGGCGTCTGTCCAACAGCTCTTAGGTGCAGAAAATTATTCCTAGCATTTAGCCAGAATCTTCTTTCTTGCCATTTCCATCTGTTGCTTTGTGTCCCACTGACTGGAGCATCAGAAAACAAGCTTGGGACGCCTTTCAGATACATGAAGGGGGCTCATATGTCCCTTTTCAGTGCCCCCCCTTTCCAAAGGGCCTCTCCCTCCCCATGAGGATGCCGTGTTTGTTTTGTTCCCCACGGCTCCTCCTGGGTTCACTAAATCCAATCTCAGCTGACATTTTGCATCGTGCAGAGATGGTCTTTTCCATCAACAGCAGCAGGAAAAGTGGGGGCGACAGGGAAGGGGGCTGGGGGGGGGCGGAGGAATCCACAATGGACAGGGTGCTTTGGAGAACAAGCTCTTTTACCCCCCTGTAAGATTGGGAATGAGAGGCCCCCGTCTGCTCCCAGGCTGCTCCCTCCCAGAATCCCAAATGTGGGGGAAACACCTGAGTATTTGTCACGAGGATTCCTGGGGGGTGTCTATAATCCCCCCACCATTTCTGCATTTTCCACCTATGTGTTTTCCCCCACAGGACTCTTGGCGGTGAAATAAAAAAAATTAAGGTCTTATAAGATAAGATAAATGAGATAAATGTTCATAAATGTACCAAGCAAATAGGTACATAAATATATAAACCACATGTCTGAAACCCCACAGAAAAAGTCCTGAAAGCATTTGTCCCTCCCAAATTGACCTCAGATATTTTCTCTGCAAGGTAGAAGGAAAATGGAAAAGCCTCCCCATTGTCTTTTCCTTCACAAATCCTGTCTTAAGGGTATGTCTGTGTATGAATAGGGTGAGCCTGTGACCCGGCCCAGGAACAAAGTATTTATCATTACAAAAGGCTGACTAGGCTCCCCAGGTAATTCAATCAAGTGATCATTAACAGGTAACCTGCCAGACAGGAGATAAACAACGCACTCAGATTTCCGTTGCAGACCGCCTTTTCTGTGATGTGTAGGTATGATGTGTCTGGGGGTGCAGCTGAGGGAGGGCACCAACAGGCTCAGACCTCTGGCCCCTGGGCTTACCTTCCAGGCCAGGAATCCCCTTTTCCTGCAGCCAGTGGTCAAGCGAGGTGGTGGCGCTCCAGTGGCTGGGGTTTCGGGAACACTCGCCGACGATGAGGGCAGCAACGTGGATGGAGCTGGACTCAAACCACTAGGAGGAGGAGGAGGAGGAGGAGGAGGAGGAAGGGGAGAGGGAATCAGGGCCAGCATCCCACCATCACAGTCTTAAGGAATATCAGAAGCGCCTGCTGGGTCCGTCCAGGTGGGCCCATCTAGTCCAGCAGCCTGTTTCCCCAGGGGCCACCCAGGTGTCCTTAGTGGGAAATCAGCAAGCAGGATCTTAGCACAAGAACAACTCTCCTGTAGTTTTTGGAAGCACGGCTGCCTCCAGCTGTGGAGCGGGACCATCGCCATCTTGGCCAGCAGCCACAGAGAGCCCACCGTGAATTTGTCCCATCCTCTTTCAAAGCCTTGGTGGCTACCTTTGCCTCCACAGTTTAACTACATCATCGTCAACATCATTATTGACGATGTAACATCATTATTGTTATTATTAGAATTTATATACATGCCCTATACCTGGGGGTCTCATGGTGGATCACGGAATAAAACCACAAAACACATGATCAAAACACAAACAACAACGCAATAACACCCCCAGAGAAAAGACCCACATTTTAAAAGGGCAGAGGAGGACAATCAGATCAATCAAAGGTTAAAAAGGAATATTTTTGCCTGGCACCTAAAGGTGTATAATGAAGGCACCAGGCGGACTTCCCTGGGGGGGAGAGCATTCCACAGCCACTGTTGCCCCCCTCCAGGCCTCTCGCAGAGGAGGCACACGAAGGAGGGCCTCAGAGGATGATCTCAGGATCCAGGTTCATATGGGGAGAGGCTGTCCATGAAATATTGTGGTCCTGAGCCATTTAAGGCTTTATAGATCAAAACCAGCACTTAGAATTGGGTCTGGAAACTAATTGGTAGCCAGTGCAGTCGGACCAGGATTGGTGCAATATGCTCAAACCGTCTTGCTCCGGTGAGCAACCTGGCCGCTGAATTCTGCACCAGCTGCAGTTTCCGAACCGTCTTCAGTGGCAGCCCAACGTGTAACACATTGCAGTAATCTAACCTTGAGGTTGCCAGAGCATAGACAACAGTAGCTAGGTGATCCCTGTCCAGACCGGGGCGTAGTTGGGCCACCAGCCGAAGCTGATGGAAGGCACTCCGGGCCACGTGTTGCGTGAAGGACATTGCAGTGCATGTTGAGGACCCCTCCTCCCCCACTTGATGCGCGAGGGGGCTGCGAGAGAGCGGGATACGCCCCACAGAGAGGCCCACCTGGGATCCACATCATTATATTTGCAGAGGCAGCGAATTACCATTTCAGTCCTGCAAGATTGTTTCTTAGCTCCCTGCATGAACCCTGTTGATCCGATCAAGGTTTTTTTAAACAAATTTAATTTACGACTTCTCTAAATACAAGCACAGGCCGGATTCCAAAGGACTAATGCTTGGCCTTTCTGACAGCGGCAAGAACCCTCAATGACCAGCTTATTCCCAGGACCGGACGTGAAATGCGGCTGTGTCATCTATATCGGCCTCTGCTGAGAAGCCGCTCATTGATCTCGATGACAAGCCACGTGAAGCAGAACCGGGAATCTCTGCCAGTACTCACCCGGCTGAGCCCGTACGGACCCTCCTCGTCCGGCGGGACCCCATAATTCCCGACCAGGGGGTACGTCAGCACCAAGATCTGCGATTTGTAGGAGGGGTCCGTCAGCGCTTCGAGGTAGCCCACCATGCCTGTCTGGAAAACTGTGGAGGGAAGCCAGAGGAGGCCTGGTCAGCACCGCCAGGCCCTGGCCAAAGGGTCAGTCCTCCTGCCTCGATCTGTGGGGGGTTGCTGGCCACACCCCCAGGTACCTGGCCAAAGCCACTTCAGGGGGCTGGAGGGTCATGGGGGGGAATCCTGACAGAAGCCGCTGCGCCATCAATGGGGAAACCCAGCCAGATGGGAAGGGAACAAACAACAAATTATTATTATTACTATTATTATTATTACTATTATTCTTGCCTGACCCCCCAGGGGGTTTCAGAGGAAGCAGAGAGGCAGCAACCCTGGACCTAGACCACCCTGCCCCCCTTCCCGCGTTCTCTGGGGCCGCGCTGATCTCGGTCCTGCCAATCCCGACGCCAGCACATCCCTTCTCAGGTGACGATAATTAGAAGTGCGCCAGAAGCCGCTCAGGTATCAGGTGCTGCTCCCCTGCAGGAGGGGAGGGGGGCAGGAAGGGGGTACACAGCGGCCCCAGTGCCCGCTTCTGGGACCCCCCTCAGGCCAATTGAGAGGGCAGCGGAGGAGGGGGGCTGCCTGGCCTGGACCTCAAAGGGGGCGTCACACGCAGACACTGATCCATTTGTTGGCATTTAGGAAGTTTCAGGACTTGTTTTAGGCGCCTCAAGTCCAGATCGTGGAATCGCAAAATTGCAGAGCTGGAAGGGACCCTCAGGGGTCATCTAGCCCAGCGCAGAGCCTGGTCTCAGCTTAGAGCTGCACATTAGTCTCACTCTTTTGGGGGGGTCTTATTTTGTTTTCATGCTCTGTCATTTTACTACTATTATGATGGGCTGGGGCCCGAGAAACTGGCATTAGCCAGAGGTCTCTGTGGGGCCCTGAAAGGGCTTGCCCCCCCCCCTTTATCCAGGATTATTTCTGCAACTCAAAGTAAAGTCTCAGAAGCCTGAAGGGGGGCGTGAGAGGAGACCCCCCCCCCAGCCAGGCTTGCTTCCTCGGGGGTGATCAGGAGCCCCCCAGCCCCCTGGGCGGGGGAGCAGAGAAAGGGCCCGATCCAGATGCCAAGGAGCCCCATTGCAGCCCAGCAGGCCTGGCCCCAGGCGAAACCCCCCCCCCGGCCCCGGCCCCGGCACTCGGGACGCGCTCAGAGGCGCTCTCCAGCAGCTGCGGCCTCCCTCCCTCCCTCCCTCCCTCCCGGGGCGCGCTTCGGGGCTGCCGGGCCCGGATCTCGGGGGGGGGACCCCCATCGCCCCCCCCCGAGCAGGAGCAGGAGGGGCAGCCCCTCGCCCACGTGGAGGGAGCGGGCTCGGCCTGGGGGCGGGGCAGGCGCGGACCCGGAGGAGGACAGGCTGGGGGGGGTCCCGCCTTTGTGCCCCCTCCCCCCCCACCTGGACCCCCCCCCCAATAACTCGCACACACTCACCCACTTCCCCGGCGGCGGCGACCCTGGGGGCTCCGAAGGGGCGCCCTCGCACCAGCGCGCCATCTTCCAGCACCAGGCTGCCCATCGCGGCGGAGCCCGGCACGGGGGCGCGCCCGAGGCGGGGGCGGGGGCGAGCGGGGAGCGGGGGCGCGCGGAGCCGGAGGGAGGAGGGCCGGATCGGGGCCGGAGGGCGAGGCAGGAGCGGGGGCGCGCGGAGGAGAGGCGGAGCCGGCCGGGAGGCCGCGGAGGAAATGACGGCGGGAGGAGGGGAGGCCTCGATCCGCGGAGGGGATCTGCCCCTTTTCCCCTTAGGGGGACGCAAGGGCCCGGATCGGGTCCTGGGGGGGTGTCCCTAGACCAGGAGAAAATAGCAGAGGCCGAGCAAGGAATCCTGAGAAGCCAAGCCAAGCCTGATCTCTAATCTTCCACTCTTGCCCCGGGATCCCCGCTCGCCACGCGCAGGAGGAACAATGGGGCACAAGCCCTTATATCGACTGGGGAAATTGCCCTCCCCCCCCCCCGAGCCCCAGACCCCCCCTCCATACATGCATCACAAAAGAGGTGTGCTGTTTTGGTTATCTGCCAGGTGATCTGATTGCCTTTCCTGGTAGTCTCTCACCCTTTGAGATGGTGATTTCCCAATTCCTGAGACAATGGGAAGCTTCCCTCGCCCCCTCCCTCCTCTCAGAGAAAACATTGGGTCAGTTTGGGAATTAAAAATGGTTTCAGGACGGCCTTCCTGTGCTGATCTATCTACGTGCTTGGTTGGTACGTTTATGAACATTTATTATACATTTAAGACTTTTAAATTCTAATCACAAAAGGAGCCCCCCCCCAAGACATACAGCTGGGGGTCTCCACAGCCCCCCAGCCACGCTTGAATGGAAACCTCGTGGCACAGCACACCCATTGCTTTTAATGGAGGGATGCATCCTTTCCAATGTTATCACTTCTTTTTTTCATTAGAAAGTGCCGTTTATGAAGTTTGCAGAGGAGGGCTACCCGCTTACACAGACAGAGGGAAGACCCCCCCCTCTGCTGGCTGTGCCCTGTGCCCAGGCAAGCCTTAGAAATGCCGTTTTGTGCAAGCAAAATTTCAAATGCCCCCAACCTTTTTTGGGGAGGCAGTGAAAGGTTGCTGGCTACCAGGGAGACCAGGCCAAGAAGCCAGTGGACTTCACTTTTGGCATTACCCAACAAGGTCAAAGCTCCCCGGAAGCCCACAACCCGTGCAAGGGAGCCGGCAGCTGGGCAGGGCTAGTGGGAGTTGCAGTGCAACATCCTGGAGAGGCAGAGGCTGCTCAGACATTGCCCCGGGGCATGGGCGGCAAGCGGCAAATGCCTGGCGCTGCTGCACAGCCGCAGAGAACTCTTGCCATTGTTATAAGAATTTTAAGGTCTTAGGTAAAGGTAAAGGGACCCCTGACCGTCAGGTCCAGTCGTGGCCGACTCTGGGGTTGCAGCGCTCATCTCGCTTTACTGGCCGAGGGAGCCGGCATACAGCTTCCGGGTCATGTGGCCAGCAGGACTAAGCCACTTCTGGCGAACCAGAGCAGCGCATGGAAACGCCGTTTACCTTCCTGCCGGAGCGGTACCTCTTTATCTACTTGCACTTTGACGTGCTTTCGAACTGCTAGGTTGGCAGGAGCAGGGACCGAGCAACGGGAGCTCACCCCGTCATTGCGGGGATTCGAACCGCCAACTGTCTGATCGGCAAGTCCTAGGCTCTGTGGTTTCACCCACAGCGCCACCCGCGCTATATGTAATAAATGTTCATAAATGTACCAAGCAAACACATACATAAATATATAAAGCACAATAAAAAAATTCCTTCCAGTAGCACCTTAAAGACCAACTAAGTTAGTTCTAGGTATGAGCTTTCGTGTGCATGCAAACTGGTATCTGAAGAAGTGTGCATGCACACAAAAGCTCATACCTAGAACTAACTTAGTTGGTCTTTAAGGTGCTACTGGAAGGAATTTTTTTATTTTGTTTTGACTATGGCAGACCAACACGGCTACCTATCTGTAACTGGAAATATATAAAGCACATGTCTGAAACCCCACAGAAAAAAAGACCTGAACAAATTGACCTCAAATATTTCTCTGCAAGGTCAAAGTGGGAAACCTCCCCATTGTCTCTTTCTTCACAAATCCTGTCTTAAGGGCACATTTAAGATATGAATAGGGTGTGAGCCTGTGACCTGGCTCAGGAACTAAGTATTTATCATTACAAAAGACTGGCCAGGCTCCCCAGGAAATTCAATCAAGTAACCATTAAAGAGGTGTAGCAGGAATTTAGGTACAGGTTGGGGGGGTTGCCCCTCCAGCAGATATCATGCACATGCAGCCCACTACCAAAGTCAGCACAATCACTTTTGTGACTTTTACAGATAGGTAGCCGTGTTGGTCTGCCATAGTCAAAACAAAATAAAAAAAATCATTCCAGTAGCACCTTAAAGACCAACTAAGTTAGTTCTAGGTATGAGCTTTCGTGTGCATGCACATATCTGAAGAAGTGTGCATGCACACGAAAGCTCATACCTAGAACTAACTTAGTTGGTCTTTAAGGTGCTACTGGAATGAATTTTTTTATTTTGTTTTGTGACTTTTGTGATTTGTCCCTACAAAACACTTCATCACAGTTTCTTCCTAGCTATTCAAAGGGCCTTTGCTGCACAATACCAAATGTAAGAGTTCACTGATAAACGTATCTCTGTACTGGCTCACTGGGGAAACTTCAGAAATTCATCTAGACCTGTGAGCTCAGCTACTCAGTAGCCCCTCTGCCTGAGGGATAATCCCTGGCATCCTGATACCTGAGTGCCAGACAGGTAGCCCTTCCAGAAATAACAAACCCAGATGAAGACAAAAGGGTGTGATGAACTTGGCTGTTAAACAGAGAAATGTAAATGTCTCTTTTGTTCCACTTGATGGGTGTTTGGTGGAGGGCAAGGGGAACCATGGGGCAGGGTCCAGGATGCTCAGATTCCTGCCACCAGACCTCCCCTTTCACGATGTATTAGTGATGTAGTTGGGATGTAACATGGGGATTAGCAGCTAATAAAAGTTTGGGTTCTCTTTTGTTTGGGGCTTCCACCTTGTTCCACCTGGTGGCAGGTGGGAGTCCTGTCGCAACAGTCTTCAATCAAGACCAAGCCTACTGGCTGCTCTTTTGCTCTGGTCTTCCTGGCTGGTGTCCTTGTTTTTTGTCCAAGGGAGCCCTCAGATTTCTCTGTTAACACGGGTAACCTGCCAGACAGGAAATAAACGATGACAGGAGATAAACAACACACTCAGATTTCTGCTTTAGCCCGTCCTTTCTGTGATGTAGGTGTGATGTGTCTGGGGGTGGTCTTGGACTCCAGGGCGGGCAATTAAAAATGTCTATATAAGGGCAGGCACACCTTTGTTCTGGGTCCTCCTCCGTCCTTCTGCATGAGAGGGGAGCCCCCTGTTGCAACAGTTCAATAAAGATCAGGCTTATGAGCTGCTTTCCTTCTCAATATTCTTTGGTTGGCCTCTGTTCTTTTCTTCAACCGATGGAGAACCTGCAAAGGACTCTACAAGGGCCCTTGTGTCCCCCATAAGGGAATAAGGGCAGATTTCCGTTCATTACACCACACTCCGGTTCACGTTGCCCCAGGTGCCTCTGGCAGCCCTTGGCACGTGGCTCTCCTTGGCATGCTTTTCCCAGGGAGTCCAGCAGGGGACGCTGCTGCTGTGCCTCCAGGCCATGCGAGATGCACGGGGACATGCGTGTGGCTTAGACAGGAGCAGTGCATTGTGGGAGGATGAGGTGGGGGGGGAGATCTCCGGGCGCAGCAGCCAGCAGGGGGCGCTTTGCAGGAGGGAGAAGCCAGGCTCCATGACCTGGCAGAAGCAGCCGCCTTGGGGGTTTGCCACTCAGAGGTTGCTCACCTTAGCTGCAATTCCTGCAATTCCACCCCCACTGTTCTGCCTGGACACTGAGGTCCAGCGCCAAGGGCCTTCTGGTGGTTCCCTCGCTGCAAGAAGCCAAGGGAATCAGGCAGAGGGCCTTCTCAGTGGTGGCACCCGCCTGTGGAACACCCTCCCACCAGATGTCAAAAAGAACAACAACTACCAGACTTTTAGAAGACATTTGAAGACAGCCTTGTTTAAGAAAGCTTTTAATGTTTGATGTATTAGTGGCTGGGGAAGCCCAGCCAGATGGGCAGGGTGTAAATTATTATTGTTGTTGTTGTTATTATTATTATTATTATGGCAGGGGGTTGGTCTAGATGACCCTCGGGGCCCACCCCACTCTACAAATCTATGGTGTGTATGGGGAATGCTCAGACGTTGAACCACTCTCAAGTATTTTCACGGCAAGAATTTTGTTTTGTTCACTAGAGGCTCCTGAGGCTGTTTTAAGGGAAAACACTGGAGGAAATTAGACCATAAGAAAAGCCTTCTGGATCAGACCAATGGCCCACGGTTACAGAAATTACGGGGGGGGCACATCTTTAAAGTTGTTTAATGTTACAAATATTATGCATAAATGTATCCTTTCGACTTGACGGCTCAGGGAAGTTACCTAGGTTTATCATATAAAATCAACTCCTTTGCCAGTTTCCTCCATTTCAACACTTTTGCCCTTGGAAAAAGGACTCTTTTCCCTGCCACCTCCCCAAGGGTGAGGACATGTATACACACCTCCTACCCCAGGAAGTGCCCAGAGGTGACAATTGCTGAGCTGATTGTTGGCCAAGGAAAGCCTAATCCCATCACCGGACTTGCCGAGGGGCCAGACATGCAAAGGAAGTTCTGTTGTGCTTTGGGTGGTGGGACTTCAGAGGTCTTTGCCTATGCTAATTTTATACCTGGGTCTTGCCCTGACTGTCTGCTTATGCTAATCTTGTACCAAGGACTTTTCTGGACATGTTTGCCAAGGTTAAACTGGTGTAACCCCTGTCTACCCCTCCCCTTTGGTGACATGTCAGTGATGCAGCAATGATGCTGTATGAATTGTATTCTGGGATATGGTGGGAAAGTTTTAAAAGTCCCTGTCGCCCCATCCTCGGGGTTCAAAATTCCTCTTTGAACCTATTGCGCAATAAACTTTGGTCTACAGCTATTTGCTCCGGTTGACTGGACTCCTTCCTTTATTCCGCAGGGACCAGCGGGCTCTGTCCGACCAGGTGGGGGACTGAGCAGCCTCACACCTGGATTTTTCGGTAACACCCACCTAGTCCAGGGCTCTCACATGGGCCAAATTTCAAAGCGTTCCCTGGTTGTAAAGCTGGCACCAGCAGAAGAGCTACTTTGGGCCCCAGATGCGAATGATGCTCCTTGCTTGGGGCTGCTGGGTCCGGCTGAACAGATCTTGCCTGCTGCCACCATCAGTGCAGAACTGTTTGCACAACTCAAATCTTAGAGCAGCAAATACCACCTGGTGGGCTGCTCCGGCATCAAGCAGGGAGCAGGTGCCCCTTCTTCCAGTTCTGTGATTCCAGGCTATGGAGCACCACCAGCAGAATACTTGCCTGCCTTGTTTAATTCTCTGTAGGAAGCAAAGGCCTCCTTCCAAGAGTTCTGGAGCTGGCGTCCATCTGAGGTGTAGGCAGGCAGGCAGGCAAAAGACACAGCCGTTTCCCCCCTTTTTGTACGTGATTCTGCATTTGGAGGGTGGCCCCATCTCCCCCTCCCCAATAAAAAAGTACCGTATTTTTCGCTCTATAAGACGAACCAGACCACAAGACGCACCTAGTTTTTGGAGGAGGAAAACAAGAAAAAAAATATTCTGAATCTCAGAAGCCAGAACAAGAGGGATCGCTGCGCAGCGATTCCTCTTGCTGTTCTGGCTTCTGGGATAGCTGTGCAGCCTGCATTCACTCCATAAGACGCACACACATTTCCCCTTACTTTTTAGGAGGGAAAAAGTGAGTCTTATAGAGCAAAAAATACGGTATTTTCCTGGCACCCTTCAAAACTCTTTGGCAAGCTGAAGGGAGCAGCAAAGATGAAGAATGAGTTCCCTGCAATTCAAGCGTCCCAGGAAGGCCCTGCTCTTTCACAGAAGGAAAATAGGCAGCCAAGGTCTCCCCAAGTGACCACAGGAGCTTCTTCACAATGGGGGGGGGGGCGATCGAGTTCATAGAATCATACAGGCGGAAGGGACCTGTGAGGGCAATGCAGGAATCACAACTGAAGTTCTTACACAACCAGCCAAACTGCTGGACTACACCGAAATGGCAAAACTAACAGGAAGACAGGTATCAAGAGGATAAGATTTAATAAAAATAATGGGGGAAATTCATAATTTATTTAGGAGACCACTGTAATCAAATTGAAACTTTAGCTGGACTCTGAGACTCACTTGTAATGTAATGAAAGCATGGATGATTTGAAAATTGAAATTTGGAGAACAGAAGCGCTCCAACTGGAGAACAGCCTTCACCAAAGGTGTCCTAGGCTTTGAAGACACTCAAACTCAGGAGGCAAGGGAGAAACGTGCTAAGAGGAAGGCACGCTTGGCAAATCCACACCGTGATCAACTCCCGCCCAGAAACCTCTGTCCCCACTGTGGAAGGACGTGTGGATCCAGAACTGGTCTCCACAGTCACATACAGACTCATTGTTAAAACTGTGTTTATGGAAGACAATTTTACCCGGCTAATCGCCAAAGAAAAAGAAGAAGAAGAAACATTTTAATAAGGAACCATTCTAGGGTATGGGGGGAAGTCAAGCAATTCAGAGAATCTCAAGAGACGGTTATATAATTGATTGTAAATTTGTATTGATGAAAACAAACAAAAAAAATTTCAAAAGAAAAACAAAGTTCTTATGCAACCTTTGGGCAATCCTGTTTAAATGCCTGGAATGAACCTGAGGGGGCCGTGAGCAGCTCACAGGGGGCCGCTGCCTCTGCATTTCCAACTCGCCCTCAACACACAGAAGCAAAAGTGTGAAGTTCCTTCATTTCAGCAATTGTGGGTGAGGACGTCAACACACAGGTGCCCTGTCTCCAGCTTGACTCTTCCTGGGGGACAACGGACAAACCTTTCTAGGGAAATAGCGCACAGCGGGTTTTCTGGGAGAGAGTTCCACGCACCTGCAAAACAAGGGGGGCAACCACCATCCCTCTGACTCTGGCTGCGTCAGGGACCCCATCCATGAGGCCCTTTGGGGGTTTGGAGGGCAGCAACTGCAGCGAGGCTTGAGAGATGCAGGTTCTGCCCCTTGTGAGAATCCCAAGATATCAGAGCGGCCTTGGCGGAGAAGGGGGCAGCCCAGGGCGCCTCTTCCTCTGGGCTCGTGGGGCACCAGCTGCCAGGAGCTTCTCTGGCCAGCAGCCCCAAGGCAGAGACCCCTGAGCCCGGGGGGGGGGGGGTTCGATTCCGCCACAAGGACCATTCCTCTCCGTGTTCTGCTTCCAGACTTTATTACAAACTTGTGGCCCAAGCCAAAGGGTTTCTGTCCAGCTGCAGAGAAGAGAAGCCTCTAGGAGACCTTTGCCTTCCGCCTCTGGGTGACCCACAGGAGGAGGGAGAGGGCGATGGTGACAGCTCCCAAGGTCCCAAAGAACAGCAGGTAGGGGAAGGTGCCCTGGAAAAGAAAGGTCAGTTAGGAAGACTTTTCTCCTCTTGCGGCAGCCCCCAAAGCCCCCCAACACCCAAGCCAGTCTGGGGAAGGCTGGGAGGGGGCAATGCCTTTGACTCTTGGCTGCCGCTGGACCTGGCTGGGTCGAAGGTCTGCCTTCTTGCAGAGAATCATAAATTGGATGAGTTGGAAGGGTCCCTGAGGGTCTAATAATAATAATAATAATAATAATAATAATAATAATAATATTTATACCCCGCCCTCCCTGACCAAAGCCGGGCTCAGGGCAGCTAACACCAGTAAAATTACAGTAAAAACAAAACAGGGGTGGGGAACCCCAATTTAAAATGCAGGTTAAAATGCAATTTAAAATGCAGCCTCATTTTAAAGTAGCTGATAAATCAAGACCATAAGGGGAGGGAAACATAAGGGTCAGACTGAATCCAAACCAAAGGCCAGGCAGACCAGCTCTGTCTTGCAGGCCCTGCGGAAAGATGTCAAGTCCCGCAGGGCCCTGGTCTCTTGGGACAGAGCGTCCCACCACGTTGGGGCCAGTGCTGAAAAGGCGCTGGTACAATTCCCTACAATGCAGGAATCTTTTTGCCCATCGTGGGGCTCGAACTTGTGGCCCTGAGCTGCCCACACAGCTGCAGGGCTGGGGCAGGGCTCCCGCCGTTGGGCCAGGGTGGGGGGGCAGCGGCCCTGCATTCCTGGCCTCCGCTGTCTCCCAGCCCCCAGGCTTTCCTGGTGCACGAAAAAAGCCGCTCTGCTCCAGTTGAGTAGCACAACCCCCCCGGCCCCCTCTTTGCACCCCTCCTCTCAAACACAAAGCCCCCCGCCCTCTGGGGCAGCTCACCTGGCGCAGGCACTTGTAGCCGTAGTGGGGGCTGGTGCAGAGGCACTGGGGCAAGCCGGGCCCCTCGTGGGAACACAAGGAGTCCTTTGGGCACAGGTGGCCTGCGGGAGGAAGAGGACAAGAGAAGGAGACTTTCCCCACATCCTGCAGGTGAAGAATGTTCAAGAAGAGTCTGCTGGGTCAGGCTAATGCCAAATCTAGTCTAGTGCTCTGTTCTTACAGTGGCTGACCACACGCAGGATTCAACCAGCCTCCTTTCTGGCTACCAGGGCCAGGCCATGATGTCTCGGTGGTAGAGGCAATGAGGACCCCCCCCCCGGGAGCTCCCCAGGTCCTTGCAGGGCTCCCCTCTGTTCCAGCGAGGTCTGAGCAGAACGTCCCACGCAAGGCCACAGGTCTTGTGCAGGAGAAGCTCCTGGCAGCTGGTGCCCCACGAGCCCAATGCATCTGCCCGCCCCTCCTGCAGCCCTTGGCAGGAACCCAAAAGAGCTGCAGTCGTCCTTTCTAGGGTTGTGCCTCGAGGGAGACGGGTGGTTGCCCTGAGCAACTGGGCCGTGTGGCACGAGGGATCCTGGGATGGCCCTGGACTCTGGACTGTTTTCCTGCCCTCCACTGAGCTCTCTCAGTCCTGCTTGTGGCCTGATCTGAACACCAAACAGACACAGCACCATGCCCAGGTCCCAGGGTGGGTCGCTCTCGCCCCACAGGGAACTTCTGGAACCCCTGAATGGTTCAGACCCGGCTCCAATTCCTACACTGTGGGGGTCAGGTGGGATTGCTATGAGGAATCATGAAATATGGAGCACGCCATTGCGTCCGCGATGAAAGCATTGCTGTGACTGGGCCTGATTCATTGACAATAATTTCTGATCAAATCCCACAAGCCTCTCCACCTCTGCCCCATCTTCTCTACTGTCCATTTTCTACACCTGACAGGCACGTAAAGCATTCTAAATCACAGACTGGTGGCTTCACCAGACATCCTGAGCCATGAAGATAGGAGGTAACTTTGATGTAGCTTTCGTTAATCTTTAGATAGATCTTAAGGGCCAGGAAGGGAGCTTACATGGAGATGGTAAATGCCGCTTTCTTTCCTATGGGTTTATGAGCTCTGGGGGTACTAAATGCATTCCTCCTTGGCTCCTGTTTATTTACATTAACCACGTATGCACGCTCAAGTAGGAAATAGTTTCTTTGTAGTTAAAAGGATTTCTTCTGATCTGACTTTGTCCCACGTGGGGTTTTTTGAAATGCTCAGAGGAAATCTGATTGGTTCTTACTAACCAACGTAAAAAGTTCTCTTGTGAATAAAACGACCTGGGCCAACGGCTGGACAGGATTATTATTGGCACTCCTCCCAGAGTCTTGCTGGTCAAGCCTCGTGTGTATTCTATGAATCAGAGTCTAATCCTTCCTTGCTTTGGGAACGCAACACTACACACAACATCATCCTGCAGCTCCTTCACTGCAGCGGATATAGGAAGGACTTTGGTGGCTCCCCAAATCGATGCTTCCTGCGCCCCACAACTGCCCTGATCCCCCCCATTCTGCATGAGGCTGTTCCTCCAGCCCCCAAGCAGGCCAGCCCCTGCCCACCCCCTCCATACCGAGCCCCCCTGAGCCATTGCAGGGGTTCCTCTGGCCGTGGCAGATCCGGCTGCTTCCTTGGACGGTGACGTTGTCCCAGCCTTCGTTGCCTCCAGGGCAGTCCAGCGTCAGTGGCAGAGCGCTGCGGATCAAGGGGAATTATGAATCTCACCAAGTCCAGGACTGGTCTCCCCCCAACTGTCCCAGCAGCAGGACTTGGAAGCCATGTCCCAGGGGCCCGCCCTGCAGCAAGGGGCCACGGGAGCCACAAAAAATGTCCCAGCCACCACGAAGCTGCTGTTTCCCAGGAGGCAGCGGCACCAGGGGAAGCCATCACCCTCAGGCTCAGCTGGCACAGTCCAGGAGAAGCAGGAGCCCCCAGCCCAGCTCTCCACCCCACTCACAGGGTCTGCAGGTGGGTGAAGCCCCGGAAGGCGTCTTCAGGGAGAGGCTCCAGAGGGTTGTCAGTCAGGTCGCTGCATTGAGAAGGAGGAAGCACAGTCAGGCCCTGAGCTCTGGTATGGAAACACAGGAAACGGCCTTTTGCAGAGTCAGGTCCACTGACAGGGTCTCTCCAGGGCAATGGTTCTCATACTTTTTCCCTTGGGCCACAGAATAAAAATTTGCTTTGGCTGCACCAACTTTTAAACTGGTAAGAAATACATTGGGAAATGAAAAGAAACTGCTCCTAGCAGTGCTTGATTCAGTACGTTTCCAAGCACAGTTCAAAGTGTTGGTGCTGACCTTGAAAGCCCTAAACAGCCTCGGCCGAATATAACTGAAGGAGCGTCTCCACCCCCATCGCTCAGCCTGGACACGGAGGTCCAGCACAGAGGGTCTTCTGGCGGTTCCCTCCCTGCGAGAAGTGAGGTTACAAGGAACCAGGCAGAGGGCCTTCTCGGTGGTGGCACCCACCCTGTGGAACGCCCTCCCACCAGATGTCAAGGAAATAAAGAACTATCTGACTTTTAGGCGACATCGAAAGGCAGCCCTGTTTAGGGAAACTTTTAATGTTTGATGCATTATTGTGTTTTGATATTTTGTTGGGGGCCACCCAGAGTGGCTGGGGAGGCCCAGCCAGATGGGCGGGGTATAAATAATAAAATTTTATTGTTATTGTTATCATTATTATTATTATAGCATAGCACCACACCCTTTGAGAGCCACTGTTCCAGGGTTTGGGGCATGAAAGTTTTACCAGCCCTTCTTGCATCTGCCCTCCCCTGAGGTTGAACCTGAGGCCTTCTGCATGCAAGGCACCTGCTCTGCCACAGGGCACATTTTGGTGTGGCACATCACACGGGCGCCACTGCCCCCTCTGGGACTGGGCTACCAAAACCTCAGGGCAAGTGTATCATGTTGAGGCATTATTTCTAGCCTGAAATGGAGCGCAGATGAACAACCCAGAAGAGGGTGCTTGAATACAAACCTCAGGCTCCCTTCCTAATACTTCCCTGTACAGTGGGGCGCCAAGACTGTGACTCAACCCCATTTCAGGGCAGCCAAATCCCTGCATGGCGTTACACCTGAGCAAGCAAATACACAGCCAAGCAGAGACCAGAACTCTGTCCCTCCAGCTCCCTCTGAGAAGGCCGGGGGGAAAGGACAGGCGAATTCAGGTTAGGATCCAAGAGCTGAATCCGTCCCACCAATCCAGCCTGAACAAAGGAGCCTAAAGAGGGCTTGGAAGGCCAGAGAGTTCCACAGGCATCTGGCTGGCCACTGTGAGAACAGAATGCAGGACTGGGGGGGGGCCCTTTGGCCTGATCCAGCAGCCAGACTCCTCTTAGGTGTTTATGGACTCACATGAGCAAAGCTGTGCTGGCCTCCTGGAAGCTGGAACACAAGTGCTGCAGCGAGCAGTTCCCCAGATCCAGCCTAGAGGACAAAGAGAGAGGAGCATCAGTTGACAGGAGTCCCCAGTCCCTGCCCTTCCTTCCCTCGCCCTCCAGCAGTTTTGGAGGTTGGGGCTGAAGGATGAGTTTCTCACAGCAGCAGTAATATGGGGCTCACCCCAAACCTCAGCCGCAGAGCCTCGCACTTCCGTTGGGCCTTTGGAACAGCCGCCAACTAGCAGCATCAGGTCACAATCTGTTCCAGGCTTCCAAGCAGAGAATTGTAGAGTTGGAAGGGACCCTGAGGGTCATCTAGTCCAACCAACTGAAATGCAGGTGCCCTCCAGATGTTCATCAGCACTAGCACCATGCAGCTATGCTGACAAGGGCTGATGGGGGTGCTAGTCCCACAAATATGGAGCATACCAGCAGTGCCAGATTACCAAATAGCCAAAGTAGACACCGGCCTATGGGCCCCATGACAATGGATCAAAATAATATTGATTTCATCCTCAAAGAATTTTTAATTTGGAAGAGAAACTCCCATTAACTCAGAAGCCTACATTATTGCAAGCCCCCCCCCCAAGGTTTTGACTGCCTAGGGGCCTCCACAGGGTTCATCCAGCACTGTGTATCAGGTTCGGGATAGATGCATCAGTCGTTTGGGGGCCACCTGAGAGCATCATCTCCTCCCCAAGGGCCCACAAGAGATTTTCTGCAATGCATCCAAGTCCAAGCGGTGATGTGGGATGAACATTTTCCTCCCCCCACCCCTGACAAGTTGGCCAATTGTCAAGGGATAATGGGAGCTGTAGTCCAGCAACATCTGGGAGGCGCAACATCTGCTACGCTTGCCACCGTGAATGACAGTGCATTCACATCGGGTGACTGGAGCAGCTACCCTGCTGCCAGAATCTAAGGTCAGAGTGACAGGTCACATTTTCCAGGTGACTATCCCTTGGGAGCGCACATGCCAGGCAGTGGTGCTGCGAGTGTGACCTGGGGGACCAGAGTTTGAATTCCCACTTAGCTGTGAAGCTCACTGGATGAACCTTGGACCTGTCTCTCAGCCTAACTCAGGCTTCCTCAAACTCGGCTCTCCAGATGTTTTTGGCCTACAACTCCCATGATCCCTAGCTAGCAGCACTAGTGGTCAGGGATGATGGGAAGTGTAGTCTCAAAACATCTGGAGGGCCGAGTTTGAGGAAGCCTGGCCTAACCCTACCTCACAGGGTTGCTGTGAGAATAAAATGGGGAGGGGAGAACCAAGGCCTTGAGGTCCTTGGAGGAAAAGGTGGGATATAAATAAAAAGAATATTTATGCATTCTGTTCTTCAGGCACTTATTTATTAAATGTATATACTGCCCTTCACTCAAGGATAAAGCTACTATTTGCAAAGCTAAGCAAGGTCTGGTGTAGGTTCAAATTGGATTGGGGCCTGCATGTTGACACTGCTGCATTGCAGATGCTTGGACGTTTCCCTTTCTTTAAGGGAGATTCCCTTATTCCGAATAGGATTCCTCGCAAGAAAAGGCAAAAGTTGACAGCTATGCTTGGGAATCCCTTCCAGTTCTACAATTCTATGATTCTAAAACACAGCATAAAAGCAGAAGATATATAGAATCATTGATCCCGGAATGGCAGAGTTGGAAGGGACCCCAACGGTCATCCAGTCCAAATTCCTGCGAGGTAGGAATCTCAACTAAAGCATCGGACATAAAACCACACATTGACAGAAAGCAGCGCCCCTCCCGGCACGCTGACATCAGATTCGGTGACAGAGGGCAGCGTCTCCGTCCCTCCCTCCGCTCAAAACTGAAGAGTGTCCGGGAAGGGTCCCCTTTTCCAACGTGGCCGGGATTCCCTTGGCTGCAGCCCCCGGGCTCCCTCCCGGCCAGCCGGACTCACCCCACCACCAGCACCGCGCCGGCGGCGGCGGCCTCGCCTCCCGAGCAGCAGCAGCAGCGGCCCCGCAGCCGAGCGCCCGGCCGGGAGGAGCACTGCGCGGCCACCGCGGAGCCCTTCCGCACGGACCCCGGGCAGCAGCCTCCGCCGCACACCGCCGGCAGCCCCGCGCCCTCGCCGCCGCCTCCCCCCGCCGCCGCCAGGCAGGAGCCCAGCAAGGGCAGGAGCAGCAGCAGCAGCAGCATTGGGGAGAGGCGCCTGGGCGCAGCCATGATGCAGCACGTGACCCCGCCCCGGGAGGCGTCACGTGAAGGGCAGAGGCCCCGCCCCTCGATGGCGCCCCAGGCGCGTGCGCAGTCTCGCTTGGGAGGGAAAGGGGCGGGGTCTGCGCTGGAGCGCGAGGAGAGGCGGGTCGCTGGATCCCGGGAGGGCGGGGCAGCCTCGTGTTCCCATGCGGGTCAAAAGTCCCTGTGGACCTCGGGATCCAGGTAGACTGCCTCTGCCCCTGGAAGCTCCTCCCCGAGGGAGGGCAGAAGAAGAAAGAGCCGGCAGCAGGATCAGGCCCAGGGGGGACAACACCACCCAATATATATATCTCTATATTGTTGTTGTTGAGTCATTTAGTCGTGTCCGCCTCTTGGTGACCCCCTGGACCAGAGCACGCCAGGCCCTCCTGTCTTTCACTGCCTCCCACAGTTTGGTCAGACTCATGCTGGTAGCTTCGAGAACAATGTCCCACCATCTCGTCCTCTGCCGTCCCCTTCTCCTTGTGCCCTCCATCTTTCCCAACATCAGGGTCTTTCCCAACATCAGGGTCTTTTCCAGGGAGTCTTCTCTTCTCGTGAGGTGGCCAAAGTCTTGGAGCCTCAGCTTCAGGATCTGTCCTTCCAGTGAGCACTCAGGGCTGATTTCCTTCAGAATGGAGAGGTTTGATCTTCTTGCAGTCCATGGGACTCTCAAGAGTCTCCTCCAGCACCAGAATTCAAAAGCATCCATTCTTCGGGGATCAGCCTTCTTGATGGTCCAGCTCTCACTTCCATACATCACGACTGGGAAAACCAGAGCTTGAACTATACGGATCGTTGTTGGCAAGGTGATGTCTCTGCTTTTTAAGATGCTGTCTAGGTTTGCCATCGCCTTTCTCCCAAGAAGCAGGCGCCTTTTAATTTCCTGACTGCTGTCACCATCTGCAGTGATCATGGAGCCCAAGAAAGTCAAATCTCTCACTGCCTTCAATATAAACATTTATAAATATGCACAAGCATGCATCACTCTCATGTTGCAAAAACACATTGAGCACCTACATTTGCAGCACACCAAAAGGTCACAGAATCTGTGCATCCAAGCGGAGTGCTCTGAAGAATGGCATTCTTATTTTCTGCCTTGCATGGTTCCTGGGTGAGCAATACTCAGTGGGCAAACTGAAATGAATGAACATGGTTAACTTAAGTCAAGGGGAAATGTGAATTAAATTGGAGGGGGGGGTATGAGATGCCTGGTTGTGCACCCACAGTAGTGGCCAGAAGAGGAAAGACTGCAGAGAGAGGCATCTTGGTGCATCTGCAGCAGCGGAACCGGACGCCTTCATCTGCCTCAGCTGCAACTAAACATGTCTTTCCTGTATCGGTTTCTACAGCCACAGTAGGAGATGCAACCTTCTAATGGTTTGACTTTACCCCTGGAAGAACACTCCTCCTTTGTCTCCTGAGATAGACAGATGCCAACCTGTGGCGCCCGCCCTGTGGAACGCCCTCCCATCAGATGTCAAGGAAATAATCCACTATCTGAATTTTAGAAGGCATCTGAAGGCAGCCCTGTTGAGGGAAGTTTTTGATGACTGATGTTTTAATATACAGTGGTACCTCGGGTGCAGTACTTATTTTGTTCTGGAGGGTGTTGTAAATAAAAATATGCCCTTTTCCCTTATGGGGTATCCAAGAGCCCATATAGAGTCCTTACATAGGTTCCCTATTGGTAGGAGAAAATAACAGAGGCCAACCAGAGAATATTGAGAAGCAAAGCAGCTAGTAAGCTTGATCTTTATTGATCTGTTGCAACAGGGTGCTCCCCTCACGCAGGAGAGGAAGAGGACCCCCCAAAATGCTGTGCAAGGGCTTATAAAGACTTTTGAAATTCCCATTCTCTAGATCAAGACCACCCCCAGAAACATTATGCATTCATCACAGAAGGGGGGTAACCTAAGACCACCCCTCAGATAAGGCAGTCTAGAACAGAACATTTGCATGTTGTTTTCTCCTGCCGCTTTATTTCCTGTCTGGCAGGTTACAATAAATCCATTTCTTGGGGAGCCTGGGCAGTCTTTTGTAATGATAAGGCTCACACCTTTATTCAAACACAGATTAAGACAGGATTTGTGAAGGAAGAGACAATGGGGAGGCTTTTCCATTTTGACCATGCAGAGAAACATTTGCTCAGTTTAGGAATCAAAATGGTTCCAGGTTGGCTTTCCTGTGCTGATCTATGTACGTGTGGTTATGAACGTTGCCATATATCTAAGACCATAACATTCCTATCACAAGGGCTGTACTTAACCTGAAACTGCTCTAAACCTGAAGCACCACTTTAGCTAATGGGGCCTCCCGCTGCTGCTGCTGTGCCGCCGCAGCCCAATTTCTGTTCTCATCCTGAAGCAAAGTTCTTAACCCGAGGTACTATTTCTGGGTTAACAGAGTCTGTAACCTGAAGCGTCCGTAACCTGAGGTACCACTGTACTTTTAATCTTCTGTTGGAAGCCACCCAGAGTGGCTGGGGAAACCCAGCCCAATGGACAGGATATTAATAATAATAATAATAATAATAATAATAATAATAATAATAATAATAATAATTCTACTGTGGTGACAATGCAAAAAAACCCAGCATCCTGTTCTCTGTTTCCTCACAGTGGCCAGCCTGTGGGAAACCTGCAACTGCAAGCAGGATCTGAGCACAAGAGCAACTCCCCCTCAGGAGCATTGCTCCCTATGACTGTGGAGGCAAAGAGGGGCTGGGGAAATCCAGCCAGATTGGCCGTGTAGAAATAATAAATTTTATTATTGTTGTTGTTATTATTATAGAGCAGAGCCACTGCCAGCCCTCTCCACCTTCATGAATTTCCCCCCAGTTCTCATTTAAAGTCATCCAGGTTGGTGGCCCTGGCTGCCCCTTGTGGGAGGGAGTTCCACAATTTAATTCCGCTGCCTGAAGAAGGCTTTGCTTTCATCCCTTGCCCCTCTGGATCCTGGCACGCAGATTTTTTTGCTCCCATGTGCATCCTTCCCTCACGGGTGGTGCTGTGGGTTAAACCCCAGAGCCTAAGACTTGCCCGTCAGAAGGTCGGCGGTTCAAATCCCCGCAATGGGGTGAGCTCCCATTGCTCCGTCCCTGCTCCTGCCAACCTACCAGTTCGAAAGCACCTCAAAGTGCAAGTAGATAAATAGGTAGGGAAGGTAAACGGCGTTTCCGTGCGCTGCTCTGGTTCGCCAGAAGCGGCTTAGTCCTGCTGGCCACATGACCCAGAAGCTGTACGCCGGCTCCCTCGGCCAGTAAAGCGAGATGAGCGCCGCAACCCCAGCCACTGCACCCCTGCCTCTTCCCTCCAAAGCACTTCTGGCAACCTGGCAGGGGCGGGTCTTGCGGTGCTGCCCCTGTAAAGTGGGTCACTCTCCTGGCAAGTGAGGGGCTGGTGCAGTCAGGGCGCCCCTGCCAGGCACCAGGGGGCACTTGGAGGTGCCAACCAGGAGGTGGAGGCCTGCACTGCAAGTGGGAATCACAGAATCAGAGTTGGAAGGGACCCCGAGGGTCATCTAGTCCAACCCCAGCTACTTTAAAATGAGGCTGCATTTTAAATTGCATTTTAACCTGTATTTTAAATTGGTGTCCCCTTTCCCCCTATTATGTTTTACTATGTTTTTTTGGTGTTAGCAGCCATGAGCCCGGCTCTGGTCAGGGAGGGTGAGGAGATTTCACCCCTCCCATACCCAAGAATCTCCTGAGAATCTCCTGAGGTCTCTGCTGACTCTACAGAGAGGAGGAGCAATGTACTGCTCTCTACTTAATTAGTCAAGTGAGTGAATCTGTGTGTGAGAGAGAGTCAGTCAGTCAGTGTATCGGAGAGAGAGTGCAAGAGATCGTGTTTAGTGATAAGATTGCTGCTAAGAGCAGCTGCAGGCACTCAGAGTATAGCATTGATTTATGCTCAGAATATTTAGCTCTGTATATAGTTTGTATCATAGCTGTAGTTATAGAATAAAGGAAAATATTTTACAGAGCTGCTCTCCGAGTGGTTTATACTCTGCAAGACTCTGCAAAACGCGGCTGCGCAACGGCTGTATTATTGAGGAAGTGAATCCGGTGCTCTCAGCTCCAAGCTGTGAGTCCACAGCACTGTGACCTGTCCCTGTGAGAAAGGTGTCTCTGGCAGTGCTACCCAGCTCGCCTAGCCCAGTCGGGGCTGTAGTGCATGAGTCCAGTTGGTACACTGGCTCAAGGGCGATGCTGACAGAGGGCGGGGTATAAATAAAATTATTTATTATTATTATTATTATTATTATTATTATTATTATTATTAAATGCAGAAATCTCACCTAAAGCACCACCAGGGGCAGAAGCCAAAAGTGGAAGCCGGACTCGCTTCCAATTTGCAGGGAGATGACAATGGGGAGAGATCTGGGGTTCCGCCTCTGGGGGGCGTGTCACCACCTGCCACTTCCTTCTTCACAGCCCTCCTCTCTAGCAGGCAACTCTGTCATTATAACCCTTTGCTTTCTGAAACACTCATTCCTCCTCCTGGATGGAAGAAGGGTGAATGTGTGCCAGGATCCAGGGGGAGGGGTAACAGCAAAGCCTCCTTCGTGCAGCGCAGAGTTAAACTGTGGAACTCGCTGCCACAGGAGGCAGTGATCACCCCAACCTTGGATGGCTTTAAAAGAGGACGGGCCAAATTCACGGAGGAGGCGAGGATGGCTCACAACCCGCGATGGCTTTGCTCTGGCTCCGCAGTCGAAAGCAGCAAGGCTTCTGAATCCCAGTTCCGGGAAAGCACAGGAGAAGAGAGGGCTGCTCTTGGCCTAGGATCTTGCTCTTGGGTTTCCCTTGGGGGGCAGCTGGGGGGCCAGAGTGGGTGCAGGGTCCTGGGCTAGATGGTTCCCCTAGATCCAGCTGCTGCAGGGCTTGAGGAGTCTGGAATGGAGCCTCCATAGACAGAACCAGTCTACCTTAGAATGGCAGAGCACAAGGGCGGAGGAAGGTGCTCTCCTCCTGCTTGGGCCGCCTGGGTGCCACTGTGGGCACAGGATCCTGGGCCGGATGGGTCCCCTTTGGCTCCATGCAGCTGCCTTGGGATTCTTCCTGCATGGAGCCTCCAGGGCCAGAGCCAGTCTACCTTAGCGGGCCAAAGGCGCTCTCCTCCTGCTGGGGGCACCTGGGTGCCACTGTGGGCGCAGGATCCTGGGCCGGATGGGTCCCCTTTGGCTCCATGCAGCTGCCTTGGGATTCTTCCTGCATGGAGCCTCCAGGGCCAGAGCCAGTCTACCTTAGCGGGCCAAAGGCGCTCTCCTCCTGCTGGGGGCACCTGGGTGCCACTGTGGGCGCAGGATCCTGGGCCGGATGGGTCCCCTTTGGCGCGAGGCACCTGCCCCAGGGCTCTTCCTGCATGGAGCCTCCAGGGCCAGAGCCAGTCTACCTTAGCGGGCCAAAGGCGCTCTCCTCCTGCTGGGGGCGCCTGGGTGCCACTGTGGGCGCAGGATCCTGGGCCGGATGGGTCCCCTTGGGCTCCATGCAGCTGCCTTGGGATTCTTCCTGCATGGAGCCTCCAGGGCCAGAGGCAGTCTACCTTAGCGGGCAAAGGCGCTCTCCTCCTGCTGGGGGCGCCTGGGTGCCACTGTGGGCGCAGGATCCTGGGCCGGATGGGTCCCCTTTGGCTCCATGCAGCTGCCTTGGGATTCTTCCTGCATGGAGCCTCCAGGGCCAGAGCCAGTCTACCTTAGCGGGCAAAGGCCCTCTCCTCCTGCTTGGGGGTGCCTGGGTGCCACTGTGGGCGCAGGATCCTGGGCCGGATGGGTCCCCTTTGGCTCCATGCAGCTGCCTTGGGATTCTTCCTGCATGGAGCCTCCAGGGCCAGAGCCAGTCTACCTTAGCGGGCCAAAGGCGCTCTCCTCCTGCTGGGGGCGCCTGGGTGCCACTGTGGGCGCAGGATCCTGGGCCGGATGGGTCCCCTTGGGCTCCATGCAGCTGCCTTGGGATTCTTCCTGCATGGAGCCTCCAGGGCCAGAGCCAGTCTACCTTAGCGGGCCAAAGGCGCTCTCCTCCTGCTTGGGGCGCCTGGGTGCCACTGTGGGCACAGGATCCTGGGCCGGATGGGTCCCCTTGGGCTCCATGCAGCTGCCTTGGGGCTCTTCCTGCATGGAGCCTCCAGGGCCAGAGCCAGTCTCCCTTCGAGGAGCGGGGAGGCTGCTGCTCCCTGGCCCGCTCTGGCCCTGCCTGCCTTGAGCCCTGGCCCCAGAGGCCCCCCCGGCCCCCCCGGCCCTGCCTCTCCCCCTTCTCCGGCCCCCAGGCTCCCCCAAGGAGACCTCCCCGCTGGCTAGGCAAGGGTGAAGAGCAGCTGCGCCCCCTTCCTAGAGAGGACGGGAAAGGACGGCTAGGGAGGCGGGTCTTCCGGAGCCCCTCCCTGTCCCCCCTCTGCTCTCCTCCGGTGAGTCTCCTCTCCCCCCGGGGGGGGGTCCCCTTGTGGGGAGGGGCAGGCAGGGCTGGGCCGGGGGGGGGCGAGGGGGTTTCCCCAGCTGGGGCTGGACTGCAACTCCCCTCTTCCCTGAGCCCTGGCCGGGCTAGCTGGGGGGGGGGGCGCCCAGCTGGAGAAAGGCTGGTCCAGAGGCCGGACTGAGGACCCCGCGGGGCCCCTAAATGGCAGGGGCTTCCCCAAATGCTCAGATCTGCACCCCCAGACTGAGGAGGAAGCCTTGGGGACTCGGAAGGGACCCCAAGGACATCTAGTCCAGCCCCTGCACTGCAGGAATCTCTGCTCACTTCCCCCTTGCAGGCGGCCCCCCACCTTCTGCTCAGAAACCTCCAAGGGGGTGACAGGGCCCAGCAGCTCTTCGGTTTCTCCCAAGGCTGAGTCGGAATCTCCTTTCTGCAGGAGATCCAAGAGGAGAGGCCATGGTGGGAAGGAGGGGCAGTGCGGCCTAATGGTTAGAGTGCCAGACTGGGACATGCCACTCAGCCATGAAGCTCCCTGGGTGACCTTGTGTCCGTCACCATCTCTTCGCCTCGCCTTCCTCACAGGGTTGTTGTGCGGGTGAAACAGGGAGCAGGAGAACCACGTATTCCACCCTGAGATCCTGGGAAGATGAAAGTGGTCTGTACGTGTGATAAATCAATCCCAGGGTGCAGGTGGGGTGAAAGAGGCAGCCCCCTCCGAGAGCTGAGAGTAAGTGGGAGACCCTCTCTCCACAGCCCCCTCTGCTCCAGCTCCGGTTCCCCAAGTCCCCTGGCAAGGAGGCTGGGTTGTTACACCACCCTAGGAATTGCGGCAGAGGGCGCTCTCCTGTCCGCTCACCGCATCCTGAACAAACTACGGTTCCCAGGATTCGGGGGAGGAAGCCGTAGCTCTGGAAAGGGCTCTGGTCCTGCTTGGCAGATGCACCACAAGTGGAGCCTGGCTGGGGGTCCGGGGTCTTCTTCTAATGCTTTATAATAGAATAATAATAATTTAAAGGGCTCTGGTCCTGCTTGGCAGATGCACCACGGGGTCCGGGGTCTTCTTCTTATGCTTTATAATAGAATAATAATAATTTAAAGGGCTCTGGTCCTGCTTGGCAGATGCACCACGGGGTCCGGGGTCTTCTTCTTATGCTTTATAATAGAATAATAATAATTTAAAGGGCTCTGGTCCTGCTTGGCAGATGCACCACGGGGTCCGGGGTCTTCTTCTAATGCTTTATAATAGAATAATAATAATTTAAAGGGCTCTGGTCCTGCTTGGCAGATGCACCACAGGGTCCGGGGTCTTCTTCTAATGCTTTATAATAGAATAATAATAATTTAAAGGGCTCTGGTCCTGCTTGGCAGATGCACCACGGGGTCCGGGGTCTTCTTCTAATGCTTTATAATAGAATAATAATAATTTAAAGGGCTCTGGTCCTGCTTGGCAGATGCACCACGGGGTCCGGGGTCTTCTTCTTATGCTTTATAATAGAATAATAATAATTTAAAGGGCTCTGGTCCTGCTTGGCAGATGCACCACGGGGTCCGGGGTCTTCTTCTTGGCCTTTATAATAATAATAGTAAACTATTATTGATACCCAACCCACCTGGCCGGGTTTCCCCAGCCACTCTGGGCGGCTTCCAACAAAAGATTAAAAATACATTAAAACATTAGTGAGTAAAAACTCCCCTAAACAGGGCTGCCTTTAGGAATAATAGGCCCAAATAAATAGGCTGTCTTCTTGTTTCATGTGTACATCACAAAATGGGCAGAGATCTCCGCAGCCCGGGGTCAGGATGCAGGTTCTTGGTTCGTGAATGGATTTAAACCAAACCAGGAACAAAGGGGAAAGAGGATGGCCCACCAAGTGCCAGGTCAGGAGTGCCTCTGGCTGGGCTGAGATTCAGCCTCCTCAAGAGTCATTTTCCTCCTCTGCCATCTGAAGTCTCTGGGTGTAGGCGGGAGGAGCCGGTGATTGACAGTGGAGCCAGGCCGGAGTGGGGGTGCAGTTCCCCCGAAAGGCCACCAGGGGGTCGGAGTCTCTCTCTCTCTCTCTCTCTCTCTCTCTCTCTCTCTCTCTCTCTCTGATTGGCTGCCCAGCAAGCAGTCAAAGGGGCGGAGCCAGCACTTTGGGCGGGAAAAGAAAAGGAGCCGTTTCTGACGGAGTTTTTAGTCAGGGACAGAGAAGGGAAAAGAGCAGATTATTGATCATTATTATGATTATTTTATCATTTATACCCCTCCCATCCGGCTGGGCTCCCTCAGCCACTCTGGGCGGCTTCCAGCACATATAAAACCATAGTAAAATGCAGTGGCGTAGCGTGGGGGGTGCAGGGGGGGCCGGCCGCACCGGGCGCAACTTCTGGGGTGAGGGCAAATCCACGGGTTAGGGGGCGCAAATCACTTGCCTTGCCCCGGGTGCTGACAACCCACGCTACGCCACTGGTAAAATGTCAACCCTGAAAAGTGAAGTTTCCCCAAAGAGGCCTTCAAGTGAGCCAGGGCTCCTTTGGAGAGATAGAAGCAGAAAGAGGGATCTGGACCCAGGACTGGACTGAGGGAGGAGAAGGGGCTCCGGATGGAGCCTCTCTGAGGGGAATCTGGTCTCTGGCCAGAGGAAGAGCCGGTGGAGCCTCTGGGGAAGGCAGGCAGACAGACAGGCAGACAGACGGATGGAGAGACAGGCGGCACATGGGGGGCTGAGTCGGGGGCAGGAGAGGGAGAAGCCGTGGGAAGACCCTCTGAACCAGAGTTTCAGGGACCAGCAGCCTCCCCTGTCCCGGGGACAGTCGACGGGATATCTAACAATCCGGGAGAGCAGTGGGAAGCGGCGCTGGAATAAGGGAATTTCCCGCAAAAAAAGGGGAGCTTGACAGCTATGCTCTGACCGGGGTCTCCTTCCCGTCTGGAGGGGAGAGGTCTTCCCGAAGGAGAAGGGGACCCCGAGGTCGGTGATCTTCTTTGGAAAGACCTCCGCAGTGGCATTGCTCAGAGAACCGGGTCCAGGACGAAAAGCTCCCTTCTCTGGAGGCAAAGAATGAGGCTGCGCCCAAAGCTTTTCACGGAAACGTCTGCCATTGCTAGGGAAGGAGCAGCAAGGCCAGGAAGCATTTGGCCCCCTCTTTTGCACACCTCAACGTCTCCCTCAAGTGGAAGAACCGATCTGGAGAGAAGCTGCGCCTGTACTACTGTGTTTAGGCCTTTGACATTTTTCTGTTTAGTTTAATAATAACTTAACTTCTACCTGAAAGAATGCCTCTCCTGACCCAACCTTCTTTCACCAACATTTTGTGTAAGAAAAAAAAAGCTTTTCTGGTTTGACCAACGCCTGCCTCAGACTGCAAATCACTAGGTTTTCCCTCAGAAAAGACCCGCCCCCCCCCCGACAGCCTGTGGCAAACGGTAGAAATTTGGTGGGTCAACGATAATGAGTGAGTCTGCGACATATGAGTTGGTGCTTAGCGGTGGGCTCTGCTCCAGAGGCTCCTCAGAGATTGGGGTCCAAGTGAACCCCTCATGGCAGCACCTTGAACGGAGCCCCATTGTTGTGGGGACTCAGTGAGGAGGGGTAGACGCATGGATGCCCCCGGAGATCCTTGAAGGAAAAGGTGGGATAGAAATGCCACTAATAAAGGGAGCCCAGCCCATCATCTGGGTGCTGCCAGATGGGTCTGGCATGACTTGTTTTGGAGAAACCTGTGCTGGGTCTTAGTAATCACAGCATCCTTTTCTCAGTCCTCACAGACTGACGGTTTAATTATCTGTTCCAGGACCTTCCCCGGTTGCCTGGTATCAATCTCAAGCTCACCGGTTGGTAGTTTTTCCTGTTTTTGAAGATGGGGACAACATTTGCCCCCCTCCAGTCTGCAGGAACCTCTCCTGTTCTCCAAGAATCAGAGCTCTAGATGAAGGCTCTGAGCTTACATCCCCAAGCTCCTTCAGTACCTTGGATGCAGCTCAGCAGGTCCTGGAGATCTGAATTCACTTGAAGAAGCCATGCGTTCAGTTACTCCCTCTTTTCCGATCCTGGACTTCAGCTCCCTCCTTGCACCATTTATTCTTTTATTACTAGGTTGGGCATCACTTTCCTTATGCAGCCACACTGTTTTCCTTAGATGCCTCTCACTATTCTTTCCTGTTGGGACTGCCTGCATTTGGGCCTTCAATATTTCACCTTGAAGAAGCTCCCATTTCCTTTAGTATTTCAGAACATAGGATCTCACCCAGTATCTCCTTAAGCCTTTTAAAATTGGCCGCCTTAAAGTGAATTCCTGACTACACTCAGCTTTCGTTTCCCTCTGTCTCAGGAAACCTCAAGAGGACATGATCACTTCCGAGTTTCCCAGTACTTCCACTTGGTTGATCAGTTCCCATCTGTTGTTGAGGACTAGGTCCAAGACAGATGATCCCCTTCTTGTTTCTTCCACCTTCTGGGTCATGAAATTGTCAGTGAGGCAATTCTGCATGGTCACTTTCCTTAGACCAGGGCTAGAGACATACTTCTCTTTCTTCTTACTTTTTTTCCTTTTAATGAAAGTTCAGAGTCGGGGCTGTGGTGCAGTCCAGCTCTGGCTCCTAGCAGGACTCATCCACGCTTGCTCAGGAAGCATTTCTCTTCTCCTGACCAAGTATCAGTCTGATAACAGACCAATATGTTTGCTTTGTAGGCTTTGCTAGAACTCTAAATTGGACCATCAGAACTTGGCAGAAAGCGAAAGGATTCCTTCCGATCTCTTGGAGGCTTCATGAGAGCCCAGATGGATGAGCAAGACTCAGCTGGCCCTGAAGCAGGAGGAGGCCCTGCCCCCCAAACTGGGAGCAGTGGGAGATTTGGGGGAAATTCAGAGCAGAAGATCCCAGGTGAGGAGGACACCCTCTGCTCAGAGGTGCAGAGCCAGCAGTTGACGCAGTCTGGCTCTCAGGAGGCCAAAGGACCCCAAGAGGCTTGCGGACGACTCCACCACCTTGACTGTCGGTGGCTGAAGCCAGAAAGTCATACCAAAGCTGAGATGCTGGACCTGGTGATCTTGGAGCAGTTCCTGGCTGTCCTTCCGCTGGAGATGGAGAGCTGGGTGAGGGAATGCGGAGCGGAGACCAGTTCCCAGGCTGTAGCCCTGGCCGAAGGTTTCCTCCTGAGTCAGGTGGAGGAGAGGAAGCAGGCAGAGCAGCAGGTGAGAGACTTTCCTCTGGAACCTCCCAAGGGGCTCCAAGCAAGACAGGGCGCCTTCCAAGATGCTCTCCTAACGGCTGGCCCTCTTTGGAGAAGCAAGGGATGAGATCTGCTCCGATCATTCCTTTTCTAATCCTTCTCCCCATTCTCTGTTTTAAATCCTTGCTACTCTTTCAGGGAAAGGGTCTCTTTGCGGAAATGGGCCTGGATTCCTGTGAGGCAGAAAAGACTCCGTTGGACGCCAGAGAGAGGCCACTGGGTAAGGAGGAACTCGTCTTTCTTCCCATTCTGTGGATCTTGAAACTAATCTTTGGGTTCTGTTCATCTTTGGGGGGGGGGGAGGCACTTGGGGCCAAGAGCCCAAAGGGGGGCAGATGTATTTTGAAGAACAAAAATTTGAAATGGGTACAATGTCAAAATGCACTCAAGAAGCAAGACCTTTTCCATGGCACATCTATGGCACAAATCTCTAAGTGCTGAACCTCTAGTTACAGGTAGGTAGCCGTGTTGGTCTGCCATAGTTGTAACAAAATAAAAAAATTCCTTCCAGTAGCACCTTAGTGACCAACTAAGTTTGTTATTGGTATGAGCTTTCATGTGCATGCACACTTCTTCAGATACACTGAAACAGGCTGCTGAAAGAGACTTCTGTTTCAGTGTATTTGAAGAAGTGAGGGACGCAGGAGCTGATGGCTTCCCTTTGACTTTTGTCTCTCACAGGTGACAGAAGGATGCCCCCCAGACCTCCTCATCCATCTTTTCATGAGAACGGAGGAGAAGCAGCAGCTGTGGAAACAGATCTGGTATGGGGAAAAAGCTTTGTGGGGAAAGAGTCAGAGGAGGGGGGCAGCCAGGGAGCCTCTGGGCCAGAAAGAATTTCTCCTCCTCTTGGCTTCTGTCAAAGCCTCGGTCCTGAACAAAGATGGACAATGCCATTCGGGAAACTCTATGTGCTGACAGGAATGAACAGCCATCTCTCCTTAACTGGGCTTCGGAATGTCACTATTTTTATGATTTATCAGTAGCTGCAGTTATATTTCTATATTGATCTAATCAGGCTTCTAAGCAGTTGAGAAGCTTCCAAGAAGTTGAGAAGCCATAACAAACCGTGGCCGGGATTCACCTCAGCAGCCCCATCAGCTGAAGAAGGGGAATCCCCCTCCTCCCCCTCTTTGTGCCCCCATGAGCCCCTTGAAGTTGGCTGTAGGGCAGAGGGAGGGTCCCATCGCCCCCCAAGCAGCACACAGCGGGAGCAGAGAAGGGAGCGTTCTGTCTGGCAGACAGGAATACTTCCACAGAAAGAACAATTTGAAGAACACCAGGCGGAGGTCCACCCATTCACACAAAGATTAATACCCATCATTAGAATGCACAGTAAAATAAATCCACTGAAATGCTAAAATAGGCATCCAGACCTAAAAGGTGCCACAAAATAATCCCATTAAAAGAACACAACAAGGAATGGACAAAAAACAACTGAGCAATGTATAGTGGATAATCTTTGTGCTGTCTCAGAAGAGGACCTTTTTCCCTTCCCTTCAGGGTCCTCTGTGCTTTGAAGATGTCGCTGTGTATTTCACAGAGGAGGAGTGGGCGTTGCTGGATCCTGACCAGAGAGCTCTGCATAAGGAAGTCATGGAGGAGAATCGTGCGACTGTGGACTCTCTCAGTAAGGATTCCTGCTGGACTATAATATATGTTTTGAAATACACACACACACAAACACACACACACACCCACACACACACACCCCTACCTCCACCTGTGAGAATCCTGCAATATTTTGATGGCGCTTGACAGCATCTGGGATTCTCCTTCCCCATAGCTCACCTTGAATCTACTGTTTTGTCTGCAAATATTCTTGCCCCACATATGCCTTTTTAAACCATGACCAGGCCGGTCTGAGCTGCCCAGACATTCTTGAATGTAACCTTCCATGTGTTGGCAGAAGTAGCAGCTTCTGTGAGGTTTTCTGTTTTTGCTCCTGTCACTTTCTGGTTGACCAAAGAGACAACTGGCCTTGCACATGGAGGAGATTCCACGATTAGGTCAAACAAAATCCACCCTGGAAGATCCCAGGCTGTTTGAATCTCAGGTTCCCATCAATCTGTGCGTCAATGAGAGTCAACAAAGGCAGTGAACCCTATAGTAAGGCCTCAGATCTAAGTCCCTTCCATTCTTCATTGATCACAAACATTCATTAGCAGTCTTCCATAATTTGGGGCTCTATTTCTTCCTGAGGCTCTAATCGGTTTCTTTCTTTGATGCAGGTGCTGATGGATTGAAAATTATGAACCAGGGAGACATTCACAGAGTGGGGAAGTTGTATAAATATTTGGAGTGTGGAGAGAGTTATAGTCTGAGCTCCCATTCTACTTCCCATAAAATATATCCTACTGGGAAATATCATTATCGGTACTTGGAAGATGGTAAGACATTTCGTCAGAAGACATTTCGCACTTTCCATCAAAGAATTCATACAGGGAAGAAACCCCATCAGTGCTTAGAATGTGGGAAGAGCTTTAGTTGCAAAAATAGTCTCACTTCCCATCAACGAATTCATACAGGAGAGAAACCATATCAGTGCTTGGAATGTGGAAAGAATTTTAGTCGGAAGGATTACCTTACTTCACATGAAATAAGCCACAGAGGGGAGAAACCCCATCAGTGTTTGGAATGTGGGAAGAGCTTCAAACTGAAGAGACATCTCACTTATCATCAAGCAATTCACAGTCGGGAGAGACCATATCAGTGCTTGGAGTGTGGTAAGAGCTTCAGTTGGAAGGACCATCTCATATCCCATCAAAGTATTCATACAGGGGAGAAACCCTATACGTGCTTGGAATGTGGAAAGAGCTTCAGGCAGAAAGCTAAGCTCACAGATCATCAAAGAATTCATACAGGGGAGAAACCATATCAGTGCTTGGAATGTGGAAAGAGCTTCAGGCAGAAAGTTCAGCTCACAGATCATCAAAGAAATCATACAGGGGAGAAACCATATCAGTGCTTGGAATGTGGAAAGAATTTTAGTCGGAAGAGTACCCTTACTTCACATGAAAGTATTCACCGAGTGGAGAAACCATATAAATGCTTGGAATGTGGAAGGGGCTTCATTAAGGACTGCCAGCTCACTTCCCATCAAAGAATTCATACAGGGGAGGAACTATATCAGTGCTTGGAATGTGGAAAGAGCTTCACTTGTAAGAATAGTCTCACTTCCCATCAAAGAATTCATACAGAGGGGAGACCATATCAGTGCTTAGAATGTGGGAAGAGCTTTAGTCGACAGAATAGTCTCACTTCCCATCAAAGAATTCATACAGGGGAGAAGCCATATCAATGCTTGGAATGTGGAAAGAGCTTCAGTCAGAAGGTTACCCTTACTTCCCATCAAACAATTCACTGTGAGAAGAGACCATATCAGTGCTTGGAATGTGGAAAGAGCTTCAAATGGAAGAAAAGTCTCACTTACCATCAAGGAACTCACAGCAGGGAGAATCATGGTATTTGAAGATGGGTCTCCTATCTCCTCTCAGTCTCCTCTTTTCCAGTCTAAGCCTACCCAGCTCCTTCTATCGTTCCTTAAAAGGCTTGGTTTCCAAATGCTTGATTATATTGGTCACCCTTCTCGGCACAGATTCCAACTTCTCAATATCCTCCTTTGATTGTGACATCCAGAATTGAGCACAGGACTCCAGGTGTGGTCTGACCAAGGCAGAAAGGAACCTAGTATTACTTCCCATGACCTGGACATTAGACGCCTGTTGAGATAGCCTGAAATAGCATTAGCTTATTTTGCTACGGACTCACCTTGTTGACTCATGTTAAGCTTTTGGTGTCCTAAGACCCTTAGATCCTTTTCACATATGCTGCCGGCAAGTGTGGTGTTTCCCATAGAATCATATTTTATTTTATTTTTAAATAAATTTTATTAACCGGCCAATCACATCAAATCAAACCACATCACATAAATTCCAAATTACAGAGCCAATTTTTTAAAATTTTGTTGGGGGGTCCCATACTTCCAGATCCGAGTAAGAATTCTGATCTAATCATTCCTTCTGCATTAATGTCCAAATCAGTCCAAATCAGTCCAAATAGATGTTCAAACAGTCCAAACATATATTCATATCTTGCTGTTTCCACATCACTCGTAATCAAATATTTTCTCTTTGTCCTTTATGGTCTCTTCTCATGGTCTCCTTAAGCCGATAAGCACCGATAATACTCCTGCGTAGATTTCCCGTCGTAAATCCTCAATTCCAGTTAGTTCCCATAAATCGTCACCTTCGGAGATAAGATCACTTTTTCCTTCGTAAATTCTGTCGTACCTGAAGCCTCTTTGAGGGGTCTCTCCCACGATGTAAACACACTCTCTTCCACCTCCCAGGCTTATTCCTCCGACAGAGCTTCCTAAGATGGCGTCGACGACATTTTTAACTGCATCAGAAGCAAAGCTCTTATACATTCCACAGTCTTCTAAAAACATGCTTTGGTTCGAAAGTTTATCTCCACACCGCCTTAGATTCACAGCTTAAGTCCTTAAAACCTCATTTCTGGCTTTTGACTCCTGAAGGGAGGGGATTCTTGGGGTATCACTTAGTAAAATAAAATGTTTTTCCCCCTCCCCCATCAGTCATTTGCCATACCGTATCAACATATCTTCTCATAATTTAAAACTTGCTTTTCCAGAGACCTCTTCTGTTGCAGTCTTCACTCACTCCTCCTCATTTCATGAAGTATGTGCATTCCTTCGTGCCAAATTGTTTCCTTTGAAGTTCTTGCAGCTAGTGGCGCAGGTCAGAGACAGTGTCCAGGAGTGCCGAGATCCCAAAGGAGGGTTTTTGTGCCTAATGCCCCCATCCCCCTCAAAAATTTGGGGGTGGTATCTGGCACAGCAGGCATATGGCCCCACTCACCGACCTGGATGGGTAGGGAGGCTAATTACTCCCAAGATAGTCTCCAAATTACCTCCTGTGGGTTGGAGAGATAATAATAATTTATTATTTGTACCCCTCCCATCTGGCTGGGTTTCCCCAGCCACTCTGGGAGGCTTCCATAGAAACCAGAAATACACTAAAATATCACAGATTAAAAACTTCCCTGATCAGGGCTCCCTTAAGATGTCTTCTGAATGTCAGGTAGTTGTTGTTCTCTTTGACATCTGGTGGGAGGGTGTTCCACAGGGCGGGCGCCTCTACTGAGAAGGCCCTCTGCCTGGTTCCCTGTAGCTTTGCTTCTCGCAGTGAGGGAACTGCCAGAAAGCCCTTGGAGCTGGACCTCAATGTTATTGTCAGCCATCTTCCTATGCGCCCCCTAGTGGCCCCCCGTTTCCCACAGAATCATAGAATTGTAGAAGTCTAATGGTCTTTGTGGACCACAAGCTGAACATGAGTCAACCGTCTGATGGCATCCAGCATGGAATGTGTGCCTCCGTTTTTCAGCATTTTTAGTAGTCTAGCACAGTGTTTCCCAACCGGTGTTCCGCGGCACACTAGTGTGCCGCGAGACGTTGCCTGGTGTGCCGTGGGAGGGAGGCGGGCGAGTCGGGCGGCGAGAGGCGGGGTGGCGGCGGCGAGCACACGCGGGGCGGGGAGCGAGCTCCCTCCCACATCCCATCGCCCCGTGCTCCGCGCTGTTGTAGGCCAGCCCTGCGCACCCGGGGGACCTCCCCCTGAGAGCGCAAGGCTTGCAGGCGTCAGCTGGCAGCGCGGAGCACGGGGCGCCCTTCGGAGGACGCCCCGTGCTCCACGCAGGTGTCCGCAAGCCTTGCGCACCCGGGGGATCTCCCCCCGGGAGCGCAAGGCTTGCGGGCGTCAGCTGGCAGCGCGGAGCACGGGGCGCCCTTCGGAGGACGCCCCGTGCTCCGCGCTGGTGTCGGCCAGCCTTGCGCACCCGGGGGATCTCCCCCCGGGAGCGCAAGGCTTGCGGGCAGCAGCCTGCAGCGCGGAGCACGGGGCGCCCTCCAGAGGACGCCCCGTGCTCCGCGCTGGTGTTGGCCAGCCTTGCGCACCCGGGGGATCTCCCCCCGGGAGCGCAAGGCTTGCGGGCGTCAGCTGGCAGCGCGGAGCACGGGGCGCCCTTCGGAGGACGCCCCGTGCTCCGCGCTCGTGTTGGCAAGCCTTGCGCACCCGGGGGGCGCATGGGGCGCCCTGAAACAGAGGGTTCCCCATGCTGCGGACTGTAGCCTGCCGCCGGACGCGCGGGGCGCCACAAGCTCGGGGGACAGCGGGGAGGCGCAGCACCGCCATCCCACTGTTCCCCGACCTGGTTTTTTGGGGGGGAAATAAAGGAAAAATTTTTTTCCTTTATTTCCCCCCTCAAAAAAGTAGGTGCGTCCTATGGGACGGAGCGTCCTATGGGACGAAAAATACGGTACTTACTATTTCATAATAAAGTAATTATAAAATACTTTCTTTATGTTTATTTGATTCCTATTAAAGAGAGTTACTTTATATATAGTCAATATAGGCACAGAGTTAATTTTTTAAACATTTTCTAATGGTGGTGTGCCTCAAGATTTTTTTCATGAAACAAGTGTGCCTTTGCCCAAAAAAGGTTGGGAAACACTGGTCTAGCAGTCTCTGCTCTTTTTGCCTTCCCTGGGAGGAAGGTGGAGTGGATGTCTGAAACTCAATGTCAAAGTGAAACTCAGTCCAGATAAGACTGAGGCAGTTAGTGGGTGGTGCCCTAGACCAGATGGGTGGGAGAAGGCCTGCTCTTAAAAAAATATATAAAAAAATTAAATTGGTTTTAGATAAAGTTATACATGATAACTGTAACCTTTCCAAAACATACCAAATATCAAGGTTCTTTCACACCTTCAGACCTTCCCCCCCATGCGTTCCAGTTCTAAAGATGTTATCTTTCCCCTTTTTCCTGCATCTTTTACCATTATCCATCTCTTATGCAACCATAGTAACCAAAGTTCAGTTCACATTACAAGTGTCCTTGCATCCCTGCCCGTGATTTTAACTGTCTACAGTGGTCTTTCAAGTATACAATAAAATTATCCCAGTCTTTTAAAAATACTTGTTCTTCCAGGTTTCTGATCTTTCCCCTTAGTCTCGCCATTTCTGCGCATTCCATCAGTTTGGTCTGCCGCTCTTCCTTAGTTGGTACTTCACCTTCTTTCCATCTCTGGGCCAAAAACATTCTCACTGCCATTGTTGCATACGTAAACAGTCTCTTATTTTCTTTGGTAATTCATCACATATTATATTATAACAGAAAAGCCTCTGGTTTTCTTAGAAAGGGTGAGGGGAGAGACTCCACCAGGCAAGGCCTCCTTCCACCTGCCTTGCCCAACCTTCTGCTTCTCAATGTGTATTGTATTGTTTTGTGTACTGTGGCTTGCCGTTGTTTTATTGATTATAGTTTAGATATTATTGTAACTGTGTTTTTTTTAAAAAAAAGATATTTATTATAGTTTTCCAAGTTAATACAATAAAAAAAAACAAAAAATAGAAAAATACAAAAAAGTTTAAAAACACATAAAGTTCACCATGCTTATTTTTCATTAACATATTTCCCCGACCTCCTCAAACCTCCCTTCCTTATATTCCAGTTCAAATTGTTCACTCAGCAAATTATTAATTCTCAAAGTTAATTTTGCTTATTCCCAAATCTTATTTTTCATCTCTTAAAACATTACAGCTGGAAACCACTTAATTTCTATCCAACATCATTCTAACATTCCTTAATTTTACAATATTTCTGAAGATAATCTTTGAATTTCTTCCAGTCTTCTTCTGCCGACTCTTTTCCCTGGTCTCGGATTCTGCCGGTCATTTCTGCCAGTCCCATATAGTCTATCACCTTCATCTGCCATTCTTCCAGGGTGGGTAAATCCTGTGTCTTCCAGTGCTTTGCGATGAGTATTCTTGCTGCTGTTGTAGCATACATAAAAAACGTTCTGTCTTTCTTTAACACCAATTGGTCGACCATGCCCAGGAGAAAGGCCTCTGGTTTCTTCAGAAAGGTATATATAAATACCTTTTTCATTTCAAATTTGAAATGAAAGCTTCAAATTTGACCAAATTTCTAAATCTTTTTTCACTTCCGTCCAACATTTTTCATAGTTATCTTTAAATAGATTCCCATTTTTAGCTGTCATGTTAATCCCCAGGTATTTCACTTTCTTAACCACTGTCAGACCTGTTTCATTCTGAAACCTCTCTGTTTCAATCGATGTTAATTTTTTTCCTAAAACCTTAGTTTTTAACTTGTTCAATTTAAATCCTGCCACTTGACCAAACTCTTGAATTAGTTCCAACACCCTTTTGGTGCTAGATTCTGGCTCCTGTAACGTCAGTACTAAATCATCTGCAAATGCTCTCAGTTTGTACTGTTAAGCTCCGACCTGTATACCTTTAACCCTTCTAATCATATTCAGCAGGACCTCCAGGACCGATATGAAAAGTAATGGGGAAATTGGGCATCCCTGTCGTGTCCCTTTTTCTATCCTAAATTCTTCCGTAACCACATTATTTACAATTAATTTGGCCTTTTGTTCAGAGTATATTGCACCCATACCATTTTCAAACCCTTGGCCTACCCCCATACCCTGTAGATTCTTTTCCATAAAACTCCAAGAGATGTTGTCAAAGGCTTTCTCCGCATCCACAAATATCAAGACTGCTTTAGTGTTTATATTCACTTCTAACTTTTCCAAAATGTCTATTATATTCCTCAAATTGAAACCCGCTTGGTCCTTGTGAATCTCATCCATCAGTACTTTTTTCAATCTCTTAGCCAAAATATCAGCAAAAATTTTGTAATCCACATTTAATAACGATATGGGACGGTAGTTCTTAAGTTGAGTCTTTTCAGTCTCAGTTTTTGGTATGAGTGTGATATACGCCTCTTTCCACGAATCTGGTGCCCTTTTCCCTTCCAAAATTTCATTGCAGACTTCCTTCAAGGGTTGTAATAGCCACTCCTTTAAGGATTTATAGTATCTGGAAGTCAGCCCATCCGGTCCTGGAGACTTGCCTAATTGCATATTTTGAATGGCACCTTCTACTTCCTGGTCAGATATTTTGTAATTCAGCATCAATTTACTTTCTTGAGAGATTTTTGGCAACCCGTTTGTCTCCAAAAATCGATCTATGTCCATTTCCTTCTGTGGCCCTTGTGAATATAATTGTTTGAAATACCTCTGGGAGCAGTTTCTGATCTCAACTGGATTGTGTATGTTCTTTCCTTCCACTTCTAAATTAGTAATAGTATTTAATTTTTGTCTTTTTTTCATTTGCCAAGCCAAGAGTTTCCCACATTTATCTGCTGATTCAAAAGTCTTTTGTCTCATTTGCTTAATTTTCCATTCTATTTCCTGATTCATCAATTCCATATATTGTACTTGATGTAATTTTATTTCTCTCAAAATCTCCTGCAACTTTGGTTTTGTTCTCAATTTTTTCTCTCCATCTTTAATTTTCTCCAGTATTTTATCTTTTTTCTCATTTTGACTTCTCTTCTTTATTGCATTCTGTTGAATCAAAAACCCTCTCATAACAGCTTTACTTGCATCCCAGATTACTCTTTTTTCAACATTTGTTGACATATTTATTTCAAAATAGTCTTTCAAAGTTTTTTGGGCCTTCTTATATACTTCTTCATCTCTAAATAAGGTGTCATTCATCCTCCATCTAAAGGTGCCGGTTGTTGTTTGCTTCATCTCCATCTTTACAGCATTATGGTCAGAGCAAGTTTGGGGGCAGATTTCCACTTTTTTTATCTTTGGTGCCATTCCTCTAGTAATCCAAATTTGGTCAATTCTAGTCCATGTCATCTTGGCTTCAGAGAAAAAGGTTCCCTCTCTCCCAGGGGGTTCTTAGTTCTCCAAATGTCAATCAGATCCATATTGTCAGTCAATTCAAAAAAGGTTTTTGGTAGTCTACCATCTTTGGTGACTACCTGTTTTTGTGCCTTATCCATATTTGTAGATACTACTCCATTCATGTCCCCCATCAGAATTAAGTTGTAGTCCATATAATCCAATAAACTCTCATGCAACTTCTTAAAGAATTCAGATTTCCCCTCGTTCGGTGCATAAATTCCTACGATCAGAAGTTTCTCTCCTTGAACTTGGATTTCAATTGCCAAAAATCTTCCTTGTTCATCTTTAAAAATTAATTTCGGTAACAATCTCTCCTTTGCATATATCACTACCCCTCTTTTTTTAACTTTATCAGATGAGATGAACTCTTGTCCCAATCTCTTATTAATAAGTATTTTTCTATGTAGTCTCATCACATGTGTTTCCTGTAGGCAAATCAAGTCCAATTGTTCTTTTTTTAGTATGTGAAAAACTAATTTTCTCTTCCGAGGTGAGTTCAAACCATTACAATTCCAGGTTAGAAGTTGCAGAGCCATGGTGATGGGGTTACTTCACTTTACCTCCTACTGCTCCAAGTAACTGTTCTTGATCTGTCGGTGGTGTCTCTTTCCCTGGGCTGTCCAATCCAAAGGAAAGGTTTGCTATGTCAAGTATTCCTTTTTCCAGTGGTCTTTGGTCTTCTCCAGATTCTGCTTCTTTTTGCAAGTCTTCTCCATAATCTCCTAAAAACTTGTCTTTGTCGATTACTGTTCTTATCCTTATCTTCTTTTCTTTATATTTAAACAATAGGCCTTGGGGAAATTCCCACCTGAAGAGTATTCTATTTCTCCTCAGTAGGGTGACTAGATCTCTGTAGTTGGACCTTATATCCAAAATGTGTTTTGGGATGTCCTTAAAGATCTCCACAAACGAATCTTCAATTTCCAAAGTTCTTTGATAGTGCAAATTCAGAATTTTATCCCTTTCTTCCTTAGTTCGAAAGGTAATCAAACAATCTCTTACTTTGTTCTTTCTATGTCTTCTTCCAATTCTAAATGCACTCACTATCTGAAATTCTTCCTTCCCCAAATCCTGCTGCCAAAAGTCTATAAATTCTTTTGTAAGAAAATCCACCAAATTGTCCTTCTCAATTTCAGGTATTGCTCTTAATCTTAAGTTCCTCTCCTTCCCTTGTAGTTCAATCATAGACAATGTCAGGTCATGGTCCTCAAGTTTCTTATATACTGGTAATATCTTCTCTTGGGCGGCAATTGCAGTCTCCTTAGCTTCCTCAGCTACTTTTCGAATCGTGGCCGATTCCTCTATTAATCTTTCAATAGACTGTGTATTGGAGTTCACCTTCTTGCCCAAATCATTAATGCTTGTAGTGTTCAAATCTATTTTTGCAGAAGCCTCCGCTACCTGTTTATTTGTCTCAGCCACTTGTTTGGTTGCCCAGAGGAGGGCAACCAAAATGGTCAAAGGCCTGGAAACAATGCCTTATGAGGAACGGCTAAGGCAGCTGGGCATGTTTAGCCTGGAGAAGAGGAGGTTAAGGGGTGATATGATAGCCATGTTCAAATATATAAAAGGATGTCACATAGAGGAGGGAGAAAGGTTGTTTTCTGCTGCTCCAGAGAAGCGGACACGGAGCAATGGATCCAAACTACAAGAAAGAAGATTCCACCTAAACATTAGGAAGAACTTCCTGACAGTAAGAGCTGTTTGACAGTGGAATTTGCTGCCAAGGAGTGTGGTGGGGTCTCCTTCTTTGGAGGTCTTTAAGCAGAGGCTTGACAACCATATGTCAGGAGTGCTCTGATGGTGTTTCCTGCTTGGCAGGGGGTTGGACTCGATGGCCCTTGTGGTCTCTTCCAACTCTATGATTCTATTTGTCTCTGCTACTTGTCTTGCTAGATTTTCCAAAGAGTCATTAATTTTACCAAGTGCCTGGGTCAATACATCTTCAGATGACATTACTTTTGGTTTAGTTTGCGAAGTAACAGCTCCTAGTGTACCTGCAGTTCCAGATGTTGAGGCCCTTCTCTGAGTTGCAATGTCACTCCAAAATTGTCTGCCAGATCTAGTGCCAGTTGTTTTTTCCTGTGCTAAGTCTAGTTAACCTTTATCATTTGCCATGCCACTCTCATGAGAATCCCACGCCTGAAGAATTTGTTTTGGGAAGGAAATTTCCAGTTACTTAAGTATTGTTGCAACAATGTCAATATTCCTCTAGGGGGACCAGTTCAATTCACAACTCTTTAGAAACAAATAAAGTCCTTGTAAGTTCTTCAAATCACTTAAAAGTCACAGTTTCAATGTCCCCCAATAGTTATTTTGTAAATAGTTACTTTAAAATGTTGCTTTATGACAGGAGAAGTCCAGTAACACTGTATCACTCTGCAGAGCTGGTTCAAAAGCCTTAACTTTCAGCTCTAGTTTGAGACAGGCTCCCCACTGATCGGCTTTCTTATCCAAAAGCATTCCGTTCCCAGGTTTGAAGGCAGCAGATTGAGCTTTTCTTTTCCCCCTTTTTCATGCAGGTAAAGAATGTTTAAATCTTTCCCCCTACACTCCTGCAATTTAGGGGGGGGGGACCACTTTTTTGATGTTGGATTTTAGTCTTCCCAAAAACGTCTTTAAAGGTTTCCGCTTTCTAATCTCTTTGCTTTGCTCAGTCTATAAAGAGGGGAAGCTGACTTCCTGTTTATACTTTCCCCTTTCGGTGCCAAATTAATTCAATTTGTTCTCAAAATAGTTCAGATTTAACCTACTCACGGGTAGCTTTTTCAGAGTCCAATTGCCAGGAAGAAGTCAGCGCTCTCCGCTAACGGCTGTGCGGCTTCACTTTATGAGAAGAGCAGTCGACTCTCAGCACCGCGCCGCTCACCCCGATCCGTTCCAAAGCCTTTAAAAAGGCTTTTTCGCAGTTCAGGGGGGGCGCAATGGTGCCCGCTGAGTCCCACGCTCACAGGCTTCACCCGCCTGTGATTTTTAAGGGTCCCCGCTTTACCGCAACGGCCAGACCCGAACTTGTGAAGCTAGTCCCTCCGGAGCTCAGAGGGAATCCACCATTACGCGTTGGCGCCAACCCGGAAGTCCGATATTATTGTAACTGTTGAGTGGATTTCTGTTTAACTTTTATATGTTATCATTATGTTATACTATTCTAATTAATGGTTGAATGTTGCTATTTTGATGTAGGCTGCCAATTTTAAAGTTATGTTTTATTATCACATTTTTGTATTGCGTTAGATTGTTAGAAGATGTACATTTTATGTTTCTTCAGCTTGTAAACCGCCTTGAGTATTGTAAGATAGAAAGGCGGTATGCAAATTAAAATTGATGATGTTGGTGATGACAAAAGTTTTCTTTAACGCTTTCTTTAATTCAGTATATATCATTTCCCAGAATGCTTTTACCACTCCACAGGACCACCACATATGATAAAAGGTACCTTCTTTCCTTTTACATTTCCAGCAGAAATTTGAGCTAGTTCTATACATTTTTGCAATTTTACTCAGTGTTAGGTACTGCAATGCGTTACACGTTGGGCTGCCTCTGAAGACGGTTCGGAAACTGCAGCTGGTGCAGAATTCAGCGGCCAGGTTGCTCACCGGAGCAAGGCGGTTTGAACATATTGCACCAATCCTGGTCCAACAGCACTGGCTGCCAATTCAGTGTGCTGGTTTTGACCTATTAAGCATTAAACAGCTCAGGACCACAATTCCTCAAGGACTGCCTCTCTCCATATGAACCTCCCCGGACCCTGAGATCATCTTCTGAGGCCCTTCTTCGTGTCCCTCCTCCTTGAGAGGTCCGGAGGGTGGCAGCACAGGAACGGGGCCTTCTCTGCAGTGGCTCCCCATGTGAAGAATGCTCTCCCCAGGGAAGTTCCCCCAAGCGCATTTGTTACACACCTTTAGGCACTGGGCAAAAATGTTCCTTTTTAACCTTTGGTTGATTTGATTGACATCCTATGCCCCTATATGATGGACTGTGGCAAAGGCCTGATTGTGATGGTTGGGCCTCAGTTTGGACTGAAAGGATGGAAGGATCCCATTACACAGGGATCTATGGACTGTTGGAAGATGGATATGTGTTTGGAAATGAATGAAGGTTTTGGGGCTACTAGATTTGGATGCATTGGGAAATACCTTTGGAAAGACCACTTAAAATCTAAACCTGAAAATTTGGTTGAAGGGTTTAAATGGTACAGCTATTATGTGAGGAAGGGATTCCCCAGAGATGTGTCTCTGGGAATTAAGGAGTATGAACGAAATTGCCAGAAGGGGCCTGGGGGGGACCTAAGAGCCTCCGACATCAGGTTCCCGGATTAACAAGCTTTAGGGAATTGACGGAAAGGATTGGCAGTTTTTTTGGGGACCAGGGGAGGAGCTGTGGGGAGAGGATTGGGAAATTTAAAGTTTTTATTGAAATGTATTATAAAGTTTAAAGGCTATCTTAAAGTAAAGCAAACCGTAAGAGAATTTGGATAATGGTGGATAGATACCCACAGGTTTCAGCAGAAATGTCGTGAGAAGTTATGTATTTATAAGTTAAGAATCTAAAGTCAATAAGGTCATGAAAAGTATGTTATGTATATGTAAAAATTTTGGAAAGATGGAAAGGATTTGCTAAAATAACAATTGAAGCAGAATACAAAAAAGGGAGGTGTGAGGAGGTCAAAGAACTAAGCTAATGAAAGTTACATTATTGATGTACATTTTATTTTTATGTAATGTTTTGTTTTCTTCTTTTTTGTTTTCTTTTTGCGTTTGTTTCTTTGTGTGACTGTTTACTTTTGTTATATTTTTGAAAATCTAATAAATATTTTTTTTTAAAAAAAAAAAACCTATGCCCTTTTAAAATGTGTTGGGGGGAGGGTTTATTGGGTGGTTGTTTTTATTTTGATTATTCTGTGGTTTTATATTCTGCTTTTATTTTGTGAATTGCCCTGAAAGCCTGTGGGCATAGGGTGGTATATAAATTTAATAAAGAAATGAAACGCCTCCTCCCAGGATTGTATCCCCCTGTGGATCAACAGCTCCTGCTGAAGTTGGAGAGGGGTAGCGAGAGAGAGCAGCAGTCGCAGACCCAGCAGCCCAAGTCTCAGTGGCTTATAGACCACAGAACCCCCTGCGCCCCACAACCTGTCCATAGTCGTCAACCTTCCCGTTTTTTGCGGGAAATTCCCTTATTCCAGCCCCGTTTCCGGCTGCTTTCCTGGATAGATAACCTATAGACTGTCCCCGGGACAGGGGAGGCTGCTGATCCCTTATTTTCAAATATGACAGTTGACAGCTATGGCAGGATCCTGGGCCGGATGGGCCCCCTTTGGCGCGAGGCACCTGCCCCAGGGCTTTTCCTGCATGGAGCCTCCAGGGCCAGAGCCAGTCTACCTTAGAGGGCAAAAGGCTCTCCTCCTGCCTGGGGGTGCCTGGGTGCCACTGTGGGCGCAGGATCCTGGGCCGGATGGGTCCCCTTTGGCGCGAGGCACCTGCCCCAGGGCTCTTCCTGCATGGAGCCTCCAGGGCCAGAGCCAGTCTACCTTAGAGGGCCAAAGGCGCTCTCCTCCTGCTTGGGGCGCCTGGGTGCCACTGTGGGCGCAGGATCCTGGGCCGGATGGGTCCCCTTGGGCTCCATGCAGCTGCCTTGGGGCTCTTCCTGCCCGGAGCCTGCAGGGCCAGAGTCTGTCTCCCTGGCGCGGCCCTGGCCCGGGTGGGGCGCCGGCCGGATCCCGCTCTTGCCCGCTGGGGCTTCCCTTCGGGGCTCCCCCTTCCCGGCGTCATCCCCGCGCGCCGGGCGGAGGCGGCGCCTGTCCTTGGCAATGTCAGCTCCGCCGCCGGAGAAGGAGGAGGCGGGAGGCGGAGGCGGGAGGCGGACCCGGACCCGGCGGCGGCGGCGGCGGCACGTGGGCGGCCCGAGCAAAGGTCTCTCTCTCTCTCTCTCTCTCTGGCGGGGCTGCCGGGCGGCCAGGAAGCGCGATCCCCGGCGGACGCCCGGCTGGTAGGTGCGCGCTGGCCCGCCCCGCACGTGGGAACCGGGCCGGCGGCGGCGGGACGCGTGTTCTCTCTCGGCGGATCCCCTCGGGGCGCGGGGGCTCCGGGTGCCCCGAGCAGGTCCAGGGGTCTCCGGGAAGGGGGCTGCCCGCCGGGCGGGGGGTCGCAGGGACGCCGCTCCAGATCCGCCCTCCCATTGAGCTGGGCGCCAGCACGACAGCCCCGCGGGGTAGGCTCGCCTGAGAGCTCCTAGCTGAGATAAAATAAGCAGCAGCAGCAGCATCATCATCATCATTTTTTTATTATTTATACCCCGCTCCTCTGGCTGGGCTTCCCCAGCCACTCTGCGGCTTCCAACAAAACACTAAAATACAATAACCTATTCAACATTAAAAGAGAGGAGGAGGAGGAGGAGGGGAGCCGCCCACTTGGGTTCTGGGGCTGCCAGTCCTGCAAGTAGGGAGCCCCCCCCCAATTGCCACCCGCTGGTATCTGGGCATAGGCTGGGGGGCCCGCTGTGCGGGGGGGGGGGTTGGTCATGGAACTGTAGAACTGGAATAAGAAGAATTAATAAGAATTTATTGTTTGTACCCTGCCTGTCTGGCTGGGTTTCCCCAGCCGCTCTGGGCTGCTTCCAACAAAGATTAAGAATACATTAAAATGGAAGGGACCCCAAGGGGCATTGGGGGCAGCAGCAGTCCCAGCCTTGCTTAGACCCATTCTGGCTCCGTTCCATTCCCCTTCAGAGGGGTGGAGGCAGGGCTAGATTTACCTATAAGCTAAGCAAGCTATAGCTTAGGGCCCCACTCTCTTGGGGACCCCCCCAAATCACTATTAATATACTTATTTGTATTTCAATTACTTTGATAAAATACATATTTTGTTATCTGCAAAGGGCTAGAGATACCTATTAGGTCCATAAATGACCATATAGGATATAAAGGTCAAGGGACCTCTGACCATTAGGTCCAGTCGTGGCCGACTCTGGGGTTGCGGTGCTCATCTCGCTTTATTGGCCAAGGGAGCCGGCGTATAGCTTCCAGGTCATGTGGCCAGCAGGACTAAGCTGCTTCTGGTGAACCAGAGCAGCGCATGGAAACGCCGTTTACCTTCCCGCTGGAGTGGTACCTGTTTATCTACTTGCACTTTGACGTGCTTTTGAACTGCTAGGTGGGCAGGAGCAGGGACTGAGCAACGGGAGCTCACCCCGTCATGGGGATTTGAACCGCCGAGCTTCTGATCGGCAAGACCTAGGCTCTGTGGTTTAACCCACAGCGCCACCCACGTCCCAATATATTCAATATATTCAACACCAAAAACAGGGACAATTTGTTGTTGGCAAAGGACAGCTGCACATATAAAGGGCGCCATTACCTTCAGGTGCCACGTGATGCCGACAGTGTGAAGGGACCCCCAAAGAGTCAGGCGGGGGGGGGGAGTGCACCTCTAACCGCTGGATGCGTGACCCGATCCTGGAATCCTAGAGCTGTAGAGTTGGGCAGGGACCCCCAGAGGTCATCCAGTCCAGCCCGCCTGGAAGGCAGGAATCGCAGCTCCAGAATCCCTGGCAGGCAGCTGCCCAAGCTCCGCTGAAAATTCTCCAGGGAAGGAGAGTCAAAGGGGGCTCTTCTCTCCCCATGAAGACCCCACAGCCCTGTGCGTTATTCAGACGCAAGATATCAGGAGCATCCTCTGAACAGTACGATCTGTTTGGCTGTGGGGCTGGCTGTGGGGTGGGAAGGGGGTCACTTTTGCTGGAGGGGGTGAGGCAGAGGGATTCCCCGGAGGGGCGGAAATGGCCCCCCCGCGAGCGAGGTTGTAGCTGCTTTCCACTGAGCGGCGGGGTGGGCTGGATGTCCTCTGGGTGCCCTTGCCGATTTAACATTCTTTATTTGCGACAGCAGAGCTCTGGGTGACTCATTGGAGCCTTTGGGAAGAAGCCAGCCTGTTCCTAGCAGACCCCCGGTGGGCAGGAGGCTGGATTGGCAGAGCACCCTTGAGCTCTGCAAGTTGCCGAGGGGATTGGGGCCACTGGCCTGGGCTGTGGAAAATCCCCACTCAGCCGCTTTGCTCCCTCCCTGTGAGGTCACGAGTCTCCCTCTCCCCCAATTTGGAGGCTCCAACGCTGCTCCTCGGATGCTGTCCTTGGCTGAAGGTCAGGAAAAACTAGAGGGGGCCCACGGAGGGCAGGGGGCAGAGTGGGGAGCCCACCTTCCCTCCCCCAGACCCCCCACCCCTCTGGCTCGTCTATGGGGTGCAGGAGAATTGGGCTGGGCTGCCAGTCACGTCTCTGGGCAGAAGCAGTTCTTCAGCTCTGGAAAATCAGCTGAATGGGGGGGCATTTTGGGAGTGGGGGGGCTTCTGGGCGTGAGGGCAGGGAATGCCGTTGGGGCATGTGAAAGACAAGGGAGTCCTGTGGTGGGGGGGGCAGCTGGCCACACATAGCACCCCTCCTTATTCCTGCCCCCCCCATCAGCCGTGGAGACCCCTGAACTCAGAGGGCCTTGAGCCGCTTGGCACAGCTGCAGAGGGAGTGCCTGGGTTGCGCTTGCAAGGCCCCCCCCCCCATTGTGGCATTTGCGTGGCTGCTGTGAGGGCAGGATGCTGGTTGGGGGGGGGGCACTTTGGCCTGATCCAGCTGCAGCCAGACGCTTCTTTGCTGCTTCTTCTGCAAGGCCTCAAATGCCGATACTCTTGCAAACAAAATAGGAAGCAGACATGGCAGCAGCAGCAGCAGCCCCCCTTCTTCTGCACTTTAGAGAAAGCCCCCTCCTCGCTTCTCCTGGGCCCCTATCCTGACCCTCAGACCGGCACTTCGGCTTTTCTCCTGCTAGGATCAGACAAGCCCTAGCAAGCCACCGTGGGCCATAATCCCAGGAACTATGCATTCAGCATTCTGTGGCTCAGTGCCCTGCAGGATCAGTGCCCTCCTGGCTGGTTGCTCAGCGGCTTCTCCCCCACCCTCCAGAAGTCATTTTCCTCCATGGTGTTGTCTCCCCCCCCAAACTCTCCTTTGAACTGGCAGCCTGGAGGCCGGCTGACTCCTCAAAGTTTGCCAGTTGTAGAGGCTAATCTCCCTCTCTCCCTCCTGCTTAAATGCTTAATCTCTCACCGAGTTTCCCAAGTGCTGTGGCTGATGATTAAGGAGCCCTTTCCAAGACCTGAGCTTGCTAGGTGGAAGCAGAGCCCTTTGCAAGAGAACTGTGTCCCTGCTGCTTGCTTTGCTAAACCTGAGCTGCTCGCTTGCTGCATCTCAGGTCTTGCAGTGCCTCAGGTTTACCCAGAATTTGTTTCTTTGCTAGCCGACTAAGCAGAATGTAAAGGGACCCCTGTCAGGGGTCCTTTTACCTTTACTAGGGGATGCGGGTGGCGCTGTGGGTTAAGCCACAGAGCCTAGGACTTGCCGATCAGAAGGTCGGCGGTTCGAATCCCCGTGACGGGGTGAGCTCCCGTTGCTCGGTCCCTGCTCCTGCCAACCTAGCAGTTCAAAAGCACGAAGTGCAAGTAGATAAATAGGTACCACTCCGGCGGGAAGGTAAACGGCGTTTCCGTGCGCTGCTCTGGTTCGCCAGAAGCGGCTTAGTCCTGCTGGCCACATGACCCGGAAGCTGTATGCTGGCTCCCTCGGCCAGCAAAGCGAGATGGGCAACCCCAGAGTCAGTCACGACTGGACCTAATGGTCAGGGGCCCCTTTACCTTTACAAAGCAGAATGTCTCCTTCCTCACTCTTTCTTTCACATGACTCTTTTCCATTGTAAAATCACAGGCTTGGCGTTTCCATGCGGTGCAGCTCTCTGCCTTCTTAAAATACTTTACAAATATTGGTCTTGCCTAGATGAGAATGTGCAAATTGGGAGAATAACAAAAGCTGACATGTGAGTCTGGTTGAAATGCGAGTCTTTCTTATTCCTTTTTGCTGTGCCCCGGGGAAGGCTTCCAAGCCACACAGAAGAGCCTCGCTTCTCTTGGGGGGGGGGGAGTCCAAAGAGGGCAGCCTGGCAGTGCCCCCCTCCTCTCCATGCTGACCCTCGTTCCCCCCAGGCTGCCCTTGCAGGTCCAGCTTTGGGGGCCTGAGCTCAGATTTCCAGCCCTGCATGTGGGACCCCCACAAATGATCCTCCCCCCCCCCCCCCGCAAGGGGCCTGTGCTGCTCTCTCCCCCCCCCATTGGACGGAGGTCTGCTGGGCTCCCTCTCCTCATTTCTGCTCAGGCTACCAGGAGCTATTTGGGGCCGCAATTTCACAACTGGCTCCATCCTGCTGAGTCCCTACATTCTGGGATCTCAGGCGGGCCAGACCGCCTTCCTCCTCCTGGTTTTTATGGGGGCTTCACTCTGTGGAGGTTTGCAAGCAGAGGCTGGATGGCCATCAGTCAGGGATTCTTGAACTGCAGTTCCTGCATTGTAAGACGTCAGGCTGGATGAGCCCTGGGGGTCCCTTGTGACTCTGCAGTGCTGTGATTCTACGAACCCTTCCCAGGCCCCCTCAACAGGGACACCCCCTTTCTCCTTAAACCCCCCTCCCCCCCCCAAACCTGGGCATGGATGGTTCCCTTCCACAGTCTCTGCTGGGAGGCCAAGCGGCCCCCTCTGCAAGCTGAGAGCAAACAGGGCTGGATCAGGCCCCTTTTCTGTCCTGTGCCTTTTCAGAGCCTTTGCAAGATCTCTTGGGTTGCACGACTCTCTTTCCGTGTGGAGGAGAGGACATTCTGTGCAGCTGACCTCAGGAAGCGTTTTGCCTTGCAAACCTGAGCAGAACGTAAGAGAAGCACGATGGACCAGGCCAATGGCCCATCTGGGGCAGAATCCTGTTCTCACAGTGGCCAACCAGATGCCCATACATGATAAAAGATAAAACATTAAAAAAATTCCCTTCAGATGCCTTCTAAAAGTCAGATAGTTTTGTATTTCCTTGACATCTGGTGGGATAGGGTGCCACTACCGAGAAGGCCCTCTGCCTGGTTCCCTGTAACTTGGCTTCTTGCAGGGAGGGAACCGCCAGAAGGGCCTCAGCACTGGACCTCAGTGTCCGGGCAGAACGATGGGGGTGGAGACGCTCCTTCAGGGATACTGGGCTATCCATAGCCCTCTCCTCCTCCATGAATTTGTCCAACCCTCTTTTCAAGCCATTCAAGTTGGTGGCCACCCCAGTCTCCTGTGGGAGAGAGTTCCACTGTCTAACTCTGTGCTGTGAGAATAAAGCCTTTCTTTTCCCGTTCTACAAGTTCTGGTATAGGAGAAATGAAGAGGAGCTTTTCTCCACCCCTCCCTCCAGGCGTCATGTTATAAACTCCCATCGCATCTGCTCCTACTTGCCTCTTCTCTTGACTAAAACCCCCCAAATTCTGCTTCTCCTGGGCTGGGCAGATGGCGCCAGCAGATGCTTCTCCTGGCGACACCCCCCACTGCGCCCTCGGCACTCGGAGGCTGCTCTTGGGCTGCTCAGGCTGTGTGCTTTGGCCCCGGGTGCTGCTCCTGGGGCGCTTCTCTGAGTCCTCCCTGCCCCCTTGCTGGGAAGGCCTGGCTCCCCGGTGCCAAAAACACTCCGGGCCGTGAAGATTGGCAGCCGGCACTTGCCTCACTTGGGGTCCTGCCAGAAGACTTTGCTCGCTCCCTCTCTGCCTCGCAGCCTTGAGACGGGGAGATTAGCAGCAGCGGCGAAGTCTGCTGCCTCCCAGAGCTGGGGTGTCTGGAGGAGGGGGTGCCGGCTGGGTCACGTGCTCCCGGGTCCTTGGGCTCATTCCTCCTCCCTCTCTCTTCCAGATCGCCTCGCCTGGGCCATGGCAGCCGCACCGGATCCCCGGCAGCGAGGCCGGTGCTTGGCAGGCTGGTGACGAGCCGGTGCCCGGTTTGGGGAAGGCAGGCTGAGTGGCTGGAGCCGGGTTTCAGCGCAGGGGTCACTCCCGTGATGGCCAAGGGACAGTAGAAGCCCCTCGCCCTCCAAGAGGCTCCGGAGAGCCGGCGCCGTGGGGACAGCCATGCCGGTGCTGACGTTTGGCGTGGCCGACTACGCCATTTTCGTCCTTCTGCTGGTCTTCTCGGCCGGGATCGGACTCTTCTACGCGCTGAGTGGCGGGAAGCAGAGGACCACGCAGGAGTTCCTGCTGGCCAACCGCAGCATGGGCTTCTTCCCCGTGGCGCTCTCCCTCCTGGCCACCTTCCAGTCGGCCGTGGCCATCCTGGGCGTCCCCTCCGAGATCTACCGCTTCGGCACCGAGTACTGGTTCCTGGGCTGCTCCTACTTCCTGGGGCTCCTCATCCCCGCTCACGTCTTCATCCCCGTCTTCTACCGCCTGCGCCTGACCAGCACCTATGAGGTGAGTGGCAGCGGGTGGGGATGTTGAGGGTCTCCTTGGAGATGGGCTGGCCTGGAGATGGGGTCAGAATTGGACCCACGACCCTCTTCTCTCGGGGTCTCCCGCTGCAGCCGGCACCAAGGCACAAAGTGTGGTGCTCTTTTGGTGTGGTGGCATCTACACTGCGGAACTCCCTGCCTCTTGAAAATCAGGCTTCATTGCACTCTTTTCGGCACCTGCTAAATACATTCTCTTTTTTATATAAAACTTTATTCATTTCATTTTTTAAATTAAAATTTTACAGAGATGTATCAGACATAAAAACAGGATTCCAAAGAATCTCCTGGACTTCCCTCCTCCCCTTTGTGGGTCCTATTATTTATCATTTCCTCCTGTATCTTTTATGATAGTCCAAATCTTTTACATCTCCATTGTATTCAGAATTCCCCTGAAACTACAAGTGATGTTCCAATCCCACTAACAAAATATTCTCACTTAGACAAGCCTGTTCAGGCGTCTGGAAAGTTGGTCTGTTTTTATTTTGTTGCCGTTTTAACTTTTTGAAAGTCTTACACTATTGGTGTTATTCATTCTTCTTGCTGACACTTTTATCGCACTGTCTTCTCAGCAAAACCGCCTTGAGATGTTTTCTTGGTGGGCGCTGCTGAGTCGAGTTCTGCAAGGAGGCCGGCCGGCTTAGAGCCCCGCTGGGAGGCCGGCAGTTGGAGGTCTCTGGCCATCCTGGGGTCCCCCCTCCTCTCAAGTGGTGCCTGCAGATGGGGGAAGCATATGGGGACGTGGTGGGTGGGTGGGTGGGGGTCAGGAATGCTGCCCCTGGAGAGCAGGGGGGCTGTCCAGGGCTCCTTGGGCACCATCTTGTGGGGCTCCTGCCCTCCCACCAACAGGGCAAAGGCTGCGCCTGGAAGCCAAGCCATATTTGCTCTCTGCCCTACTGACACCCCCAATTCTCTTTGTCGCCCCACCCAGTACCTGGAGCTGCGGTTCAACAAGGTTGTGAGGGTGTGTGGAACAGCCACCTTCATCTTCCAGATGGTGAGTGCAGAAAACCACCCTGGTCTCTCTGCCTCCTCAGTCGTGGGGAAAAGGAGGCCCCTCCTTTTTAAGCTTCTGCCACAAGCTGCCAGTTCTTCTGCTTAAAACTTTCCATGTCTCCCTCCCTCCCATCTGTCTTTCCTTCCTTCCTTCCTTCCTTCCTTCCTTCCGTTGCAGGAATTTATGTATAGGTTGGGGGGGGGCGGTTTGCCCCTCCAGCAGATATCATGCGCATGCAGCCCACTACCAAAACCAGCACAATCACTTTTGTGACTTGTCCCCACAAAACACTTCATCACAGTTTATTCCTATCTATTCAAAGGGCCTCTGCTGCACGATACCAAATGTAAGAATTCACTGATAAATGTATATAGAATCCTAGAATCCTAGAGTTGGAAGAGACCACAAGGGCCATCGAGTCCAACCCCCTGCCAAGCAGGAAACACCATCAGAGCACTCCTGACATCTGGTTGTCAAGCCTCTGCTTAAAGACCTCCAAAGAAGGAGACTCCACCACACTCCTCGGCAGCAAATTCCACTGTCAAACAGCTCTTACTGTCAGGAAGTTCTTCCCAATGTTTAGGTGGAATCTTCTTTCTTGTAGTTTGGAACCATTGCTCCGTGTCCGCTTCTCTGGAGCAGCAGAAAACAACCTTTCTCCCTCCTCTATGTGACATCATTTTATATATTTGAACATGGCTATCATATCACCCCTTAACCTCCTCTTCTCCAGGCTAAACGTGCCCAGCTCCCTTAGCCGTTCCTCATAAGGCATCGTTTCCAGGCCTTTGACCATTTTGGTTGCCCTCTTCTGGACCCGTTCCAGTTTGTCAGTGTCCTTCTTGAACTGTGGTGCCCAGAACTGGACACAGTACTCCAGGTGAGGTCTGACCAGAGCAGAATACAGTGGCACTATTACTTCCCTTGATCTAGAAGCTATACTCCTATTGATGCAGCCCAGAATTGCATTGGCTTTTTAGCTGCCGCGTCACACTGTTGGCTCATGTCAAGTTTGTGGTCAACCAAGACTCCTAGATCCTTTTCACATGTACTGCTCTCAAGCCAGGTGTCACCCATCTTGTATTTGTGCCTCTCATTTTTTTTTGCCCAAGTGCAATACTTTACATTTCTCCCTGTTAAAATTCATCTTGTTTGTTTGGGCCCAGTTCTCTATATGTACTGGCTCACTGGGAAATTCATCTAGACCTGTGAGCTCAGCTCCTCAGTATCCCCTCTGCCTGAGGGATAATCCCTGGCATCCTGATACCTGAGTGCCAGACAGGTAGCCATTCCAGAAATAACAAATCCAGATGAAGACAAAAGGGCGGGATGAACTTGGCTGGGAAACAGGGAAATGTAAATATCTCTTTTGTTCCACTTGATTGGTGTTTGGTGGAGGGCAAGGGGAACCATGGGGCAGGGTCCAGGATGCTCAGATTCCTGCCACCAGACCTCCCCTTTCATGATGTAACCGTGATGTATGAGTGATGTAGTTTGGGGGGGGGGGGTGTAAGATGGGGATTAAAGGTAAAAGGAACCCTGACCATTAGGTCCAGTTGTGGCCAACTCTGGGGTTGCAGCACTCATCTCACTTTATTGGCGAGCCGGCGTACAGCTTCCAGGTCATGTGGCCAGCAGGACTAAGCCGCTTCTGGCGAACCAGAGCAGCACACGGAAATGCCGTTTACCTTCCCGCCGGAGCAGTACCTCTTTATCTACTTGCACTTTGAGGTGCTTTCGAACTGCTAGGTGGGCAGGAGCAGGGACCGAGCAACGGGAGCTCACCCCGTCATGGGGATTCGAACCGCCGACCTTCTGATCGGCAAGTCCTAGGCTCTGTGGTTTAACCCACAGTGCCACCTGTGTCCCTAACATGGGGATGAGCAGCTAATAAAAGTTTGGGGGCTCTTTTGTGTGGGGCTTCCATCTTGTTTCACCTGGTGGCAGGTGGGAGTCCTGTCGCAACAGTCTTCAATCAAGACCAAGCCTCCTGGCTGCTCTTTTGCCCTGGTATTCCTGGCTGGGGTCCTTGGTTTTGGTCCAAGGGAGCCCTCAGATTTCTCCGTAAACAGTTCCTTCCTTCCTTCCTTCTTGCCTTTGTCTTCCTCCCTCCCTCCTTCCGCTTCCTTCCCCCCCCCCCCGCCATGCTGCCTCCCCCGTCCTTCCCTCTCATTCTTCCTGCCTCGGCTGTGGTGTTCAGTAGTTGGCGCAGAGCAAGTCCTTCTCTCTCAGCCTCGCCTCCCTCGCAGGGCTGTTGTTGGGCAGGTGGGGGAGGGAGGGAGACCCAGAAACCTGGGGGGAGGGGATCAAGGTTATGATTCTCCTCTGGAGTCAGCCCCCCCCCCCCGCATGTGGGTTTTGTCAGTTGTACTCTGCCTCATCCTCCGATCTTGGGGGGGGGGGTTTCCACAACCCAGGAAGGCCCTGTGGGGTCCACTTCACAGTGGGGCTGCCTTTCTCCCCACAGGTGGTGTACATGGGGGTCGTCCTCTACACCCCAGCACTGGCTCTCAATGCAGGTGAGGAAGTGGACCTGATCCCGGGGGGCAAGGCTTTTTCACAGCTGGAGCATTTTGGGTGGTCTGGGGGGCACGGAAAGTGGGCAGTCTGGACCCAGCCCCCCGCTTGGGGGAAGGGGGGGGTCTGATGCTGGGCTGCTGCTCTTGAGGGGCAGGCACTCGGCTGCTGGGCCCCTCCCTGAGGACTCTTCCTTGCTTGCAGTGACCAGCTTTGACCTCTGGGCCTCTGTGCTGACCATTGGGGTGGTCTGCACGCTCTACACTGCCCTGGTGAGTAGGGACCCCGCAAGGGCCAAGGGGGCGGCTGGAGCCCCCCAGAGATTCTGGGCTGCAGGAGGTTGGGGGCTCCACAGGGCCCCCAAAGAGGGCAAATTCTTAACCACCAGCCATGAACAGGGTGGTCCCTGATTGGGGGTTGGCTAGATGTCCTTTGGGAGTCCCAGCTCCACAAGTCTATGATTCTGGGGTGGGGCTGGAGGTGCAAGTGGCCATGCAGCCTCTGGGCCCCTTCTCCTGTCTAGATTGGTGGCTTCTGGCCCCCTTTTTCCCATACGACCATCCCTAGTGCCCCTCACCCTATAAAATGCATTGCAGTGTCCAGATGGGCAGGTTATAAATTATTTTTATTTAGACCCCACCCATCTGGCTGAGTTTTCCCAGCCACTCTGGGGAATATTAATTATTAATTATTATTATTATCATTATTATTAGCAGTTTGCACTCCCCACTAAGGAAGAGAACGACACGAGGAACTCCAAGACAGTGACAATTAATTCCATGCTTATTCAAAATCCCATTTAAACCACAGAATGGATGGACTTGATCCAGGAAAGCCTGATATTCAGGGACCCCTTCAGTGCCTCTCAGAGCCCCCCACAAAATCCCATTGCCCACCTGCCAGGGGGCAGGACCACCCACTGTGGAAACCGTGGGACAGTGCGATTGCCCCGAATGTTGCCCCCCCTTAACCGCCCCCTCCTTCCCTTTGCAGGGCGGCCTCAAAGCCGTGATCTGGACGGACGTTTTCCAGACCTTTGTCATGTTTGCCGGCCAGGTGGCCGTGATCGTGGTGGGCACCGTCAAAGTGGGCGGCATGGGGCGCGTCTGGCAGCTGGCGGCAGAGAAGGGCAAGGTGTCCGGCATCGAGTAAGTCGGGGGCAGGGGGGGATAGGGGAGCTGGTCCCTCCGTCTGCTGCCCCGCGGGATGAGCCCAGCAGAACCCAGAATTGGGGCCCCGGGGCCCCTGCCTGGCCTTAGAGCCACGGGTGCAGATCCGTCCCTTTGCACTGCACCTCTGCACAAGGAAAGCCCCTGGGGAAAGGATCTGGGGGGGTCTTGGTGGACCCCAAGCTGAACCCGAGCCCAGAGGGTGATGCAGCAGCAAAAAGGAGCAGCGCTGTTCCAGGCTGCATCTGCAGAAGTCGAGGGTCCGAGTCAAGGGAAATCAGAGTCCCACTCGATTCTGGAATATCGTGTCCAGTTCTGGGCACCACAATTTATATTGGATATTGACAAGCTGGGAGGTGGGCAGAGGAGGGCGACCAAGAGGATCCAGGGTCTGGAAACCGAGCCTGATGAGGAACGGTGGAAGGAACTGGGAATGTTTAGCCTGGAAAAGAGGAGACTGAGAGGAGACAGGAGAGCCATCTTCAACTATCTGAAGGGCTGAACCATGGAAGATGGAGAAAGCTTGTTTCCTCCTGCTCTGGAGGGCAGGACTCGAACCCATGGCTTCAAGTTACAAGAAGGGAGATTCTGACTAACATCAGGAGTAACTTGCTGGGGGAATGGACTCCCTTTCCTTGAGCTGTGATTCCTGCATTGTGGGGTTGGGGTTGGTCTAGATGACCCTTGGGGTTCCCTTCCACCTCAACCGTTCTCTGCTCCCCTTCCCTCCCCAGCCTGAACCCTGACCCTTACGAGCGGCACACCTTCTGGACCTTGGCCTTTGGGGGCGTCTTCATGATGCTGTCTCTCTATGGGGTCAACCAGTCTCAGGTCCAGCGATACCTCAGCTCTCGCTCGGAGCGACAGGCCGTGCTGTGAGTGGGGCGGGGGGGGCGGGGTACTTGGGAGACGTGGGGCTGTGGGGCCCAAGGGGCTCCAGTCCCCATCTGGAAGCAGGAGGGGGCAGCTGGGAGGAGGCTGGGGGTCAGCCTAAGGATGTCCTGGGAGAGAGAGGGAGCTATGGGGGGCTTCTATCTGGGGGGGGGCTGACCTCTTTCCCTGTGGAGCATCTGCCTGGCCGCTGGGCCAGATTTGCCTCCTTTGGCCTGATCCAGCAGCCTCTTCGGGTGCCCTTGTGGAACCTCCAACTCCAGAGGCAGTCTACCTGGAGTCCTAGTTCTATGGGGCCTTTTGGGGGAGAACAGGATGCTGGGCCTGATCCGGTGGCCTGATCCTCCCTCCCTCTTTCTGCCCCCCTTCCAGGTCTTGCTATGCCGTCTTCCCCTGCCAGCAGCTGGTCCTCTGCCTCAGTTGCCTCACCGGCCTCGTGATGTTCGCTTACTACCAGGAGCATGAGCTGAGTGCGGAGCAGAGCAGCGCCTCCTCCGATCAGGTGGGTCAGGCGCCTGCTTCCGCCGGGAGAAAGACACCCCACTCCCAAATCCCGGAGAGGCATTGCGGCTGCCGGTCAGCGCAGGCAATACTGTTGCACACAAAATTGGGGTGGGCTTTTGCCGCCCAGCTCCCCATCCAGGGACCCCGGACCCCCTAAGTCCGTTATTGATCAGAGAAGAATGGGTGGGGTCTCTGTCCCAGGGGCTGCCCCAGATGATCTTCACGGGCCGGTTCCTGTTGGGGGGGCAACTGCCCTCCCTGAGTTGCCCCCTGATTTGCATCTCCCTCCTCCACTTTGCAAACCTCTACTTCGGTTTTTTTTTAATTATTATTATTATTATTATTATTACTGAAATTTCCCAACAAAATTTACCATAATCAATGCTAAAAACTAAAAACAAAAACACAAATTGCATATAATAATAATAATAATAATAATAATAATAATAATTTATTTATACCCCACCCATCTTTTACATTTCTATTCCCTGCCCCCAACTTCCCTTTCTGGTTTATCACTTATTCATTTCTTCTGTGTGTAATTTTCCATACCTTATATATTGACATTGAAATCATACCTTATTGACATATTCTTAACATTTTATCCTCATATTTATTTTTTCTGTTTATATTTGTCCGTTGTAAATGTATTGATCGATTCCTGCAAGTGAGTTCATTTCAGTACGTTATTTCTGTATATACATCATAAAAGATTCCCAATCTTTCTTAAAGTCCTTATTGTCCTGTTCTTAAGCTTTGCCATTTCTGCGTATTCCATCCACTTTTCTTGCCATTGTTCTTTCGTTGGCATTTCATCGCTTTTCCACCTTTGAGCTAATAAACCACTGGCTGCTTTTGTCACCCACATCAATAAATTCTTCTTGTCTTGTGGTCACTCTTGCAGATGGTCCTCTACTTTGTGATGGACGTCCTGCAGGGAGTGCCCGGCCTCCCCGGCCTCTTTGTGGCTTGCCTCTTCAGTGGCTCCCTCAGGTGAGCTCGGCAGGTCGCTAGCCCTTCCTTCCTGGGGGATCATGAGGACTAGAACCCTTCATTATTCCGAGCAAGTGTTGGTGCTGACCTTGGAAGCCCTAAATGGCCTCAAAGGCCCAGTAGACCCAAAGGAGCGTCTCCACCCCCATCGTTCTGCCCGGACACTGAGGTCCAGCTCCGAGGGCCTTCTGGCGGTTCCCTCATTGCGAGAAGCGAGGTTACAGGGAACCAGGCAGAGGGCCTTCTCGGTGGTGGCACCCGCCCTGTGGAACGCCCTCCCATCAGAAGTCAAGGAAATAAATAACTATCTGACTTTTAGAAGGCATCTGAAGGCAGCCCTGTTTAGGGAAGCTTTTAATGTTTGATGGATTATTGTATTTTAATATTCTGTTGGAAGCCACCCAGAGTGGCTGGGAAAGCCCAGTCAGATGGGTGGGGTATAAATAATAAAGTATAAGTATAATTAGTATTAGTATTAGTATTATTATGGAAGGACCAGAGCGCAGGGCTTGGCACGCAGGCTCTGCCAGGTTCGGTCCCTGCCGGCAGCATCTCCAGGGAGGGCTGGGGGGAAAGACCCAGGAGGGCTGGTGCTGCCAGCCAGTGTCGACATTATGGAGCCTGTGTTCCTGCTTAGATCTTCCTTCGGAAACACGAGCACTAGAGCCTTGTGTTTATTTCCAGGGAAGTGCATTGTGTCTCCCGGGAGGGCTCTGCCCAAGGGGCTTTTTCTGCCCCCTTCCCTTCGGCTGACCCCCCCCCGCCTCTTCTCTCGGCAGCACCATCTCCTCCGCCTTCAACTCCTTGGCCACCGTGACCATGGAGGACCTGATCCGCCCTTACGTGGCCAGCATCCCCGAAGGACGGGCCACGCTCTACTCCAAGCTGCTAGGTAAGCTGCCTCTGGGGGAGAGGGGTTGGTGGCAGGCAGCGTCCCAGTGCCCCCAGCTCCACGGCTCCAGCCACGCAGCCCAGGGGTGCCCCTGCCTCTCCTCTCCCTCTGACTGGAGCCCCTTCTCCCCCCAGCTCTGGCCTACGGACTCCTCTGCCTGGGCATGGCTTATGTCTCCTCCATGATGGGTTCGGTGCTGCAGGTAAGGGGTCAGTGGAGGGGGCGGCCGGGGAGGGGGGAGCTGAGTTTGGAGGCGGTGCACGTTGATTTTTTAAAATAATAATTTGGGGTTGGTCTGGATGACCTTTGGGGGTCCCAACTCTACGGTTCTCTGATTCTCTCCCCCCTTAGGCTGCCATCAGCATCTTTGGCATGATGGGGGGCCCTCTGCTGGGGGTCTTCTGCCTGGGCATGTTCTTTCCTTGTGCCAATTCCGTGGTGAGTATTGCTGTTTATTATTTTTTTGGGGGGGTGTTAGGAGCTGTTGTTCCCTCACCCCTCTTTCTTTGGGGTCAGAAGCCTTCCCTTCCTCTTCCCACGCTCCAAAGGGGGTGACCAGCGTTGCAACTGGCAGAATAGCTGGTGGGGTTTTTTCATGGGGGTGGCTTGGCCTAGCTTGCAGTGGGGGGGGGGTGTCAGGATCCCCTTAATACTCTCTTCCTCGCAATGGGATATTGGCTCTGCCCAAGGCAGGATGGAGAGCAGCAGCGGCTGGGAATACGCAGACATAACATTTCACAAGGACAGGACCAGGGACAGAATAGTCGTCACACACAGAAGGAATAAGGATATGGTTTGAATGTTTCACCTGTGGGTTTATAAACCATTTAATGTGTCTAGACGAATGGATGTCGTTAATATTGCAGTTGTTGTATAAGGGATTGTTATTCGGACTGGAACGTAATTGAGATGAACAAGGTTTTGGGACTCAGAAACAAAGCAACGTCATCAAACCATGCGGGGAGGGCACCTAAATTACATAATTACATAAACCCAGCCAGATGGGCGGAGTATAAATAATAATTTATTATTAATTATTACTATTACTCTCTTCCTCCGGCTCTTCCTCAGGGGGCCGTCGCTGGCTTGGCTGCCGGGCTGGCCATGGCGTTTTGGGTGGGCATCGGGAGCTGGGTGGCCAACCAGGTGCTTGTGCCCCCCGGGGCTGGCGCCCCCCAACTGGACGGAAACCTCACAACGGCCGTCATGACGACGCTGCAGACCTTGACGGCGACCCCACAGAGGTAACGGGGAAAGGGACCAGGGGACCCCAGGACACAAGGATTGGGGGGCTGTGTGTGTGTGTATTTAGGTCGAGCTTACTATTATTTCTGACATTCCTATCCCACCCTTTTCCCCAAGGAGGGCATCCATGCTTCTCCACGCTCATTTAATCCCAGCAATGACCCTGCGAGGTAGACCAAGGAGCCTTGTGGCTGGGGGGGGGGGTATGAGCCCATTTAACCCCTGCATCCCCCCTGCCCAGAGGTTGGGGTTCCAGTTCCCAGGATGCCTTCCCCATGTTTGCTTAACCTGACCGTTGCTGGAAAGAGGCTTGGTTGCCCTGAGCGATGGGGCCATGGCTGACAAGGGATTCTGGGATGCCGCTCTGGACTCTGGGCTCCCTGTGCTGCGGACGGGATCTGAGCACCCAAAGTCCCCGGCCTAGATCCCAGCGTGGCTTCAGGGCAATTTGTGGTTACAGTGGTACCCCTGGATGCGAACGGGATCCATTCCGGAGCCCCATTCGCATCCAGAAGTGATTGCAACCCATGTCCGCGCACCTGTGCATGCGTGTGACGTCACTTTGATGGTCTGCGCATGCACGAGCGGCAAAACCTGGAAGTAACATGCTCCATTACTTCTGGGTCACTGCAGCACTGCCGAAAATACTTATCCCGAAGCTACTTCAACCCGAGCTATTTGGGGGAATGCCCTTCCGTCTGGCCCAGGATTTCCTCCTCCCCCTTTTCCTCTCTTACCTCCAAGCTCTCATCCTGCCATTTCCTTCCAGAACTGTAGAATTGGAAGGGACCCCTGAGGGTCATCCAGCCCAACCCTCTGCACGGTTCCAGCAGGCAGCCCTCCCAGGAAGGAGAGCCCACCGCCTTCCGAGGGAGTCGGTCCCACTGCCCAACGGCTCTTGCGCTTGAATATTCCTTCTGAGTGTGGAGTCAGAATCTCCTTTCTAGCCCCGTGAAGCTGTGGGTTCGAATCCTTCCCTCCAGAAGACAAGCTGCCTCCGCCTTCCATGTCCAGGCAGGCTCATCGACAGGCGAGGGGGGCAAGCTGCATTCGCAATATGGGGGTGCAGCACTGGCCAGCCCTAGGGGGTTGTTGTAAGGATGGCTCTGCTGGGTCTGGCCTGGCGGTTGGCTTCCCCAGCGGCCCCCTGAGAGACCCACAAGACCCCCTGTGGCTGGTGGTTGTATAGCAGCCCCCCTCCCATGCGCTCTGGGGGCATTTTCCCAGTCTCTGCTGCCCCCTTTGTGGAAGCCCCTCGTTCCCCATGACTGGGGCAGGCGGCTGCATCCAGGTGCCAGCATCTCTTTCTTTGATAGATTTTATTAAAGTTTGAAAGAAGATTTATGAAGGTTAATTTACAAGATCCAAAGATTAAAGATACTGATGTAAATAAAGACTCAAAGCAGAAGAAGGGAGGAGGGAGAGAAGAAAAGAAAAAAGGAGAACTTTCTGTGCTTTGTAGAAAATTATTCAAAACACTCCCTTCAAGATAAACACCTTTCTGCCTTTTTCTGCAGGGTCACGGGGCTGCGCAAGTTCTACAACCTGTCGTACTTGTGGTACAGCGCACACAACTCGACCACCGTCATTGTCGTGGGACTGCTGGTCAGTCTCCTCACAGGTAGGTCGGGAGCGCGGGTGGCGCTCGATTTCGTGGTCGCCCCACAAAGCTGAGTGTTGGAAGATTCGGGATGGAGGAAATTTGAAAGGACTTCTTCTTGCAGTTTATCGTTAACCTGTGGAACTCCCTCAGGAGGCAATGATGGCTGCCATTTTGGATGGTTTTAAACGGGATCAGATAATTGCATGGAGGGGAGGAGGGTGATTGATGGCTCTGCTCTGCCTCCAAAGTCAGAGGCAGCAATGCTTGTGAATCTCAGAAACCACAGGAGAGGAGAGCGATGCTCACAGCCTAGGACCCTCGTACCTACGGGACCGCCTCTCCCGATATGCCCCGTGGAGGACCTTAAGGTCCATAAATAGCAACACCCTAGAGGTCCTGGGCCTTAGGAAGTCAGATTAGCCTCCAGTAGGGCCAGGGCCTTCTCAGTGGTGGCTCCAGCCTGGTGGAACACTCTGTCTCATGAGACCAGGGCCCTGGAGGATCTGATTTCTTTCTGCAGGGCCTGTAAGACAGAGTTGTTCCTCCTGGCTTTTGGCTTGGAATCAACTTGATCCCCCCCCCCTTTCCTTTCTCCTCCTGTGATGGAATTCCCATTTGGGGACTTCACTGGCTTTTTCTGGCCCATGTAGGACCAGTCTGGAAAGTGAGCCTTGGTGAAGACTTGACGTTTTCATCCCCAAAAAAGTTTTTGATTTGAGTTTCCACTGAAATGAGGCTGCATTTTAATGTTTTAATGTTGTATTTTAATCTTGTTTTTAAGTTCTATTTCAACCAATTTGTTTTTATATCGAGTGTTAGCTGCCCTGAGCCCGATCTTGGCTGGGGGGGGGGGCAGGGTATAAGTAAAAATTATGATGATGATGCTCGGATCCCGCTTGCGGGTTTCCCATAATGGGCACCTAGTTGACCACTGTGAGAAGAGGAGACTGGACCAGATGGGCCCTTCAGAGGTTCTTGCGACTGGAGGAGCAGAGCTGGCCCAAGTCAGAAGATGCAAAGGGGGCAGATGCCGGGGTCTGTGTGCGTATTCTGCACCCGGCGAGCCAGGGGGCGAGGCCTCTGCCCCCCTTGCCATTGCAGACTAGTGGCCTTCAGCAGAAGGGGGGGTGGAATCCTTATTTCATTCTTCTTTGAAGCCTCCATCAGCATTTTATAGTGGGGGTGTGTGTGTTTAATAATATTTGTACCCCGCCCATCTGTCTGGGTTTCCCCAGCCACTCTGGGTGGCTTCCTACAAAGATCAAAAATACATTAAAATGTCACACATTAAGAACTTCCCTGAACAGGGCTGCCTTCAGATGTCTTCTAAATGTCAGGTAGTTGTTTATCTCTTTGACATCTGCTGGGAGGGCGTTCCCCAGAGCCGGTGCCACCACCGAGAAGGCCCTCTAATCTAATAAATGTATAAAAGAAGCCTGGAGCTGGGGGCATGGAAGGCAGAAGGGTGAGGTGGGGGGGTGTTGGGGGGCCCTTCCAACCAGCACCCTTTGTGCGCCTTCGCTGTGCCTTGGCATTCTGCCTGGCACCTGGGCTCATGCCACACTGCGGGGGACTAGGAGACTGAGCAGGTCCGCCTCTTCCGGCCCCATCAGGAAGGGGGCGTGACGCTGCTGGAGCCCAGTAACGCTGCCTTCTTCCCCCCCCCAGGCCCCACGCGGGGGGAGGACGTCGACCCCCGGACCATCTTCCCTGTGCTGCCCCGCCTGTTCTGCTGCTTGCCGGCGAGGTACCGAGAGAAGCTGCGCTGCGGGGTCTGCAGCCCCCAAGAGGTGAGGTTTTCTGCGTGCGCCTTGAGTGGGGGGGGGAGTTCTGGGAGGGGGCAGGCTGGGCAAGGCAACCTCCCATGCGCTTTGGAGCCCTGAGGAAGCGCACCGAGGGGGGTTGGAGGGAAAAAAAGGGGTTGCGAAGAGCTCCAGAAAGACCGCCCCAAACTGAGAAAGGGGCGCTGAAGCAGCAAGTGCGAAGAAGGGGAAGCAAGGGGAAAGTTTAGCATCCTGGGGAAAGGGGACAAGTGGGGGCTGCAGGCTCCTGTCCTGGGACCGTTGTTGTTCAGCGTCTTTCTAAATGACTTTGGTGGCGCTGTGGGTTAAACCACAGAGCCTAGGACTTGCCGATCAGAAGGTCGGTGGCTCGAATCCCCACGACGGGCTGAGCTCCCGTTGCTAGGTCCCTGCTCCTGCCCACCTAGCAGTTCAAAAGCATGTCAAAGTGCAAGTAGATCAATAGGTACCACTCCGGTGGGAAAGTAAACGCCATTTCTGTGCGCTGCTCTGGTTCGCCAGAAGCGGCTTAGTCCTGCTGGCCACATGACCCGGAAGCTGTACGCCGGCTCCCTCGGCCAGTAAAGCGAGATGAGCGCCGCAACCCCAGAGTTGTCCGCGACTGGACCTAATGGTCAGGGGTCCCTTTAAAAGGACTTGGATGAAGTAATCGAGGGGATGCTCACCAAATTTGCAGATGGAGAACCGTAGCTGATGCCACAGAAGTCAAAATCAGAATACAAAATGACCTTAACAGACTGGAGAAGTGGGTGCAAGCTAACAGAATGGATTTCAATAGCGACAAAGGTCAGGTTCTGCATTTAGGCAGGAAGAACCAGATGCACAAATAGAAGGTTATTATTATTATTAGATTTATATATCGCCCTTCGTGACCAAATCTCAGGGCAGTTCACAAGGTGAGGGACACCTGGCTTGTGAAAAGGATCTGGGGGTCTTAGTAGACCACAAGCTGAACATCCATTGTGTGATGCAGCAGCAAAAATGGTTAATGCTATTCTAGGCTGCATCAACAGAAGTCTAGTGTCCAGATCAAGGGAAGGAATAGTCCCACTCTATTCTGCCTTGGTCAGAGCACACCTAGAATACTGTGTCCACTTCTGGGCGCCACAATTTAAGAAGAATGTTGACAAGCTTGGGAGACCAAGAGGATCTGGAAACCAGAACGGTTGATGGAACTGGGTTATGTTTAACCTGGAAAAGAGGAGACTGAGAGGAGATAGGAGAGCCATCTTCAAATATCTCATGTGTTGTCGCATGGAAGAGGGAGAAAAAATTGTTTTCTCCTGCTCCGGAGGGCAGGACTCGAACCCATGGCTTCAAGTGACAAGAATGGAGATTCTGACTCAACATCAGGAAGAGCTTTCTGACAGTAAGAGCTGGGACTCAGTTTCATTGCAGGTTTTGAAACAGGTTGGATGGCTGTCTGTCGGGGATGCTTGAGCTGAGATTCCCGCCTTGCAAGGGGCTGGACTAGATGACGCTAGAGGTCCCTTCAAACTTTAAAATTTTATGGCACTAAAATTCTATGGTGCTAAACCGCATCCCTGCAGAGTCGGAGTTTGACTTGTGCCCTTTCTCTCTCTCTCTCTGCCCAGGACGGAAACTGCTCAGAGCCCGTCCCCCTGACTGTGGAGAAGACCAGCAACGGGCTGCTGAATGGGCTGCCAGAGGGGCTGCCCCTTGGGGGGGGCGGTGAGGGAGAGGAGCCCCCCGGGGAGGGGGCGGCCCGGCCAGGCGGGAGCCACAGCTACATCCTGCGGGAGACAGCCCTCTGAGCGGGACGGCGGGAGCAGCCAGGCGGGGGCGTCTGCAGGGCTTGGCTCTGTTCCGAGAGAGGACACCCCCCAGGGAGAAGGGGGTCCCGGACCCTCCTTGGGGCACCGTGGGGCACTCTGCACTGGATCCCGGATGAGCACTGGAGGGGGGTCAGACTGGACCCCACATCTGGGTGATGGAGCAGCCCTTTCCGGGGTCCCTCCTGCCATACTGTGAATGTGCCAATCTCTTAGGTGTGGGTGGGGGGCTGCTGCCCCCCCGTAACTCAAGCACACTGGGCGAGGCAGGAGTGTCTGGCTCCTCCTGCCACTCAAACGCCCTCAGAGCCCTCCAGCCCACCCACCTGAGGCCTCACCAAAGAAGCCCCCCTGGACCTTCAGTGGGGTGGGGGGTACCCTCTCATTCCACTTCCAGACATTCCTCCATCTCAGCGGCTCCCTTGATGGCAGCCCCCCCCCCGTCCACTCGTGGGCCTCGTCATCCCCTCTCATTTTCTGTTTTCTGTACCCCGTGTTGCACTTCCTCTGAGCGGTTCTGTTTCTCCGGTTCCTTGCCTTTCTGACAACGCTCAGCGAAGGATTTTGGCTGCTGTTAATAAAAATGGTTCTTGTTGCTGCTGGCTGCTTCGTGGGTGGAAGCTGGGGGCTGAGGGAGCCGGGTTCAAATGCTGCCTCGCTGGGCTGCTCTCGGAAGACGTCTGGGGCTCTGCTCAAGGGGGGCTGCTGTGCATGTGGGGCCCGTCGTTGTGTCCACTGGAACTTATTTATTATATTTATAATATAGGACCGCCTCTCCTGGTCTGCCCCACGGAGGACCTTAAGGTCCACAAATGACCACACTTTGGAGGTCCCAAGTCGCAAGGTGGTTAGATTGGTCTCAACTAGGGTCAGGGCCTTTTCAGTACTGGCCCCGACTTGGTGGAACGCTCTGTCCCAAGAGACTAGGGCCCTGTGGGACTTGACATCTTTCCGCAGGGCCTGCAAGACAGAGCTCTTCCACCTGGCCTTTGGTTTGGACTCAGTCTGACCCTTATGTTTCCCTCCCCTTATGGTCTTGATTTATGGACTCCTTTTAAAATGAGGCAGCATTTTAAATTGCATTTTAACCTTTTTTTTTTTTTACTTATTATGTTTTTACTGAAATTTTTATTGGTGTTAGCTGCCCTGAGCTCAGCTCTGGCTGGGGAGGGCGAGGTATAAATATTAATAAATTTTATTAATATTATTATTACTATTATAACCCGCCTTTGCTCCCCAGGAGCTCAACGTGGAGCCCACCGTTCTCCCCTCTCCTTCTAATCCCCGCAGCAACCCTGTGAGGTAGGCCAGGCTCCGAAAAAGACAGAGAATGGGTCCCCCAGGCAGCTTCGTGGCCAAGTGGTGATTTTAAGCCTTTTCTCTCAGATCCCAGTCCAACACTCTAACCACTACTCCATACTGCCTCATGCAAACCACAGTCAGGGATGCAGGCGGAGGGGGGAACCTGGAAATCACAGGCTGGATAGACCCTGGGAAACAGGAGGACGTGGTGCCCAGCATGGAGGAGGAGGCAGCGGCTCTGGGTGGAAACTCGCCAGGGAGCTCGAATCCTTCTTGCCCGCCTCCCACAGCCCCCTGGCTGGTCTCTGCGAGAACAGAATCCCTGCATTGCTGCGGGTTGGACTGGATGACCGCAGGCTCCCTTCCACTCTGCAGTTCTAGGATTCTGTGTCTAGATGGGTCCCCTCTGGCCGGATCCAGCAAACAGGCCCTTCTGTGCCAGGAGACAAGCTCTTTCCTCCTGGGTTTGGGGGTCCCTGGTGGGGCTTCCATCTTCAGGGAACTCAGGTTGCTGGGTCCCTGGTGTCCCTCCCCACAAAAGAGGTCAACGGGGGGGGGGGGGAAATGGGGAGGCAGCGCAGAAGAAATGGTGTCTCCCCAGCTTTGCAGAGAGGACAGTAGCTCCCTGTGACCCTCTGGCTTTTCCTGCAGCCATGGTTGCCCTAGTTTAACACCCATGGGGGGCTCCCAAATTTGGTCCGTCTCCTGCTTGGCCCATCGCCTTCAGAGGTAAAGGAGGGCAGCCAGAATGAGAAAGAAGCCACGCCTGATGAGGAGCGGTTGAAGGAGCTGGGTATGTTTGGGCTGGAGAAGAGGAGACACGAGAGCCGTCTTCAAATATCTCATGGGAACAAGCTTGTTTTTCTCCTGCTGCAGAGGGTAAGACTCGAACCCATGGCTTCTAAGTGACAAGGAAGGAGATTCCAACTAAACATCAAGAAGAACTTTCTGATAGAAAGAGCTGTTCAAGAGCGGATCGGTCTCCCTTGGGAGGTGGTGGGTTCTCCTTCCTTGGAGGTTTTTAAGCGGATTGAATGGCCATCTGATTTAGCTGAGATTGCTGCATTGCAGGGGGTTGGACTAGATGACCCCTGGGTCCCTTCAGCTCTGTGATTCTTTGAAATGATGGAACTTCCTCCCTGATGCCCATTTTGGGAAACCCACAAGCAGAATTCAAACCCACAAGCCCTCTCCTCCTGCCCTTTCCAGCAACTACACAAAACAAATGAAATACCGCGAAAATGCCTGAAACAAGAAGTAATCGACTAGAAAGATTATCTTATAGAAATAAACCAAATAATAAAAATTGAAAAGTTTAAGGAAAAAATTGGAAAATTGTACAAAGCCTTAACGGGATGCCGGCTACACACCTCGTTAAGGCTTTGTAGAATTCTAGGTTTTTCTTATTCCTTAAACTTTTTGATGTTTATTATTTAGTTTATTTCTAGTTGATTACTTCTCGTTTCAGGGATTTCCACAGTATTTCATTTGTTTTGTGTAATTTCTCGGTTCCGTGACTGGCTTTCCCCCCCTACTGCTTTCCAGCAACTGGCATTCAAGAGCCTTGCTGCCTCCAGTGGCAGTGAGTTCCGTAGGTTAACTGCACAAAGAAGTCCTAGCAGCTCTGGAGGCCTCGCCTCGGTACCCCACATGCCACCCCTTCCCCCATGCTCCTCTGCCCCATAAGCCGCTCTCCCTGGCTCCTGCTCCGGGCCCTTAAGCCGTGGGGAGGGAGTGGGGGGGCCCAGCTGCTGAGTGGCTGAGCCAACTTTTCCTGGGAACGTCAACGCCAATTCACCCCCTAAAAATATCTCTTGTCTGGAAGCAGCTGGACTTTTGCAGGGCTGGGTGACCCCTCTTTCCACGGACCTTTGAGGGTCCTGCCTGGAGGAGGAGGAGGAAAGCTCGTTAGCTCGCTCGTTAGGGACGGCTTTGGTCTGGGGCCAGGGTGGATTTATGAGTTCGGCCTTGACCCCAGCCCCCTTTCCCAGAGAAGAACAGATGAGGCTGCTTTCCTTCTCCCCCCATCGCCCCACAAGCAGGAACTGGAAGCCTGAGCTCCTCTTAGCCCCACAGGCAGCCCCACCAAATATAGGTTTTTCTCCCCACCCCACACCTCCCATGGGGTATTCCAGAAAAAAAAGATGGCCCAAGGATGCCCAGACCCCCTCCTCAGGGACCCAGGGGATCCACCCCAATCTTCTTGCAGCCGTAGAAATGCACTCTGCACATGCTCAGAGCCACACTGTGCAAAGGATGCCGTTTTGTTAATACAGATTGTGTGTGTTTCAGGAGCTGGCAAAATTCAATGCAGTAAAAGCATGGTGCAACATCAAGATTTAAGCACTAGGTCAGTGGGTCCCTAAGTAGGTGGTGGGGTTGCCTAGGGGGCGCTGAGAGGGAGGGGGAGATGATGGTCAGCTGGTCTCCCCAGATCAAATTCAACTGGTTTGAACTGGAATCTGAACAAACTGCAAACGATTGTGACTGGTTTTGATTTGATGGAGTTCTCTTCCGCGTAGCGAGACGTGCAAGCCGCCATTCTGAATAGGGTTTTCTGTAGGGTAGGGGGCACTGGGGATGCATGGAGGGAACCTAGGGGGCAGGCCCCTAAAAAGGTTTGGGACCAAAAGATGCACAAGATGGAAGACTCAAAGAAGAACAGCTGTCCAGAGCTGCGGCAAGTTCCAAAGGCCTGGGGAGATAAAAGGGTTTTGTCCGTGCCAAACCCCCACAAATTCAGGAAGGCCTTTCTCGGCTCTCTGGCAAGGAAAGGCCCGTCCTCTGGGCTCCAGGCCGAGATGATCCCGCAGGAAGAGGCAGCTCAGCCCCACAGCCTTCTGGTCCCAAACCCTAACCCTTTCCATTAGCCCTGGAAACAGACTGGGGGGTGGCATAGCAGGGGGCCATAAGCTCAGTGCCAGGGGTGGACTAGAGGACCTTTGGAGTCCCTTCCACCTCTAGGATTCCAGCAGGCAGCAAGTCTGAGCCCACGTTGCAGGAGGGGGAACCCCACGCAAAGGCAAGCTGCTTATATAGAACAGTTGTAAAAGATGTTTCTGAACAAATTCCTGCATTGTAGGGGGGTTGGACTAGATGACCCCAGGTGTCCCTTCCGACTCGAGGATTCTGTGAAATGCTGGAAGTGGTCTTGCGCCAGGTCGCCTCCCTCTAACCCACCTAAGACCTCCTGCATTAGATGATATGGACTCCAGTCCGCCCTACAAACGGCTTTTAAGGGGTCCGGAGGGGTCCTTTAACCCGCTCTGGGAAGAGCGCAGCCTGGGACTCGACTGTCCCTCCAAATGCAGCCCCAGAGGGCAGAGGAGGGTTTGGGGGCATCCAGGCTTTTCCACGAGGCAGGAAGCACCCCATGGCACCATCACCCCTGGGAGAATCGGATAACTGTAAAGTTGGAGGGATACCCAAAGGTCATCCAGCCCAACCCGCTGCAGTGCAGGAATTTCAGCTAGAGAATCGTCTCCCTTCCGAGGGAGTCCGGTCCACTGTCAGGTCTTGCTTCACGGAGACGGGTCCTGGCTGTGCCCCCCCCCCCGGCGTCAGGACCCGTCTGAGCCCACCCGCCGGGGGCAGGCAAGGGTACGACTGCTGCTTCTGTGGAAGGGCGGCCTCCAGGCCAGGAGCCCATGTAGAGGGCGCAGCGCAGGGGCCACTTCTGCAAGACAGGAAGGTGAGATGGGGGGTGAGGGGGAGAAGGAGCGAGAGGAGCCCTGCTGCTCTGTCGGGCCCCTCCTGCCTCTGATCTGGGCCAGCCAATCATAATAATCATAATCAACAAGACAGAAGTACTGTTTTGGGGGGACAGGGGGTGGGCTGGTGTGGGGGACTCCCTGGTCCTGAATGGGGCAACTGTGCCCCTGAAGGACCAGGTGCACAGCCTGGGAGTCATTCTGGACTCACAGCTGTCCATGGAGGCACAGGTCAGTTCTGTGTCCAGGGCAGCTGTTTATCAGCTCCATCTGGTACGCAGGATGAGACCCTCCCTGTCCGCAGACTGTCTTGCCAGAGTGGTGCATGCTCTGGTTATCTCCTGCTTGGACTACTGCAACGCGCTCTACGTGGGGCTACCTTTGAAGGTGACCCGGAAACTACAACTAACCCAGAATCCGGCAGCTAGACTGGTGACTGGGAGTGGCTGCCAGGACCATATAACATTGGTCTTGAAACATTGGCTCCCAGTACGTTTCCGAGCACAATTCAAAGTGTTGGTGCTGACCTTTAAAGCCCTAAATGGCCTCGGTCCAGTATATCCGAAGTAGCGTTTCCACCCCCATCGCTCAGCCCGGACACCAGGGTCCATCTCCCAAGGGACTTCTGGCGGTTCCCTCCCTGCGAGAAGCCAAGTTACAGGGAACCAGACAGATGGCCTTCTTGGTGGTGGCACCCACCCTGTGGAAAGCCCTCCCTTCAGATGTGAAGGAAATAAGTAGCTATCCTATCTTTAAAAGACATCTGAAGACGGCCCTGTTCAGGGAAGTTTTTAACATTTAACGCTGTACTGTTTTTAATACTTGATTGGGAGCTGTCCAGAGTGGCTGGGTATAAAGAATAAATTATTATTATTATTATTATTTCAAAATCAGTGCCTGAGTTTTGAGTTTTCCTCTTCCCTCCCTGTTGCTTTTACCTTGCATGCCGTGAGGTTTTTTGGTGACGGGGAGTGTTAGCCTGCTGGTAGGGCCTGTCTCATTTCAAATGTATATAGGTCACTCTGGACGCCATTTTGGCGAAAGAGCAGGGTGCAAAGGCCAAAAATGAAGCAAAGCAAACAAACTTGGGGGAGGCCCAGGGACCCCCCCCCCAGGGCTTCCCCAAAGGACTCTGGGACTCTGGCTGCTGAACAGATATTCCCGCCCGCCTCGCAGGGCTCCTTGTGAGGAAACTGCCAGTGCTTCAACGTGCGACTTGGGCTTGCCAGTTCCCTGGTAGATGCTGCCAAAGCGAGCCCCCTCCATTGCCCCTTCGCAACTGCCAAGGCCAGACCCCAAGGGGGGAGACCAGCCCTCTTCCCCCCCTTACCTTCAGTGGGTGCAAGAAGGCTGCTGGGGGCATCCTGGGTGTGAGGGGCCCCTGCTGGAGGGTCTGGCTCAGGTGGGTGATGTAGCTGGTGGCCAGGAGGAGGATGTCCAGCTTGGAGAGCTTGGTGCCAGGGGGCACAGCGGGCAGCGCCGCCTGCAGGGCGAGGAAAGCCTGGCGGAGGGTCTGCACGCGACTTCGCTCCTGGGCAGCAACGGGGGCCCTCCTGCGGCCCTGAGGACGAGGAGACGCAGCAGCGTCAGCCCAAGGTGGCGCTACCAATGGGCCCCTGCCTGTCCGCCTGCTGGGCTGGCCAGGCCCAAGCCACACATTCCTCTACCCTAGAGCAAGGACATCACATGACCCACCCCCCACAGAACTGGGGGCTTGGCAGAGGGGGCCCTTGTGCTCTTTTTATGTCCCTTTGTTCCAGCTGTTTAGCTGCAATTCATGCACTGCAATGGGGTGGACTAGATGAGCCTTGGGAACCCCTTCCAACCCTACGACTCCCTACATTTCCAGCCACATAAGAGCCAGTGTGCCATAGGTAAAGGTAAAGGGACCCCTGACCATTAGGTCCAGTCGCGGACGACTCTGGGGTTGCGGCGCTCATCTCGCTTTACTGGCCGAGGGAGCCGGCGTACAGCTTCCGGGTCATGTGGCCAGCATGACTGAGCCGCTTCTGGCGAACCAGAGCAGCGCACGGAAACACCGTTTACCTTCCCGCCGGAGCGGTACCTATTGATCTACTTGCACTTTTGACGTGCTTTCAAAGTGCTAGGTTGGCAGGAGCAGGGACCGAGCAACGGGAGCTCACCCCGTCGCGGGAATTCGAACCGCCGACCTTCTGATCGCAAGTCCTAGGCTCTGTAGTTTAACCCACAGCGCCACCCCAGCCACATAAGAGCCAGTGTGCCATAGAAGTGTCCAAATGGGATGAGCTATAGAAAAATGGTGGAATGAAGTTATATGGCTTTGGCAGAAATGTTATAAGGAACTAGGTACAGATAGATTGTTAATGTATTAAAGGGGAAAAACAAGGTTAGAATATGTTAAGATAAATTACAGGACAGAAAATAGATGAAGATGGAAAGGAATTGCTGAAACAGTTAATTGAAGTGGAATACAAAAAGGGAGGCGTGAGGAAGTCAATGAAACAAGTGAATGAAAGTTAAGATTGAAAATATTGGAAGTGTTTTTGATTGTTTTTGTTTTTTTTTGTTAATTCAATGTTTTATGTAGTGTTTTTGTTTTTGTATTTTATTATGTTGATTTGTTTAATTCTTTTTCTTTCTTTTTGTAATCTTTAAACTCTTAATAAATATATATATATATATTTTTTTAAAAAAAAGAAGTATCCAAATGGGGCCTGGCAGAGCCCAGGGTTCGAATCCCCACTCGGACTGGGTGTGGCCGTAGGTCCGTCAGTCACTCTCGGCCTGACCTCCCTGGCAGGGTTGCTGTGAGGCTAAAATGGGGGGGACAGAACCACGTGCGCCACGTAGCTCAGCGGCAGAGGGGCAGACCTTCCATGCAAAAGGTCCTGGGCTGGGAGAGACTCCGGGTCTGAAACCCTAGAGAGCAAGAGGCAATTTTGAGCTAGATGGAACACAGGCAGCTTCCGATTTTCCTTATGCTCTCTGGTGGGATAGAAGTGCAATCAATCAACCAATGCTTTGTTGGGCCTCAGCGCCATCTCTCAAGCCGCAAACCCCAGGCTCCTCTGCAATGGGAACAGGGAATGTGCCTGGCCAGCAGTGGGGCTGCCAGCCTGGCTAGCAATTGAGGCAGGAGTCATCGTTCAGCAGTCTCTGGGGTGACCCACCACACGCCCACCCTGCGCCCAGCCTTGCTCTGCAAGCCCTCCCTCCTTCCTTGAACCAGCAGTTCCAGGTGTGGCGTGCTGCTTAAGAACAGAGGAACACGAGGCGAGCCCTCCTGGATCAGGCCCAGGGGAGCCCAGCTAGCCCAGTGGCCAAATACCCCAAAGAACCCAGAAGTCTAGATAGACTGCCTCTGGAACTGGAGGTTCTATCAGACCAGCCTAGCTGTCGGTCAGTGGGGATCCCACCTAGTCCAGCATCCTATGCCCATTGTGGGAAACCCACGAGCAGGATTCGAGCGTGAGGGCTCCGTCTCCAGCCACTGACATTCAGCTGTGGATGCAGAACAGAGCCCCCCTGCTTATGAGCCACCGGCTGCCCCCTGGCTGCTGCCCTCCTTACCCTCCTTGCAGCTGCGACTGGCCCTTTGTCCCCGGACAGCTGGCTGCCTCCTGTGGCTCTGCTGCCCCTTCTCTGGCTCCTGCTCAGCCCCACTGGTCCCCTCCGTCTGCCGCCCAAGGATGAGGACAGCTGGGACTCCCTCTGGCTGCTACTCCCACGGCACAGGAGGCAGGCAGCTGGGGGGGTGCAGGGGCCAAGCGTCATCTTCTCCCCAGTCCCGGCCACAGACTCTGGCTCAGCCATCCTCCTCGGGGACCAGATGTGCTTTGCGGCCGCCAAGAGGACTCCCAGCGCCCCTATCCCAGCTGGGAGGATCCGGCCCCAGCCCAGCCTCCTGCTGGGACAGCTCAGGCAGCTCCACCCAGCTGGCTCCAGAAAGAGACCCTCTGTCCCACAAACAGGGGCTCGGAGAACTCAGGCCCAGGTGGGGCTGGCCAGAGAATCATAGAAATACAGAATTGGGAGGGATCCCTGAGGGTCATCTAGTCCAACCCGCTGCAATGCTGGGCCTTGCTTTGGGGCAGGCACACAGGGGCTCAGCAACACACCGGGCACATAAGAAGAGCTTGCTGGATCAGGCCAGGGGCCCGTCTAGTCCAGCGTCCTGTTCTCACTGTGGACAACCAGGTGCCCATTATGGGAAACCTGCAAGCAGGATTCGAACACAAGAGCGACTCTCTCCTCCAGCAACTGGCATTCAGAAGCATGGCTGCCTCTGACTGCAGAGGCACGATGGAGCCATCCTGAATTTGTCTAATTCTTTTATTATTGTTGTTGTTGTTTATTTAACATAACTTTCAAAATAAGCAAAATGTTACAAAAACATACATATATATTTCAAATAAGCACATATATATATGAAAAAAGGAACAAAAGAGAAAAGGAGAAAAGGAAAAAGAAGAAAAAAGAAAGAGAGAAAAAGAAGAAATGTTGGAAGAATTTCTTCCAAGTTCATTCTACAGATATCTCAATATGAAAATAATAATAAAATTTCATTGATTGACTTCCATCACTTACACTGCACTTCCTGTATACATTTTAAGCAAGATTATATCTGTTATTCCATTTCTAAGTTTTCTAAATCTCTCATAAATCTATTTTAAACACAACCAATACCTTACATTTAATCCTTGTCTACATAGACAATCATTTAAACATTTGCATTTTTCTGGATTACACTTTTTGGTTTTTGTCTTATCAAATTGGTCAGCTTTGGAATTTGTCTAATTCCTTTTAAAAGCTGTGTGGCTTGCCCCCCCGCCCCCGCGCCAGCCTGCTCTCCCTCCCAGGGACCCGCCTGGCTTGCTATACTTAGGGGGCAGGATGGGGCCAGCTGTTCCTCGCAGCTCTATCCTTATGCAGGTGTGCTCACAAGAAAACAGCCCTGAACACAGCAGGGCTGGACTGCAAGTAAATCTCTGCAGGATCGCACCCTTGGCCTTTCCTCTCCTCCTGCGCATGGGGCCTTTTCAGCAGTGAGGACAAGCCTCCCTCGTGGGCTCAGAAGGCACTCTTGGGAATTTGTTTAATAATAATAATAATAATAATAATAATAATAATAATAATAATAATTTATTTATACCCCTCCCATCTGGCTGGGCTTCCCCAGCCACTCTGGGCGGCTTCCAACAAAATATTAAAATACCCTAATACATCAAACATTAAAAGCTTCCCTAAACAGGGCTGCCTTCAGATGTCTGGTAGTTGTTTTTCTCTTTGACATCTGGTGGGAGGGTGTTCCACAGGGCAGGCGCCACTACCGAGAAGGCCCTCTGCCTGGTTTTCTGTAACAAATATTAAAATACCATAATACATCAAACATTAAAAGCTTCCCTGAACAGGACTGCCTTCAGATGTCTTCTAAAAGTCAGGTAGTTGTTTTTCTCTTTGACATCTGGTGGGAGGGCGTTTCACGGGGCAGGTGCCACCACCGAAAAGGCCCTCTGCCTGGCTCCCTGTAACTTGGCTTCTCGCAATGAGGGAACCGCCAGAAGGCCCTCAGAGCTGGACCTCAGTGTCTGGCCTGGGTGATTGGAGTAGAGACGCTCCTTCAGGTCTACTGGACCTTTGAGGCCATTTAGGGCTTTGAAGGTCAGCACCAACACTTTGAATTGTGCTCAGAAACATACTGGGAGCCAATGCAGATCTCTCAGGACCGGTGTTATGTGGTCCCGGTGGCCACTACCAGTCCCCAGTGTAATTGCCGCATTCAGGATTAGTTGTAGTCCAAGTAGTAGTAGTCCATTTCATTTCTTTTCACTGAGAGATCGCAAGCACAGTGTGCTGCTGGTCCCGGTCTACAGCTTTGGAGGCAGCAAAGGTAAATTGTGTTGAAAAGAGGTTTACAACAAATTCTGTTAGCTCCCAGACTTGCTTTGTCTCCTGTCTGGCCCATCTTCTTCACACAGCGCAGTGTTAGACTGTGGAACTCTCTCCCACAGGAAGCACTGATGGCCACCAACCTGGATGGCTTCAAAAGATTGGACAAATCCACGCAGGAGGAGTTTTCGATGGCTACTAGTCAGGATGGCCCTGCTCTGCCTCCACAGTCGAGGAAGCAATGCTTCTGGAAACCCCTTTCCTGGAGACAAGAGGAGGGGAGAATGGAGCTCGGGTTCGAATCCTGCTTGCTGGTTTCCCAGAATGGCATCTGGTTGTTGGCCGCTGTGAGAACAGTATGTTGGACGAGATGGCCTGATCCTTGGGCCTGATCCAGCAGGCTCATCTTCTGTTCTTCTGGAACCTCCAGGTCCAGAAGCAGTCTATCTTGGTTCCTAGGTTCTTTGGGGTCTTTGCCGGACCAGATGGGCCACTTCTCCTCCGAAGTCTCTGCTCCCCAGGAGCTTTTGGTCAAAAACTGGCAGTGCAGCTGTGCTTTCCACAGGGAGGGAAGAAAGGGATGAGCGACGCAGGAGGGCTGCTTCGCTCCTGGCCAGAGCTGGGACCAGTGCTGGATTTACATATAGGCTAAACAAGCTATAGCTTAGGGCCCCACTCTCTTGGCCCCCCCCCCCAATTTTTTTAAAGGAATAAGAAAACTGGATGTACATTTCCAAAATGTAAGATAAAACACAAATACAGTGGTACCTCTGGATACGAGTGGGATCCGTTCCAGAGCCCCATTCGCATCCTGAAGTAAAGGTAAGACGCGACCGTGCATCTGTGCGTGCGTGGGTTGCGTTTAGCCGCTTTCGCGCATGCGCATGACGCCATATTGAGCGTCTGCGAATGCGCGAGCGGCAAAACCCGGAAGTAACACGCTCCATTACTTCCAAGTTGCCACAGAGTGTAACCCAAAAATATTCATCCTGAAGCTACTTCAACTTGAGGCTGTATGTAGAATAAAACCTGCATACAGCAACAGTGTTTTGCGTTGTGTAGGCTCCTCTGGTGTAAGTCATGGGCGCCACCTGCTCTCTCAAATATCCCTGGTTTGCTCCTTTCTATATACAGGGTGCCGACATTCTGAATGGACTGCTTGCAGGGCAACATGGGCAAATGGCTTGAGATACCTATGAGGTCCATCAATGACCATCAAGCATCTATTCAACACAAAAAACAGCGACAGTTTGTTGCTGACAGAGGGCAGCTGGACATAGAAAGGGCCCCATTCCCTTCAGGAGCTGAGGGCCACATCAAACCTCAATCCGGCCCTGGGTGGGATCCAAGAGAAGCAGCTGGCGCAGGTCGACCCCAGTTCTGGGCACCACAGTTCAAGAAGGACACGGACAAACTGGAACGGGTCCAGAGGAGGGCAACCAAAATGGTCAAAGGCCTGGAAACGATGCCTTATGAGGAACGGCTAAGGGAGCTGGGCATGTTTAGCCTGGAGAAGAGGAGGTTAAGGGGTGATATGATAGCCATGTTCAAATATATAAAAGGATGTCACACAGAGGAGGGAGAAAGGTTGTTTTCTGCTGCTCCAGAGAAGCGGACACGGAGCAATGGTTCCAAACTACAAGAAAGAAGATTCCACCTAAACATTAGGAAGAACTTCCTGACAGTAAGAGCTGTTTGACAGTGGAATTTGCTGCCAAGGAGTGTGGTGGAGTCTCCTTCTTTGGAGGTCTTTAAGCAGAGGCTTGACAACCATATGTCAGGAGTGCTCTGATGGTGTTTCCTGCTTGGCAGGGGGTTGGACTCGATGGCCCTTGGGGTCTCTTCCAACTCTAGGATTCTATGAATAATTTGGAACCTGCAGGCGCAGCATCTGGGAAGCCGCAGTTAAGCAGCAGAGTCCGCTGTCCCTTTAAGAGCTCCGGGCTTCCGCCCTTCCCAAAGATGGCGCGCCGCGCGACGGAGTGACGCAGGTGACGCGCGCCTCCTCTCGCGCCGGCCGGGCCGGGCGCTGACGTGGGCCGGGAGTCCGCGCATGCCCACTCGGGACCTGAGCGCCGCCGCCGCCGCCGCCGAGAGGGGCTGAGGAGGAGGAGGAGGAGGAGGAGGGCATGAGCTGACCTTTGACCCGCCCGCCATGGCCCCCCGGCGGCCCCCGGAGCTCTACCGGGCCCCCTTCCCGCTCTACGCCCTGCGCGTGCACCGCGGGGCCCGCCTGGCCCTCATCGCGGGCGGCGGAGGCGCGGCCAAGACGGGCATCAAGAACGGGCTGGTGAGGGGGAAGAGGGGGAGCCCTGTCCCGGGAAGGGGGGGGAGAGAGGCGCGAAGGGGTTAATCTTCTTAGCAGTGGCTGAGCTGCCCCCCCCTCCTCTCCCTCCCTTGGCATCCTTGGGTGCCCCCTTGGCCCAAGGGAGAGGAGGGCCAGGAAGACCCCCCCCAGGGCACGGGGAAAGAGGGGAGCCCTGTCCAGGGTGGGGGGGGAGAGGCGCGAAGGGGTTAATCTTCTTAGCAGTGGCTGACCTGCCCCCCCCTCCTCTCCCTCCCTTGGCATCCTTGGGTGCCCCCTTGGCCGAAGGGAGAGGAGGGCCAGGAAGACCCCCCCCAGGGCACGGGGAAAGAGGGGAGCCCTGTCCAGGGTGGGGGGGGAGAGGCGCGAAGGGGTTAATCTTCTTAGCAGTGGCTGAGCTGCCCCCCCTCCTCTCCCTCCCTTGGCATCCTTGGGTGCCCCCTTGGCCCAAGGGAGAGGAGGGCCAGGAAGACCCCCCCCAGGGCACGGGGAAAGAGGGGAGCCCTGTCCAGGGTGGGGGGGGAGAGGCGCGAAGGGGTTAATCTTCTTAGCAGTGGCTGAGCTGCCCCCCCTCCTCTCCCTCCCTTGGCATCCTTGGGTGCCCCCTTGGCCCAAGGGAGAGGAGGGCCAGGAAGACCCCCCCCCAGGGCACGGGGAAAGAGGGGAGCCCTGTCCAGGGTGGGGGGGGAGAAGCACGGAGGGGTTAATCTTCTTAGCAGTGGCTGAGCTGCCCCCCCTCCTCTCCCTCCCTTGGCATCCTTGGGTGCCCCCTTGGCCCAAGGGAGAGGAGGGCCAGGAAGACCCCCCCCAGGGCACGGGGAAAGAGGGGAGCCCTGTCCAGGGTGGGGGGGGAGAGGCGCGAAGGGGTTAATCTTCTTAGCAGTGGCTGAGCTGCCCCCCCTCCTCTCCCTCCCTTGGCATCCTTGGGTGCCCCCTTGGCCCAAGGGAGAGGAGGGCCAGGAAGACCCCCCCCAGGGCACGGGGAAAGAGGGGAGCCCTGTCCAGGGTGGGGGGGGAGAGGCGCGAAGGGGTTAATCTTCTTAGCAGTGGCTGAGCTGCCCCCCCTCCTCTCCCTCCCTTGGCATCCTTGGGTGCCCCCTTGGCCCAAGGGAGAGGAGGGCCAGGAAGACCCCCCCCAGGGCACGGGGAAAGAGGGGAGCCCTGTCCAGGGTGGGGGGGGAGAGGCGCGAAGGGGTTAATCTTCTTAGCAGTGGCTGACCTGCCCCCCCCTCCTCTCCCTCCCTTGGCATCCTTGGGTGCCCCCTTGGCCCAAGGGAGAGGAGGGCCAGGAAGACCCCCCCCAGGGCACGGGGAAAGAGGGGAGCCCTGTCCAGGGTGGGGGGGGAGAGGCGCGAAGGGGTTAATCTTCTTAGCAGTGGCTGACCTGCCCCCCCCTCCTCTCCCTCCCTTGGCATCCTTGGGTGCCCCCTTGGCCCAAGGGAGAGGAGGGCCAGGAAGACCCCCCCCAGGGCACGGGGAAAGAGGGGAGCCCTGTCCAGGGTGGGGGGGGAGAGGCGCGAAGGGGTTAATCTTCTTAGCAGTGGCTGACCTGCCCCCCCCTCCTCTCCCTCCCTTGGCATCCTTGGGTGCCCCCTTGGCCGAAGGGGGAGGAGGGCCAGGAAGACCCCCCCCAGGGCACGGGGAAAGAGGGGAGCCCTGTCCAGGGTGGGGGGGGAGAGGCGCGAAGGGGTTAATCTTCTTAGCAGTGGCTGACCTGCCCCCCCCTCCTCTCCCTCCCTTGGCATCCTTGGGTGCCCCCTTGGCCCAAGGGAGAGGAGGGCCAGGAAGACCCCCCCCAGGGCACGGGGAAAGAGGGGAGCCCTGTCCAGGGTGGGGGGGGAGAGGCGCGAAGGGGTTAATCTTCTTAGCAGTGGCTGACCTGCCCCCCCCTCCTCTCCCTCCCTTGGCATCCTTGGGTGCCCCCTTGGCCCAAGGGAGAGGAGGGCCAGGAAGACCCCCCCCAGGGCACGGGGAAAGAGGGGAGCCCTGTCCAGGGTGGGGGGGGAGAAGCACGGAGGGGTTAATCTTCTTAGCAGTGGCTGACCTGCCCCCCCCTCCTCTCCCTCCCTTGGCACCCTTGGGTGCCCCCTTGGCCGAAGGGGGAGGAGGGCCAGGAAGACCCCCCCCAGGGCACGGGGAAAGAGGGGAGCCCTGTCCAGGGTGGGGGGGGAGAGGCGCGAAGGGGTTAATCTTCTTAGCAGTGGCTGAGCTGCCCCCCCTCCTCTCCCTCCCTTGGCATCCTTGGGTGCCCCCTTGGCCCAAGGGAGAGGAGGGCCAGGAAGACCCCCCCCAGGGCACGGGGAAAGAGGGGAGCCCTGTCCAGGGTGGGGGGGGAGAGGCGCGAAGGGGTTAATCTTCTTAGCAGTGGCTGAGCTGCCCCCCCTCCTCTCCCTCCCTTGGCATCCTTGGGTGCCCCCTTGGCCCAAGGGAGAGGAGGGCCAGGAAGACCCCCCCCCAGGGCACGGGGAAAGAGGGGAGCCCTGTCCAGGGTGGGGGGGGAGAAGCACGGAGGGGTTAATCTTCTTAGCAGTGGCTGACCTGCCCCCCCCTCCTCTCCCTCCCTTGGCATCCTTGGGTGCCCCCTTGGCCCAAGGGAGAGGAGGGCCAGGAAGACCCCCCCCAGGGCACGGGGAAAGAGGGGAGCCCTGTCCAGGGTGGGGGGGGAGAAGCACGAAGGGGTTAATCTTCTTAGCAGTGGCTGACCTGCCCCCCCCTCCTCTCCCTCCCTTGGCATCCTTGGGTGCCCCCTTGGCCCAAGGGAGAGGAGGGCCAGGAAGACCCCCCCCAGGGCACGGGGAAAGAGGGGAGCCCTGTCCAGGGTGGGGGGGGAGAAGCACGGAGGGGTTAATCTTCTTAGCAGTGGCTGACCTGCCCCCCCCTCCTCTCCCTCCCTTGGCACCCTTGGGTGCCCCCTTGGCCGAAGGGGGAGGAGGGCCAGGAAGACCCCCCCCAGGGCACGGGGAAAGAGGGGAGCCCTGTCCAGGGTGGGGGGGGAGAAGCACGAAGGGGTTAATCTTCTTAGCAGTGGCTGACCTGCCCCCCCCTCCTCTCCCTCCCTTGGCATCCTTGGGTGCCCCCTTGGCCCAAGGGAGAGGAGGGCCAGGAAGACCCCCCCCCAGGGCACGGGGAAAGAGGGGAGCCCTGTCCAGGGTGGGGGGGGAGAGGCGCGAAGGGGTTAATCTTCTTAGCAGTGGCTGAGCTGCCCCCCCTCCTCTCCCTCCCTTGGCATCCTTGGGTGCCCCCTTGGCCCAAGGGAGAGGAGGGCCAGGAAGACCCCCCCCAGGGCACGGGGAAAGAGGGGAGCCCTGTCCAGGGTGGGGGGGGAGAGGCGCGAAGGGGTTAATCTTCTTAGCAGTGGCTGACCTGCCCCCCCCTCCTCTCCCTCCCTTGGCACCCTTGGGTGCCCCCTTGGCCGAAGGGGGAGGAGGGCCAGGAAGACCCCCCCCAGGGCACGGGGAAAGAGGGGAGCCCTGTCCAGGGTGGGGGGGGAGAGGCGCGAAGGGGTTAATCTTCTTAGCAGTGGCTGAGCTGCCCCCCCTCCTCTCCCTCCCTTGGCACCCTTGGGTGCCCCCTTGGCCGAAGGGGGAGGAGGGCCAGGAAGACCCCCCCCAGGGCACGGGGAAAGAGGGGAGCCCTGTCCAGGGTGGGGGGGGAGAGGCGCGAAGGGGTTAATCTTCTTAGCAGTGGCTGAGCTGCCCCCCCTCCTCTCCCTCCCTTGGCATCCTTGGGTGCCCCCTTGGCCCAAGGGAGAGGAGGGCCAGGAAGACCCCCCCCAGGGCACGGGGAAAGAGGGGAGCCCTGTCCAGGGTGGGGGGGGAGAAGCACGGAGGGGTTAATCTTCTTAGCAGTGGCTGACCTGCCCCCCCCTCCTCTCCCTCCCTTGGCATCCTTGGGTGCCCCCTTGGCCGAAGGGGGAGGAGGGCCAGGAAGACCCCCCCCAGGGCACGGGGAAAGAGGGGAGCCCTGTCCAGGGTGGGGGGGGAGAAGCACGAAGGGGTTAATCTTCTTAGCAGTGGCTGACCTGCCCCCCCCTCCTCTCCCTCCCTTGGCATCCTTGGGTGCCCCCTTGGCCCAAGGGAGAGGAGGGCCAGGAAGACCCCCCCCAGGGCACGGGGAAAGAGGGGAGCCCTGTCCAGGGTGGGGGGGGAGAAGCACGGAGGGGTTAATCTTCTTAGCAGTGGCTGACCTGCCCCCCCCTCCTCTCCCTCCCTTGGCACCCTTGGGTGCCCCCTTGGCCCAAGGGAGAGGAGGGCCAGGAAGACCCCCCCCAGGGCACGGGGAAAGAGGGGAGCCCTGTCCAGGGGGGGGGGAGAAGCACGAAGGGGTTAATCTTCTTAGCAGTGGCTGACCTGCCCCCCCCTCCTCTCCCTCCCTTGGCATCCTTGGGTGCCCCCTTGGCCCAAGGGAGAGGAGGGCCAGGAAGACCCCCCCCAGGGCACGGGGAAAGAGGGGAGCCCTGTCCAGGGGGGGGGGGAGAAGCACGAAGGGGTTAATCTTCTTAGCAGTGGCTGACCTGCCCCCCCCTCTCCCTCCCTTGGCATCCTTGGGTGCCCCCTTGGCCCAAGGGAGAGGAGGGCCAGGAAGACCCCCCCCCAGGGCACGGGGAAAGAGGGGAGCCCTGTCCAGGGTGGGGGGGGAGAAGCACGGAGGGGTTAATCTTCTTAGCAGTGGCTGACCTGCCCCCCCCTCCTCTCCCTCCCTTGGCATCCTTGGGTGCCCCCTTGGCCCAAGGGAGAGGAGGGCCAGGAAGACCCCCCCCAGGGCACGGGGAAAGAGGGGAGCCCTGTCCAGGGTGGGGGGGGAGAAGCACGGAGGGGTTAATCTTCTTAGCAGTGGCTGACCTGCCCCCCCCTCCTCTCCCTCCCTTGGCATCCTTGGGTGCCCCCTTGGCCCAAGGGAGAGGAGGGCCAGGAAGACCCCCCCCAGGGCACGGGGAAAGAGGGGAGCCCTGTCCAGGGTGGGGGGGGAGAAGCACGAAGGGGTTAATCTTCTTAGCAGTGGCTGACCTGCCCCCCCCTCCTCTCCCTCCCTTGGCATCCTTGGGTGCCCCCTTGGCCCAAGGGAGAGGAGGGCCAGGAAGACCCCCCCAGGGCACGGGGAAAGAGGGGAGCCCTGTCCAGGGGGGGGGGAGAAGCACGAAGGGGTTAATCTTCTTAGCAGTGGCTGACCTGCCCCCCCCTCCTCTCCCTCCCTTGGCATCCTTGGGTGCCCCCTTGGCCCAAGGGAGAGGAGGGCCAGGAAGACCCCCCCCCAGTGCCTGGGGAAAGAGGGAGAGCCCTGTCCGGGGGGGGGGAGAAGCATGAAGGGGTTAATCTTCTTAGCAATGGCTGAGCTGCCCCCCCTCCCTTGGCATCCTTGGGTGCCCCCTTGGCCGAAGGGGGAGGAGGGCCTGGAAGACCCCCCCCCCAGGGCACGGGGAAAGAGGGAGAGCCCTGTGCCGGGGGGGGGGGAGAGGCACGAAGGGGTTAATCTTCTTAGCAATGGCTGAGCTGCCCCCCTCTCCTCTCCCTCCCTTGGCATCCTTGGGTGCCCCCTTGGCCGAAGGGGGAGGAGGGCCTGGAAGACCCCCCCCCAGTGCCTGGGGAAAGAGGGAGAGCCCTGTCCCGGGGGGGGGGAGGGGGAGAAGCACGAAGGGGTTAATCTTCTTAGCAATGGCTGACCTGCCCCCCCCTCTCCTTTCTCTCTCCCCCCCCCCACAGCATTTCCTGCAGCTGGACTGGCGAGGGGGGGAGCTGTGCGCCTCGCTGCTCCATGCCCACGACACGGAGACGCGCGCCACCATGACCATGGCGCTGGCCGGGGACCTCATTGCGGCCGGACAGGACGCCTCCTGCCACATCCTCAGCTTCCGCCTGCAGAAGCCCGGCGGGAAGAAAGCGGAGGCGGGGGCCGAAGGGGCTGCCGACAAAGCAGGTGGGGGCCGGCCCCCTGGAGAGAGGGGCAGAGGGGGATCCGCTGGTGGGGCTGGTAGAGTTGGAAGGGATCCCCAAGGGACATCTAGTCCAAGCGCCTGCCATGCAGGAATCGCAGCTCAAGGATCCCGTTTGGTCTCTGTTTATAAACCTCCAAGGAAGCAGAATTGATTCCAGGGGAATCCCTTCTTACCGTCAGAAAGTTATTTTCTAATATTTCACCGGAATCTCCTTTCTGGAGCAGCAGAACGCCAGCTTGCGGCCTCCTCCCTTGCAATCTTGCTCCGTCTTCCCCGAGGGAAGGGGCATGGTGGGCAGAGTTGGCCACAGCCCTCGATCTCTTCCGTTGCGCCCCCAGGTGCTGGCGACAAGGGTCCCCGGAGGCGCAAGGCCCCCGCCCCCAGCGGGTCGGGCAGCAATGGTGGCATGCGCAGCGAGACGAGCCAGGTGGCCGTGGAGACCCTGCACTGCGTCCAGACCGACACCAGCCCAGACGCCCTGCAGAAGGCCGTCTGCTTCAACCACGACCACACTCTCCTGGCCACGGGGGGCGTGGACGGCTTCTTGCGCGTCTGGGAGGTAAGGGGAGGGCGCCTGAAGCTGGGGGGGGGCAGCCTGAATGGGTGTTGTGATGGTGGGGAAAAAGGGGTGCTCTGGTGCCAGTGGTGCCAAATATCTCCTTTTGTCTGCAGTTCCCCAGCATGAAGAAATCTCTGGAGTTCCAGGCCCACAACGGGGAGATTGAGGACATAGCGCTGAGCCCAGACAACAAGGTGAGGGGGTGCTGGTCTGGTTCCTGGGGGTCTGTTAGGGGGCACCACAGGAGGACCCGAGGCCCCCGTGCTGGTGGTCCTTGGAAGAGTCACTAGCTTGCAAAGGGAAGAGGCGCCTTCACTGTCTGGGTTCAGGGACCAGGAATTTGTTGAGCAGGAGGAGGGAGATGGGCGATGCCAAGGCAGGTGCCCTAGGGGTGCCCATGGGGTCAGGGGGGTCAGGGGGTTGTTCCTCTTGTGACTGTGCAGAGGGGTCTCCAGCATATTACTTCCTGGAGCAAGGGAGGGGGGCTCCAGAGACCCCCAGAAAGGCAAGTTGAGCAATGGATTTGACCAGTTCATGGAGAAAAGGCCTGTTGCTGGGAACCCCAGGAGGGGGGAGAGCTCATGCGCTCAGATCCTGCCCGCTGGGTTCCTATGGGGACTTCCAATCGGCCACTGAGAGACCAGGATGCAGGACGAAATCTAGCAGCCAGGCTCCTCGTGTGTCAAGGAAATGGAAGTGCGTTTTTTATTTTGGCTGGGGAGGGCTTTGCATCCTTGTCTCTCCTCGCCTCTCAGCCCAGGGGCTCAAAGCAAACGGCCCCTTTTAAAAAGTGGGGCAGGCGATGGGTCTGCGCTGCACAGCCAGGCCCAGGGAGCACAATGAAGGCATGGTTCTGAGCCCACGTGGTCCCCTCTGCCTTTGAGTCACTAGGCCTTTTCCAGCCCTTCCTTGAGGCCATTGGGCTTCTTGCAAAATGCTCCGCCTGGGGCAGCGCACTGTGAATAGGGGCCAAAGTCCCTGCTTGTGGAAAGGAAGCTCTCAGTTCTAATCCAGACCTTCCAAGTCTCCCAAGGCTGGGTGCAGAAGGGGGGAAAGGCAGGGAGCAGCCGTCGATTTGCCTTCCTGCTTCCTCCAGCAAGGAAAGTGATGGACTCCGGAGGGCCTCCCTCCCCTGAGCAAAGGCCGGTGGGCTTCTTGACGAGGGCTGGGGGTTGTTGCGGGAGGGGTGGTGGTGTTCCTGGGGTCCCTCGTCCTCCCTAAGCCCCGCCCTCCCGCCCCTCCACAGGTGGTGACCGTGGGCCGGGACTTCCAGTGCTGCGTCTGGCAGCGGGACCAGATGGTGACGGGGCTGCACTGGAACGAGAACCTCCCGGGCATCCCGGAAAAGGCTTACCGCTACCAGGCCTGCAGGTAACGGGCTGGGCAGGGGGGCAGGCGGGGCCCCTGCGTGGGCTGTCCGTCCCCTGACGCCTCCTCCCCCTTCTGGCGCAGGTTCGGGACGGTGGAGGACCAGGCTCAGGCGCTGCGTCTGTACACAGTGCAGATCCCCCACAAGCGGGAGCGGCGCCCGCCCCCCTGCTACATCACCAAGTGGGACGGGCACAGCTTCCTGCCGCTGCTCACCAGGCCCTGCGGCAACGAGGTCGTCTCCTGTCTGTCCGTCAGGTAGGCCCACCTCTCTCGCTTTCCTCCTTTCGGAAGTGCAGGGGTCGTCCCGGCACTTAGGGGCTCCACTCCCCTCATCCCTGACCATTGGCCTTGCTGGCCGTTGGGGGTTGGAATCTGACGGTGTCGGAAGAGGGGCCGGTCCGCGTGGTCGGCTGCTGGAGCAAGACTGATACTGAATCTCCCCACTGCCTGCAAACCGCACCCCCTTGGGTTCAGCCCTTTCTCCTTTAATCCCAGGCGGATGCTGTAGTTGAGATTCCTGCCTTGCTGGGTTGGGCTAAATAATAATAATAATATAATAATAATAATGATTTATTATTAATACCCTACCCATCTGGCTGGGTCCCCCCAGCCACTCTGGGCGGCTTCCAACAAAACACTAATATACAATAACCTATTAAACATTAAAAGCTTCCCTAAACAGGGCTGCCTTTAGATATCTTCTAAAACCACAGCTAAAGGGTCCCTGAGGGCTGGTCCTCTGACCTCTGTGTAAACACCTCCAATGAGGGGTTTTTCATGCGCTCTGGGGGTGAGATGTGTCTGGCCTTGAAAGGGCTCTCCGTATATGCGCTAAAGAACTTTTGACATACTTGCCGATTGCTGTTAGGCAAACACAGAAGCGCAGCCCAAGAAGCCGTTGCGCAATGTCGGCTGGCGGGCCTGGCGTCAGAGCCCTTGCGACACCGCAAGCACCCACAACCCACGTTTGCTGTAGGTTAAAGGGAGTTTATTTTATCTGCCTCCAGATCACACAAAGAGCACCTGTCTGAAAATGCAGGACAATTTGCCTTGCACGATCTGCTCCCCATTGAGGTCCAGCTTGTTTTTGCATTTGCAGTGACTTTGTCTCCCCCTGACGTAAGATTTCTGAAGATGTGCCAATGCTCCCGCTCTCCTGTTTTTGTTACGTGTTTTATGCCGCCTTTATATTTCCCGTGCAATTTTGGGGTGGGGGTCCCCCACAAACCTGCCTGCCTTGTTCTGAAGCTGACGGCTGTCTGTCTGTGCTTGCAGTGACACGGGCACATTCCTGGGGCTGGGCACCGTCACGGGCTCCGTGGCCATCTTCGTGGCCTTCTCCTTGCAGGTAGGCAACTTCCCGCTCCTTTCCAGGCGGCTCCTGGCCTCGTGGGCAGCCTGACACTGCTAGCCCAAGGGCAAGAGAGGGCAGCAAAGGCCCTGGGCAGGTCCTGGGGCTGGAGCACAGAGAGGGCTGGAGTCGAGCTGGGAGGGATCCACCTTGTAGTGCTGGTGTCAGAAAAGAAAAGTCCCCCTGGGCAGGGCTGGGGCTGAGCCTGAGGACAGGCACGCTGCAGGCATGGCCAGCTGCTTCCCTCTAAGGGCTGGGGGCCTAAATGGCATCGGGGAACAAGTGCGGATCCTGAGAGCCCCATCGCTGTTCCACCTCCCCACTCCCTCTCTGGAAGACCTTTATGCGAGGCCTAGGACCCTTGTACCTGGGGGACCGCCTCTCCCGATATGCCAGAAGGTGGACCTTAAGGTCCATAAATAGCAACACCCTAGAGGTCCCAGGCCTCAAGGAAGCCAGATTAGCCTCAACCAGAGCTAGGGCCTTTTCAACACTGGCCCCGGCCTGGTGGAACGCTCTGTCTCATGAGATCAGGGCCATGCGGGGTCTGCTTTCTTTCCACAGGGCCTGTAAGACAGAGTTGTTCCAGCTGGCCTTTGGCTTGGAATCAATTTGATTCCAGTTTCTGGAAACTAATGGAAAGTAGCTCTCGCACTCGGATCCTCTCATGTGTTTCCCTCTGGGGAATATGGTTGGCGACAGTGAGGACAGGATGTGGGGCGTGAGGGGCCCCTGGCCTGACCCGGCTGGCTCTTCTTCTCTCCCGCAGAGGCTGTACTACGTGCGAGAGGCGCACGGCATTGTGGTGACGGCGTTGGCTTTCCTGCCGGACACCCCTGACCTGCTCCAGGACAACGAGGCGGCCCTGCTCAGCGTGGCCGTGGACAGCCGCTGCCGCCTGCACCGCATCCCTTGCCGACGTAGGTCAGGGGTGGGGAGGCAGTGCTGGGGCCCCTGCCCTGCCAGCAGGGGGGCTTGGGGGACCCCTCCCCTGCTTTGCTCAGTTGTCTCCCCTCTCTCCTCGCAGGGAGCTTCCCCGTGTGGCTGATGCTGCTCTTGTGCGCTGGACTCATCGTGGCCTCGGTCCTGCTGCTCCAGCTGGCCTTCCCCGGCTTCCTCTAGGCCTCGGCTCTGCCCTTCCTGCGTGGGGGGCGCCCACCCCTTCCTCATCCCACAGACTGCAGAAGGCCCCTGGGGTCCGGGGCGAAGGCTGCCCCCTCAGAGCCTCTGGACAGGTGTGCTTGGCTGAGCCGGGGGGCAGAACCCCCACAGATGAAGTCTTGGGGTGGGGCATGAACTCTCCTCGTCCGCCCGTCCCCCCTGCTGGTGACTACGGGGTGGGGCAGCCCCACTCCTCCGTTCTGGACTGCCATGTTGAAACATTCCAGCCTTGGCTGCGTTGGGCAAGCGAGGCTCCTCCCAGCCCCCGACGGGGGTCTTGCAAGTTGCCATTAAACAAGAGGATGGAGCAAGAGCTCTGCTCCTTGCCTGCCTCGTCTGTCCCCTCCTGGCTGGGGCGGGGCTGGAGCACCCCGCAGGTGCGCGAGGGGCTGTTTTGTGCCAGGACTGGGAGCAGTGGAGGTGGTCTGCCACGTGGGACCCCTTCCCCATGTTGGAAGCCTGGCAGCCCCCACTTGGCCTTGTGCCCATGGGTGTCGGGGCACGAGGAAGAGGGGAGCTTGTGCCTTTGGTGGGTACATGGGCTTTTTAGGGGTTGCATGTGCCATCAAGCTGCGGAAATGCTGATCAGAGCTCAGATTCTTGCCTTGCAGCAGGTTGGACTTAGATGACCCACGACTTATGCGATGACCCAACTAAGCCACTAAAAATTCCCCTAAGCTGTAATCTGACCTCCTTCCTCTTGCTCAACTCCGGTATCTGTTTTCCCTCTGTGTAACTCTAAACCCCTCCCTTCCTGCGGCTGAGACGATCCTTTGCTCCTCCGCCATGTGCAAAGCCTGTCAGGAATCTCTCAGCTGCTGCTGGCTTCCTCCAGCTTCCCAGGAAGCTCACATTTCCGCAGGTCAGCTGTGAGGATCCTGCTACCGACGCCATTGGCTCCCAGTTGCTGCGTCCTGAAATTATGCCGGCCCTTTATTTCCCCAGCAATGAAGTTGTATTACGAACGGCCTTTGCATGCCACCCTCTGCCCTCATTGAAGTGCAAGCAAGGCTTACCTGGTTCAGCGGCAGCCCAGGTGTGCTCTGAGCTGCCTGCCCATCACCCCTTGAGGGAGTGAACCAGGAAATCAGAGGCTGGAGGGCGACAAGGCCCAGAGCAGTTGTGGAAAGGACAATGAATGGTCTTCAGAGGGTCAGTCTCCACCCAAGCCCACACCTGCTGCCTAACATGCAGCCTGGCTCTGAGTGGCACTGAGAGATTTTTGTGTGGTAGGTGGGGGTAGAATGTCCACATTTGTGTGTGTTTATTTTACAGGAAATTGACCCAACTCAATCAAAGATCTCAGCCCTTTCTCTCCTTTCACCACAAAACAAATTCCTTCCAGTAGCACCTTAAAGACCAACTAAGTCAGTTCTTGGTATGAGCTTTCGTGTGCATGCACACTTCTCCTTTCACCAGTTCGGCCTCCTCTGGTCGCTGCTGGCTGGGAGTGGCTCTCTTGGGTTTTTATTATTATTATTGATTAAACTTGTTAGTCACTTAGGGCAGCCCAAAGCAGCTTGCGACCATTTTAGATGGGTGTCCTTTGCCAGCTGTTCTGACTCTCTATAGTTCTTTAACTGGCAGCCGCTCTCCAGGGCTCCAGACGGAGAGTCTTTTTCCGCAGCCCTCCCTGGAGACGCTGCCAAAGGGGTTTGAACCCAAGGCCTTCTGCAGACAGAGCAGCTCTTCAGCCCCTGAGCACTTGCTGCCCCCCCTCCACCCAAAGAAAGAGGGGAAAGGGCTCGTCACTGGGGTGGAAGCAAGTTTCTGGGCAAAAGAAGTGCAGCTTCCTTTGTGCCCGGAACGGAAGCAGCCTCACGCCAAAGTACTGGAAAAGCCATCTTGTATTCTGCACGGTCCTGGTGCCAGCAGCGCCGCTGGCTGGAATCCCCTCCTGGAGGTCAGAGGCCAGGCCCTTGGAGGGGCTGCTGGCCCTCCTGGCCTCTGGTTCCCCCCCTTGGAAGGAGCAGGGCAACAGGCTCAGGCCCTCCACCTGTGGGGCTCACAGGGCCTGCGCTAGGGGCCTCCTCCTCCCTGGTTCTGCTTAGGAGGTTGCCACCTGGGCGCCCGGACCCTGTTCGTGGCACTGCTGCAACTGCTGCTTCTGCTCGGCGGCCACGGCCGCCGCCAGCTCTTCCTGGTGCTCAAAGACGGCCCCCGCAAACTGGGCGAAGACGCGGTCCATGTAGCTTTGGTGGCGCGGCAGGAGCCCCTCCAGGAAGCCGATGTGCCCCCCTCGTGCCGTCACCAGCAGCGCCAGGGTGGAGACGCTCTGGGCTTCCTTCATGGGGATGGCTGGAAGGCAGGCAGATGGGGGTCAGTGGAGAGCAGGAGCCCCGGGGGGAGAGGGGCGCCCGCCTAGGGAAGGCCAGGGGACTCACCGTGAAGCGGGGAAAAGGGGTCGTCGGAGGCGTTGAGGCACAGCACCGGGACCCGGAAGCTGTGCACCTTCTGGCAGGGGCTGGCGGCCTGGTAGTATTCCTCGCAGGAGCGGTAGCCAAAGGCCACGGCCGTGTAGCGCTCGTCAAACTCCCGGATGCTGCGCGCCTGTGAAGAGAGAGCACAAAAGCGTTCGCTGCGGTGTTGCAGGGGGGTTGGGCTGGATGACCCTCGGGGGTCCCTTCCAACTCTATCAGGGAGGGGGCTGTACCTTCAGCACGTGGTCCACGTCAATTCGCTCAGCAATGACCTTCCTGTGCCTGAAAATAGGGTTGAGGTGTGAGACGGGAATGGAAAAGGGGGCAGCTGGGGGGGGGAGGGGGGTTCTGGGAAGGAAGAGCCGAAGGGCAGGGGGGTCTTGGGGTCCCTCCCTCCACCAGACCTGCCTCTGGTCCACACACACACACAACAGCCACGCACCGCTGGATGAGCTTGCGCAGATTGGCCGTCAGGTGCTGGTTGAAGAGCACCTGGTTGAGGGGGCTCTCGAGGGAGTGGGTGGTCTCAAAGGAGTCCCAGCTGACCGAGCACGTCATGGCGGCCACCAGTCCGGCTTCCGGGCCCTTGCGCCCCAGGTAGTTCAGCACCAGGATCCTGGAGGCAGGAAGAGGAGTTTGGATTTGATATCCCGCTTTATCACTACCCGAAGGAGTCTCAAAGCAGCTCACAATCTCCTTTCCCTTCCTGCCCCACAACAAACACTCTGTGAGGTGAGTGGGGCTGAGAGACTTCAAAGAAGTGTGACTGGCCCAAGGTCACCCAGCAGCTGCATGTGGAGGAGCGGAGACACGAACCCGGCTCCCCAGATTACGAGTCCACCGCTCTTAACCACTACTCCACACTGGCTCTCCAGAGGGATGCTTCAAATGGATGGAGGGGTGGCTTTGCCCCAGGTACGTTCTGGGCACAGCTGGACCATCAACCCCTGTCCTGCCCCCCCAAAGCCCCTCTCTATTGCAGGCGGCCCCTGTGATTGACCAGCAGCTCTCTGGGAAGCCCTCTCAGTCTGGAGAAAAGGCAGCAAAGCAGAAGTTTATAATATGAAATAAATAAAGTCCTTTATGTAGCACATAGTTAAAGTGTGGAACATTGCAAGATTCAGGATGGATTTTAAAACAGGACTTCTTCACACGCCACAAAATTAAACTATGGAACTCCCTGCCACAGGAGGCAGTGCTGGCCACCAACTGGGGTGGCTTTAAAAGAGGAGGAGACAAATTCATGGAGGAGGAAAGGGCTGTCAATGGCTACCAAGCACGATGGCTCTGCTCTGCCTCAACACTGAGAGGCAGTGATGCTTCTGGATTCATAGAATCCAGAGGGGAAAGGGGAAAGGGACCCAACGGTCATCTAGTCCAACCCCCTGCAATGCAGGAATTCCAGTCACCAGAGGAGGGAGGACTCATGCGCTTGAATCCTGCCCTTTAGGGCCACTGGGGGAACAGGATGCGGGACTAGAGGGGCCAGGGCTTGATCCTGCAGGCCGTTGTTGTGCCTCCCTGCAGTGCACTGCAAGCGGCAGCGGCACCCTCCTCTTTTGGGCCAAGACTCGGGGCAGCTTCCAGGCTGCTCAGAACATTTCTTCAGGTCCAAACAGCTGCAGGCCAAAGGCTGTCACCGCCCCCCCCCAGAGAGCTGCTCCAGTAAAAGCCCACCCGCCCCCATTCTGGAGCATCACCCTTGAGCCACTTCTGCTTTGCTCTTCCGGGTTCCTGGTTTCAAATTCTCCACACTGGCAGAAGAACGTGGGCAAGTTCTGGAGGAGCAGGCCTGTGAGTCCAGAGGGGCAAACGGGGCAGACCTGGAACATCTGGAGCCATCAGATCTGCCACATCGGGGCTTATAGGAAACGAACACCAATGGCTGCCACAGGCCACTTCCAGGGTCACACCGGAGCATTCCTCTGGCATTCCTAGTAGTCCTGGGGGTCCCTTTCGCAAGCAGACCGGATCTGGTGGTGGAAGGGGGGGTACAGCCCCCTGGCACCCCAGAGCTGGACTGAGACCCTTGCTCTTTTTGGTCAAGGTTATCAGCTGAATTAAAAGATGCCTGCTTCTTGGGAGAAAAGCGATGACAAACCTAGACAGCATCTTAAAAAGCAGAGACATCACCTTGCGGAGAAAGGTCCGTATAGTTCAAGCAATGGTTTTCCCAGTAGTGATGTATGGAAGTGAGAGCTGGACCATAAAGAAGGCTGATCGCCGAAGAATTGATGCTTTTGAATTCTGGTGCTGGAGGAGACTCTGGAGAGTCCCATGGACTGCAAGAAGATCAAACACATCCATTCTGAAGGACATCAGCCCTGAGTGCTCACTGGAAGGACAGATCCTGAAGCTGAGGCTCCAATACTTTGGCCACCTCATGAGAAGAGAAGACTCCCTGGAAAAGACCCTGATGTTGGGAAAGATGGAGGGCACAAGAAGGGGACGATGGAGGACGAGATGGTGGGACAGTGTTCTCGAAGGGGAACCAGCATGAGTTTGACCAAACTGCGGGAGGCAGTGGAAGACAGGAGTGCCTGGCGTGCTCTGGTCCAGGGGGTCACGAAGAGACGGACACGACGAAACAACCAATCAGCTGTACCTCTGAGGGCTTCCCAGGGGCTTCCCTGTGCCCCAGCTGGCAAACGTGCTCTTGCTAGTAGCGGAAACCTTTCTGTAGCATCAAGCAGAGACTGACGCTGCTGGGAGCAAACTCCTGAGTCATAGGAGCAGGAAGGCTGACTCACCGGCTCACGTAAGCACCACAGCCGGCCAAGCTGGGCTCTGGCTTCCCTTTCACCCAGATGATCAACCGCAGCCGAGTCCCGGTTGTGTGGGCACAAAAGCCTCTCCAGCATTTCAGTTCCTTTCCCCTCCAACCATGGCTGGATTCAGGACACAGGAGGTCCGGCCTGTGGGTCCCTTGAGCGAGGGGCACCTTCCCTTTCCCCCCAGGACACCCTCACCCCTAACTGGCTTAAGAGAAGGGGCAGGAGGAGCCGTTGGGAAGGAGACCCACTGGCAGGAGACTCCACTCCAGAGTGTCCTCACCCAGGACTTAGGTGCTGCCAGGAGCTGTTTTCGTGCCCTTTGCACCGCCACCCTGGAAATTTGTTTTAGGGGAGAGGCAGCTTGGCTCATAAACAGAGTCCTAGCAGGATGCAGAGGTCAATTCTCCAGCTCCTGCCTTCTGGGTGAGCCCTGGAGTGAGGCTGGCAAGAGAACAGCAGGATCTGACCAAAGGGGCCCTTTGGGTCCAGCCCCCTGCTCTCACAGGGGGCACCCGGATGCCCAGAAGCAAGCGGAAACTGAGCGCCACAGCCCCCTGGCTCCTTCCTGAAGTGCCCAGCAGCCAGGATTCAGAGGGGGGCACTTTGGCAGTGCCTGGGGGCAGAAGAGAACCCGGCCTCAGGCGGGGGGGGGGGGTTCTGGGGGCGGGGAGGCCCAGGCTTCTTCCAGCAGGTACCTCCTGGCTCAGCTTCTGAATCTCAGTTCCTGGAAACCGCAGGAAGGGAGAGTCTCTCTTGTGCTCAACTCCCACCTTAGGGTTTCCCACAATGGGCACCTGGTCAGCCTCTGTGAGGACAGAATCCTGGGCTAGAAGGGCCACGGGCCTGATCCTGCAGGCACTCCTGGTGCTCTTTCCTTTCTACGAGGCCCAAGCTGGGAGGCAGCGGGACTCCCCATCCTGGGGCAACAGAGCTGCTTCTCTTCAGCGCAACTCCCCTTTCCCACCCGCCTCCCCTCTTGCCCCGCCGGAGCCTCACCCGCCCAGCGAAATGCCCACCGCCATCAGGGGGGCCCGGGGGAAGCGGCTCTTGATGTGCCCCACCACCAGCTCCAGGTCTGCGGTGTCGTTGGCGCAGAAAGCCCTGTGGGTCTGTGGAGGGAGGAGGAGAGAGGGGAGATGGTGGGTGAGGCTTGCCTCTTCTGCAGAGACAGGGAGTTGGGGTGCCCATCCTGCCTTCGCCTTGCAGCCCCAGGGAACCCTTCCCTCCCCCCCCAACACCCAGGGGTGCACCGCCCCCCAGCTGTGGCCACACTCACCAGCAGCTCCTCTCCTTTGCAGCCTCGGTTGTTGAAGACAACAGCCCTGCGAGGGAGACGGGAAGAGAGTGAGAACCAAGGAAAAGGCTAGTTGTGGCTGCAAGTCACGGTGGCTACATGCTGTGCCTGTTGCTGGGAAACAGCAGCTGGGGGGAGAGGGCCAAGACCCTCCTGCCCGGGGGGTCCTGGGCAGGGGGGGGCACCTGGTTGGCCGCTGTGGGAACCTGGATCATGGGCCCCCCCGTGGCCAGACCCAGCAGCCGGGCTCTTCTCAGTTTATTATGATTGCTAAATTGAACCTCCATAGACAGAATCAGTTTAACTTAGGGTGGAAAACAAGAATGAGAAAATACAGTGGTGTGTAATGGCTAGAGTGTTGGACTAGGACCTGGGGGTAAAGGTAAAGGGACCCCTGACCATTAGGTCCAGTCGTGGCCGACTCTGGGGTTGCGGCGCTCATCTCGCTTTATTGGCCGAGGGAGCCGGGGTACAGCTTCCAGGTCATGTGGCCAGCAGGACTAAGCTGCTTCTGGCGAACCAGAGGAGCGCATGGAAATGCCGTTTACCTTCCCGCTATAAAGCGGTACCTATTTATCTACTTGCACTTTGACGTGCTTTCGAACTGCTAGGTTGGCAGGAGCTGGGACTGAACAACGGGAGCTCACCCCGTCATTGCGGGGATTCGAACCGCCGACCTTCTGATCAGCAAGCCCTAGGCTCTGTGGTTTAACCCACAGCACCACCTGCGTCCCAGGCCCTAGGGGAGCAGGGTTCAAATCCCCCCCTAGGCCATGAAACTCGCCTCTCAGCCTACCCTACCTCACAGGGTTGTTGTGCGCCACCTTGAACTCCGTGGAGAGAAAGGTGGGGTGTAACGCAACAAGTAATAGCACCGCCGATGCCAGGACCCCCCCCCGGGGCGCCCTTTCCCACCTGTAGCCCCGTTTCTGGACGCCAAGGACCATGTGCAGAATGTAGGTCTCCTGGCTGTTGCCCGTCAGGCCTGGCAGGAACAGCACAATGGGGCAGCTCTCTGGGTCAGGATGCTGCCCGCTCTCGCCATCAGCCCAATCCAGCAGCAGCTGGCCTCCGTCTGCGGTCCTCAGCACTTCACTGGATGGGAAAAGGCAAGGAGGAGGAGGCAGGTGAGACCGGCTCCATGGCATCACACCCCATGCCCACCATCTCCCCAAGCAGACTGGCACCGGCCCCCACCTCGGGCCTGGCCCCCCCCCCTTGTCCGGCTGACCTGCGGTAGGAGACGGGCGGGCTGGACTTGAGGAAGACGCGGACGATGGTCTGGAGCCGTCCTTCGAAGCACCAGGGCGTGGGGTAGAAGGTCTCGTTCACGATGGGGCAATATTTCTCCAGGAAGGAGCGGAAGGGCTGGCAAGCCACCAGCAGCGGGGGCTGCGGGGTGGGGGGAGGAGAGGAAGGTCACAGGGAGCTCAAGCTCAGGCGGCCACAGCGCTGCCCCAGAGCTCTCCTTCCTTGGCGTTCAATAATCCTGTATTGCGGGGTTGGACTAGATGACTTCTAGGGGTCCCTTATAACTCTACGATTCTAAGCTGCCTCTGCTGCTGCCCACACAGAGGTTGCTTTCCCGCCTCTTGCCAAAGGGCCTCCGGCTGGCATTGGTTGTGCCCTGGGCAGTGTCCTCTCCTGGTTCCACAGGGAGACTTTGCTCGCCCTTTCCTGCAAAAACGCCTTTCACAGGCAAACTCCTATTACTGCCCAAAAGTCCTTCCTAATGTTTAGTTGGGATCTCCTTCCTTGTCACTGGAATCCATTCGTTTGGGTCCTGCCCTCCAGAACAGGAGGAAACACGATCCATGTGACAGCCCTTGAGATCTCGGAAGGTGGCTATCATAATCATAATCATAATTTATTATTGATACCCCGCCCATCTGTCTGGGTTTCCCCAGCCACTCTGGGCGGCTTCCAACAAAATATTAAAATACAGTCATACCTCGGGTTGAATGTGCTTCAGGTTGAGCGCTTTCGGGTTGCGCTCCGCGGTGACCCAGAAGTAATGGAGCGCGTTACTTCCGGGTTTCACCTATCGCGCATGCACAGACGCTCAAAATGACGTCACGGGCATGCATGGAAGCGGCAAAATGCGACCCGCGCACACGTAGACATGCCGTCGCGTCTTACATTCCATTCAGGATGCAAACGGGGCTCCGGAATGGATCCCGTTTGCATCCCAAGGTACCACTGTACAGTCATGCATCAAACATTAAAAGCTTCCCTGAACAGGACTGCCTTCAGATGTCTTCTAAAAGTCTGGTAGTTGTTTTTCTCTTTGACATCTGGTGGGAGGGCGTTCCACAGGGCGGGCGCCACCACCGAGAAGGCCCTCCGCCTGGTTCCCTGTAACTTGGCTTCTTGCAGTGAGGGAACTGCCATATCAGTGGCAGATTTGGGGGTCTCCAATTTCAGGAATACCACGTGTGCAACACCAATATTTGCGCCAGTTGCGCTTCCCTAAATCTGCCTTTGATCACATTGCCTCTTGGTCTCTCTTTTCCTTCCTAAACACCCCAACTTCTTCCACCGTTCCTCACAAGGCTGTTTTCCAGACCCTTCATCGTCTTCCGCCCACCTTCCAGCTTGTCCATACCCTCCTGAAACCGAGCTGCCCAGAACCTCAGAAGGTGCTTCCCTGCCAGGGAGAGCCAAAACCAGGCGTGGCTGGGAGGAATCTAGTTTCTGTCCCTGATTATTGTTCTGGCAGACACCTAATGAATACTTCCCAACCTGTTTTCCAAAGCGGGGGTTTGCCGCACGTGTGTCAGCCTCACACGCCAGCCGGAGGCAGGTGGGCAGGCAGGCAGGCAGGCAGGCAGCCCACCCCGCCGTCTGGGGCAAATGCCAGGCTTGGCCCCGAGACCCCCGAGGGAGGAGAGAGCAGAGATCCCACCGCCATCCCCGTGGCCCTCCCGGGGTCTCTTGCCTCCACCTCGGGACCTGGCCAGGGGTCCCGTCGGGCTGCCGTCGGGGGAGCTGAGCTCGTGGGGGTGGGAGGAGAAGGGTCCCCCCCCCAGCCTAGTCCCTCGCCCGCAAGAGGGGTGCCAAGGATGCCCGGGGCGCCCTCTCCCCCTGGCCAAGAGGCTCAGCCTCCGCCCGCCCCCTCGAGGCTGCCCCTTCCCGGCTGACCTTGGGGACGCGCGCCCAGTAATAGGCCAGCCAGCCGGTGCTGAAGCCCAGCAGCAGCGACAGTCCCAGCATCTCTCCGCCGTCCGCGCCGTCGGGCAGCTGCTGCTGCTGAAAGTGGCCCCGGACGGGAAGGCGCTCGCGCAGGCGCACACAGCCGCCCGGCCTCACCAGGGAGGCCATCTTTGGGGCGGGCGAGAAGCCGCGCCCCGCCCACCTGCGGCCATCTTTGGGGCGGGCGCCCCATTCCAGCCTGAAGGAGCCCAAAGGGAGGGAGGCTCCCGGTGCGCGTCTTCCAGAAGAAAAGCGGCACAAGGGTCCCACTCTGAGAGCTTTGTGCATGCTCAGAGGCACTCTTCTTTCCCTCCCTTCCAGGCTGAGCAGTGCAGAGAGGGAAGGAAAAATAAATAAATAGAAGAAGAAGATATTATTTGTATCCCGCCCATCTGGCTGAGTTTCCCCAGCCACTCTGGGCGGATTCCAACCAAATATTAAAATACAGCAATACATCAAACATTAAAAGCTTCCCTCAACAGGGCTGCCTTCAGATGTCTTCTAAAAGTCTGGTAGTTGTTGTTCTCTTTGACATCTGGTAGGAGGGCTTTCCCCAGGGCAGGTGCCACTACCAAGAAGGCCCTCTGCCTGGTTCCCTGTAACTTGGCTTCTCACAGGGAGGGAATTGCCAGAAGGCCCTGGGAGCTGGACCTCAGCATCCGGGCAGAACGATGGGGGTGGAGACGCTCCTTCATATATACTGGACTGAGGCCGTTTAGGGCTTTCAAGGTCAGCACCAACACTTTGAATTGTGCTCGGAAACGTACTGGGAGCCAGTGTAGGTCTTTCAGGACCGGTGTTATGTGGTCTCGGCGGCCGCCCCCAGTCACCAGTCTGGCTGCTGCATTCTAGATTAGTTGCAGTTTCCGGGTCACCTTCAAAGGTAGCCCCACGTAGAGCGCATTGCAGTAGTCCAAGCAGGAGATAACCAGAGCATGCACCACAATGGTGTGACAGTCCACAGGCAGATAGGGTCTCAGCCTACGTACCAGATGGAGCTGGTAAACAGCTGCCCTGGACACAGAATTGACCTGCAGCTCCATGGACAGCTGTGAGTCCAGAATGACTCTCAGGCTGCGCACCTGGTCCTTCAGGGGCGCAGTTACCCCATTCAGGACCAGGGAGTCCCCCACACCTGCCCGCCCCCTGTCCCTCCAAATCAGTACTTCTGTCTTGTCGGGATTCAACTTCAATCTGTTAGCCGCCATCCATCCTCCAACCGCCTCCAGACACTCATACAGGACCTTCACCGCCTTCACTGGTTCTGATTTAAAAGAGAGGTAGAGCTGGGTCTCATCTGCATACTGATGAACACCCAGCCCAAACCCCCTGATGATCTCTCCCAGCGGCTGTCTTTTCCTTCACAGATCCTGTCTTAAGGGTATGTCTGTGTATGAATAGGGTGAGCCTGTGACCTGGCTCAGGAACGAAGTATTTGTCATTACGAAAGACTGGCCAGGCTCCCCAGGGTATCCAAGGCTGGCCAGGCTCCCCAGGTGAGCATTAACAGGTAACCTGCCAGACAGGAGATAAACAACACACTCAGATTTCTGTGATTTCTTCTGTGATGTAGGTATGATGTATGGAGGGATGGTCTTGGACTCCAGGGTGGGCAATTTTAAAATGTCTATATAAGGGCAGGCACACCTGGATTCTGGGTCCTCCTCCTTCTCCTGCGTGTGAGGGGAGCCCCCTGTTGCAACAGATCAATAAAGATCAGGCTTACTAGCTGCTTTGCTTCTCCATATTCTCTGGTTGGCCTCTGTTCTTTTCCCCGACCGATGGAGAAAATGCAAAGGACTCTATAAGGGCTCTTGTGTTCCCTGTAAGGGAATAAGGGCAGATTTCCGTTTATTACAGGAATTCGTCCTGCGTGGCAGGGGGTTGGACTAGATGACCCCTGGATGCCTTCCAAGTTCTACAATCCCAAGTTCCCATAAAAGCTACTGCGCGGAGCCTTCCCATCTTGAAAACAACCAGATCTCTCTCTCTGCCTGCGTGTCTGGTGCCTTTGCATCATCTCCCGAGGGTCCCCTCCCTCGGAGAGCGCCACGTCGGAGCCGCCTGCCGGCCAGAGCGGCTGCGAGGCCCAATGGTCGGAGCGCCTGGCAGGCAGCTCCGGAGGGAGGGCGCCAGGGGCACGCCTGGCAGCGCCCGCCTCCCCCGCCACGTGGACCCAGGACGGCCGCCAGCAGCCGGGGATCGGCGCCTGTCGCTGGTTGGTCGCTCGGTCTGCCTGTCATCCCCACGATCCACGCGTGGAGAGGAAGATTCCTCGTGTTGCGCGTGGCTCGGGCCGGGGCTGGGCAGCAGCCGGGCAGGGCGAGGAGGAAGAAGGCGGCGGGCGGTGGCATCTCCTGGGAAACTTCAGTTCCCCCTCCTCCCGGACCCAGGTCCTCCTTTCCCACGTGCAGAATATTAGACAGGCAGGCAAGGTGATCTCCCTTTCCCCGCTGCAGTGGTACAGTCCATTCTGCCGCCGCCGCGGCCGCGCGCATCCTCACATCTGGGGGCGTCCCCGGGGGAGGCGCGTGCCTGCGTGTGAACGGGTTCTGTCTGTCCGCCGTCGGAATCCGTGTTCTGGGTTGCTCCCCGGCTTCCCTGCCCGTGGGAACGCGTCCCCGTGGGCCCTCGCCACCTTCGGCAGCTGGTTGGCAAAGCCCCGGTGCCCACAGAAGCGACGAAGAGGGCAGCCCGCCGCGTTGGCAGGGCATGAGCGGACGGCGGGTTCCTGTGCCAACCCCGGAACGGTGCCAGGATGAAGGAAATGCTTCTGGCCGCGCTGCTCCTCGCGGTGCCAGCCAGTTGGGCGGCCCCAAAGGAGGACACTAACAGGTACCAGGTGGGAAACTGGGGGTGGGGAAGGAGGCACGGGGGGGGGTTTGAAGCTGGGTGTGGAGGAGGTCCTGGGTGCCCCCTCCAACAACACCTTCTCTTTGTGCCCTTTAGGTCGGAGCCCCTCCCCAGTGCCAGGGAGCCCCCCATCCCGAACCCCCTTGACCCAGGGCAGGAGTCTGCCAGGTGAGTTCCTTGCCCATCACACCGCTTGCCCCCACCCCTTTGCCCCTGGGGGGGGGGGAGACTGGCAGAGAGGGAGGCAAGGTCTCTCTGCCTCTGACCCAGTCAAATTTCCACTCCATTCTCAGCCTCAAAGGGCCCCCAGGCTTGAAGTCGAGGAACACCCCCCATAGAACCATAGAAATATTGAATTGTAGAAATGGAAGGGACCCCAAGGGTCTTCTAGTCCACCCCTCGCAATGCAAGTGGGCAGCTCAGTCCTTGTCCCTCTCCAGGCAGAGAATGTGCCCCCTCCCCTCTGCCTCTGCCCCCCCAGCACTCAGTTTTCTTTTTTTAAAAAAAACATGATTTTTATTGAGTTTTCCATATTTCATTTCATTACACATATCACAGCTTCTATTATTTGCTCAGACAGAGCACTGACCTCCTTCCCTCCCTCTTTTCGGACTTCCCTATAACATTAACGCATCTATCGCATTTCCATAATCACTTCTTTATCTTATATCCACATTTAAGAATCACTCTCTCATTTGTAAATTAGCACCTTAATTTCACAAAGCTACAAACGTTTTCAAATATTTACAATTTTCTTTCAAATAATAAATAAATTTGCTCTCGCTAATTAACCCCGATAAGAATGCCTCTGGTTTTTTGCTGAAATTATATTTTAATAATTTTTTTTTAGTTCATTTAGCAGTCAGTTTTCAATTAGGCTCGGTGCTGACTCAAGCCCCCAAACCAGGCATCTAGTAAGGCAGCTTCTGAACATATACAGGTAGTTCATCCCTGGCATATAGTAAGAGGGCCTCTGAGCATGTGCAGAATACGCACCCTCCCAATGAGGAACTGCAGGTCTCCCTTCCCACCCCTTCAAGGCGCAGTTTCCCCATCAGGCATTTTGATCCTGAGCAATCAGGAGCTGCCCAAACTTCTTTGTCTGCAAATGCCTTAGTCTGCCAGTCCTTGAAATGGGCAGACCTTGGCTCCTTCCTGACCGTTGCGCCTGTTGCCCAGGCCCAGAGGCTCCCTGCTGCCCCCTGCCCTTGCCAAGCCCCACATCCCTCCCCTGCCCCCTGGCTTGCTGACCTGTGGCTTGGCCTGCCTTAGGTTGATACAGGAGTACCTGAAGAACGTTGGGCAAGAGGATAGCAAGGCCAGCGCCATGAGCAGGAAGCAGGGTAAGTTGCAATGGGGTCCCAGGGCCAGGATGGCGTTGGATGGCACCTCGGGGCCTGAGTGCCAGGGCCTGGCAGGGCAGGGAGCGTGAGCTGGGGGCGAGGGTAGAAGGCTGGCCCTGAGCCCCCTGGGGTGTGGGCTTTCTTCCGAGAGGGGGCTCAGGGAATCCCCTGGGGCAGGTGACACTGTCCTGCTCACTTTATTTGGGTTGGGAACAAATGCTTTGGGGAAGAAATGGGTAAAAATGAACAAATTCTGCTGGGGGCGCTGAGCAAACCTCAGAACAGGCACAGGTGTGTGTAGCAAAAAGCAGGGGAGGGGCAAAAGCTGGAGCAGCAGCTGATTTTGGCAAGAGGAAAAAAGAAGAATCATAGACCTGTAGAGTTGGAAGGGAACCCCAGGGGTCATCTAGTCCAACCCCCTGCAATGGAGGAGTCACAACTCATCACAAACACACCCCCGACAGATGGCAATCCAACCTCTGCTTGAAAACTTCTGACCCAGGAGAGCCCACCCTCTTCCACTGCCAAAGAGCTCTTGCAGCCGGAAAGTTCTTGCTAAGGTTTAGTCGGAATCTCCTTCCCTGTAATTCGAATTTGGGTGCCGCCCTCCGAAGCAGGATGTAAACAGAGCGAGGGGAGGGGAAGCAGGGAGCCTGTCTGTGTATCGCAGGAGAGGGGAAGTCAAACAGGGAAACTAATGGGAAATAGGTGCTTTGGGTCTTGAAGAGAGAAAGGGGGGCCCCCTGACAAAAACCAAGGACCCCAGCCAGGAAGACCAGAGCAAAACAGCAGCCAGTAGTCTTGGTCTTGATTGAAGACTCTCGATACAGGACTCCCACCTGCCACCAGGTGGAACAAGATGGAAGCCCCAAGCAAAAGAGCCCCCAAACTTTTATTAGCTGCTAATCCCCATGTTACACCCCCCAAACTACATCACTAATACATCATGAAAGGGGAGGTCTGGTGGCAGGAATCTGAGCATCCTGGACCCTGCCCCATGGTTCCCCTTGCCCTCCACCAAACACCCATCAAGTGGAACAAAAGAGATATTTACATTTCCCTGTTTCCCAGCCAAGTTCATCACACCCTTTTGTCTTCATCTGGGTTTGTTATTTCTGGAAGGGCTACCTGTCTGGCACTCAGGTATCAGGAGGCCAGGGATTATCACTCAGGCAGAGGGGCTGCTGAGTAGCTGAGCTCACAGGTCTATAGGAATTTCTGAAGTTTTCCCAGGGAGCCAGTACAGAGATACGTTTATCAGTGAATTCTTACATTTGGTATCGTGCAGCAAAGGCCCTTTGAATAGATAGGAAAAAACTGTGATGAAGTGTTTTGTGGGGACAAATCACAAAAGTCACAAAACTGATTGAGCTGGTTTTGGTAGTGGGCTGCATGTGCAGGACATCTGCTGGAGGGGCAACCCCCCCCAACCTACACATAAATTCCTGCAACAAAGTTAAACCACTCAATAAACAGAAAAAGACCTTCAGGTAACAAGGTGTCACTATTAAAAGCACCCTTTTTAAGGCATAGCAAAGTGTTCCCCTTCCGTAACAAAAGGATGCTGGGAAAGGGGCCTCGTTGCTCCAGAGTCGTGGCCCCCGCAGATGGCCAGCATCTTCCCACTGAAGCACAGGCTGTGATTATGCAGAGCCTAAAATAAGTCCCTGGCTGCCCACACAGCCCAGCCGGCTTTGCTCTCCTTTCCCCAAGGGAGCGGAAGGAAGGGAGAATTTTGATTCGGACACCCAGAGGAGGCAGCCAAGATGGTCAAGGGCCTGGAAACCCAGCCAGATGAGGAATGGTTGAGACAGGTGGGGGGTTTGGCCTGGGAAAGAGGAGACTCCGGGGAGATAGGAGAGCCATCTTCAAAGATCTCAAGAGCTGAACCATGGAAGATGGAGCAAGCTTGGGTCTTTGCTGCTCCAGAGGTGAGAACCCAAAAGAATGGATTGAAATGCTAGAATAACGGCAGATCAAGTTGATGGATTATGCCGAAATGGCTAAAATGCCGGAAGAATCAGAAATCAGGAAAATCAAAATTTTAATAAGGAATAGGGGAAATTTATAGCTTATCTTAAAGACCATTGTAAACAGTTAGTTAGTTAGTTAGTTAGTTAGTTAGTTAGTTAGTTAGTTAGTTAGTAAGTTAGTTAGTTAGTTGGATTGGAATATCACTTGTAGCTTAATGGTGAATTTTGGATACAGTGGAGAGGTAAAATATGTGGACTATCATAAAAGATGCAGGAGGAAATGATTAACAATCAGACCCACAAAGGGGAGGATGGAAGTCCCGGAGATTCCTTGAAATCTTGTTTTTATGTTGCATGTTGAATATGTGACTGTGAAATTTTAATCTGAAAAACCAAATAAATAAAAATTAAAAAAAGAAATGCAAGAAAGGAGAATTCCCAGTGAAGCGGCTGCAACGTCTGCCCAGCAACTCTGGTCTGAGTGCTGGGGACATCCTGGAAAATAGGGGTCGTGTTGTGGTGGGGAGGGCTCTGTGGGTCAGGAAGGAGAGGTGAGAGAGTGGGTGGGAGTCTCAGGCTGCAGGAAAACCTCAGCCCCACTGCTGGAGTCACCCCACTGGCTCTGTGGGCTCCTGTGCCCTCTGGCTCAGCCCCCCAATATTTCACCCTCCACATCGTCCCTCTGGTGTTTACAGCTCTGTTGCTCCTCTTCGCCCTCCACGACTACGACAAGAGCGGGCGGCTGGACGGGCTGGAGTTCATGAGGCTGCTGAGCGAGATGCCCTCCCAGAGAGACAGTTCTGTGCCGGACTCGGTAGGTGCTGCTTTCACTCCTTGGCCTTTGGTGTGCCAGGCAGAGGGGGCATCTCTGCCCAGGCTGCGAATCTGAGTGCCTTCCCTGCTGTGGCTGCCTCTGCCTGCCTGCAATTTCAAAGCACGTCCGCTTTGTTGCTGTTGTTTAGTCGTTTAGTCGTGTCCGACTCTTTGTGACCCCCTGGACCAGAGCACGCCAGGCACTCCTGTCTTCCACTGCCTCCCGCAGTTTGGTCAAACTCATGCTGGTAGCCTTGAGAACACTGTCCCACCATCTCGTCCTCTGTCGTCCCCTTCTCCTTGTGCCCTCCATCTTTCCCAACATCAGGGTCTTTTCCAGGGAGTCTTCTCTTCTCATGAGGTGGCCAAAGTCTTGGAGCCTCAGCTTCAGGATCTGTCCATGGAGTTTTCTTGGCAGAGGTACTGGAGTGGCTTGCCGGTTCCTGCTCCAGGTGGATCACGTTTGGTCAAAACTCTCCACTATGACCTGTCCATCTTGGGTGACCCTGCGTGGCATAGCTCATAGCTTCTCTGAGTTATTCAAGCCCCTTCGCCACGACAGGGCAGTGATCCATGAAGGGGCTTGTCCACTTAGACATTGGCAAACTCGACCCTCCAGATGTTTTGGGACTACAACTCCCATCATCCCTAGCTAACAGGACCAGTGGTCAGGGATGGTGGGAATTGTAGTCTCCAAACATCTGGAGGGCTGAGTTTGCCTGTGCCTGGCTTAGAATCATAGAATTGCAGAGTTGGAAGGGGACCCCTAGAGTCATCTAGTCCAGCCCCCACCAGCCAAAGCATCCGGGACAGAGGGCCACCCAACCTCTGCTTTGAGACCTCCAAGGAAGGAGGCTCTCCAGCCCTCCATTTCTGTGTACACTGGACAAGCAGAAAAGTGTCTGGAGCCCACAGCTGGGCTTCCGAAGGACCATCGCTGGAGACTGCAGAGGGGAAGAGTTCCTCTTGCGCTCAAATCTTGCTTGCTGGTTTCCCCTTGGGGGATCTGGTCGGCCATGGGGAGGGCATGATGCTAGACTAGATGGGCCATTGGCCTGATCCAGCAGCCCTCTCCTCCTAGCCCCCTCCATGAATTTGTCTAACCCTCTTCTAAAGCTACCACTGCTCCTTGTGGCAGTGAGTTCCAAAGTTTAATTATAAGCTGCATGAAAAAGTTCCTTTTTTAATCTGTCCTGATGCTTCCAACATTCAGCTTCAATGGATGTTCATGAGCTCCAGTGTGATGAGAGGGAGGAAAACTTCTCTCCAGGCATAATTTTATGAACTTCTGTCCTGTTGCCTCTTCCTTGCCTTCTCTCTAAATTACAGAGTTCCAAACGCTGCTTCCTTTCCTCACAGGGTAGTGGCTGCATTGCCTCAATCTTTTGGGTGGCCCTTTCCTGAAACTTCTCCAACTCTTTAAGAGAGAAGTGCCAATTCACTGCATGCCAACCCTGATGGGCACCTGCCAGCTGCAGAACCAGAGGCGCCTTGCCTGTGCCAGACCTTGTCCTGGGCTCTCAGCAGGGCAGAGGCCTTGCACGGACCCCCAGGTGCGCTTAGTGGGCTTCTGTTCTTACTCATAATTTTATGGTTTTATTCTCCTTGAGGTTCTATTTTTCCAGTCAAGGGGTGCATAAATGTTACGAAATCAATGGAAATGCCCCCCTTGACCCCTGCAGGTAGTTCTGATGGTGGACAACATCCTGGCGACTCAGGACCTGAACCACGATGGGCTGCTGGAGCCCTCAGAACTGCTTCAGGGGCCCTGGCACAGCCAGACCCCCACCCTCCTCGCTGCCCCCAATGGAGAAGAGGGCAGCTTGCTGCGGGCACCCCCTGGACCTGACGGACAAGGCGTCGGCCACCCGGATCCTCTTGGCCAGCAAGGCACTGCTGAGTCCCCGGCTGCGTCAGAGGCGGCTCAGGACCAGGGCATGATGGAGGCCCCTTCGCTGAGCTCCCCGGCGCAGAATCAGGAGGGGGCAGCGGGGCAAGGAGAAACAGCTGAGGCACCTCAGCCACAGGAGCCTGGGGAGCCTCTCACGCCAGGAGAGTGAAACACGCCCCCCCCCCGAGAGAAAGGGGGGCCAGCGGAGGAGGACTGAAAAGCAGAGGCTGCACAGGGTGGCAAAGTTGACTCCCAGCCACCCGTCACCTAAATCCACAGTTGGAAGGGGCACTGAGGGTCAACCTCCAGCAATGCAGGAATCACAACTAAAGACGCCTTGGCCAATGGAGGTCCAACTTCTACTTAAAAATCTCCAAGGAAGGAGAGTCCATCGCCTTTGGAGGGAGTCTGTTCCACTGTTCAGCAGTTTTTACTGACATAAAGTTCTTCCTATTCTTTTTGTCAGAAATACATTTATTGCCATTTGAATCCATGGGTTTGAGTGCTACCCTCCAGAGCAGGAGAAAGCAAGCTTGTTCTCGGTCCCACTTGACAGCCATTTGAGGGATGCGGGTGGCGCTGTGGGTTAAACCACAGAGCCTAGGGCTTGCCTATCAGAAGGTTGGCGGTTTGAATCCCTGCAACGGAGTGAGCTCCTGTTGCTCAGTCCCTGCTCCTGCCAACCTAGCAGTTCGAAAGCACCCCTAAGTGCAAGTAGATAAATAGGTACTGCTCTGGCAGGAAGGTAAACGGCGTTTCCGTGCGCTGCTCTGGTTCGCCAGAAGCGGCTTAGTCCTGCTGGCCACATGACCTGGAAGCTGTATGCCGGCTCCCTCGGCCAATAAAGCGAAATGAGCAACCCCAGAGTCAGTCACGACTGGAACTAACGGTCAGGGGTCCCTTTACCTTTACCTTTAAGATATTTGAAGATGGCTCTCATATCTCCTCTCAGTCTCCTCTTTTCCAGGTTAAACATAACTCAAGTTTCATTAACCGTTCCTCATAAGGCTTAGTTTCCAGACCCTTGATTATCTTGGTTGCCCTCCTCTGCACACATTCCAGTTTATCAACATCCTTCTTAAATTGTGATACCCAGAATTGGACACTGTATTCCAGGTGTGGTCTGACCAAGGCAGAATAGAGTGGGCCTATTCCTTCCCTTGACCTGGACACTAGACCTCTGTTGATGCAGCCTAGAATAGCATTCGCTTTTTTTGCTGCTGCATCACATGGCTGGCTCATGTTCAGCTCGTGGTCCACCAAGACCCCCAGATCCTTTTCACATGTGCTGATGCCACACGTACTTTTCTCATGTTCTACTCATAAGCCAGGCGTCCCCCATCCTATATTTGTGCACCTGGTTCTTCCTGCCTAAGAGCAGAACCTGACTTTTGTTCCTGTTGTAATTTATTTCATAATTTGGGCCCAGTTCTCCGATCTGTTAAATTCATTTTAAATTGGGATTCTGGCATTTGCTACCTGGTGCCCCCCTGCCATGCAATGCCCCACAAGATCAAATGACCCACCAGCAGTTCTTCGTAGGACCTGGTGCCCCCTCCTCAGCTCTCTCGATTTATGCAATCTCTTCTCCAGCCCGGCAGGACAGAGCTCCTTCCCTCCCCCCTTGCTGTGGGTCACCCTTGGGGGAACCGGTCCTGAGTGTTGCTGCAGCTGCAGAAGAGACCCCCCCCCCCCGCATTGCTCCATCCTTGCTGCTTTGGGCTCCCTCTTCTGCAACCCCCACAGCCTCCTGTGCTTCTCCCTCTACTGTGCTTGCAGTGTCAGCTTATGACTCAGGTTTGACTCTATGAAGCCACGAAGCCGACTGGCCCTGACTGTTAGCCTAATCTGCTTTACAGGGATTAATTGAGGGGGAGACCCATGCATGCCACCCAGAGCTCAGATTATGAATGCAAGAGATCAATAAAATATCTGGGGCAGGCCAGCCCTTTCCATCCTGCCCCCTCACCCTACCCACACAGGTGGGGCTTCCACACAGAGGCCACTGGTCCAAGCATTTTATTCATCGGCCTTTGCAAAGAGGCAATGCGGGCAAGTCTCTCTCTCTCCCCAGATCCAGGCCCAGCCAGGACACACAGGCCGGCCCGGGCACAGCAGAGAACCGGCTTTGGCTGCCCAGCCCCTCCGGACCTTTCAGAGAAGCAGCACGCTTCTTCCTCGCTGAGTCGGGGGGGGGGGGTGATTTTGGTCCACGGCTTGATGAAGGTCCCCAGAAAAGATGGGCAGACACGGCTTGTCGCTTGCAGCTCACACGATCCCATCGTAGCCGTGCACACCGCACTTCCGTCCGGCCACCTGACACCCGTAGGTGATTGCCTCGGCCAGGGGTCTCCCTGGAGGGGGGGGGGAGACAGAGAGGGGTCAGTTGAGCTCCGAGGCAGAGAGGTGCCCTGGGGTTCAGGCAACAAGAACTCTCCCCGACAAGACCCCTCTCCCCAGGCTCCAGGGCTACTCTTTATTAGGGGCGGGCAGAATTCAGGGCGTGCGAGATTTACCGTATTTTTCGCTATATAAGACTCACTTTTTCCCTCCTAAAAAGTAAGGGGAAATGTGTGTTCATCTTATGGAGCGAATGCAGGCTGCGCAGCTATCCCAGAAGCCAGAACAGCAAGAGGGATCGCTGCTTTTGCTGCGCAGAGATCCCTCTTGCGGTTCTGACTTCGCCCCTTCCATTGCTCCTCCCGCTTTGCTGAAAGAATATTTTTTTTCTTGTTCTCCTCTAAAACTAGGTGCGTCTTACGGTCGGGTGTGTCTTATAGAGCGAAAAATATGGTGCTTGTTTTTCTGCTAAGAAGCCAAAGATCCACCAAGCGCAGAATTGTGGTTGGAGGAGGGAGGGGTCAGAGCACAGAATGAAGAGACATGCTCTGTCCATGCTCAGCTGCCCCAGGAATTTGGGCTACCAGAACTGAACTCACAGTCCGAGAATCATAGAATTAAAGAGTTGAAATAGTCCCCTAAGGTTCCTCTAGTTGTTCCTGCTGCAATGCTGGAACCATAGCTAAAGAAATTCTGTCTGGCAGCCACCGCCTCCACTGTTGAAAAACCTCTCATGAAGGAGGGGGCACCACCTTCAGACGTCTCCACCCCACCATTAAATGGCTCTAACAGCCAGAAAGTTCTTCCTAAAGTTTAGCTGGAGTCTCCTTTCCCGTCATTTGAATCCATTGGTTCAGTTCTCTGGAGCCACAGAAAACAAGCTTGCTCCATGGTTCAGCCCTTCAGATAGTTGAAGATGGCTCTCCTGTCTCCTCTCAGTCTCCTCATTTCCAGGCTAAACATTCCCAGTTCCTTCCACCGTTCCTCATCAGGCTCGGTTTCCAGACCCTTGATCCTCTTGGTCGCCCTCCTCTGCCCACCTCCCAGCTTGTCAATATCCAATATAAATTGTGGTGCCCAGAACTGGACACGATATTCCAGAATCGAGTGGGACTCTGATTTCCCTTGACTTGGACCCTCGACTTCTGCAGATGCAGCCTGGAACAGCGCTGCTCCTTTTTGCTGCTGTATCACCCTCTGGGCTCGGGTTCAGCTTGAGGTCCACCAAGACCCCCCCAGATCCTTTCCCCAGGGGCTTTCCTTGTGCAGAGGTGCAGTGCAAAGGGACGGATCTGCACCCGTGGCTCTAAGGCCAGGGGCCCCGGGGCCCCGATTCTGGGTTCTGCTGGGCTCATCCCGCGGGGCAGCAGACCAGCCCCCACCTCCGCCCCCTCACCCCACCTGCCCCACCCGACTTACTCCTTTCTTGTCACTTGAAGCCATGGGTTCGAGTCCTACCCTCCAGAGCAGGAGAAAACAAATTTGCTCCCTCTTCCATGCAACAGCCCTTGAGATATTTGAAGATGGCTTCATATCTCCTCTCAGTCTCCTCTTTTCTAGGCTCCTTCCACCGTTCCTCATCAGGCTTGGTTTCCAGACCCTCCATCATCTTGGTCCCCCTCCTCTGCCCACCTCCCAGCTTGCCAACATCCTTCTTAAACAGTGGCACCCAGAACTGGGCACAGGACTCTGACCAAGGCAGAATAGTGGTACTACCACTGGTGCCAACTCCAGGGGGCCCTGGGCACCTACGATTGTTTTGTGGGTCCTCAGCGCCCGCACTGCAGGGCCTCCGACACGACTTCTGGGGCCCTGCAAGGAACTGGAAGTTATGTCTGAGGCCTTGTGGGGCCTTGGAAGCCTTCTGGGGCTCCCAAGCGCTGCAACATGAAGTCACGATCTCACGTTATGTTGCACATGTCGCTGGGCACCCATAATCTGGGGTCCAAGTTGGCGCCACTGGGTACTATGAATTCCCTTGATCTGGGCACTAGACCTGCTGGTGCAGCTGAGAATAGCATTCACTTTTCTTGCTGCTGCATCACACGGTTCATAGAATCACAGAAAGCAAAGCAAAGCAAGAGACTTGTAAGAAAGCAAAGAAAAGCTCAAAGCAAAATTCATAAGAAACAAAAGCAAAGCAAAGCAGAGACTCATTTTCTCCCCCCAACTCCAGTCCTGGTCCCCCCCCCCCAAAAAAAACCCTTTCTTCTTTGCAGAGCCTAATTTTGAAGCAAGTTTGGGCAAGCTTTTTTGTTGCTCCTATAGTTAAAACTGACAGACAGTCCGAAGAGCGTGGCGATCTACTGCAGACCCTGGAGATCTCTCCGTAGATCCCATGTCTGATGAGCAGGTTGCAGAACAGATCACAAAGGGGAGATATGGACATGTGGGCGACAGGGAGGAGCAGAGAAGCCCCCGCGACTCACCCCTGCTGAGGGCCAGGATCACGGCCGCGTTGAAGGTGTCCCCAGCACCCAAGGTGTCCACCACCACCTCGGGGGAGAAGGCGTCCGAGTGGACCAGCACCCCGTCCGGTCCCATGGCGTCAGCCCCCTCCTCAGCCCAGGCACAGACCAGGGTGGCTCTGGGGGGGGGGGAGAAAGACGAAGGAGCCTTTAGCCTTGGGACAGAGACCCCACAGGTGCCTGGGTGGGGAGGCCCAGGGGGCAGACGGAAAATGGGGGCACCCCCAAAACACCCTCCCCACCTCCAAAAGTCCTGGTTCTTTCTCCCCAGGGAGCTGGGCTCAACAGGGCCTGTTTGGTTCAACCCAGGGAGGGGGAACCTGGGGGGGGGGGTCCGCCAAGTCCCAGCAGCCAGGATGATGAAGTCCCATCCTGCAGACCAGCTTCACAGGTAATTTCAGCAAGTAGAATTGCATAATAATAATAATAATAATAATAATAATAATAATAATAATATCCACCCTTTACCCTAAGGTTCCAGGGCAGGTTGCAGCGTTGAAAAACATATTAAGCACTACGTAAAACAACTTACAACCACTTTAAATAAGGTGGCTCTGAAAAAACAGAAACCCCAAGTGTCAGAAGTTGCTTTGTATTTTTTTTTTTAAATGTAACTCATTTTTAATGTTTGCTCTAATAATAATAATAATAATAATAATAATAATAATAATAATAATAATTTATTTATTTATACCCCTCCCATCTGGCTGGGTTTCCCCAGCCACTCTGGGTGGCCTCCAACAAAATATTAAAATACAATAGTCTGCCAAACATTAAAAGCTTCCCTGAACAGGGCTGCCTTCAGATGTCTCCTAAAAGTCTGGTAGTTGTTTTGTCCTTGGACATCTGGTGGGAGGGCGGGGGCCACCACCGAGAAGGCCCTTGCCTGGTTCCCTGTGTCTTACGGATATTTTATGGATATGGATATTTTAAATGAACATTTTAAGATCATCTTTTTGCAAACGGCTTGGGAGCCTTCAAGGTTTAGGGCAAGTGGCGTAGATACATTTTGTTAAATAAAAACATTCTGTAAAGAAAAGATGGAGGGAAGAATAAGGAGCAGTTCTGGAGCGTTGCGTAGAACTGTAGAATTGGGAGGGACCATGAGGGTCATCTAGTCCAACCCCTGCAAGGCGGGAATCCATTTGCCCAACATGGGGTTTGACCCCACGGCCCTGGGGTGAAGAGCCTCATGTTCTAGCGACTCCCCTAAGTTCTGTGGCATTTCCCACAGAGCACCGAAGGGCCAGTGGCCATTAAATCTAGATGCTGGAGTTGGCACGAGTTCCCCTCCCATGCCAGAGGGTGGGCAGGGGGGCTGAGGGGCACCCCAGAGGCAATCCAGCCTGCCCCCTTCTCCTTGGGTGGTCTCCACCTACCCCAGCTTCATGTATCTGCGGAGCCCCTTGACAGCTTCGGCGGCCGAGTAGAAGCCCCTTGCCTTGGCCACGTCCTTGCTGACAAAGACCTGGAGGGGGGGGAGAGAAGCCAGAGTCACCTTCTCCTCTTGGTCTCTCTCTCAGAACACTAGAATTCCCAGGCACCCAAGGGAGATGAATGTTGGAAGATGCAGAAAGGACTCATTCCTGCAGCACAGTGTTAGACTGTGGAACTCCCTCCCACAAGATGGCCACCTACCAGGACGGCTTTAAAAGAGGATTGGCTAAACTTATGGGGGAGAAAGGGGCTCTCAGTGGCCACTTGCCAGGATGCAGAGATGCTTCTGAATGCCAGGGGCAGCAAGGGAGAGGGTTGCTCTGGTGCTCAGATCCTGCTTGTGGCTTTCCCGTAATGGGGATTTGGTCAGCCACGGTGAGAACAGGAGGCTGGACTAGGTGGGATCCCCACTGACCAGCAGCTAGGCTTGTCAGGCAGAGCCTCCAGTTCCAGAGGCAGTCTAGACTCCTGGGGTCTTAGGGGTATTTGGCCACTGTGAGGCGAACAGGATGCTGGTCCAGCAGAGCTCATTTCATGTTCTGAGGTCAGTCCTCCACCCCCAGGGCAGCACTGCCTTCCTGCTGCTCAGCCCAGGCAGGGCTTCACAAGCAGAACTTAGAATCGTAGAGCGGGAGAGTTGGAAGGGACCCCCAGGGGTCATCCAGCCCTGTTGTGGTTCTGGACAGTTGAGAGTTAACACTCCCAGGAGGCGTTCTTATTAACTGGGCGCACTGCCCATATAATCCGGGCATTTTCCTGTGGGCTGAGCTCTCTCTGAGTGCAGAGTGTCTGAGAATGTGAGCGAGATAGTTTTGGTTTTGTTAGAGGCAGAAAGCTGCAAGCATGCAGCTAGATTTTGTAGGTTTTCTTTTCTGTTTTGTTATCCTTCTAAATAAAGAGTGTTAGATTAGAAGCACTGGTGTCGAGTTATTGTAGACACCCCACAGACACAGACAAAGCCACAGTTCCTGCATGACCCACTGGCATAGCTGTCAACTTACAGATTTGAAAATAAGGGACCAGCAGCCTCAAAAATAAGGGGTCAGCAGCCAAAATAAGGGATTTTCCAAGGGGCACAGGTATGTTCGACTTCTGAGCCCCTCCGAGCCAAAGGCAGAAAGCCCAGCCAGCAGCCAAACGAAGCCTCAAGCGGTGGTTCCCACAGTGCAGCAACCTGGCAAAGGGGACGCAGCAAGGAAAACCACCGTCACCTCTCCGCTGGGAAGCGCTGAGCAAAGACGAGTCCCCAGGCAACGCGGCTGATGTAACTGGCACAAGGCAGGCAAGCTCCACCCCCCAGGCGTTCTTAGACTCCTTATTGGGTGAGCAACGCAGCCAAGCAACCCAGTTGGGGGGAGAGGAGCTGCTTCCTTTGAAATCCGGGAAATTTAAGGGACATCATCAATAAGGGACAGCAGTGGGACACAGCGCTGGCATAAGGGACTTTCCCGCCAAATAAGGGACGGTTGACAGCTATGCCCACTGGGTCAAAGGATTTACGACCTACAAACTTTAACAAGCCCAATCCCTGGCCATGCAGGAACCACAACTGAAGACTCCCTGCCAGATGTCCACCCATCTTATAAATCTCCAAGGGAGTCCATTCCATGTAACGAGGACGTCCTGAGTATGGAGGAGCCTGGCCCCCCCAGGACCACCGGGCGAGGAGGGCTGCCTGGTCCAGCCTGTGGCTCTTCGGAGCAGCGCAAAGCCTCTTCCGCAGCCAAAGGCCTCTTCCGTGCGAGTCGGAAGCAGCAGCTGCTGTGCTCAGAGGCTTTTGCCCTTGCGCAGAGGAGGCTCTTGGGCAAAGGACCTGGGCAACATTGGGCAGTGCCAGGGAGGTGCCGCCAAGCCGTGACCCTGAATAGGGGCTCGTGCTACAAAGTCAGGGGGCTGTTTGTGGTCTGTGTGTGTGGTTTGGGAGCTGCACGACCAGGGAAAAACCAATGCTGTCCAGGGTTGTCAAGACTGCGGAGGGAATAATTGGGTGCACTCTTCCCACCTTGGATCAAATCTACGCTTCCAGGTGCCATAAGAAAGCTGCAGAGATAGTGCGGGATGGTGCGCACCCCGGAAACGATCTCTTTCAGCTTCTGCCTTCTGGAAGAAGGTTCAGGGTTATAAAGACCAGGACTAGCCACCTGAGAAACAGTTTCTATCCAAATGCAATTTTGGTTTTAAACGCAGTGTAAGGTAGTCTCTCTATAAGGGACGTGGGTGCCGCTGTGGGTTAAACCACAGAGCCTAGGACTTGCCAATCAGAAGGTTGGCAGTTCGAATCCCCGTGACGGGGTGAACTCCCGTTGCCCGGTCCCTGCTCCTGCCAACCTAGCAGTTCAAAAGCACATCAAAGTGCAAGTAGATAAACAGGTACCGCTTTGGAGGGAAGGTAAACGGCGTTTCCATGCGCTGCTCTGGTTCGCCAGAAGCGGCTTAGTCATGCTGGACACATGACCTGGAAGCTGTACGCCGGCTCCCTCGGCCAGTAAAGCGAGATGAGCACCACAACCCCAGAGTCGGTCACAACTGGACCTAATGGTCAGGGGTCCCTTTACCTTTACTCTTTAAGGTAGTCTCTATGTGAGTATATTATGGGGTATCAGAGTTTTTAGGGGGCTAACCAGGTTGGGATAGCTGGGATAGCAGGGTTGTTGGTTTCTGAATGTCTTATGTAGATTTTTCAGTTTCATTGTTCTGTATGGGACAATGACAATAAAGATTATCGTATCGTATCGTTTCTGCCCCATCATCCTGGCTTCCCCCCCAGGCAGAGGCTTTCCTACCACGTCTCCGTAGCCGAAGAGCTGGTATATCTCTGGCCGTGTCTTCTCCACTTCCACGGACATGGTCACTCGGTCGGACGGTGGGCAGGTCCTGTTATACTCCTCCACGCGCTGGATCATCTTCACCTGCTCAGAGGCATTCCTGCCCTGGGGGAGGGAGAAGGTGGGTCTCAGAGGGAGACAGGAGCTCACCCTGGCATCCCAGGGAGCGTCCGTGGCCAGGACAGCTGCACCCACAGCCAGAAGGTGGCCGCAACAGTCCTGGCATTCATGCTCTGCTGAGCTCTAGACTACTGCAATGCCCTCCCCGTGGGGCTGCCCATGAAGACTGCCTGGAAATGCCACCCCTCTGGGCACCAGAGGGTGAATGGCCAACAGCTGGCATCCTCAAGGGCAGTGACATATAGGCAGTGGCTCCCAAACTTTTCTGGGCCCCTGCCCCCTTGGTTCCATAAAGTCACTCCCAGCAACCCCTACCCTATAAAAAGCATTATTCAGCCATTACAGAGGAGAAAAAACCCAATAAAATTCAAAACGGGAATGATTGCACATTTATTCAAAATCCAATTTAAAACTATGTTGTTGAATTAACTCCAACAAAACTGATAAACTTGATCCAGTGATGCCAGTGAAGTCTGACAGGTCATGGATAGCTCCAGCACCATGAAGCCCCTCCTTGACTCTTAGTGCCCCCCTCCCGGTAACCCCACGACTCTAAGATCCAGTAACAAGAGACTTTAAAGGGGGCCATCCCTGAACCAAGGCCCTGCAAATGCGACATGAAGCCCCCTTCACAAAGAGGTTTGGCCCTGTCACCTGCGGAGCGAGCCGTCTTGTTTTCAAAACCATTGCATGTGTTTACTGGCTCACAATAAGTCTTGTTCCCAAGGGCTGTTTCTGTGTGCGAATGGCCAGTGTTGAGAACTTATCAATGGCCACCTATAATAATCATAATAATTTATTATTTATACCCTGCCCATCTGACTGGGCTTCCCCAGCCACTCTGGGCAGCTTCCAACAGAGTATTAAAATGCAATGGTCTGTTAAACATTAAAAGCTTCTCTAAACAGGGCTGCCTTCAGATGTCTTCTAAAAGTCTGGTAGTTGTTGTTCTCTTTGACATCTGATGGGAGGGTGTTCCACAGGGCGGGTGCCACCACCGAGAAGGCCCTCTGCCTGGTTCCCTGTAACTTGGCTTCTTTCAGTGAGGGAACCACCAGAAGGCCCACAGAGCTGGACCCAGGTGTCCGGGGTGGAGACGCTCCTTCAGGTCTACTAAAAGTCTGGTAGTTGTTCTTCTCTTTGACATCTGATGGGAGGGTGTTCCACAGGGCGGGAGCCACCACCGAGAAGGCCCTCTGCCTGGTTCCCTGTAACTTGGCTTCTTTCAGTGAGGGAACCGCCAGAAGGCCCTCAGAGCTGGACCCAGGTGTCCAGGGTGGAGACGCTCCTTCAGGGATACTGGGCCGTTTAGGGCTTTAAAGGTCAGCACCAGCACTTTGAATTGTGCTCGGAAACGTTCTGGGAGCCAATGTAGGTCTTTCACCTATACATTTCCGTCTTCATTTCCTGCTGATGGCAGCCCCTCCTGGCACCTGCATCCCTGCCACTCAGGAAGACCCTTCTTCCCTCTCGCTCCCCCCATCTCCCCAGCAATGGCTTCCTTCACTCACCTCCCAGTGGATCCACTTGTACTGAGACAGGTTGACCTGCTCAAAGTCAGCAGCTGTCACGTCTGGCAGGTTGCTAGTTGGGGGTAGCGGGGAGAAGGTGGAAGGGTGGGATGGGGGGGGGGGTTTACAAAGGTCTATGAGATGCAATGCCTTCACAGCCTCCTCTCCCACCCGAGATTATTCATTTGAACAAATTGATTAAAAAGCACAAAGGAAGGTGTTGTTGTCTTGGCCTCCCACCGTAGCACAAGCCAGGCCCAACTGGTGGGGTCCATGCAGCCAGACGCCCTCTCCCTATGGGCCCCCCAGGTGCCCCACAAAGTATGTGAGGAGGGGGCATCAAGGCAATAGTCAGCCCCTCCTATCTGACCCCAGGGTCCTATCAAGAAGCCCACTGCCTCAAAAGCATGGAGGGTCCAGCTGTGTCTCAGATGCAAGGCTGATCTTGCAATGAGGTATGTCCACTTTGATCCCCTTCTATGTACAGTAGTGCCTTGGTTCCCAAACACCGAAAACCCGGAAGTAAGTGTTCTGGCTTTCAAATGTTTTTTGGAAGCCGAACGTCTGATACGGTTGTCGGCTATTGTTTCCGGGGTGCCTGCACCAATCAGAAGCTACGCCTTGGTTTTTTAACATTTCGGAAGTCAACCAGAGTTCCAGAACGGATTGAGTTTGGTGCTTTTGTTTTTGCTATTTATTTTGTGTTTTTGTTTTTCAGGTTTTTCCGGTTAATTTGTTTTTGTGACTGTGTGGAACCCAGTTCAGCTACTGATTGATTGGTTGTATGACTGCAGAAATGGATAAAAGCAAGCAGTGACTATCATCAGTGCAGGTGAGGGGGGAAAAATACCGTATTTTTCGCTCTATAGGACGCACCGGACGATAAGACGCACCTAGTTTGGGGGGGAGGAAACAAGAAGAAAAAAATTCTGAACCCCAGAAGCCAGAACAGCAAGAGGGATCTGGCTTCTGGGATAGCCTCTTGCTGTGCTGGCTTCAGGGACAGCCTGTGAAGTCCCTGCAGGGCAGCGGGGTGAAGGCACTCCGCTGCCCCGTGGAGGCTTTGCGCAGCTAACCCCAAGCTAGAACAGCGAGACGGAGCGCTGCGCAGCGTTCTGTCTCCCTGTTCTGGCTTTGGGCTTAGCCGCGCAGACTGCATTCACTCCATAAGACACACACACATTTTCCCTTACTTTTTAGAAGGGGAAAAGTGTGTCCTATAGAGTGAAAAATACGGTAATTTTAATTTTTATAATCTACAATACTGTCTTATTTATTTTATAGTACAGTGCATTGATTATTGCTTTCATTTTATGGATCAGTGGTCTTGTTAGATAGCAAAATTCATGTTAAAATTGCTGTTTTAGCGGTTGTTTTTAAAAGTCTGGAACGGATTAATCAGTTTTGCATTATGTTCTATGGGAAAGTGTGCCTTGGTTTTGGAACGCTTTGGTTTTGGAACGGACTTCCGGAATGGATTAAGTTTGAGAACCAAGGTACCACTGTATGCTGGGACCCTTCCAAGGTGCTGGCTTCCATCTGCACAGCCCCAAAGAGCCGGACTCAACATTATTCAGGGGTTGCCTCTGAGCCTGCGGTTCCTGTATTGCGGGGGGTGAGTCGGATGGCCCTTCAAACACAACAGTTCTACCATTGTGGCCTAAACCCTCACATTTGGACAACCAGAAGAAGCATTAGCATAAGAACATAATAAAAGCCTGCAGGATCAGGCCAGGGGCCCATCTAGTCCGGGATCCCGTTCTGACAGTGGCTGACCGGACCCCTGCGGGAAACCGGCAAGCAGGATTCGAACGCAGAAGCAACACTCTCCCCGCCTACAGTTCCCAGCACCTGGTCTTCAGAAGCATCCCTGCCTCCTCCATGAATTTGAGGTGAGCAAGGAGGGCTATGAGCACACCACACAGGTGGACCAAAGAGCAGGGAGGAGATGGGAGGGAGATGGAAGAAGGGAGAGAGACGTTCTTCTTCCTCTCCTGTAGAGGCAGTGATGGCCACCAACTTCAAAAGGGGAGCCAGACCAAGAACGTGAAGGTCAAGAGCTACAAGTGACTGCAGATTCACAGAACTGTCCAGTTGGAAGGGACCTCCAGGGTTCATCTAGTCCAACCCCCTGCAATACAGGAATTACAGCTCAAGGATCCCCCGACAAGCACCTTGGGAGGGAGTCTGTTCTGCTTTCATACGACTCTTACCATCAGAAAATTCTCCCTGCCACAAAATCCCAGCAGGAAAGGACTGTGTGTCCCCCCCCCGCAGCCCTCCCTCCCAGTAGGCTTCCTCTTGGGGGATCCGGGAGGTCCCTGGAGGAGGACTTTCCTTGGGCCTGATCCGGCTGCAGCAGCCAGACACTTCCCACATTCTGAACTCTTTGCTGCATGAGTCCCCTGCACTGAAAACTGGGGGGGGGGGCGCTGTGGGTGGAGAGGCACCTACTGCAAAGGGTTAACGCTTGGCTCTAAGCCCCCTGACCTCTAGCCTCAAAGAGGAACCTTCTCAATGATTAACAGAGCAGTGGATCCTGCCCCCTTAGCAAAGGCCAGCCAGAACCCCATCGGGGCTCAGCTGCCATTTCTCCCCCTGGCTGAGAGGGGCCAAGGATCAAGTCCAGCGGATGTCTCCATCTGGGGAGGGGGTGCCAGGGGGATGAAGGAGGGACCCCTCCCCAGCCCTCTTCTCTCCCCAACACAGGCCCTGCCCCTCCCAACACCAGACCCTGCTTTCCAAAAAGCAAGGGGAGGGAACACCCCCCCCCCGCCTTCCTCTGTCCCCACCTGCCCCTAAGAGCCCCCATTTGCTCCCCCCTCCAGACCAGGCAATGACCAGGAAGGCGGATCAGGAACGGATTGAGGGAGATGATTGGCTGCTGCATCTGGGCTGAATTATCCGGTGAATCTGCCAAGAATTATTGGGCATGCATGGCGGTGCTTTCCCCTCTTCTCCCACTGGGTGGCGCCACTCAGGGAATGCGGGGGGGGGGCATTTCAACTCCAATTCAGGCCATAAAGGTAAAGGGTAAAGGGACCCCTGACCATTAGGTCCAGTCGTGACCGACTCTGGGGTTGTGGTGCTCATCTCGCTTTACTGGCCAAGGGAGCCGGCATACAGCTTCCGGGTCATGTGGCCAGCAGGACTAAGCCGCTTCTGGCGAACCAGAGCAGCGCATGGAAACGCCATTTACCTTCCCGCCGGAGTGGTACCTATTTATCTACTTGCACTCTGACGTGCTTTCGAACTGCTAGGTTGGCAGGAGCTGGGACCGAGCAACGGGAGCTCACCCCGTTGCGGGGATTCGAACCGCCGACCTTCTGATCAGCAAGTCCTAGGCTCTGTGGCTTAACCCACAGCGCCACCCGCGTCCCTATATTTCAGGCCATAGCTGTCAACTTTTTCCCTTTTCTTGCGAGGAATCCTATTCAGAATAAGGGAATTTCCCTTAAAAGAAGGGAAACGTTGACAGCTATGGTTCAGGCTTCTCAAGCAAACCGCTACCCTCTGAACTGGGCCGTAAGCCGGAGGTTGCAGACAAGCCTCAGGCCGCTTGGCCACAGGTGTGGCTGAAGGGATCGGAATTAAATGAAGTTCCATTTATGAACACTTTGATGTGTATTTTTTGGGGGGTGTAAAGGGGGACAGGGGAGGGTTTTAGACCATTTTATTTACTTTTCCTTTGTCCAGTTTTCCTGTTGTTATTCTGTCTCTCACAGCTACAATAAACCTACCATTAAAATTATGTACTGGTCATTTCCTCGTCAGAGGGCAAACGGGCAAATTTAGCAGGGGGTCAAATACTCCCCCCCCCACTGTAATTGGTTCATTTTTCAAAAGTAGTTTTAAAATAAATAAAGTCAGTGAGAGCGAACCTGGACGTCTTGGCAGCTCAGCCGCCGACTTCCTCAGAGGCCTCTCGGCCTCAGTGCTTCCAGTCTGTAAAATGGGAAGAGAGGATTTGAGCAAGGGGGCGGGGGCTGGGGGGGGGGGAGCTGGGCAGCTGGGCTTTGGGAACTGTGGGGCAAGCAGAAATTCAGCCACTGCAGCTTTGCACCTGAGCAGATCAGCTTGCAAAACTGAGCTTCTTTTGCTTGTGGTGTAACTGTTAAAAGCTCAAGAAAAAGGCTTGCTAGGGGGGAAGTGGAGGGAAGTAACCTTAGTACTATTAATGATCAAATGCACTTTGCACTTTAATAGTCCAAGATTAATGATTAATATTAGGAATAAGAAGGGGGAGGGGGCAGAAAGAGAGAAGGTAACATTGAGCTGCCCCTTTCCTCTCACGCACTCTTGACAATTTATTTCTCATTTACTGTATTTTTCCGTCTATAAGATGCCCCCCTGTATAAGATGCCCCTTATTTTGGGGGACTCAGATTTAAGAAAATGGGGGGAGATGCATCCGTGCATAAAACGCCCTCTAATTTTTGACATTATTTTTTAGGGGAAAAACCTAGTCTTATACATGGAAAAATACGGTACAGTCATACCTCGGATTACAGATGCTTCAGGCTGCGTTTCTTTGGGTTAGGTAAAGGTAAAGGGACCCCTGACCATTAGGTCCAGTTGTGACTGACTCTGGGGTTGCGGCGCTCATCTCGCTTTACTGGCCGAGGGAGCCGGCATACAGCTTCCGGGTCATGTGGCCAGCAGGACTAAGCCGCTTCTGGCGAACCAGAGCAGCGCACGGAAACGCCATTCACCTTCCTGCCGGAGCGGTACCTATTGATCTACTTGCACTGGTGTGCTTTCGAACTGCTAGGTTGGCAGGAGCAGGGACCGAGCAATGGGAGCTCACTCCGTCGCGGGGATTTGAACCGCTGACCTTCTGATCGGCAAGTCCTAGGCTCTGTGTTTAACCCACAGCGCCACCCGCCTGGAAGTACCGGAACGGGTTCCTTCCGGGTTTGGCCGGTCGCGCATGCGCAGAAGCGCTAAATCATGCTTTGCACATACGCAGAAACACTGAATCGCAAACCCGCGCATGCGCAGATGCACAGATGCGGATTGCGATCGCTGCAGGTTGCGAACATGCATCCCGCACGGATCACGTTCACAACCCGAATGTCCACTGCTGGATTATAAAAATGGCAGCCTCAAAGCGGTTTACAAAACTAAGCACCATACAAATCTTATCGAATTGATAAAAGGGTTGGGACGGTTTCTAGAAAAAGCTGAGTCAATGCCCACCCCCTGGGATGAGTGACAGCTTGCCTGCCCTGTGGCAGCCGGCCAGGTTCTTGTTTTGCTTATGCATTTCATCCCCCCCCTTCCCATTTTGTATCTTTATGCCCCGAACTGCCCTGAGGTCTTTGGGCAAAGGCTGCAATGCAAATTCAATAAATATTAGTTGGGAATAATAAATAGAGGGAGCCCTGTGGCGCCAACCAGTGGCAGGGTGGGGAGTTGGCGGGCGGGGGCAGCAGCTGCCCGCCTGGCCTTACATGTCATACAGAGTGACCGTCCGCGAGCCGTTGTGGCAGTTGACGAGACAGATGGCGCAGGGCATCTCCCCCCGGCTTTGCCTCACCAGGTGAGAGACATCCACGTTGTAGCGGCGGAAGTCGGAGAGGATGAATCTTGGGGGCAGCGGAGGGGAGAGAAAGAGGAGGTTAGAGGCTGTGGCCCAGGGGGGAGACCCCTCACCCTAAGCACCTCGCAGCGTGCAGGATGGTCCGGGTGCCCGTCGTGGAGTTGCTGATCACCATGGAGGTGGGCAGGGTGCACGCCGGGCGCGGCACCACGTGGGCGAGGTCCACCTCGTAGCGCTGGAAATCCTCACGGACGAAGCTGGGTGGGCAGAGAAGAGGAGCCCCCTTAGGGGTGGGGAGGGCGAGAGAGGATGGAGACCCCCTTCCTTGCCCTGACCTGTCCACAGTGATCCACGCGAAGGGCACCTCCAGGCTTGACTACTGTAACTCGCTCTATGTGGGGCTGCCCTTGAAGCTGACCCAGAAACTCCAGCGGGTGCAGAATGTCACGGTGAGGCTCCTTACAGGGTCCTTGCCACGGGATCGCATTCATCCAGTGCTTTACCAACTGCACTGGCTCCCCGTGGAGTACAGGGTCAGGTTTAAGGTGCTGGTTTTGACCTTCAAAGCCCTTCACGGCCTAGGACCCTTGTACCCACGGGACCGCCTCTCCTGGTACGCCCCACAGAGGACCTTAAATGACAACATTTTGGAGGTCCCAGGTCGCAAGGTGGTTAGATTGGTCTCAACTACGGCCAGGGCCTTTTCAGCACTGGCCCCGATTTGGTGGACCGCTCTGTCACAAGAGACCAGGGCCCTGCAGGACTTGACATCTTTCCGCAGGACCCGCAAGACAGAGCTCTTCCACCTGGCCTTTGGTTTGGACTCAGTCTGACCCTTATGTTTCCCTCCCCTTATGGTCTTGATTTATGGGCTACTATTAAATTGAGGCAGCATTTTAAATTGCATTTTAACCTGTATTTTAAATCCCCCCCCCTCTTTTTTTCTCCCTATTATGTTTTTACTGTGATTTTATTGGTGTTAGCCGCCCTGAGCCTGGCTCTGGCCGGGGAGGGCGGGGTATAAATAAAATTTATTATTATTATTTATTATTAAGGACGCTCCTCTCCCACTGCTTGGGAACAGGAGTTGGTGCCTGGACTTGCAGGGGTCAGCAAACGTTTTCAGCAGGGGGCCGGTCCACTGTCCCTCAGACCTTTTGGAGGGCCGGACTATATTTTTTGGGGGGGAAATGAACGAATTCCTATGTCCCACAAATAACTCAGAGATGCATTTTAAATAAAAGGACACATTCTAGTCATGTAAAACCACGCTGATTCCCGGACCATCTGTGGGCTGGATTTAGAAGGCAATTGGGCCGGATCCGGCCCCCAGGCCTTAGTTTGCCTACCCATGGCCTAGAGAGTGCTAGAAGCTGCAGGCGCCATTGGACCATGAAGGTATAGGTAAAGAGACCCCTGTCCGTGAGGTCCAGTCGTGGCCGACTCTGAGGTTGTGGCGCTCATCTCGCTTTACTGGCCGAGGGAGCCGGCGTACAGCTTCCGGGTCATGTGGCCAGCAGGACTAAGCCACTTCTGGCGAACCAGAGCAGCGCACGGAAACGCCGTTTACCTTCCTGCCGGAGTGGTACCTATTTATCTACTTGCACTTTGACATGCTTGCGAACTGCTAGGTTGGCAGGAGCAGGGACCGAGCAACGGGAGCTCACCCCGTCGCGGGGATTCGAACCGCCGACCTTCTGATCAGCAAGTCCTAGGCCCAGCACCACCCACATCCATGAAAGAGGCCCCAAATCCACCCTGAGCTCTGAGTACAAAATCTCTGCTGGAGAGCAGAAGGTGTCTCACAGAGAAGGTGTGAATTGGGTGAGGATTCCTGCAGGTACATGGGAGCAAAGCCTTTGTCTTGAGGGGAGCATGAGCTTCACCTTCCCATAAAACTCTGGGTCCAAGCAGGCAGCGACAGAGGGGTTTCTCAAGATCTGCAAGACCCAAATACTTACATTCAGCTTCTCAACGCAAGAGGTGTCTGGGCTTGTGATTCTTGGGTGATGTTCCACCCCTGGTAAGCAGCTGCCCTTTGCTCTTTAATCCAGCTGTGTGGTGGCTAAAGGAACTCTGCACATGCTCAGAAGGACCAGGGAAGGTGTGTGGGCCTTTATATTTCACATACTCAGTGCAGAGTCCCAGGACTCTTAATGAATCCTTTCTTAAACAAGACTGCCCTGACACATCTCATAGAATCACAAAATTGTAGAGCTGGAAGGGACCCAAGGGGACATCTAGTCCAACCCCCTGGAATAGGATGAGGCCTCCTTCTCCCAGGCTGATCCTCTCCCCATTTTGCAGATGGAGTCCTACCATTCAAACTGGTTCTCAGAGCTGAATTCAGCCGACTAACTTCTTAGGAAAATCCAGCCACTGCCTGGAAGAAAACTGCGGGCCCTGGAGCCCTCTGGGGGGTCTGTGCCTCTCCCTCACCCGCCCAGCACAGCACCAGGATCTGACCCTGCTCCTCAAAACCAGCAATAGATGGTGGGGTCAGAAATCAGCAATGGGGTTTTTTTCTGGCATGTTTTGATTTGAGAAACTTTCTGTCCCCCTGAATCTAAAGAGATCTGATTCCAGCATGTACAGCTGACACATATTTCGTAAAGAAAACTCACAAGTATGTAGTGTTAACTTCACATGCTGTAAAAAAAATCTCAGTACTATATAAGTATCTTAAAAGTACTTCTAATTGTCGAAAGTAGCTGAAATCGAAGGGGGTTTGGATGACCGTTGGGCGTCCCTTCCACTCTACAATTCTTTGGTTCTATGAAATGAAATTTGAGGCCAGGCAAGTGAAGAAAACAACCGAGGAAGCAGATAGAAACGCAGGCTGCCTTTTACTTGGGAGTAACCCTAATAAAATACAATTCGACTTACTTCCAAATAAACGTGCAGGGGGATAAACTATGCCGTTGGAAATTTTTTTATTGTGGATAAAGCTTTTGTGGCAAGAGCCCACTCTGTCTGATGCAGGTGTAGAAAAAATGGCAAGGTGTGAGGTCCGATTTGCATACATCAGGGATGTCCAACAGGTAGATAATAATAATAAAAAAATTATTTATACCCTGCCCATCTGGCTGGGCTTCCCCAGCCACTCTGGGTGGCTTCCAACAAAATATTAAAATACAGTAATGTATTGTATCTACTGGCAGGTATCTGTGGTAGATCGTGGGACCCCCCCCCCAAAAAAAGCTCTAGAATTTTGACTTCCCAAAAAAAGCTCAACAACTTTGGCAGATCACTGCCAGTTTTTAGTAGATCTCAGTCTGTTGAAAGTAGGACATGCTTGGGACACCTGAATGGAGTGGCCACATTTGACCTCAGGTAAACAGAGTGACCATTTACACAGAAGCAGTTGCTGCTAATGCAATCAGCCTTTCCTTGCCAAGCGAATGGAGCATCTCTGTTCATGCACAGAAGGGTTGTCTCCCCCTGAAGGCCCAGATGCAGTGGCAGGATGATTCTGCTGCTGGAAAGGGGCCAGTGCTGGGCTCAACATATTTACGCCACCTTTCTCTCCAGAGGACCTCAAGTTGTTCCCCACGGTTCTCCTTCCCCCCATTTCATCCTCATAACCAGTGCTTTTTATCTGGGGGGGGGGGGGCGCATACCACTAAATATTTTGTGGATCTAAGTTTGGCCTCATTAAGTGGCAGGATTTCAATATGAGCAGGAGAATGAGAGTACCCCTAATTTTTTTTTTTTTTAAGGAAAAAAGCACTGCTCATAACAGTGCGGTAGGTTAAGTTGGCTCAGGGTCACCCAGTGACCTTCATGCCTGAGTGGGAATTCGAACCCTGCTCTCCAAGGTCACGGTTTGATACTCTAATCCAGCGGCTCTCAACCTGGGGGTCCCCAGATGTTGGTGGACTACAACTCCCATCACTCCTGAGCTTTGGCCTTGCTAGCTAGGGATGATGGGAGTTGTAGTCCAACGACATCTGGGGACCCGCAGGTTGAAAAGCGCTGCTCTAACCACTACTCAACACTTGTCAGTCCTAGACATTGATACAGAATTGTCACAGACTGCCCTTCTTGAATTTCACTGCCATTTGACTCAGCACCTTATATTCTCTACTGTCATGGATGCTGAAATTCCTGCATTGCAGGGGGGTTGGACTAGATGACCCTGGGGGTCCCTTCTTTGACTCTGCCCTTCTGCCCCAACACCGGCCAGCTGCTGAGCCTTAAATGGCTTCACTTACTCATTAAAGTAAGACTTGGCTATTCATTTGTCATGCTACTTATTAATCTTAGAAGATAATGTATTACTAAAAGTAGGAAAAGGGCTCTGGGAAAAAATCTAGGAGTGGAAATTCCCCAGCCCTCCCCTCCCCTCTCGGAAAAGGCATCAGGGGTCAGGATGGGACCAGCACCCAAGTCCTGCCCATGCCAGACTGGCTTCCACCCTGGGGCCCCTGATTTCCCTGGAGGAGGAAGAGGATGGATGGATCCTGCAAGAAAAGGAGCCCATCACAGATTTGTGGCTCTGAAAGGGAGCCAGCGGGTTATCTAGTCTGACCCCAGTCCAAAGGACACCCGGCTGCCTCCTTTGCCAGGGTGCTGGGCAAAGGGCCCGTGGCCTCGCCCACCCTCCCCTGAAGGAGACCCACAAGGCTCCCCCCCCCCACCAGGACACTTACTCTGCGGCGTGGCCGGGCGCCAGGGAGCCCATGAAGGCGCAGGGGGCGCCCAGCAGGGCCAGGACGGTGCAGGTGTTGGAAGCGTTGCCCCCGCGCTGCCATCGCTGCGACAGGCACCTGCCAGCCAGGGAGGAAGGAAGAAAGGAAGGAAGGAAGGCCGTCTGTCCCGGGTGCAGTGCAGCGGGCGGGACTAGATGACCCCCGGGGGTCCCTTCCAACGGTGCTCGGAGGAAGGGAGCCAAGCCGGCAGCTCAGCCGGGACAGGCAAGCCGCGCGCCCACCGCCCGCCCGCCCGCCCGCCTCTGGCACCCGGCGCGTCTCCAGGCCGGGCGCCTTCCAGGTCCCGGGTGCCAAGGCAGAGCCAGGACATCTTTCCCCAGTGCCAGCTCGCTCCGAGACCAGGAGTGCCCAGGGCAGTGGTGCCATGCAGCGTGCATGGCCCTGGCACCCAAAGTGGTGGGTGCCCGGCCGCTTCGTGGGGCATTTGGTGGGTGCCCGGGCACCCTGGGAGGTGGCACCTCTGCCAGGGGGTACCTGGTGTCCGAGTCCTCGGTCGGGTATCTCTCCACCACGCTGATGATGTCGAGGCACACCAGCCCCACGCACAGCACCCGCTTCTCGCCCATGGGCGCCGCTGCTGCCAGCCCGGCCCGCTGCTCCGAGGCTCGGCTCTCCCAGCACAGGCAGGCAGCGCGCTCGGCAGCCATTGGCCGGCCCGCGCCCCGCCCCGATCCCGGGGCTCATGCAAATCCCTGCCTCCCTATTGGCCGGTCGGGGCAACGCCCCCTCCCTCGCCAGCCCCGCCCCAGGATGTGGGGCCGCCAATCAGGAGGATGGGGGAGCAAAGATGTACATTGGGAACAAAGGAGGGGATTCCTGCGTCCGGAGTCCTCTCACTAATTCTGCAAAACCGAGTTAGAGATGAGCTCGCAGTATCTCCAAATCTGGGAGGGTTGTGTACAGCTATGCACCAAATCCGTATACTTCAAGCCATGGTTTTCCCAGTAGTGATGTATGGAAGTGAGAGCTGGACCATCAAGAAGGCTGATCGCCAGAGAATTGATGCTTTCGAATTCTGGTGCTGGAGGAGACTCTTGAGAGTCCCATGGACTGCAAGAAGATCAAACCTCTCCATTCTGAAGGAAATCAGCCCTGAGTGCTCCCTGGAAGGACAGATCCTGAAGCTGAGGCTCCAAGACTTTGGCCACCTCATGAGAAGAGAAGACTCCCTGGAAAAGACCCTGATATTGGGAAAGATAGAGGGCCCAAGGAGAAGGGGACGACAGAGGACGAGATGGTGGGACAGTGTTCTTGAAGCTCCCAGCATGAGGGAGGCAGTGGAAGACAGGAGGGCCTGGTGTGCTCTGGTCCAGGGGTCACGAAGAGGCGGACAAGACTAAACGACTAAACAACAACAACAATGAAACAATTCTCATGTCCTTGTCCAATGTGGGAGGGTGGGGGTGGGCCAAATGTCCCTTGGGGTCTCTTCCAACTCTACAATTCCATAATTAGTGTTGAAGCAACAGAAGATGGCAAATGTAGGTTGAGAGAAAGATCCTTTTCAGACCTTCCCACCCAATTGACTCTTGCCCATTTGCAGAAAAAGCCACAGCAATCAGCTCTTGCCCATTCAGATGCAAAAGAACTGGGGGGGGGGGGGGTTAGATGTGGGATTTGTTGAAGGAAAGGAAGGCAGGACTAGTCCACCTCCACTGGCACCTGGAGAGGACTTGGGCGAAAACAGGGAGGCTCCAAGACTTTGGCCACCTCCTGAGAAGAGAAGACTCCCTGGAAAAGACCCTGATGTTGGGAAAGATGGAGGGCACAAGGAGAAGGGGACGACAGAGGACAAGATGGATGGACAATGTTCTCGAAGCGACTAGCATGAGTTTGACCAAACTGCGGGAGGCAGTGGAAGACAGGAGGGCCTGGCGTGCTCTGGTCCAGCGGGTCACGATTAAACAACAACATTCATCAAATGAAAAACAAAAAGCCAGCAGACCTGATGGGATTCCTGCTGAAGTCTTCAAAGTGGGTGGAATGGAACTTACACAACAACTTCACATGCTCATCAAAAAAATCTGGGCGAGAGAGGAGATGCCAGCAGACTTTAGGGATGCCAAAATTATCAATCTCTTTGAGAAAGGTGTTGCAAGAATTTATGTACAGGTTGTGGGGGTTGCCCCTCCAGCAGATATCATGCACATGCAGCCCACTACCAAAATCAGCACAATCACTTTTGTGATTTGTCCCCACAAAACACTTCATCACAGTTTCTTCCTGTCTCTTCAAAGGGCCTTTGCTGCACAACACCAAGTGTAAGAATTCACTGATAAATGTATCTATGTACTGGCTCACTGGGAAAACTTCAGATATTCATCTAGACATGTGAGCTCAGCTACTCAGCAGCCCCTCTGCCTGAGGGATAATCCCTGGCCTGGAAACTATCAAGGCATCTCTCTATTCTTCTTCTTCTTTGGCTGCAGCTGGCAAAATTCTTGCAAGGATCTTAGCAAACTGTCTCTTAACAACATCCAAAGCGACCCTTCCTGAATTCCAAAGTGGTTTTAGACTTCTAGGGGGACAGTGGACATGTTTTTCACCGCTCAACAGCTTCAATAAAAATGCAGAGAGGAAAACCAAATCCTGTATATGGCGTTTATTGACCTGACTAAGGCTTTCGACACTGTAAATCGTAATGCCCTGTGGACTGTCCTTATGAAAATCGGCTGCCCAGATAAATTTGTGAACATCCTTCGGCTCCTCCATGATAATATGACAACAACAATCGCAGATAAGCATGGCTCTCAAAGTGAACCATTCATAGTGGGATCAGGGGTTAAACAGGGTTGTGTTATTGCCCCAACTCTATTCATTACTTTCATTGCCATGATCCTACACTTTGTCAAAGGGAAACTCCCCACCGGAGTAGAAATCATATACCGAACAGATGGAAAGCTCTTTAATCTGAGCAGGCTGAAAGCAAAGAGTAAGGTTACCATAACTTCCGTCCTAGATGCTGATGACAACGTAGTATGCACACACTCAGAGAATGACCTCCAAACCCTCCTAAATATCTTTGCAGAAGCTTACGAAAAGCTTGGCCTATCACTCAACAACCCCTTTGCAGTGCCACAAATCCAACTCAGTGGTGTAACGTTGGAAAGTGTCAATCATTTCTCCTACCTGGACAGTTATCTTTCCACAAGGGCCGACACTGATGCTGAAATCCAGCATAGCCTGAGCTCTGCAAGTGCGGCTTTCTCCTGATTGAAGTGCGGAGTTTTTGAGGACTGGGACATTTGCAGGGAAACCAAAATGCCTGTTTGCAAAGCTACTGTACAGTACTACCAACCTTACTGTATGCTTGTGAAACATGGACCACTTATAAATGCCATCTCCAACTCCTCGAAAGATTCCATCAATGGTGTCTCCAAAAAAAATTACACATCACTTAGGAAGACAGGTGAACTAATGCCAGTGTACTAGAAGAAGCAAAGATCACCAGTGTTGAAGCAATGATTCTTCAACATCAACTTTGTTGGACTGGTCATGTTGTGCGGATGCCTGATGATTGTCTTCCAGAGCAACAACTCTGCTCCAAACAAAAATGGAAAGCGTAATGCTGGTGGTCAACAAAAGAGATTTAAAGACTGTCTCAAGGCAATTTTTTTTAAAAAATGTAGTATAAACACCGACAACTGGGAAACAGTGGCCTGCGAGCGCTCCAGTTGGAGAACAGCCTTGACCAAAGGTGTCCTGGGCTTTGAAGACACTCGAACTCAGGACGCAAGGGAGAAATGTGCTGAGAGGAAGGCATGCTTGGCAAATCCACACTGTGATCAACTCCCACCCAGAAACCAATGTCCCCACTGTGGAAGGATGTGTGGATCCAGAATTGGCCTCCACAGTCACTTACAGACTCCTTGTTAAAACCATGTTTACTTGGCTACGAGGGATTGCCAAAGGAAGCACAAAACTGGATTTCCTGCTGCTGCGGGTCTTCTGCAAATGCGATGGCCAGAAGCTGATCTCTCTGCTGCTTCTCTTTCCTCCCTAGGGGGAGCTCTCGACTTTCCCGCCTCTCAGCACAGAAGCTTTTGCATGACCCGAGGGGACCTTGTTCCTATCCAAAGGGCACAGGGAGGCTCTCTCCCTTGCCAGCCTGCTGCAGGGCCAGCAGCTCAGGCCAGTCACTAGCCAACTGCCTGCCTCTGCTCTCTCTCTAGAGGAGGCGGAGAAAAAACGAGAGAAGGGGCTCCAAGGGTCATCTAGACCAACCCGCTGCAGCGCAGGAATAATGATGCAAAATATTTATACTGTATAGTAGTTCTGCAGTGCACCCTATGGGAGGCCTCCTTTGCACTGGGTCCAGGAGCTGTGGTCAGTGCAGAAAGCTGCAGCAGGATCGCTGGCGGGTGTGAGAGCCAATCAGCACGCAGCTCAGCGCTCAGAGATCTGCACCGGCTCCCCATTTGCAGCTGAGTCAAGTTCAAGGTCGGTTTATATAGCCCTTGGGAGGTTGCCTTACTCCCCATGAGCCCCCACAAGTGCTTTGAGCTGGCACTGGTAACAGGTACAACATAAGATCCACGTTGCATTTGTAAGAAATGGATCTTCTGATAGCACAGCAAACTCCCTGCCTCTTGACCCCAAGAAGGTGCCTTCACTGTTTCAGCACCTGCTAAAAACATTTTTGTTTAGAAAGGTCTATCCACACATGTAGAAGTTACATGCAGAAGCCGCCCAGAGTGGCTGGGGCAACGCAGTCAGATGGGCAGGATACAGATAAAATAATAATAATAATAATAATAATAATAATAATAATAATAATACATGTGTTTCATCTTCTCAGTAGCAGGCCTTCTTGGTGGTGGCGCCCTCCCTGTGGAATGCCCTCCCACCAGATGTTAAGGAGATGAGTAAGGATTCAGGTAGGTAGCCGTGGTGGTCTAGCACCTTAGAGACCAATTAAGTTTGTTCTGGGTATAATATTTTTATAACAATTAGGAAACATCTGAAGGCAGCCCTGTATAGGGAAGCTTTTTCAGGTTTAATGTTTTACTGTGTTTTTATATATGTTGGAAGTTGCCCAGAATGGCAACCCAGTCAGATGGGCAGGGGACAAATAATAAACTATTATTATTATTATTATTATTATTAGTAGTAGTAGTAGTAGTAGTTGTTGTTGTTGAGTCGTTTAGTCATGTCCGACTCTTTGTGACCCCCTGGACCAGAGCACACCAGGCACTCCTGTCTTCCATTGCCTCCCGCAGTTTGCTCAAACTATTATTTGATTTTAATAATATTTTGAATGGTTTTAAACACCTCTTTATGCTAATGCTTTATGCTTTTGTAAACCGCTTAAAGGTTTACAATGAAAGGTTTACAATGAAATAAAAATAAATAAGGTTTACAATGAAATAAAAATAAATAAAAATTAAGTGCGGTTTTTTTGGTCTTCTAGCTCCATCAAATTGTGCTTGAGGGCAAAAAGGAGCTTAGCTCTGCTCCCAAAGTTGCATGCAAACAAGCAACTAGCCATTATTATTATTATTATTATTATTATTATTATTATTTCAACTTATTCAAACAACTAGCTATGGAGACAGACCCTGGCAATAAAAAGGGGTTGTTAACGTACAGGAATGAGATCCCGTTTCTTGGAATCAGCAACTCAGAAAGAGTCGGGGCTGATGCTAAATCCCAAGACTTTATGGTGCTCAGTGGAGAATGAGAGGGTGGCTGCCTACTTGACTTTGGCTCCCTGGCACCAGAAATTATGGCAAGGAGCAATTGCTGAAAAATTGACCCGCAAGATCCTCTCCTCCAAGAGAGCGGCGGCTAATTTAGATTTCTGCTCTGTGCGGCACGGCTGCTTAACTTGCAGAAATGAAAAGGGTGGCAATCAACACCTTTTAAAACTCTCTTCAACCGTGGAAGAAAAGCTATTGTTCTGCATCTTCTTGTCTGTGGACACAGTGACTGTGCCAGCCTCTAAACACCCACCTGCTCCTCTCTGTTTTGTTTTAGTGTTCATTTTTGTTGTTGTTTAGTCGTTTAGTCGTGTCCGCCTCTTTGTGACCCCCTGGACCTGAGCACACCAGGCCCTCCTGTCTTCCACTGCCTCCCGCAGTTTGGTCAGACTCATGCTGGTAGCTTCGAGAACACTGTCCCACCATCTCGTCCTCCGTCATCCCCTTCTCCTTGTGCCCTCCATCTTTCCCAACATCAGAGTCTTTTCCAGGGAGTCTTCTCTTCTCAGGAGGTGGCCAAAGTCTTGGAGCCTCAGCTTCAGGATCTGTCCTTCCAAGGAGCACTCAGGGCTGATTTCCTTCAGAATGGAGAGGTTTGATCTTCTTGCAGTCCATGGGACTCTCAAGAGTCTCCTCCAGCACCAGAATTCAAAAGCATCCATTCTTTGGCAATCAGCCTTCTTGATGGTCCAGCTCTCACTTCCATACATCACTACTGGGAAAACCAGAGCTTGAACTATACAGAGTTTAGTTACTCAACAATAAAAATGTAAGCACACCTCACACCTCCCCCTGCCCCCCAATCATTCCAGAACTGCCTCCCAAGTTGCCCGAGATACGAGGGGAAAAAGCAAGCCCCATGGAAATGAATTAGATCCGCAGGAGAGCCTAAAGACCAGAGTTTTGTTCAGGTAGGAAAGCTCACCAGACATTGCTTTTTTTTTTTTTTACTTTTACACTTTTATTGGTTTTCACTTAGCTTGAGAGCTTCTCTAAAGGAAAGATTATATAAAATGAAGTATTTAATGCAATTCTCTTTTTTAGAAACTATTAAAAATACTAGTTAAATTTCAACTATAAAACTTTATTACATACAAAACGCTCAACCATTATTATATTGAAAGTTTGTTTTCACAAAGTCCAACTCATGTACAAAACCAAAACAAAAAGGAGCAAAACACCCTCAAATCAGCCGTGAGCTGTTAATTAAGTCTTCGTTCCTTGAGCATCCTTGCTCAAAAGCTCAAGTCCGGTTATCTGAAACTGGAAACACTTAGCATATTCAAGTAACCCTGAGGATCTAGTGCAATTGCACAAAAGTCATACATAATAGTCCATTGGCTACTTCTTAAAGGGGGGAAATTGGCATTAAACTCACCAGACATTGCTGTGTGCCGCCTCTGCGGATCTGCGTGTGCTGAGGGACAGGCCCATGGTCATCTCGGTCGGCCAGACATCTCTGTGCCTGAGCCAGAAAACTCAGGTGCCTCCCTCCCTTTGAGGAAGGGAGCAGAGAAACAGAGAACCCTAAATCTGAAGGGTCCTGTAGTCCAACCCACTGATGCTGAGCCCTCTGGGTGTCTTGTGGCAACCCTGGTGAAGCTAACAGAGCAATTTCCCCAACAAGAAAGAGGAGGGAGGTTGGAAAAGGAACCGTTGCCTGAGAGATCGGTGCACCGTTTCGGGATTTCTAGGAAGTGGCAGTGGCAGCCATCCTTTCTCTGTGCTTTCTCCCCGCTGAAAGGAGTAACGGAAGCAATTTGGGATTTTGAATGTCAGAACCTTAGAAAACACAGATGGAGACAGATGAACTCGTTTAATAACAGAATACAGAAGAACGGCATGCATAATATATGGCGGTGGTGAGATTATGGTTGCTGGCGCCTGTCTGTCCCGAGAGAGAAGGGAGAAATGGCAGCGCCCAAGGGACCTGGGCTGTGTGTCTGGAGGCCCAGGGCTGCCCAGGCGCAGCGACGTAGCGTGGGTTGTCAGCACCCGGGGCAAGGCAAGTAATTTGCGCCCCCTAACCTGGGGCAAGGCAAGTAATTTGCGCCCCCTAACCCAGGGCAAGGCAAGTAATTTGCGCCCCTAACCCCTAACCTGCCGCCGCTGCCAGCTTCTTCTTGCTGCTGCCTGGGCTGGGGTATTTACGGTAAGGTAGCCACGGCGGTGGCGGGGGGGTCCGTGTCAGGTGATCTGAGGCGAGTTGCCGCTGGCGCTGCCGCCCAAACGACGCTGCTTGCCCGGAGGAGGAGGGCAGAGAGGTGAGGAAAATGCAACATGGCCCAGCAGCTGCAGCAGCAGTGGCGGTGGCAGGGCTGTGAGGAGGGGCTGCCTGGCGCGCCCTCCGTGGCCCTGACGTGCGGGGACCGCGGCGAGCGCTGAGAGCCGCTGCCTGCCGGACACCTTCAGCCGGGATGCGCGCACAGCTCGTCGGTTCCGCAAGACATGGGGCTCTGCTACAGCCTGTGCCCGAGGCTCTTCGGCGACTCCGGAGGCGGCGAGCGCCCCCCCCCCGATGTTGTGCCCAGTGCGGCCGGCCCCCCCTGCACCCCCCATGCTACGCCACTGCCCAGGCGACAAGACCCCCTCGCTGATGTGGTCCAAAGGAAAGCAGAGCAAGATATTTGGCACCAGTTTGGCTGCATGAATTGCCGGAAGGAGACGCACAAGGCGCTACCCAACCGCCTTAGGGACTCCACTCTGGATTTGCGTAGGATTCACTCCTGAGCCTTTCCTTCTTCTGGAGATGTACTGCAAGGCAGTGGGACAAATGAAAATATATACGATATGCGATATATGATATCTTTATTGTCATTGTCCCATGCAGAAGAATGAAATTGAAAATATATTGTATTACCAAAAATGCTCATAACTGAGAGAGTAGCCAGCACCTTTTTAGGATGCTATTTGTTTATATTGGACACTTGACTATATTATCTGTGTGCTTTAGGCTGCCTGCCCTTTTTATTTGTTTGTTTAGTTATTTTATATCCCCCTCTGCCCAAGTCTCAGAATTACAACAGGCAAGCAAATAAAAAACACGTAAAGACCATGAAATCCTTAACAGCCAGGAAGAGCAATTCACTGAAGAGCAATTGCAAGCAGCAGCAGCAGTTGCAGCAGCAATCAGGCCTCCCTTCCTGCCGGCACCTGCGGAAAAAGATGGGACTTAAGTAGCAGAGAGATTTGAGCCAGACGCAGCTCAGTTGGAAGGGAGTTGCACATTTGAGGAGCCACCACAGAAAATACCCTTTCCCAAGCCTGTAAAGCACATTGGAAGATTCAGGACAGGTAAAGGGAAGGACTTTTCCATGCAGTGTGTAGCAAAGCTCTTTGCGGTTGGAGGCAGTGATGCTTCTGGAATTCCACCTGCTGGAAACCGCAGGACGGGAGAGTTGGTCTTGGGTTCGAATCCTGCTTGCAGGTTTCCCACAATGGGTGTTGGGTTGTCCATGGCGAGAGCAGACTGCTGGACTGGACAGACCAGGTCCTCCTCTGGAGCGCAGGGCGGGCTGGACAATGGCAGTGGAGCTGTGGGGCAGAACCCCCTGCCTTGCTGCAGTCAGAAGGGAGCTGGGACCCCTTCCCCCTTCCCAGCTTGAGCCACCCCCTCTGGACTTGGCCATGGCAACCCCTTCCTGGTTCTGCCATTTGTGGGGGGGGGCACTGTGTGCATGGCCCCTTTTCCTTGCCGCCAGTGGGGCGCAGCGAAGGCAGTTCTTCCTGGAGAGGCATCTCTGAGAGGGAGGAGAGGCCGTCCACCTCCTGAGTTAATGCCTAACTTGCAGGCAGGGTGTGTCCGGCCAGGAGCTCAGGGACACTTGGAAGATTCCAGCGCTGACATGGAACCCCCCCAGGTTTGCTCAGGGCAGGGAATGGGGCTGGGGGGCTGGAGGAAGAGGGAAGGGTGGGCACAGGGGGGACCCCACTTCCACCCCAGGGCAGACTCTCGCCCTCCAGCGTCAGAGGCAGGAGACTTGGGGTGACGAAGCGGGGAGGGGAGGCCTGTTGCCTTTGCACCCCCTTCCTGGGCTTCCGAAGGGGCGTCTGGTGGGCTGGGAGGCTGGTCTAGAGGGGCCCCTTTGGGCCTGATCCAGCCCCTGCTGCAGGGCTCTTCAGAGGCGCATGTGGCTCAGGCTTTGGAGCTGAGATTCCCAGAAGTGGCTGGTGGTCTCTCGGGTGGGGGGCAGGTGTCCCCTCCCCAATGTTTCCAGGGGTCTTGGGGTCTCCCCTGTGTGTCTCTGAGACATTCTCCTTGGATGTGCAGGAAAGCCCTTATGTGTAGGGGGGGGTGCCCCCACAGCTTGGTTTTCTCAGGGGGTCGGAGTCTCAGCCAAGAGCCTTCCATTAAAAGGTCTCTGCCCTGGTCCAGGCAACAGAAGGCAAGCAGCTGGGGGTCTGGGGAGGGGGCAGGGGGGCATCTCTCTCTCTCTCTCTCAATAATTTTTATTTATTTTCCATTTAATTCTATACATTCACATCATCATTATCCCCTTAACCGCCCTGGCTCTTTAGATCCTATCAACTTCCTTCCCTCCCACCTCATGGCTTTCGAAATTAAATTTATATCATTGCATTTTGTACGTTTTCCAATTCTAATTGCACTCATTACAGAATGACTCAAAATTTAAACAGATGTAGAAAGGTAGAAAATTTCTCATTACAAGTCTTCAGACAATCCTGCTAGCAATGTTAATTGCTTACAATAATCTTTCAAATATCGTATAAATTTACTCCAGTCCTTTTAGAATACTTGATCCTGCCGGTTTTGGATTTTTCCCGTCAGCTTCGCCAGTTCTGCAAAGTCCTTCATCTTCCTCTGCCCCTCTTCTTCCGTTGGTACTTCTTGTTTCCATTTTGGGGCTAAAAGAATTCTTACTGCAGTTGTTACACACATAAAGAGTTTTTAATCTTCACTTAGTATCCCTTCACCCAGTAAAAAGGCTTCTGGTTTTTTAACAAAACTACTTTTAAACATTTTCTTTAACTCATTATATACCATTTCCCAGAAAGCCTTTGGGGCCAGAGGGCCATTTCAGTCCTCCTGACGGAGAACTGGAACTCGGAGCCTGCTTAGCAAGCTCACGCCCAGAGGAGGAGACCCAGCGCTGCTCTTTCAGGGCACAAGGCACACCAGGCAGCTTCCAGCCCCCTGCCCAGCTGGGCATCCTCAAAACCAAGCTCCAGCCGTCCTGAATTTTGTCAAGCTCTCAGTAAGAGGTGACATGTTAGAAGTCTCTAAAATTACACAAGGCGTGGATAGAGGAAAGTTGTTCTCCCTCCTCTCTCCTAACACTGAAACCTACAGACTTTCAATGAAGCTGAAGACGGAGGAAAGATGAAAGAAATTGCTTCTCTATGCAGTGCAGTGATAACCTATGGAACTCACCCCCTCAGGAGACAGTGATAACCACAAACCTAGATGGCTTTAAGAGAGACAGCAGTGCTTCTGAATGCCAGTTGCTGGAAACCACAAGAGAGGAGAGGACTCTGGTGCTCGGGCCATAATAATAATAATAATAATAATAATAATAATAATAATAATTTATTATTTATATCCCGCCCATCTGGCTGAGTTTCCCCAGCCACTCTGGGCGGCTTCCAATTGAGTGTTAAAAACAGTACAGTGTTAAATATTAAAAACTTCCCTGAACAGGGCTTCCTTCAGATGTCTTTTAAAAATAGGATAGCTGCTTATTTCCTTCACATCTGAAAGGGCGTTCCACAGGGTGGATGCCACTACCAAGAAGGCCCTCTGCCTGGTTCCCTGTAGCTTTGCTTCTTGCATTGAAGGACTCACCAGAAGGCCCTCGGTGCTGGACCTCAGTGTCCGGGCAGAACGATGGGGGAGGAGACGCTCCTTCAGATATACTGGACCGAGGCCTTTTAGGGCTTTCAAGGTCAGCACCAACACTTTGAATTGTGCTCGGAAACGTACTGGGAGTCAATGCAGATCTCTCAGGACCGGTGTTATGTGGTCCCAGCGGCCGCTCCCAGTCACCAGTCTAGCTGCCGCATTCTGGATTAGTTGCAGTTTCCGGGTCGCCTTCAAAGGCAGCCCCATGTAGAGCGCATTGCAGTAGTCCAAGCAGGAGATAACCAGAGCATGCACCACTCTGGCGAGACAGTCTGCAGGCAGGTAGGGTCTCAGCCTATGTACTAGATGGAGCTGGTAGACAGCTGCCCTGGACACAGAATGGACCTGTGCCTCCATGGACAGCTGTCAGTCCAAAATGACTCCCAGGCTGCGCACCTGGTCCTTCAGGGGCACAGTTACCCCATTCAGGACCAGGGAGTCCTCCACACCTGCCTGCCCCCTGTCCCCCCAAAACAGTACTTCTGTCTTGTCAGGATTCAACCTCAATCTGTTAGCCGCCATCCATCCCCCAACTGCCTCCAGACACTCACACAGGACCTTCACCGCCTTCACTGGTTCTGATTTAAAAGAGAGGTAGAGCTGGGTGTCATCCGCATACTGATGAACACCCAGCCCAAACCTCCTGATGATCTCTCCCAGTGGCTGCATGTAAATGTTGAAAAGCATGGGGGAGAGGACAGAACCCTGAGGCACCCCACAAGTGAGGGCCCAGGGGTCTGAACACTCGTCCCCCACCACCACTTTCTGAACACGGCCCAGGAGGAAGGAGCGGAACCACTGTATGACAGTGCCCCCAGCTCCCAGCCCCTCTAGACGGTCCAGAAGGATGTTATGGTCGATGGTATCAAAGGCCGCTGAAAGTTCCAGCAGTTTGAAAGCATACCAGTGCAAGTAGATAAATAGGTACCACTGTGGTGGGAAGGTAAACGGCGTTTCTGTACGATCTGGATTCCATCACGGTGTCCCGTTGCACCAGAAGTGGTTTAGTCCTGCTGGCCACATGTCCCAGAAAGCTGTCTGCGGACAAACGCCGGCTCCCTTGGCCTGAAAGCGAGATGAGCACTGCAACCCCAGAGTCGCCTTCAACTGGACTTCACCATCCAGGGGTCCTTGACCTTTTTAACAGGCATCCCATCAGCCACTGTGAGACCAGGGTTGGGACTAGATGGGACCCTGGCCTGATCCAGCATGCTCTCCTCATGTTCTGGGGGGGGGGTGAAGACCCTCCAAATGCCCCCATTTTCCAGGGACAGCCCCGGAATTACAGAAGCTGTCCCAGTTTCTGATTTGATCCCGGAATATCTTGGTTTTCCTTTTTTCCGCCTCCTCCTCCACAGAGAACAATTCAAAGTGGTGGCTGGGTGTGTAGGTGGGAAAGTGGAGTCCTGTTTCTCCTGAAAATAACTTCCGTGCTCCACTTGAAGGAAACGCTCATTCCCACAGTTCCCATTAGTATTATTAATATATTCCACCTTTTCCCCTGGCAGCCTCAAGGCAGCTCATTCCATTTATCTGTGGAAGGTGTTGTACACGATCCCTTCACTCGCACATTTTTCCTTTACAACAACCCTGCGAGGAGGCAGAGAGGCGACAGGTGTCTGTGTGTCTATGATGATCAACGGCAGAAGATGCTGACTGATGTGGAATGGGATGTCCCTCTTTTCACTGGGGAAAGGTTAGAGGGCATCGAGGTGCCCCCTCACCAGGTGGCAGGTGCCCACTCCTGGTCTGGCCCTCTGGAAGGACCCCTTGCCCAGAGTTGAGCAGAGCTTTGAGGGCTCCTTTGAGGGCATCCAGCTGGCCCCAAGGGGAGTTTCATCTGCCTGCCCAGCCAGGGCCAGATCTGTTTCCAGCAGGAGGTGCTGGGCCTTAGCCCCCCCCAAAGCCCCTTCCAGATCCCTGGAAGGTGTCACCTGGTTGCCCCACGGCTCTCGTGCTTCTGACATGCTCAGAGGCACCCTCTTCTCCTTCGCTACCAGCTGCCTTCAACCAAGTCAAGCCTCTTGGTCCGTGTAGCTCAGTCTTGTCCACACTGACCACCAGCAGTAACAGGTCTCCCAGGGTTCCAGGTAGGGGGCAGTTCCTGGTCCTGCACACCTGGCAACCTTCTGGATGCCAAGCAGGTGGTCTGTGCCTGAGCGACCCGTGGCCCTTCCTTCGGGCTGACTTGTGGAAGTCTCCTGCGCCGTTTTCTGTCTCGGAATAAACCCTGGAGGAGCTGGCCGGGCTGAGACCATGAATCGTGGCTGCCTCTCTGTGGCCCTGGCACGTCAGCCTGGCATCTGCCACTTGCCTCAGGGTTGCCTCAAGACACCTGCTGGCATACAGGTGCCTCTTGGGGGGGGGAGAGTATTTGTTGTGTCTCCTGGGTCCCCCCTGCCTTGCCTTTCTCTCTGTGGTGGTGGGTGTTTTAGGACAAGTTAGGGGGTTGGACTAGATGACCCCAGGGTCCCTTCCTATTCACAATGCTCTGATTCTGCGATACGACTGAATGGGCACAGTGTTTGGCTCTGCTCGACGCCCCCCTTCCCTCCCCACTCCTATTCCATCAGCGATGGAGTTTGCCCCCCCCCGCCCCCCCGGTCCAGGACGGATGCCCCCCTCCCCCAGCCCCTCCCCCAGCTTACCCCACTTTGCTTTGCCCTCCCCCCTCCTCCCCCCACATTCTCTGGGGAGAATCCTGTGCTTTAGTGAAAGGCGCTGGAATTGGGCTGGTTGCCCTGGCAACAGGTTGGCATCATGTTTGGCGGAGGAGCTCAGAGGGCAGGGAGCTAGCGGCGCAGCAGCCATGCCCAAGCGAGGATGTTGGCACGCCCCCCTGCCCCCCTCCCCCCTCCCACAGAAACTGGGGTGACTCATTCGCCCACCAGCCCCTCACTCGGCAGCTGGAGCGGCGGCAGAGCGGAGGCACCCGGGCGCTTGGTAGCGCTTGAGAGCTGGGCTACAGGTGCCGTCTTGGGGAGGGTGGCACGGAGTGTGGGGCAACTGTGTGGGGCGCTCTGGGTGCTGGCGGGACGGAGAGAGCCTGTGGGGCGCTGCTGCTGGAGACTCCCGTGCCCCATACCTGACTGGGTGTCCCAGAGATTCCTGGGGAGATGAGGGTCCCTGGCATAAATGGTGCCACTGACCCCCCCAGCTGGCATCAATGGCAGTGGGGAACTACTGGGGGGGCATCTTTCTTCACCCTCCCCAACACTCTTCTGTTTCCTGACAGCCTCGAAGAAAACGGAGTTGACGCCTCTTGAAATCTGCCCCCCCCCCCCGGAAAAAGGAGATGGATCTCCGCCTGAGGGATCTGCGCTTGCAAGAGGAGAAGGAATTCCTGGAGAGCGTGGCACTGCCCCAGGCTGGTAAGGAGACCCTGGGACAGAGGGTGGGGGGTTTGTGTGGGTCAGAGGAGAGGGAGACCCAGAAAGAGGTGGGGCTGCCCCCTTTCTGCCTCTCTCTATCTCTGGAGTTCCACTGAAAGAGCAACAGGTTGTGGAGGAATCTCGCCCTCCGCACAGAAGTCGTGGAAGATCATTCTGGGATTCTGAGACCTCCAGCTCTGCAGGCAAAAAGCTCTGGCGGCATCTTTGCGCCTTCCCATTCATCGCAATGGGACATGATCTGCCGGGAAGTTCTCCTGCACAAGCACGGCGTCGTGGGCTCCCGTTCATCTCAATGGGGCTTGTGCAGGAGGGCTCCCGGGGGGGGGGGGGAGGAATGGGCATGTCTCAGGATCTTGGGGTTTGGGAGTCGGGACCCTCAAACGCCACCTCGCCCAACCCCTTGCAATTCCGGAATCACAGCTCAAGAATCCCTGACTGACAGATGTCTGTTTAAAGATCTGCAATGGATCACAGAACGGTAGAACTGATAAGTTGGAAGGGATTTCCAAAGGACATCTAGCCCAACCCTCTGCGATGCAGGAATCCAGGGGAGCCCCTTCTGCTGCCAAGTGGCTCTTCCTAAGTCTCTTCCTGTGGGTCAGATCTGTCCATCACCCAGCCTGCCACTTAGGGGGTGCCCCACGTAATCTGCCCACCCCCCAGTCCTTTCCTTGCAGTAAAAGCAGTGACTGCCTTGAATGCCTCTGGCTCCTTTGTCCGGATTTCTAGGCTGCCGCTGCCTTGGGGCAGAGACCTTTTTTTGTCCTCTCTCATGGGGGCTGCCCCCTTTGGCCGGATCTGGCAGACTCTTCTGATGTTCTTTGGAGTGTTAAGTTCAACAGGTGCCTGGCCCCAGCTCTTCCTGCCCCATAGGTCTCTAAGGCATAGGAGCCCCTACTGAGGCTGCCCAAATGCCCCACCAATCTTCAGAAGCACACCAAGGAGAGGGTTTTTTTGGGGGGGGGCACAGAAGCCTGATGAGGAGTGGTTGAAGGAGCCGCGTATAATAAGCCTGGGAAAGAGGAGACTGAGAGGAGTTAGGAGAGCCATCTTCAAATATCTCATGTGTTGTCGCATGGAAGAGGGAGAAAAAATTGTTTTCTCCTGCTCCGGAGGGCAGGACTCGAACCCATGGCTTCAAGTTACAAGAAGGGAGATTCTGACTAAACATTAGGAAGAATTTTCTGACAGTAAGAGCTGTTCCGCAGTGGAACAGACTCCCACGAGAGGTGGTAGTCTCTCCTTCTTTGGAGGTTTTAAAGCAGAGGTTGGATGGCCATCTGTCATGGACTAGATGACCTTTGGGGGTCTCTTCCAGCTCTGCAATTCTATGATTTCAGAAGCACGGGAAGCTGCCTTGCACTGAGTCACATCCTCAGTCTGTTCGGCTCCATGTTGTCCACAATGATGGGCAGCCTTGGCTGTCCAGGCTTTCGGACTCAGGCCCCTCCCAACCCGTCCATCTTTCCCAACATCAGGGTCTTTTCCAGGGAGTCTTCTCTTCTCATGAGGTGGCCCAAGTCTTGGAGCCTCAGCTTCAGGATCTGTCCTTCCAGTGAGCCCTCAGGGCTGATTTCCTTCAGAATGGAGAGGTTTGATCTTCTTGCAGTCCATGGGACTCTCAAGAGTCTCCTCCAGCACCAGAATTCAAAAGCATCCATTGATCCTTTTGAATTATGGAACCCCTTCACGGATCACTGCCTTGCCGTGGCAAAGGGGCTTGAATAACTCAGAGAAGCTATGAACTATGCCGAGCAGGGGTCCCTTTACCTTAAAATAAGTTACAAATTTTATCATTTCTTGCTTCCTCTTTGGCCGCAGCTGAGGACTCGGAGGAGACCAGGGACCCTGCAGGCGAGAGCACTCTGGACCAGTCCCCAGTGGAAGATGCCCGCAGGGGCAGCCGAGGCCACGGCATCGTCCCCGAGCCCCTGGACTCCGATGGCGACTGGCAGCTGCCCTGCATTCCCAAGTCCCCCAGGTAAGCCTTGGGTGGCCTGGCCAGGTGGGGCTGCTCTGCTCAGGCAGGTGGCGGCCAAGCTGGAGATGAGAGGGACATGAGAATTGGCGCACGGATGAGGCCCAAGGAGCCCAGGATCCTGTTCTTATCATGGGCCAACCAGATGTCCATTGTGGGAAACTCGCAAGCGCGTTTTCCAGAAACTGGGATTCAGAGGCATGGCAGCCGAGCTGAGCTTTTGATTCTGGGATGGCCACCAACTCCCTCCTCTTCCCTCCCCAGGGACACCGGCCTGATCCTGGACGCGGTCAAGCGCAGCGAATTCCTGCGGTGCCTGGGGGACGGGAAGAGCCAGCCACTGGTGGAGAGCTTTGTGCCCGAGCAGCACCAGCCTGGGGGCACCGTGGTGGCCGAGGGGGACGACGGGCACACCATGTACATCGTGGCTGGTGAGCAGACAACAGAGGGCCCCCACTCCAGAGCCCAGCGCCCTCCTTGGCTTGGAAGACCCCAGACCCAAAGGAGGACTGATGATCCGCAGGCAGCGCCACCACCCCCAGGCGCCTGCGTTGGGATGGCCTCTCCACGCACACACCCCAAATTCTTGGCTGCACCTCCTCACACCCAGGGCCAAAGAGGTTTCTTCTGCCTGCCTAAAACCAATAAAATCACTGAATTTTAGAGTTTGGAAGCACCCCAAAGGGAGAGGGGCTCCATTTGATTTTCTAAAGGGGAATTGCTTTCATTAGACACCTTTAGGCGAAAAAGTTCCTTTTGCTGATGGACGTCTGATGCTCTTTTAAAATGTATTTTGGGGGTTCTTTTTTGTATGTTTCTGTTCTTATTTTTATTCTGTGTTTTGTGGTTTTTATATTGTGGTTTTATGTTGTGAACCGCCCAGAGGTCTATGGGAATAGGGCCGTATGCGCATTTAATTAACAAGAACAAGAACACCAGCAGCAATTTCCTGGCTCTTTGACCCAGGTTTGACTGTAGTTTGTTTCGGGTGCTGAGGTTGGATGGCCACCCGTCAGGGGTTCTTCAGCTGGGATTCCTGCATTGCAGTGGGGTAGGTCTGGATGACCTTTGGGGGTCCCTGCAAAGGGAAACCGAAGTTCCTGGGATCTTTTCTTGGGAGATATGAGAGCTATCTTCAAATATCTCAAGGGTTGTCTCATGGAGCAAACTGGTTTTCTCCCGCTCCAGAGGGGAGACTTGAACCAGTGCATTCAACTTACAAGAAAAATTTGAACTAAACATCAGGAAGGACTTCCTGGCAGTAAAACCCATTTGGCAGTGGAGTGGACTCCTTTGCATAGCTGTCAACTTTTCCCTTTTCTTGCGAGGAATCCTATTCGGAATAAGGGAATTTCCCTTTAAAAAAGGGAAACATTGACAGCTGTGCTCCTTTGAGAGGCAGTGACTTCTCTTTCCTTGGAGGAATTTAAGCAGAGGTTAGCTGTCCACCTGTCAGAGATTATTTATAATTATATTATTATTATTATTATTATTATTATTATTATTATTATTATTATTATTATTATTATGTACCCTGCCCATCTGGCTGGGTTTCCCAGCCACTCTGGGTGGCTTCCAACAAAGATTAAAAATACATTAAAATGTCACACATTAACAACTTCCCTAAACATTCCTTCAGATGTCTTCTAAAAGTCAGACAGCTGTTTATTTCCTTGACATCTCGTGGGAGGGCATTCCATAGGCAGGGTGCCACCACCGAGAAGGCCCTCTGCCTGGTTTCCTTGGCTTCGCTTCTTGCATGGAGGGAACCTCCAGAAGACCGTCAGTGCTGGACCTCAGTGTCCAGGCAGAACGATGGGGTTGGAGACGCTCCTTCAGGTCTACTGGACCGAGGCATTGCAGGGGTTGGACTAGATGACTCTCAGGGTCCCTTCCCACTCTACAATTCTGTGGTTCTTTCCCACCCTTTGCCCATCCCCCCCAAGACATTTTCCAACCACCTGGCACCCGGCAGCGGCTTCTACAAGTGCTGAGCTTCCAAAGTGGCAAGAACAGGCGTGTTGTGTGTGCATGTGTGAACCCCCCCTTGTTCTCCCGTTGCAGACGGGGAGCTGAGCGTGACGCAGAAAGGACGCCAACTCCGCCGCCTGCTCCCGGGGGACGTCTTTGGGGAGCTGGCTGTGCTGTACAACTGCCGGCGCACGGCCACCGTCACAGGTAAGGCCGTGTGTGTGCATGCATGTGTGTTGGGGGGGGGTTGTCCCTGGGACCCTCCTTGCCCCCTTCTGCCCCTGACACCAGCTGCGGCTGCTCTTGACCCCTTGGAGTGGGTCAGACCATGCTGCCCCTTCCCACCCACAGGTCCCACTGCAACTTTCCTGGGTGTCTGGGAGGGATTTCTGAATCCTGCTCTCTCCAGATGGCAGGAGGTGCATAGGGGTCAGCAACCTTTTCCAGCCGGGGGCCTGTCCACTGTCCCTCAGACCATGCGTGGAGGGGGCTGCGTTTCCCCAGCCACTCTGGGCGGCTTCCAACACAGTATTAAAATACAGTAATGGGTCAAACATTAAAAGCTTCCCTAAACAAGGCTGCCTTCAGATATCTTCTAAAAGTCAGATAGTTGTTTATTTTCTTGACATCTGGTGGGAGGGCGTTCCACAGGGCGGGTGCCACTACCGAAAAGGCCTTCTGCCTGCTTCTCTGTAACTTCACTTCTCACACGGAGGGAACCGCCAGAAGGCCCTCGGAGCTGGACCTCAGTGTCCGGGCAGAAGAATGGGGGTGGAGACGCTCCTTCAGGTATACAGGGCCAAGGCCATTTAGGGCTTTCAAGGTCAGCACCAACACTTTGAATTGTGCTCGGAAACGTACTGGGTGCCAAGGTAGGTCTTTCAAGACCGGTGTTATGTGGTCCCAGTCCCCAGTCTGGCTGCCGCATTCTGGATTAGTTGTAGTTTCTGGGTCACCTTCAAAGGTAGCCCCATGTAGAGCGCATTGTAGTAGTCCAAGCGGGAGATAACCAGAGCATGCACCACTCTGGCGAGACAGTCCACTGGCAGGTAGGGTCTCATCCTGCGTACCAGATGTTGTGACCTGCCCGGGTATAGGGCAGAATACAAATTTAATAAATAATAGTAGTAATCCTGGCTACTAGCCATGGGCCGCTCTCTCTTCCTCCATGAATCTGCCCGATCCTCTCTTACAGCCGTCCCGGCTGGAGTCCATGGCTGCCCCCCCTGTGGGAGTGAGTTCCGCAGTTTCACTCTGCGCTGCATGAACAAGTCGTTCCTTTTGTCGGATCCCCCGAGTAGAGCAGGGGATGCGAGTGCCGAGGGCATCATCCGTGGCCGCAGCTGCTCTGCCCTGAAAAGGTTTAATTAAGAGAATAATAACCAGAATAACAACCCAAACACGGCGCGTCATCCCGGCTCCTGCGGCGCCTTAAAAAATGAACAAATATATTGAGGCAGAAGCTTTTGTGCCCCAGATACCACTCAAGTTTTTTAAATGCGCTACAAAAGGGGGAGTGTGAGCTTTTATGTAATAACTTGACGGTAGCAGCTCCTCATAACACGGAGCAGCTGGGGAAACGGTTTGCACTTATCTGAAATAATTAGGCTGAGAGCCGGGAGGGAACCAAGTGTTGGGTAAGACTTGACCCACTTAGCCAGCCCCCTGCATTAGCAGTGGGCCTGCCCCAAGTGGGTCTCTGCCCTGGGCAGCCATCCCTGCCCACCAGTGTCGGCTTTCTTGCCTGTTTGGGGCCCAGGAGGCGGGCAAATTCCTCCGTGGGTCCTGCCTTTGCCAGCCAGCCGACTGGGGCATCCTTATCCTGTTGCCATGGCGATGATACAATGGCATCCTCTACCTATTGAACAGAGGCTGCATCAGCCTCCCCTGTTTCTCCCGTCCCTCGTGTCTCCGGAAGATTGCTTGGGGGGGGGCGCATCAGAAACATGGGGAGGAGGCCCTGCTTTTTAAGTTCCAGCCCTTGGCTTTAGTTCCGGAACGAAGACTTTCCGGTGCCATGTTTATCATCCACCTGAAGCGTGGCAGGCCTCTTGCGATGCCGCCTGCTGCCAGTCAAGATGCGATGGTGGGGTGTTGTTGTTTTTTTTGTTTTTTGAGAAAGTTAATGGCAAGAGAGCTGCCCACGCCGCGTCTTGGAAATTGCCGTTCCCTTCCGCAACACCCTCGCGCGCATTTATGACATTGGCATGTGACAGATGTGCTTTGTGAGGAGTGGGGAGAGGTGCATGGTGAAGCAGGGGGCCTTCTTGCACAGGGGAGGCCCCCACCCCGGGCAGGTATCGGGGCAAGGGAGGTGGGCAGCCAGGCCCCTTGGCTCACTGGCGTGGGGGTCGTGGGGGCGCCTCTGAAAGGCAGCCGTGCCTCCGATTCCCGGTTTCTGAAAACTGCAGGAGAGGAGAGATGCTCTTGTGCTCATCTGGTTGGCCACAGTGAGAACAGGGTGATGGACTAGATGGGGCCCCCTTGCCCTGACCCAACAGGGCCCTTCTGAGGGTCTAATGGAACCTTCAGCTCCAGCGGCAGTCTACCAAGATTCCTGGAACCAGCTGGCTCTTCTTAAGCTACTCAGCCAGACATTTTCTTCAGGGGGCGGTGTCAGGAAACTGCCATCAACTCAGAGGCGAGAGATGGAAGGGCAGTTATGTTATCGGGAGCCTCCGGAAATATCTCTTCCAGGGAGGAGGGAAACCCCACCTGCAGTGGGGAAGAAGTGCAGGGGCCAGAGGAGGCTAGGGAGAGCCTTAACCCTGAGCCTGAGCAAGCCGGAGAGGCGGGAAGCGTGCCCTTGCCAGCGCCCATCCTGCGCAGGAGTCTTTGGCGCAGGGAGGGGCGGAAAAGGCTGGGGGTGACGCGATTTTTATGCTGGAGGAGGTACCAAAACCAACCACTCCCGGATACTGCTAGCGATTGAGCCAGTCATGAACTTACGACGCTCTTCACTGTGAATAGTTTGCACCAAGAATAAAGCCTGCAAAAGACAGGTCAGAGTCTTGCCTGGTTACTCTCGAGCAACCGTCACACCCCTTGACAGCCGGCTTGCCTCTTCTTGCTTTCCGAACGGGGCCAGTGCAGAGTTGCAGGAGAGGAGAGCTGCTCTTGTCCTCAGATGCCGCTTGCAGGTTTCCCTTTGTGGCATCTGGTCGGCCACAGTGAGAACAGGGTGATGGACTAGACGGGGGCCCCTTTGCACTGGCTCCCGGTGGAGTACAGGATCAGGTTTAAGGTGCTGGTTTAAACCTTCATAGCCCTATACGGCCTGGGACCCTCGTACCTACGGGACCGCCTCTCCTGGTATGTCCCGCGGAGGACCTTACAGTCTTCAAACAAAAACATCTTGGAGGTCCCAGGCCACAAGGAGGTTAGGCTGGCCTCAACCAGAGCCAGGGCCTTTTCGGCTGTGGCCCCGATCTGGTGGAACGCTCTGTCCCAAGAGACTAGGACAATGTGGGACTTGAGATCTTTCCGCAGGGCCTGCAAGACAGAGCTGTTCCACCAGGCCTTTGGCCAGGGCACAGCCTGACCCCCTCCTTTGGCAATCCTCACAGAACTCTAGCCCAATGGTTGACATTAATTTGATTTTGAATTAATTTGATTCTGAATTGATTTTAGAATGTTGTGTTACTTTTATTGTTGTTAGCCGCTCTGAGCCCAGCTTCAGCTGGGGAGGGTGGAATATAAATATATTATTATTATTATTATTATTATTATTATTATTATTATTAACCTCCAGCTCCAGAGGCAGTCTACCAAGATTCCTAGAACAGCAGGCTCTTCTTAAGCTATTGAGCCGCCCATTTTCTTCAGGGGGCGGCCTGCCTCTTCTTGTTTTCCAAACGGGGCCAGTGCAGAGTTGCCTGGCAGGGAGGGGCTCAGATATCGGGGGGGGGGGTATTGGGGTCGCCTGTCTCCTCAATGCAACCCCAGCCCTGCTTTTCTCCCCCCAGCGCTCACCCTAGTGGAGTTATGGGCCATTGACCGGCAGACGTACCGCACCATCATCACCGAGAATGCCAAGCGGCAGAGGGCAGAGGTGCTGGCCGGCCTGCGGAGGTGAGGGTGAGGGTGGCCAGGGAGCCCCCCCTAAAGCAGCTGGACACCCCCCACCTCTTGGTTGTTCCAAGCAGGAATTTGGTGCTCCCTTCTCTGGGCAAACCTGTTGTGAAACCTCTCCCTCTCTCTCTCAAACACAATCGCACACCTCCTTCTTCCGCAATGCCCATCATGGTCTCTGGTTGCTGCCTGCCTGGGATGGTGTGGGGACAGAGGACAAACCAGTGGCCTGAAGGCAGATGGGTTCCCTTCAGGGCTTGAGAACTGACTGCCCAGTGAAGAGAGGGCACCTCTGAGCATGTGGCGAGTGCGTTTCCTCGCTGCAGTTGGGCAACCCCACCTGGTGTTGGGGCTTGCAGGCTGCCTTTGGCCTGGGGGATTCTTTTGTTTCGATTCCTGCGTCCTAGCGGGTTGGACTAGATGATCCCTGAGGGGCCCTTCCGACTCTATGATTCCGCGTCTGGAATATCCGGGGCATTTCTGTTTTCTCTTCCAGGGTGAAGCCTCTCCAAGGCCTGTCAGATGCTGCCCTGTCCCAGCTGCTGGACTCTGCCGAGGAGGTAACAAGGGCCGGTCCTTCCCTTGGGCAGGAGGAGCCTGTTGCTTCAGGGGGTGGGCAGAGGGGGGCACAGAAGTCCTGGGCCTTGGCATTCCCAGGGCCTCCTTTGCCGCTGTCAAATGCCCAGCAGGATCCAGCTTATGCTCCATCTGGCTCTGGGCATCAATTGTAGGGTGTGGGGGGCAGGAAAATGATGTGGCCTGGGTAGCCATGCAGTCCCCTCTCACCTCTGGTACTGGCCTGGCATGGGAGGTCAGTGCCCAAAGTTGTGATCTCCAGTACCAAGACGGATGGGCAGTGGGCACACAGACTCCGCTTCTCCCCCCTCCCTCTGTGCATGCCTATTTCTTCATTTCATAAAAGAAATAAGGGGGGGACGACCTCAGAGCGGTTTACAAAAAGATTTTTAAAATCCAGAAAAATCTACAACAATACTTTAAAATACAAAAAAGTTCACAGCAAGACGAGAACAGGGCCTTTTTTGTAGTGGCTCCCCATTTGTGAAATGCTTTCCCCAGGGAAGCTCGCTTGGCACCTTCATTATACACCTTTAGGCAAAACCATTCCTCTTCAAACAGGCCTTGGGCTGATTGACATCCTATATCCTTTTTAAAGTGTGGGGGGGGGGGACACCACAAGTTATTGATTTGTTTTATTTTTGCTCTTTTTTCGCATCTGGGTGAGTTTGTCTAATCAAGAATGTCAGGCGTCAAAAGGAGTACAGTGAAGGTGTCTGTTTTTAGCGTCAAGGGGCAGGGAGTTCCACAGGTTCTTACGGAGGTGGAATGGGTATTCCGTGGCACCTGTGGCAGCTCCAAAGCCGCCGGCCAAAGCGGCCAGGTGGGGCTCACAAGTGGGGTGAGGCAACCTTGTGGGTAAACTGGTGCCCAGTTGCAGCATCTCTTTCTCTGCCCCCTCCAGCGCACCTTCGCCCAGGATGAAATGATCATCCAGGAAGGAGACGAGGGGAGGACCTTTTTCTTCATTCTCAGTGGACAGGTGGGTCCCAGGTCATCCTCCCCCCACCCCGCTCCACCCCAGAATTTTTTGAAGGGGGAATGCCCAGTGGCCCCCCCCAACTTCACTGACAGTCATCCACATGTGTGGGGCTGAGGGTGTGCCTCTAAATAGCCCCAGAACCTCCCCCCCCCTGCCCTCTGCCCCAGCTGGCCTCTGCATGTGTGCTCTGGCAGGGTTGAGAGTCTCTCTACATTTCAGGGGGTGGGCTGGATGACCCTCGGAGGTCCCTTCCAAAGAGCAGCAGGATAGCCAGGCCTCCTGCAGTGACCTCCAGGGAAGTCCCTGGCCAGCCACATCCATGCCAGGGCGACCTGACGGGTGGGGAGAGGACTGCCCCCTCCCTGGCCATGGGGCAGCAGGGAGCTGGGGAGGCCAGCCACACACCTGCCAGTCTGCTTCATGCCCTCTCTGGGCTCCACAGGTGGAGGTGACAAGGAGCGTGGAGGGGAAAGAGGAGCACATCCGAGTCCTAAAGGCCGGAGACCACTTTGGGGAGCTCTCCCTCATCCGGTAAGCCAGGGGTTTTCAACCCGTGTGCCTTCTTGGCACCCTGAGACGCCTTGAAGGATGGTCAGGGGTGGTGAAATATACTCTGGCCTCTGTTGTAGCGTTCCCAAAGCAAGGAAGGATTGGACTCTGATTAATAAAATACACGAAGCATGGAGTGCCAATAATAATTCCTCCCCAACCCTCGACCCAGGTCGTTTTATTCACAAAAGAACTTTTTACACAGTGTTCGTAAGAACCAATCAGATTTCCTCTGAGCATTTCAAAAAACCCCAGGTGGGACAAAGTCAGATCAGAAGAAATCCTGTTAACTACAAAGAAACTATTTCCTACTTGAGCATGCATATGTAGTTCAGAGTAAATAAAAGAGGAATCAAGGAGGAATGCTTTTAGGAGTAACCAGGAGAGGCAGAATGGCAGTATTTGCCATCTCCTTGTGAACTCTCTTCCTGGCCCTTAAGATCTATCTAAAGATTAACAAACTACAGTGGTGCCTCGCAAGACGAAATTAATCCGTTCCGTGAGGCTCTTCGTATAGCGGTTTTTTCGTCTTGCGAAGCAAGCCCATTGACAGCTTAGCGGATTAGCGCTATTAGCGGTTTAGCAGCTTTTAGCGGATCAGCTCATAAGCGGCTTAGCGGCTTAGGAAAAGGGGGGGGGAAGGGGAAAAAACCCGCAGGAACTCGCAATACATTTCGTCTTGCGAAGCAAGCCCATAGGGAAATTTGTTTTGCGAAGCGCCTCCAAAATGGAAAACCCTTTCGTCTAGCGGGTTTTCCGTCTTGCGAGGCGTTTGTCTTGCGGGGCACCACTGTACATCAAAGCTACCTTCTACCTTGATGACCCAGGATCCCTGATGAAGCAACTGGCCTGTGTTTTAGAATGCTTATACGTGCCTGTCAGGCATAGAGAAAGAAAATGAGCAGAGGTGCAGAGGCCTGTGGGATTTGATCAGAAACTATTGTCAATGAATCAAACCCAGTCAACGCCATGCTTTCATTGCTGATACAATGGCTTGCTCCATATTTTCATAATTCCTCATAGCAATCCCACCTGAGCCCCACACTCTGTCCCTCTTTCCTTCCCTCCCTCTCCTGATGCCCTCTTGCATCTCTGCCTCCCCAAGGCTTGCACAGCTGTTTGTTGCAGCAGCCCTGGCTGCAAGCTCCCCAGGTGAAGGGTGCTTCTGGGGCTGGCCAGGGGGTGCTTCCCAGGCCCCTGTGGGGCAGTGTGAGGAGGCACCTCTCTTTGGGGCGGGGAGCGCAGCTCAGAGACCAGGGACGGCAGCAGCGACTGCCCAGAGGACTCCCAAGGAGAGAGAACACGTCACAAGGGAGGGTGTTCGAAAAAGGGTGAGGGGCTGCCAGCTCTGCAGGCAAGGGGTGGCGCAACCCAGGGGTGCCGCAGAAAGAACGTAGTTGGTCAAGGCAGCTGTGGACTCAAAAAGGTTGAAAACCTTTGTGGTAAGTGGTCAAGCAGGGGGGTTGGTGGCCCTCTGTTTTGAAGAGGACCCACCTTCCTGGCAGGCAGTTGTCAATAAAGCCACAGGTAAAGGTAAAGGGACCCCTGACCATCAGGTCCAGTCGTGGCCGACTCTGGGGTAGCAGTGCTCATCTCGCTTTACTGGCCAAGGGAGCCGGCATACAGCTTCTGGGTCATGTGGCCAGCATGACTAAGCCGCTTCTGGTGAACCAGAGCAGCGCACGGAAACGCTGTTTACCTTCCCGCCAGAGTGGTACCTATTTATCTACTTGCACTTTGACGTGCTTTCGAACTGCTAGGTTGGCAGGAGATTCGAACCGCCGACCTTCTGGTCGGCAAGTCCTAGGCTTTGTGGTTTAACCCACAGTGCCGCCACCCCCCCCCCATATCTCTAGCGTAGACTTAATTCTTCTGTCTTTTTCTCTCCCTTCTCTGCTTCTTCTCCTCGCCTGCAGCAACATCCGCCGGACAGCCAGCTGCCGGGCCCAGGAGGAGGTCACCTGCATTGCCATCGCCAAGGAGTAAGCCAGGATCCTGTTGAGCCTGTCTGTGGGGAGTGGATGGTATCACGCCCTGGGGATTCCCTGGGGGGTACTAGGAGGGAAGGGGGCAGCAGGCGGGCACTCGAGGTTTAACTGAGTACCAGGCTTTGCAAAACTGGTATCACAGAATTGAGTTCATCTGTTTTGTTGAGTTAAGCTAAGTACTTTTAATTGGGATTTCGATAAATGCGCAATTAATTGTTACTGCTTTGAATTCTGCTGTGCTAGTACCTTCCTTAGTGGGCCGTGCAAACTGCTGTTCTTCTGAATAATGCTTTTTAATAGGGTGGGGGGCACCGGGGATGAGTTTATGGAGCCAAGGGGACAAGGGCTTGAAAACCTTTGGGAGCCACTGAGCTTATAGTAGTTCCCCAAATGGCGCAGCTCTCAGCTCTTTGCATGGATGGGTGTTTGAAACTCATTCAGAAAACTGAAGGTCAAAGGTCTCTGGACTCCCAAATCAGCGCTTGCCTTCAACTCTGACTGCCAGGAAGGAGCTGAGAACCAGCGCCCCCTTTGGCCTTCCTGGTGGCAGGTCTGCACCTGAGCCCAGGTGGGCCTCCAAGCGGGATCTCAAACTCTGACATCTCCCCTCTCTCCTGCCTTTTCCCACAGGGACTTTCAGGAACTGAGCCCAATGTGCAGCCAAGAGACGTACGTATTTGGCTCCCCTTTAAAGGGGCTTCCATGTGGAAGGAGTTGCATTCCTGTCCTCCTTCCTCTCTCCATATCAAGACCGCTCCCCACCCAAATCTGGGGTCCCCTGGCCCTCGGTGTGTAGAAGCTGCAGGTATACACAAGCTGTCTTTGGGGTTCAGCAAGACTTTGCAGGAGGAGATTCTGGCCCCAGTTCCTTCCTTCCTTCCCTCCCTCCCTTCCTTCCTTCCTTCCTTCCTTCCTTCCTGTTCATTCATTTTCTTTGATGCTGAAAATCATGCTCAAAGTGTGAATCAGGAACACAACCAAACCGTGCAAGAAGCCATTTCGTAATAACACAGCAAAACAACACAATGGCAAATGCAATAGCATACGAAAAAACATGTTTCAGTACTAGAAATATACCAAGGTTACATAAGCAACTTCCAGCATTCAATAGGCAAAATAATAAGGGAGCTTGAGAGATGGAAAGATGTGGCTCCCAGTCCCTGTCCTCCAGCACACTGCATGCTCTTCGTTCTCCCCCCAAAAACATATTTTATTGTTTTCACTTATTAATACAAGAAGCAACAATCAATATTCAGCAATCCCACCCACTCCCAGCAGAAGCACCAAATGTCTGTTTAATTGTGTTTAATCTCCAAATCAATGTGGTTTTCAAACAAAGGCTTTGTTCCACAAGTTGCCATGTGTCCTCGGAGGCCCATCGCCATGTTCCCTCGTTGTTGCAGAATCTAATACAACTATGTCAGGTGGATGGGAATGTGCCTTGGGCTGTTGGACTCTCTCAGACGGTGGATACTGAGTCCCAGGGTTGTGAGGTCTGCATTTAGGGTCTTCCGACACCTTGCAAGGGGCTGTTTGGGGCCTCTGACCCCTTTCAGGCTGCCCGGTCCTTCAGGCAGGAACCGCGGATTTGGGTGGGCTCTGCCTGCGGGGTCCCATCCAGGTCCTTCCTCTTCCTTGCTTAAACCAAGGGTTCACCCGAGGCCCCAATCCAGGATCCTGTCATCCCCTTGAGCTGTGGTGGCGTCCCAGAGCAACTCATTCATATCCCAATTTCTCCTCCAAGGAGCCATGCATGGCTCTCCCCTTCCTCAGTTTATCCCCACAAGGACCCTGTGAGGGAGGTTAGGCTGAGAGAGGCAGCGACTGGCCCAATTCACCCCCAGCGAGCTTCACGGGGATTTGAACCCTGGTTTCTCCCAGCTTCTAGTCTGGTGCTCTAACCACTACACCACGCTGCCAAGACGAATGGGCTCAGTCCCTTTGGCGAAGGCTGCCAAGAGGTAAAGCTGGCTTCAAGTCTCCGTCTGAGAACTGCTTACGTGACCCTCAGTCAGTGGAGCATGAGACTCTTAATCTCAGGGACGTGGGTTGGAGCCCCATTCCTGCATTGCAGGGGGCTGGACTAGATGACCCCCCGAGGTCCCTCCCAGTTCTGCAATACTATGATTCTGTGACCCGATTTCTGCACTTTGCCTGTGTACTCAATTCACTCTCTTTGGGACAGAGCGGGCTCTTGGGAGCCCTAGAGGACGACGACTTGCTTGACCCGGGAAGAGGCTGGGGGAAGAGAGTCGCCAATAGTTAGGAAGGGTAGTTTGGGGTGGGATGGGGGGCTTCTTCGGCCCTGGGGGTGTTTGGGGGCGCGTGTTTGGGAAGAGCTGGGAGGGATGGGAAGGGACCTTTCATTTGGCTGATTTCGCCTTTTCTTCCCCCTCCCCACAGGGAAACGGCGGCGCAGGAGACTCCCTCCTTCTCTGAGCCCAGACGGTCAGTGCTCAAACTCCCGCAGTTTGGGTGGGGGCATCCGGGCTGGTGGGGTCCCCTGTGGGGGTCCAGGGAGCCCAGATGTAGAGGAAGAAAGAAGCCCACATTTTGGACTAGATTGACCCCTTGGACCCCTTCCAACTCTACCAGGCAGCAGCCAGGCCCTTTGCCCTCTGTCCAGGTGGACAGCGCCAGGGCAGCCTTCCCCCTGCCTGGCCACTTTCTCCCTGCGTTCCTGAGCCTGGGCAGGTGTCTCGCCTTGCCTGGCTAGTGGCCAGCCCTCTGGGGTTGCCTGTTTTGGAAAGACCCCCTCCACAGCAAGGTGGGGTCCCTCGTTGGAGATCCAGGGAAGCAACAGAGCAGCTGTTTTTCATGCTGACCTCCAGCCAAGCTTGGCATCTGCAGGTCGGGCCGGGCGGACAGACACCTTGAAGCCCTGGAGTGGCGTTGCTGCCAGCCAGTGTCAGCACTATTGAGCTCAAGGGACCTGGCTCTGCCGAGCTGTGTCTGCTCCTGTGTCTCTTCTGATTCTGGGGCACCACTGCAGGGCTGGCGGCAGACGTGAGGAGGGGCTTGGCAAGGGGTCAGCAACGGGCACGCAAGCAGGGGCACTGGCAACTGCCCTTCCCAGGGCTGGGCGTCAGGGGCAACGAGAGCGAGGGACCTCTTCATTTCCCACGCAGAAGAGGGACCTGAATCTTCACCCCCCGGGGAGGGAAAGTCTCCAGCAAGATTTCATGGCTGCTGGGCACCCAGTCTCTCTCTCTCTCTCCTCTCTCTCTCTCTCTCTCTCTCTCTCTCTCTCTCTCTCCAGGGGGTCCTTCCTAGAGGGAGCTCAGAACCCCCTGCAGCTCCAGGACCTCCTACCTGTTTTCTACGAAGATGGGGATCAGCGAGGGAAGCCGGTCATCTTGGGCACTGGGGGCTTCGGCACCGTGGAGCTGGTAAGGTCTGGGGGAGGAATGCGGGTAAAAGTGTACTGGGAAATGATCAATTGAATCGAATGAATTGAAAAAAAAAATGTTTAAAAGTACTTCCCTCCCCCAAAAATGAGTCTTTTCTGTGGGGGATAATTCAGACTGAAATTCCCAGGTGTCAAAAAAGGTTGTTTATGTCTGCTACTCCTGCGGCCGGTGTTTTGTAGCCCCGAAATGGAGAATGAGTGAGGCCCCAACCAAAGAAGAATGGCAGCTTAAACTGATGGAATATGTGCATCTTGCAGGCTTAACGTATAGAGTAAGAGAACAAGAAGAACATAACGTTCAGAGAAGATTGGAAAACGTTTTTGAATGTACTATATAGGAAATAATATAGCTGAAAAGATTGACAGCATTAAGATAAATTCAACAGCATAAATAAGTTTTGATGGGTGCAATAATGGAATAGTGAACGGTATAGTTTATGTAAAATATGCAGGAATTTATTATATATATAATGAACCACAGAAAGAGAAGAAGGGAAGTCATTGATATCTTAAGGACGTAAAAGTGAGTATTCTGAATTGTAAAAGAGAATTATATACAAAGGGCTGGGGGAGGAATCACTTGGGAGGTGTTCTCCATCCTTGGAGGGGGTCCAGCAGAGGTTGGGTGGCCATCTGGCCAGCGGTTCTCCAGCTGTGACTCCTGCTTATTGGACTGGATGACCCTCAGGGTCCTTCCGACTCTACAGATCTTTGGTTCTGCTCTGGACGGATCCTTCCTTTATCCTTCCATCAAATGCCCACCCTGGGTGATGCCACCTCCAGTGCCCTGCTGGGGTCTGGCTGTGCCACCACCAGAGTGGGGACAAGAGAAGGAGCCTAAGAAGGGCTGGATGGATCCAGCCAGTGGCTCATCTGGTCCAGCATCCTATTCTCACAGGGATTGACCAGACGCCTGTCGGCAGGACCTGGGTTCAAGAGCCGCTCTGCCCTCCTGAGGTTTCCAGCAACTGGGACTCAGAAGCATGGCTGCCTCCTGGCTACTGGCCATCGATAGTCCTCTCTTCCTCTATGAATTTATCCCATCCTCCTCCAAAGCCATCCATGTTGCTGGTCCTCCCTGCCTCCTACAGCGGGGAGTTCCATAGTTCGCCTGTGCGCCATGTGAAGAAGGACTTCCTTTCATTTATCCTGAATCTTCCAACAAACCTTGAAGAATCCTAGAATTTTTTGATACAGTGGTGCCCCGCTAGACGAAAGGGTTTTCCGTTTTGGAGGCGCTTCGCAAAACGAATTTCCCTATGGGCTTCCTTCGCAAGACGAAAATGTCTTGCGAGTTCCTGCGGGGGGTTTTCCCTTTCCCCCCCTTTTTCTAAGCCCTAAGCCGCTTATCAGCTGATCCACTGATAAGCTGCTTATCAGCTGATCCGCTAAAAGCCGCTAAACCAGAGCCAGTGTGGTGTAGTGGTTAAGAGCGGTGGACTCGTAATCTGGTGAACCGGGTTCGCTTCCCCGCTCCTCCACCTGCAGCTGCTGGGTGACCTTGGGCCAGTCCCACTTCTCTGAAGTCTCTCAGCCCCACTCACCTCACAGAGTGTTTGTTGGGGGGGAGGAGGGGAAAGGAGACTGTGAGCCGCTTTGAGACTCCTTAAAGGGAGTGAAAGGCGGGATATCAAATCCAAACTCTTCTTCTTCTTCTTCTTCTAAACCGCTAATAGTGCTAATCCGCTAAGCGGTCAATGGGCTTGCTTCGCAAGACGAAAAAACCGCTATACGAAGAGCCTCACGGAACGGATTAATTTCGTCTTGCGAGGCACCACTGTAATTTATTACGGTCAGAGACCAGCTTATAAAACACACTCGGGGGTCCAATCCCAGAAGGAAAACAAACATTTAAAACAATGTACAACAATAAATTTTAAATTTGTAAATGCGATAAGCGTATAGACACTTAAAACTTTAAGATAAGCCGCCGCAGAGAGATGATCCGGAGTCACCCATGGAACCGAGGTTGGGGATTTTCTTAATAAGCTAGTTTGGGTCAGGGGGTGGCCTGTGCCTACACAGAATCTGGCGACCATCCAGGTCGTCTTATGATCTTTGCCTAACAGGAAAAGGTCACTTTTTTTGCTTTTCCGGGAGGTCAGTGAGCCTCACCAGCAGGGGATCAATGGGATGCTAGAATTGTAAGGTTCTAGATGACCCCACGAGGGCAATCTGGTCCAGTGCAGGGATCTTTTGCCCTCCGTGGGGCTTGAGCCCTGAATTTAAGAGTCTTGCACTCTGCCTACGGAGCTTTCTTGGCCTGCGCTGTGCCAGCGGCCCCCCACTTCCCCTCCCCTCCCTGCCTACCTCGCAGGTCCGTCGCGTGGAGGAGGGCCAGGAGCTCTTCTTCGCCCTCAAGCGCCTGCGGAAGGACCACGTGGTGCAGAAGCGGCAGCAGGAGCACGTCCTGATGGAGAAGAAAGTCCTTCGGCAGAGCCGCTGCCCCTTCATCGTCAGGTCTGGCGCCTTCCTCTTCCCACTCCCCGGCTCCAGTGGGGGGCAAGGGGTGGGTGGGGGTCTGGGGCCTGGAGTCCACAGAGATGGACGTCAGGCGATCCCTGCAGCGGCAGCAGCCCAGCCTCCTGTTCTCGCAGTGGCCAAATACCCCTAAGGACCTTGGACTCCAGGTAGACTCTCCCTGGAGCTGGAGGTTCCACAGGAACACAGGAAGGGCCTGGCTGCTGGATCAGGCCCAAGGAGGTCCTCCCATCAAATGACGTCAAGGAGATGAATAACTGTATGACTTTTAGGAGGCAGCCCTGTCTAGGGAAGCTTTTGCAGTTTTATTGTGTTTTATATCTGCCGGTTCCTGGGGCAGCGCTAGAATTTTCACAGCTGAGTCCTCAACCCCTGTATTACTGTGCTTTGCTTTCTTCAAGTTGGGCTTTGTTTAAAACTTGCCATTTAGGTTTTCAAACCTTTTTTGTAAATTCAGTCTTTGTACTTTTGAGTCCTCAATCCTTTATTACTGCGCTTTGCTTTACCTAGGTTGAGCTAGGATTATAATACTTCAGAATTTTGGAGGGTTCTACCCTTTTTTGAATTTTGGTCATTTAAAGTTTATGATTTTTCTATTTCCTTCTGAGGAAACTGAATGGAACGAGGTTTGTAGCCGGCATCCCATTAAGGCTTTGTTCAATTCTAGGTTTTTCTAATTTTTTCCTTAAGCTTTCTGATTTTTCTTATTATTTAGTTTATTTCCACAAGCTAATATTTCTAGTCGATTACTTCCCGTTTCAGGGATTTTCATGGTATTTCATTTGTTTTGTGCAATTTCTCAGTTCCGCGACTGTCTTTTTTCTATTGCTCTCTCTCCCCTGCAGGCTTTTTGCCACATTCCGGGACAGTCGCCACGTCTACCTGCTGCTGGAGTTCTGCCAGGGGGGCGAGTTGTGGGCCAAGCTGCGTGAGGCGTAAGTGGGGGGGGTAGAGGGAGGGGTGGGGATGTGGGGCAGGCTATGCCAACAGGCGGGTGGGGGCTGTGATCCGGAAAGGAGGCTGCTTGGGACAAGTCATATAATGGAAGCATAGAAGGGCAGAGGGGACCCTGAGCAGTAGCTCCACCTCCTGGCCACTAGAAGCCCCGCCCCCAGGGGAGAAGGCCCCGCCCCCCAGCCCAAGCTGTCCCCATTGGCAGGAGGGGCCCTGGGGGTGCATTACGGTCCTGGGTTTAACCCTGGGAGTTTCTTGCAGGGGTTTGGGGAGGAGAGCAAAACATCCTTGCAGGGCGTCCTGGTGGCCCCAATAATGGAGCTCTACGGTTATTAACCTCTCCTGATTGTGGGAATGTTCAGGGTGGCAGGAGAGGAGATATTCTTTATGAATATCCTTCCTAATTTGCGCTAACAAGTTTCTTTATTTAGCAGAGTTTACATTCCCCTTTTTACATGCCCAGCAGATAGCTGGCTGCAGGCTCGTGTGAGCCTCTCACTAGTATACAGTCTGTCTCCGACTGAATTGTACGTTCCTGGTAAGTTCCCTTGAACCCTGTTAAAAGAATAAAGACGCCACAATCTTATTCGTAAGCAATAAAAAGATAGTTTACTCACGATCAGGCAGAGCACAGTGTGATCCCTGAAGGCAGCCTTTGGGCTTAAAGTTACAAACGTATAAAAACAGATTTACCCCATAAGGGAGATTACCTGAGGGACTGCTTGGCTGGCAGCCAGCAGTTCATCTGACGAAAAGAAGATGGAAAAGAAGGAAAAGAGGGAGAGGACTGCATGACTCGTCCTTTTGTTACCTGGGCAGGTGAGGTCATGCCCACCGTCTATCACATGCAAAAGGAAGGATGCTCCAGCCAGGAGTTTTGACTGGCTGGACCAAACATTCCCTCGCATGTCTTCTCTAGTATTACACGGAATGTTGTACTTGGCTGCTCCCAGTGGATCACATCCCACACTGATCATGCCTGATCCTAAGAACCGACCTTTCACCATTGGAGACCCTTTGCATTTCAGGGGGTTGGCATAGATGACCTTTGGGTACCTCCCATCTCTACAATTCTATGAGACTCTGAGTCCCTCCAGTTCAGTTTCTGCAGCAGCTTCACTCAGAGAGCCTTTCCCAGCCCTGCCTGCAGCTGCAGGAGACTGAGCCGCAGGCAGACCTTCTGCATGCTAAAGCAGCTGTCCTGTCGCTGGCCTATTCATCTAAAGGCAAAGCAAGATTCTAGTCCTCGTTGTTCTGAATTAAAGGGTTGGTTTAAGCAGGAACAAGAAAGCTGCTTTACTCCGAGTCCACCAAGCTCAATATTGCCTACACGGACTGGTAGCAATGGCCTTCCTGGGACCCCAGCCCTGCCCAGGGCCTCTGGGGACGGAGCCTGAGGCCATCTGCATGCCAAGCAGCTGTCCTGCTTCTGAGCCTGGCTCCACCTCCTCTCGCCCCTCCAGCCGCTGCTTCTCAGAGCCGGTGGCCGTCTTCTGCTCCGCCTGCGTGGTCGAGGCCCTGGACTACCTCCATGCCCAGGGGGTCGTGTATCGTGACCTGAAGCCCGAGAACTTGATGCTGGATGCCAAGGGCTATGTCAAGCTGGTAACGGAGAGGGGGGGCAGGGGAGGGTGGCATGGAGGGGTTCCTGGACAAGTGGGCACCTCAGAACAAGCCCCCCCAACCCCTGACCTCTGAGGGTGGAGGGATGGACCAGTGGTAATGGCAAAGGGGAGCACACTCTGCTTATGCTCAGAGGTGCTTTTCACCAGGCAAATGTTCCATGCGAAAAAATGGCCCTGGTCCTGACATCTCGTTCAGCTGAAGCTCTGCAGGAAGAAAATGCCCTCTAGATCGGTGACTCCCAAACTTTTTCAGGCCCCCACCCACTTGCCTCCAGTGCCCCCCTCCCCTCTAAAACGTGTTGAGATTCCTGTATTGCAAGGGGTTGGGCTAGATGACCCTTGAGATCCCTTTTAACTCTAAAGTTCTATGATTCAGAATACAGGCAGTGGGTTTGCATGACCCATTAAGGAAAATAAGAGCACAGCGAAATTCAAAACAGTAATCATGAATCCCACCTTTATTCAAAAATCCAGTTAAAATCATTTAGTTTAACTGATTATCTTGATCCAGCGATACCAGCTTTTCCAATGCCTGATAGTCATTTACACCTGCCGCAGCCCCCTGCCCCCTTTTCAGTCCCCACAGGTAACGCCACCACCCTCCATGGGGCAGAGCACCCACTTGGGAAGTGCGGCACTGATGCCAGCAGGGAGAAAGGGCAGGGACAGAGATGCCCAACTGGCAATGAAAGGGTGGTTGCATTAGCCACGGTTACCTGTGGCACCTCCATTCATGTATGCAAAGCTGACCTCACAGCTTACCATTTCCCCCCCCCCCCTGCACCTGTGCGTGGACACACCTGTCGGTTGAGGATAAACCCTTCCTGCGTCTGGCCGAGTGGGCAGCTTCAGCTCCAATAAAATTGGTTTTGACATTACCCAGTGCGTTCCCTGTAACAGTGCATCCCTCTGCACATTTATTTGGAATAAATCCAACCGTCTTCAAGTAAGAGGTCCGGGGGGTGACGGGGTGCGTGTCAGCAGAACTCTCTCTCTCTCTCTGCATTATTGGGGCCCCATTGGGGCCCCTCGTCGGCCACTGAGATAAAGGATCATTAGCATGAGCCATCAGGACAACTACTGCAATAGCAGAACCTCCATGCCCAGGTGGAGTCTACCTCTGAATGCCAGACAGTGGGGGACACAACAGGAGAGTGCTTGCGGGTTTCCCCTTGGGGCATCTGGTCAGCAACTGTGAGAACAGCATGCTGGACTCCTGGGCCTGATCCAGCCGCTTTCTTCTTAACCCCCTGTGTCTCTGCAGGTGGACTTTGGCTTTGCCAAGGCGCTGAGGCGGGGGGAGAAGACCTACTCCTTCTGTGGGACCCCCGAATACCTGGCTCCCGAGATCCTCCGCCACGAGGGGCACGACTTTGCCGTGGACTTTTGGACCCTGGGCGTCCTCATCTTTGAGATGCTTGTCGGGCGGTGAGACATGGACCCCCCCATATGCACAAGATTATGGGGGGGCCCTTGTGCTGTGTTCTCCTCACTTCCAGCGGCAGCTGTGGGGCGGGTCGGTGGGGAGAAAACGCAGGAAGGACAAAGCACCCTAAAGTTTGGGGGGTGCCAGAGCTGCCAGCTGGAGCCCAGCAGGGGAAGGGGCTACAGTGCTGCAGGGGGGGGGCACCCCAGATTGCATCAAGGAAGGCCATAGCACCCTCTCGCTCAGCTCCTTCTAGTCGGTGCAGAGGGATCTCTTGTGATTTGGGGGAGGGATGGGAGCTGGTTGCAAGGAAGGGGAAACCTTGGGGAGTCAGGGAGTGGCTTTGGGGACCACAGAGGCGCTCAGCATCACCTCCTGGTTTTTTGGTGCATCAGCATATTCAGGGCTGACCCCCTCCCCATGGGGCAGGCTGAGGCAGCCACTGCAGGTGGGGAACCCCAAGAGGCAGCAACCCCAAGGGCAGCCCCACTGCGATAACGGCTCCTGGCGAGAGGCTGCAGAAGTCTTGCTCCATCTTGTGCTCTCCGTAGGATCTTGCCAAAACCTCACAAGATCTCCTTGAAATCTTGTGAGAACTCGCTAGAACCCACCCACCTCAGTTTTGACCAGGGGTCAGCAAACTCCCATCATCCCTAGTTAACAGGGCCAGTGGTCAGGGATGATGGGAATTGTAGTCCCAAAACATCTGGAGCAGGGGTCAGCAAACTTTTTCAGCAGGGGGCCTGTCCACTGCCCCTCAGACCTTGTGGGGGGGCCAGACTATCTTTTGGGGAAAAAATAATGAATGAATTCCTATGCCCTACAAATAACCCAGAGATGCATTTTAAATAAAAGGACACATTCTACTTATGTAAAAACACACTGATTCCTGGACTGTCCGCAGGCCAGATTTAGAAGGTGATTGGGCTGGATCCGGCCCCCGGGCCTTAGTTTACCTACCCATGGTTTTGACCAAAGCAGTGAAATGGGGAATGCCAACCCTGTACGTACATGGATAGGAAGAAACGTGAAAAGGGGGATTTGGAGAATCTCCTTCTGAGAACTGTGTTAACGATGAGCCGAGAAAGTTTGCAAAGGACAAACTCTTGGCCTTGAGCTGGAGAGAGACAAGACACACTGTTATCTCTCAGAACCCGGCACCCAGCTCTGGTCAGGCAGGCTTCCTCCTCTGGAAAGGTGACTTAATTTCTCTGCATGTGTGAAGCGCAGAGAAGGTGAGAGAATGCCTGCCGGACTGTGACTTGGAGACCCCTGGACAGGGGTGGAGAAAGGGGGTGCGGTGGGGGTGGTCCGCCCTGGGTGTCACCACTGAGGGGGGTGACAGAATGCCGGGTGGCACTCACCACGGGGCCTGCAGCACACCTGGGCCACACATCTGTCCTGGGAGAGACGCAGTGGTTGTGGCGCTCGCAGGCTCCACACTCCCCAAACAGTCTGCCCGCTGCCTCCCCAACAGCTGTAGGGCAGCTGAGTGGGAGGGAGCAGGCAGATTCCTTGGAGGCCCCACGGAGTGTCCTGCCCCGGCTTGCTCCGCCGCTGCCCCTGAACTCTGCTTTTAGGGGTTCCCAGAGCCTGCTGCCCAGGAAAAAGCCCCCTTAGGTTCTGCAACGGTGTCATTGATAGAAGAAAATTCACGCCGGCTTCCCCTGTCTCCCCAACCCCCAGGCCCCCCTTCCACAGCGCCGAGCCTCAGAAGATCTACAGCAAGATCATGGACGGCATCTTCTCCTTCCCGGTGTTTGTGAGCGAGTCTGCCTGCTCCCTCGTGGCCAAGCTGTGCAGGTGTGTCTCCCCACCAGCTTCAGGGGGGCCTTCCCTCTTAGCGCATGGAAAGTGCAAGCGTCATGTGCAAAGGAATGAAGCTGAACCTCTTCTTCTTCTCCCCCCCCCCCGGTCTTTATGGCAGGCGCCGGCCAGGGCAGCGCCTGGGCAATACCAGCAGCGGCATCCGTGGCATCCGTAAGCATAGGTGAGTCCACAGGGCAGAAGCTGCAGTGCCTGTCTCCGCCAGCAGGAGGCGCAGGAGAGGCCGAGGGTTTCTCTTCCCTCCTTTGGCCTTCCTGCGCCCGGTGCCTTCCAGCTGTTTTGAACTACAACTCCCATCAGCCCCAGCCAGCGAGGGGCGGGGACATAGGAAGCTGCCTTATGCTGAGTCAGACCATATTGTGGTTGTTGATCTTGCACATTTGGAAGCCATAGGATGAATCAAAACTGACCGTTGTTGAAATAAAAATTGTCCAGGTGAAAAATATGGTTCAAAAGCTTTACTAACAGAACTCACAGCAAATCAAACTTAAATCAATAATGTTACATCCGGATAGTTGCATAATATCGTGTGCTGATCCTAGCACAGATAGAACATCTTAGAAATATGAAATATCTTCCTCCAGAGCTGAAATCGAAGCTCCGCCTCTCCAAACCCAGTCTGCATTAGCCGGAGGCTGTGTGCCTAAACAGAGAGGATCCTTAGCTGCTTTCAGAACAAAGACTAACACACCCAAAAGGGAGACTTGTAACTGAATGCTTCATGTGACCTAAGTTAAACACCTCCTGAGAGCTAGCAGAGATGCATTCTCACCTGATGATTAACTTGTTAGGCACTCTGAGAGGTTTAGTTCCGCTCCATGGAACTTTCCATACCAGGCTATGCTTTTAGCAGTGCAGTGGTATCTCGGGTTACATACGCTTCAGGTTACATACGCTTCAGGTAACACACTCCACTAACCCAGAAATAGTGCTTCAGGTTAAGAACTTTGCTTCAGGATAAGAACAGAAATTGGGCTCTGGCGGCGCGGCAGCGGCCGGAGGCCCCATTAGCTAAAGTGGTGCTTCAGGTTAAGAACAGTTTCAGGTTAAGAACGGACCTCGGAACGTATTAAGTACTTGCTTCTCAAACTTAATCCATTCCAGGAGTCTCTTTGACTCCCGAAACCGTTCAAAAACCAAGGCGCGGCTTCCGATTGGCTGCAGGAACTTCCTGCACTCAATCAGAAGCCGCAGAAGCTGTGTTGCATGTTTGGCTTCCGAAAAACATTTGCAAACCAGAACACTCACTTCTGGGTTTGCGGCATTTGGGAGCCGATTTGTTTGGGAGGCAAGCCGTTCGACTACCAAGGTACCACCATACACATACAGAGTTATTTTGAACAATTAAACAATTATACTTATCAGACCTTTGGTCCAGTTTTGACTCTGTGTTGGGTGAAGAAGGGTTTTCAATTATCTGTGTCCTGAATCGTCCACCTGGCTGACCCTTGCCTTCCTGCCGCAGGTGGTTCAGCTCCCTCTCCTGGAAAAAGCTGGCACTGCGTCAGATCGAGGCCCCCACCACCGTTCTGCTCAAGCAGGTATTGGGTGGGGGCGAGGGGCTCTTTTGGGCAGCAAGGACTCCCCTCCAGCTGCCGTCCACCCTCACGACTGCCTACTTTCCCTCCTCCTCCTCCAGGGCGCCCCCTACGTCAACTTCAAGCGCTTCTCCATCTCCCGGCAGCAGCAGCCCGAAGAGGAGTTTTCTGGCTGGGACGAAGACTTCTGAGCTCCTGGCACCGCGGAGGGGGGAGGGCAGGAAGACCCTTCCTTTGACCCCACAGACTGGAGCCGCAGCTGAGAGGGAGCCCCCGCAGCCTCTCTCCCCCCTCGAAATGCTTTTCAGCAGGGGCCCCCCAGCCTGGATGTCCTCAGCCCCCCGCCCCCAGTGCTTGGCCAAGGCTCTCGTGTGCCCCTTCCTCTCCCCCCACAACTGCCTTGTCTGGGAGCTGATGGCTGCAGTGGGCAGAGTCACTGTGAAAGGGGAAAAGCCTCCAGTCTGCCTTGTCTCGTCCTGCTCAATGTGGAAAATAAAGTTAGTTCAGGGAACAGTCTGGCCCCTGCCTCCTCCTCTGCGATTTGGGCATGCAGGGGGGGGGCGGCTGCTGGTGGTCCGTATTCTGTCTCCTCCAGCTCTCCAGGTGCGAGGACATTTGGAAAACACTGTGTGCCGTTCTGCTCACCTCACCTCAAACAGGAGCATAGCTGTCAAGTGTCCCTTATTTGGCGGGACAGTCCCACTGCTGCCCCTTATTGATGAGGCTTTGTTTGGCTGCTGGCTGGGCTTTCTGCCTTTGGCTCAGAGGGGCTCAGAAGTTGAACATACCTGTGCCCAGAAAATCCCTTATTTGGCTGCTGATCCTTTGTTTTCAAGGCTGCTGGTCCCTTATTTTCAAATCTGTAAGTTGACAGCTATGAACAGGAGATTGTAGATTTGGAAAAGGTTCAAAGTGACTGAAGGGATAGAGCAAAAGCTGCAGCGTTTGGGACTTTTCGGTTTAGAGAAAAAGCCAGGAAGAGGCGACTTGATATAAAATTAGTCCTGGCTTGGAGAAAGTAGCTACAGACATGTTTTTTTCTTCCACTCTCATAATGCTGGAACTTGGATATTGAGTGAAGCTGAAGGTGGGGAGATTCAGGAGAGATGTAAGGAAGCCCTTCGTCACACAGCACAGAGTTAAACTGGGGAACTCCTTGCCACAGGAGGAGGCAGTGATGGCCACCAAGCTGGATGGTTTTAAAAGAGAATGAGACCAATTCAAGGCCCTCCACAGTCAGAGTCAGCAAGAGAGAGCTCCTGTGTTTGAATCCTGCTTGCTGGTTTCCCACAAAGGGCATCGGGCTGGCACTGGGAGAAGAGGGTGCCAGGCTAGATGAGCCGCTGGCCTGATCCAGCTAAAGGCTCTTCTTATGTTCTTACTTTCTCCACCTAAGGCAGGATCGAGGGGCCTTCCAGATGTTGATGGACTCCAACTCCCAGAAGTCTCTGCAGCCAGCAGGCCAGTGATTAGGGCTGATGGGAACTGGAGCCCAGCAATGCCACAGGGGGCACCAGCAGACCCCTCCCCCAAGTGTGTCTCTCCCCACCACCACCCCAGATTTACAGAAACTGTCCCGGTTTCTGGTTTTATCCCAGATCGTCCCATTTTTCCTTTGTTGTTGTTTAGTCATTTAGTCGTGTCCGCCTCTTTGTGACCCCCTGGACCAGAGCACGCCAGGCCCTCCTGTCTTCCACTGCCTCCCCCAGTTTGGTCAAATTCATGCTGGTAGCTTCGAGAACACTGTCCAACCATCTTGTCCTCCGTCGTCCCCTTCTCCTTGTGCCCTCCATCTTTCCCAACATCAGGGTCTTTTCCAGGGAGTCTTCTCTTCTCATGAGGGGGCCAAAGTCTTGGAGCCTCAGCTTCAGGATCTGTCCTTCCAGTGTGCACTCAGGGCTGATTTCCTTCAGAATGGAGAGGTTTGATCTTCTTGCTGTCCATGGGACTCTCAAGAGTCTCCTCCAGCACCAGAATTCAAAAGCGTCAATTCTTTGGCGATCAGCCTTCTTTATGGTCCAGCTCTCACTTCCATACATCACTACTGGGAAAACCAGAGCTTTAACTATACAGATCTTTGTTGGCAAGGTGATGTCTCTGCCCCCCCCCCTATTTTCATGGGAGAAATGTTGGAGGGTGTGGAAGAGGACATCCCCAGGGCTTTTTTTCCCAGCTGGAGTTCACAGGAGCTCTGTTGTGGCACCTCCCTCTAAGCCAGGGGTTGGCAACCTTTTTCAGCCATGGGCCGGTCCACCGTCCCTCAGACCTTGTGGGGGGCTGGACTATATTTTGGGGGTCGGACAAAATGAATGAATTCCTATGCCCCACAAATAACCCAAAGATGCATTTTTAATAAAAGGACACATTCTACTCATGTAAAAACACGCTTATTCCCGGACCGTCTGTGGGCTGGATTTAGAAGGTGATTGGGCCGGATCCAGCCCCCGGGCCTTAGTTTGCCTACCCCTGCTCTCAGAGAATGAGGGAGGCTTTCATGGCGAGTTCCGGCACCTCTTTTGCTCGAGGAATAGCATCAGAGATATGTTGGAGGGTACACACCAGGTGCCCCAACTTAGGCTCTGCTGTGGCTTCAAGTTCCATCTGGTCATAAGCAGTGCTTTTTCCCTAGTAAAAAATGTTTAGGGTACTCCCATTGTGACTCAAGGAAATCACCATTTTATAGTTCAAACCGGGGAAAATAAATACAGTAAATGGACAAAAGTACAAAGATTCGCAAAATGTTTAGGGGTATGCAGACCCTTGCGCACTGGTCATAAGAGACCATTTCTTCTGCTTCTTTGGAAGCTGCCCAGAATGGCTGGGGAAACCCAGCCAGATGGGCGAGATACAAATAAATTATTATTATTATTATTATTATTATTATTATTATTATTATTATTATTACAGATAGGTAGCCGTGTTGGTCTGCCATAGTCAAAACAAAAAAATTCCTTCCAGTAGCACCTTAAAGACCAACTAAGTCAGTTCTTGGTATGAGCTTTCGTGTGCATGCACACTTCTTCAGATACCAAAGAAGTGTGATACCAAAGAAGTGTGATACCAAAGAAGTGTGATACCACACTTCTTCAGATACCAAAGAAATCTGAAGAAGTGTGCATGCACACGAAAGCTCATACCAAGAACTGACTTAGTTGGTCTTTAAGGTGCTACTGGAAGGAATTTTTTTGTTATTATTATTATTATTATTATTATTATTATTTTCTCAGGAGTAAGTAGCCCTGATCCTCTTACAATTTAAATAATATAAATAAATAATATAACTTATGCTCCACAAAACGGGTGGGTTGGGGGCCTTTTAGTCTAGTTCTCCCTTTTTCTTTTTAATGTGGCCTCTGTCCTCCTCCTGCCCCGGACTGTCACCTGAAGAAAAATAGATGAAGTAAGACAGTGGTTTTGAAGAGCGCCTAATGGCTCGATCTGAAAGGCCTACATTGCTGCGTTTTAGCGAACAAGTGCCCAAGATTCACCCCTCCAGGACAGGCGGGGAAGGGCATAGCTGTCAACGTTTCCATTTTTTAAGGGAAATTCCCTTATTCCGAATAGGATTCCTCGCAAGAAAAGGGAAAAGTTGACAGCTATGGAAGGGGGGCACCATCTGAGAAGCCCCCCAAACTAGGCTGCTGGGGATGGGTGGGTCGGTGCCGCGTTGCGTGCCATCCAGGGCGCACTAATCCGTCTCCGTGCCAAGCCGGCGGCCACTCCTGCCTCCGTTCCGGCTGCCTTCGCGGCTGCTGCGAGAACCACGTCTTCAAACACAGCTTGAAAGCAAAGCACGTCAATCAAAATTTATAAAAAAAAAACCCCGAGAAGAATAGCTTTTGCGGAGCTGAAATTGCCTCGGGGAACAAACAATGCGTGTTCCACCTGCTGTGAAAGAGAGACGACAAGGGCTTCAGCGCCTCTGAAAAGACTGAGCATCTTAGTCACTCCTGGTTTCCAAGGTAAACTGTGAATCGTGTCGGCGGGGCGGGGGGGGCGGGGGGGCGCCTCCTGACGCCTGACAGGGAAGCCTGGCTGCAGCGCCCCAGCCCCCTCCTGGCAGGCAACCCCCCCAAGTGCCTCCCCCTAGAAGTGAGTTTCCAGCTCCGTCCGCTCCCTCCATCTCTGCCCCTCTGCCTCTTGCGGACGCAGGACTCGCACCAAGAGTCTTTATCCGGACTGGGCAGCAAGGCTTTCTCTTCCCGGGCGCCCCCTTCCCTGGGTCGCTCCCGGGGACGTCCTGACAGCCACGCGGGTGCAACTCTTGAGGTGCCAAGTGGAAGGGGTGTCGGAAGCAGGGTTTCTAGATGATGATGATGATGATGATGATTTTATTTATATCCTGCCCTCCCCAGCCGAAGCCGGGCTCAGAGCGGCTAACAACAATAAAAGTAACACAGCATTCTAAATCAATTCATTCTAAAATCAGTTCAAATCAAATTAATGGCAACCATGGGCTAGACTAGAGTTCTATGAGGATTACAGAAGGAGAGAGGGGGTCAGGCTGTGCCTTGGCCAAAGGCCTGGTGGAACAGCTCCCTCTTGCAGGCCCTGTGGAAAGATGTCAGGTCCCGCAGGGCCCTAGTCTCTTGGGACAGAGTGTTCCACCAGATCGGGGCCACGGCCGAAAAAGCCCTGGCTCTGGTTGAGACCAGCCTAACCTCCCTGTGGCTCCAAGATGTTTTTGTTTGAAGACCGTAAGGTCCTCCATGGGGCAGACCAGGAGAGGCGGTCCCATAGGTATGAGGGTCCTAGGCCATATAGGGCTTTAAAGGTCAAAACCAGCACCTTAAACCTGATCCTGTACTCCACCGGGAGCCAGTGCATGGATAGGGGCCTTGGGGCAAGGACTTCACAGAAAAGGGGAGCTTGGAGGGGTGAAGAGGGCTTGACACAGGTGCTTTGGGTGGCATTGGGGGGTAAGGAGGGAGGTCAAAGGGGGCTGGTACCCTCAGGGTCAAAGGGCAGGGGAAAAAGTCAGGTGTGGGCAGGCAAGGCCCCAGAGGGCTTTGAGGGTTATATATGTGGGGCTGTAAATAGGGGAGAGAGTGGCATGTTTGAATCGGAACGGAAGAGGTGGAAGGGACACCCCAAAGGTCATTCAGCCCAACCCCCTTCAATGCAGGCACCACAGCTAATGAATCCCTGATATTTGCCCCCCCCCCAACCTCTGTATAAAAAGCTCCAACGAAGGGGAGTCAAAGGACCACCTGTTTTTCTGAAGGGAGAGCCAGCACCTCTCTGAAGCTAAGCAGGTCTGAGTCTGGTCAGTGTCTGGATGGGAGACCCCCCCCAAGCCCCCCACCCTGGTCTGTGCCTCCCTGGGCTCCACCTCCAGAAGGAAGGTGGGCTGTGAAGGTAGGGAAGGGAAGAAATAAGGATCCTTTGCATCAGGCCAAGGTTGCGGTGGCATTTAAATGTCCTGGAGGCCGGTTGAGAGAGGTGTTGCCTTGTTCGCCGGTGGAAAGAGCAGGAACGCAAGACATGGGTAGCTGGTGAAAAAACAGTTTAAAATTAACTGTTTTAAGTTGGGCATCAACTTCCCCAACGCTGATTCTCAATTCTTCCATGGCCAGAAGACTGGAGTGGAAGGCCACCTTCAGATATACCGTATTTTTTGCTCTATAGGACGCACTTTTTCCCTTCTAAAAAGTAAGGGAAAATGTGTGGGCGTCTTATGGAGTGAATGCAGGCTGCGCGGCTATGCCCAGAGCCAGAACAGGGAGACGGAACGCTGCGCAGCGCTCCATCTTACTGTTCTAGCTTGGGGGTGGCTGCGCAAAGCCTCTGCAGGACAGTGGGGTGCCTCCCCCCCCCCTGCCCTGCGGAGGCTTCACAGGCTGTCCCCGAAGCCAGAACAGTGAGAGGCTATCCCAAAAGCCAGATCCCTCTCTTGCTGTTCTGGCTTCTGGGATTCAGAATTTTTTTCTTCTTGTTTCCTCCCCCCAAAACTAGCTGCGTCTTATCGTCCGGTGCGTCCTATAGAGCGAAAAATACTGTATATTCACTGAAGAAAGAGATTGAATCCTGCCTCTGTCTCTTTCTGTAACTCATGAACAAGCAGTTGGTGTCTGACATCATCAGAGGGTCCTGGGCAGTGTCTGAAATTCACCAGGCACATTTTGCACCTGGCTATCGGCCTCTTGCGACCCAGTGAAGATGTCCAGGCACCAGGATGATGCCCAATGTCTCCACCACCTGGAGGTGCATCCCTGGCGATCCTTGGTTCTTGACCGTTTTCACACATACTCACAGCACATCCTGAAGAATTCCATCAGTTGTATTTTATCTGCACAATCAGAATGAATTTCAGGGGTGGAAAAGTCTTATAAAAAACATGACTTTTGAGCCGTCCAGCCCCCCCAATGGCAACTGGGGGCGTTTTGTTTTGGCGCCTGTAACCCTTGTTTAAGGAGCCATTTGGTGCCTTGCTTATATATCTGAGTTTCTAGCACTGGTTCTGGGCCGTAAATCTCAGCCTGGGGGTCCAGCCCAACCCCAGAGGAGAGCAGCCATCCGCCCATTGCTCCCTCAGCCCCTGTGAGGGAGACCCTGTGGAGCCAAGTGACCCCCTCAGGCTCACCCCACTGTGCCCAGAGGAAGCCACCTGCCCCTCCCTCTTCGCCTGCCCAGCCATCCCACCAGCTGCCAAAAGACAGGGCCACTTGCCCACCTCTCCTCCTTGCTGCGAAGCTGTTCTTCTGACTCCCCCCCCCACGCAAAGTCCAGCCTCATTCAGTAAAGCCCTCTGCCCACCTGCAGCCAAAATACCTGAGACCTAAGCCCAGAGTGTGGCATTTGTGAATATCCCCCTCCTGCTCCAGTTGAAATTCTGACTGCGGGCTCCTGGGGGCAGAGACCTGGGATGGATCTACACACGGGGGGGGGGGGATGCTATAAATAAGTCAGAAATTAGGGTTCATTTGTTTTTTGTTATCATGATTATGTTAAACTGTGTAGAAAAGTTTTCTGCTCTGCGGCACCATCGGGTGTCACAGTGTTTTAACGCATGTAGAACGTTTTTTCTTTACTAATGTAGCCGAGTCCCGGGTTTTGACTCATGTTGCTCTGTTAAAACACCATGTGGCACGGATGGTTCCAGATGGAGGACAGTGGCAGCAGTGGCTGAGAGAGGTGGTGCCCTTTTGGGGTGCAAGGGAGACACACACCAACACACCCCCCGCCTTGTCCTTGGACGCCTCTGTGCCAGTGGCTGCTGTTCATTCCAAGGCCCAACACAGAACTGCAAAGCCTCCTAGTTATTTTTGCTTTTGGGTGTGGGGTTTATGCAATCTTGTTATCTTTCTGGTACGGAAATGCCTTTTTTCATATTACATTTGGCAGTGTGTTGTTTTGCTTTGTTGTTATGAAACAGATGTTTGCATCTTTTGGCTTTGAAATGCATTCCTGCTTTGTTTGTTTAAGTGTGACATTTTTCTGTGGAAAAACAGCATATAAATAAAAACAATGAATGAATGAATGAATGAATGATCCCCGGATGACAGATAAAGCACAGGGCCGTGGTTGGTGGTGTTGTTGTTTTTTTTAAAAAAAGTTGTGTTTCTTTATTCAATAATTATATTGATAGCTGAGTTGGGCCTTTACACAGCATATACATGAAGGGTGACCCACACAGGAGACGGAGGCTGGAGGGAGGCCCTTTCCTCCTCTTCCTCTTCTTCCTCCTCCTCCTCCTCTGCCCACCCCCCTCCTGCCTCCCCCCAGTCCTGCGAAGGGGCCTCTCTTCCTCATCTCACGTGAATGGCGGTGTTGGCTCCTTGGGGTGGGGCTCCTGTGTCTGGCCCATCCATGGCAAGCCTGGCATAGCACTGGCATCTGAGCAGCTCTGCAGTGGACATGGCGAGAAGAGGCAGCCCCAGCGGTGGCAAAGCTGTGACAGAGAGCCGAGGGAGCAAGCCGGCTGGTGGTGGAGGGCAGTGGCACGAGGAGGGAGGGGTCCTTTCTCTGGGGTACGACAGACACAGATAAATAACAAAGGGGACTTTTTCATTCCCGCTGGGCCACGGATGCAGCTGGCATTGAGGTGGCACTTTCTGTTGGCCTGGGCAGTGGCACCCCCCCCCCCGCCAGTCCTGGGGAGCTGTGTGGGGCAGAGGGCAGAATTCTGCCTTCCTCCCCACACTGCCTTGGGAAGAGAGAGAGAGTCTTGCAAGCTTTGTGCCACCCGTGGGTGGCAGGGAGGCCACGGGGCAGGGGGTGCCAGCAAGAGGAGAGCCTGGCGGCTGCAAGGGACACCCTGCCTGCGGTGTTGGCCCAGAGGTGGGAGGAGGGGGGGCTTGGCCGGGGCTGCAAGAGGGCAGTGTGGAGGGGTCCTCAGCTCTCCCTTCCCAGGCTGGAGGGAGGCGCTGCTTCAGCCAGCCCCCTTCCCCCGCCCAGAAGCCGCCTAGACCCCCAAGTCATCCTCATAGAGCAGGGCTGCGCTGAAGACAGTCAGTGGCTCGTCCGAGGAGCGGGCCAGCCGGCCGGAGACCAGGTCCACACAGAGAGTTTCTCCAGCCTCCATGGGAACGACGAGGGTGAAGACGGCCAGCGCTCCGGTGCTGGGCTGCCTCTCGGCCACCGGCTTGTTCTCCAGGCCTTCGGGCTGGTAGCCGGCCGAGTCGCTGCGGGCAATGGCCTGGTTGGAGCGGGAGAGGACCGCCTCAATCTTCTCCCCCCGGTGGCCTGTCAGGATGGCGCTGACCAGGTAGCGGCCAGGAAACGGAGCGGTGAAGATTCCTGCGCAGAGGAGAGGTCCGTTACAGGTGCCTGGCATTGGTCCTCCCACCTGCCTTGCACCCCACCCCAAGCACACACACCCTGGCTTTGTGAGCTCCAGTTCTTCAACCCCTGAGAACATCAGAACTTTAGGAAAGCCCACTGGATCAGGCCAGTGGTCCACCCAGTCCAGAATCCTCCTCTCAGAGTGTCCAACCAAATGCCCCCCCCCAACTGTCCTGTTTTACCATCCCAGATCACAGAAGGCGATGGCAGCTTCCGTTTGGATCCCAGAACGTCCCGTTTAAAACTGACACCCTGGTGCAAGTCAGCAGAGTCACGCCAGGGCACCTGCTGGGTGTGGGAAAGTTGAGGGTAGGAAGAGAGGATATATTGATTAAATAATATCCTTTCTCATTCACACTAGTGAGCTGGTAGCAGAGCACATTCCCCTGTTCATTTCAGGAAGCTGGGAGCAGCCAAGTACAACATTCCTTGTAATGCTAGAGAAGACATGCGAGGGAATGTTTGGTCCAGCCAGTCAAAACTTCCTGTTCCTCCTGGCTGGAGCATCCTTCCTTTTGCATGTGATAGAAGGTGGGCGTGACCTCACCTGTTCAGGTAACAAAAGGACAAGGCATGCTGCCACTCTCCCTCTTTTTCATTTCCCTTCTACGTTTGACCAGCTTCTGGCTAGGACTGCCCTGCTAGCTTCTCAGAGATCATTCCTCCCTATGGGATAGAGCCACATGTACATATTTGTAACTAAGTCTGCCTTCAGGAATCCAACTGTGAACTGATGTAAGTAAACTTCTTTTTATTGACTTTAAACAAGATTGTGGCATCTTTATTCTTTTAAGAGGAATTCAAGGAAACTTAACAGGAAAGTATAATTCAATCTGAGGCAGACCGAATTTTATAATAGTGAGAGGCTCACACGAGCCTGCAACCAGCTATCACGAGTCTGCAGCCAGCTATCTGCTGTGCATGTAAAAAGGGGAATGTAACTCTAGGTTAGGACAGATGTTAATAAACAATATATCCTCTCCTGCCACCCCGAACATTCCGACACACCTGTCTTTCTGAGGCCTTCCCACCCCAAGCCCCATCTTCTCCTTCCTGCATTTCCCAGCCCCTCACTGACCAGATTTCGGGTCGTAGGCGTCCCCATCGTTCAGCAGCACCCGGTCAAAGGCGATGGTCCCTGTCTCCACATGGCGGGCGGTCAGTGCTGCAGTGAAGGAGACCTTGGGCGTCGTTCCAGGTGGCCCAGGCAGGCCTGCAAGTGGACGGGGAGCAGGAGGAGGGTTGGGGAAACAGAAAAACTTTCAGGGACTTCTCCCTTTTTCCCTGCATTGACCACCCACAAGAAACTGGCTCTCAAGAACTGGCTGGTTTCTGTGCTGGCAACTCACTCTGTCTGTGCCTGCTTCCCTCATAACACCTGTTCTGCGTTTGTACGAATTCAGTCTCTTAGTGGGCACCACCTGCACTTCGGAACTCCCTGCCTCTTGATCAGGTTGGCACCTTCACAGGACTCTTTTTGGCGCCGGCTAAAAACATTCTTGCTTAGACAAGCCTGCCCAGATGTTTAGAAAGTTGACGCAACCCTGTTTTAAGTCTGTTTCTATTTCAACTTTTTAGATGTCTTAAATTACTGCCGTTCATTTTCCTTTTGATAATTTTATTGCTTTGTCTTTTTTGTAAGCCTGTTTGATGTGATTTTCTTCTTCTTTTACAATCAATAAATTTATAAATTTATGAAATAAATAACTAAATAAATCAAGACACTCCCACCCAGGCCTGTCCATTTGTCCAGCCGCTCCTCACAGCAGGGACCTGGGGACTCAGCCACATTAGTCAAAAAACAGCATTTTGAATGTGTTATAAACCTGCAACACCAGATGGCGATGGAGAGCAAAAAAAGTTCTAAGCGATCTTCCATAGTGTTTTTTATTCTTTCTTTTGTTTTAACGATTTAAATTCTGACTTTTATTTGTAGTGTGTTTTTTTCTGTGTGTAGATTCACCCCAGGGGCCATTCTGCAAGCTCTTGGGGAGGGCAGCTGTGTTGCACAGCCCAGGTTCAGCCCCTGATCTCTCCAGAGGGCAAAGACCCCGTTTGCCTCCCTGGGGAGGTATTGCTAGGTAGCCCTGAGCTCACTCTAAGGCTCTGCCTGAAGTCTCTGTTAGGATTTTTATCCACATGTTCTGCTCCAGTACGTAGCACTGTGTGTGAGAAAGGAAGTCTCAGCACTGTTGGGAGTTTAGTTTCAGTTCTGTGTGATGCTTTTCTGTACTGATGCTCAGAGAGAACAGACATGCAGATGGATTCTTTATATATACACTGTAAAATAAAGTAGTTTAGAGCTACTGGTTGTCTCTTCTGCAATGAGAAGCCAGAAGACAAGTCTGCTCCTCTCAGGAGGGAGGGGTTGCTTATCACGGGCCTCTCTGGACTGAGGGAGATTTACAGCCAGAGAGCAACCATCGGAGAGATGCCCCAGTGTCTTGGGAAGGTGGTGGCCTTCCCAGGTGTTTTTTCCAACAGTCCCAAGGCTCACCCCCCCCCAGACGCTGCCTTGAATGTAGCTTCCCCACAGAGGAGGGAACAGGGTATGTGGAGGCATGGGGAGATGACTGGCTGTGCTGGCTGCTGGAACCAGCCCCCCCCCCCTGCAGTGGACAGGAGCAGCAGCACCTCCACACACACACACAGACACACACACACCACCAGCCCTATCAGCTGTGCCCAGTCATTACCTTGTTCTCCGGGGAGACCTGCAAGAGACAAGGGAAGACGGGTGAGACTCACGGGGACAAGGGAGAGGTGGGAGTGGTCATCCCCATCCCACTTGTTAATTCATTAATTTCAATAATAATAATAATAATAATTTATTATTTATACCCCACCCATCTGGCTGGGTTTCCCCAGCCACCCTGGGCAGCTTCCAACAAAGTATTAAAATGCAGTGGTCTGTTAAACATTAAAAGCTTCCCTCAACAGGGCTGCCTTCAGATATCTTCTAAAAGTCTGGTAGTTGTTCTTCTCTTTGACATGTGGTGGGAGGGCATTCCACAGGGCGGGCGCCACCACCGAGAAGGCCCTCTGCCTGGTTCCCTGTAACTTGGCTTCTTGCAGGGAGGGAACCGCCAGAAGGCCCTCGGAGCTGGACCTCAGCATCCGGGCAGAATGATGGGGGTGGAGATGCTCCTTTAGGTGTACAGGACTGAGGCTGTTTAGGGCTTTCAAGGTCAGCACCAACACTTTGAATTGTGCTCGGAAACTTATTATTGTTATTATATTTATTCGGATCCCGCCTTTGAACCCAGGCCAGGATTCAAGGCAGCTTGCACAAATTAAGACACAGGGAAGAGATGCAAAGCTAAAAACATATCACAGATCATTGCTAAAAAGTAATTAAACCCTAACAGAATGAAAACAAATCTCTTAAGATACAGATAATACCGTATTGGCCCGAATATAAGCTGCACCCGAATATAAGCTGCATCTTTAAAATGGGGGGGGGGAGGAAAAGCTCCCAAATATAAGCTGCTCCCTTCCTTGCTGCTCCTGGCTGCGTACTATGGGGGCGGGGGGGGGGGAGTTGGGCTGCCTTGCCAGCAGCCTTTCCCCTTCCTCGCTCTCTCCCTCCCCGGCCTTGGGGGAAGAAGACAGGGGACTAAGCATGGAGCGAGCGCCGCTTTGCCACACTCCTGGTGCTGTTTGCCCTGTGCTCTTAGCTGCATATCGTAAGGTTGTAAATATAAGCCATACTTTAACTTTTCACGGTTGGAATTTGGAGGAAAAGTGAGGCTTATATTTAGGCCAATACGGTAAAAACAGTCCCGCACTATTACAAGCCCTTTGCTTTAAAAATAAAATAAAATAGTCAGTTCCCAAATGCCTGTTGGAATAAGGGAGTCTTTAGCTGCCGGTGGAAAGACAGCAAGGAGTGAGCCAGTCAACCTTCTCAAGGCAGGGGGTTCCTAAGATTCCTAGGAGCCACCACCAAAAAGGCCCTCTCCTGCCTCTGCAACAAGCAGGCCTGGAGCTATTAATGAATGGAGCCCCCAACCCCCTAGAGACAAGACTGGGTGCTCTCCAGAAGGGAGGCTGGGGGGGGGTCATGTGTGGTCAACCAGGCAGGTGTGCACACCTGAGGTGGTGGAGAAGGCCTCTGGTGGAGGGGGGCTGTGGGGTTGGCAGCTGCCACTCACGCAGCTCAGTCTCAGATGGGGCAGAGCAACCCAGCATGGGGCAGGGAAGGGGACCCCCTCCCAGTGCCCCTCCCCCTCTATCCAGGAGAGGGCACCAGCCCACTGCAGCACATGGAGGGTTAATTGTTCTGGGGAGACTCTTGTGACCTTCCAAAGGCCCCGATCCCCTGGCGCTCCCAGGGCAAGGAAAGGGGTGTTGGGACACAATGGGCTCTGGGAAGCCAAGCAAACCCCAAATTGTAGAGTTGGAAGGGATTCCCAAAGGTCATCTAGCCCAACCCCCTTCCGAGGTAGGCACAGAACCATAGGAAGGGACCCAGAGGGTCATCTTGCTGTCAGACACCATGATGCAAAAACTCAGCCTGGCCAGTTGCTCACCTGGAGGCCCCACAGAGCCGGTCCTTCCGTCTTTGCCAGGGGGCCCAGCTGGGCCTACGGGCCCCTGCTTCCCCATGGGGCCCTCCAGTCCAGGGGGCCCGGGAGGTCCTGTGGATGGAGAAGAACATTAGATGTCTAGGCAGAGACAGAGGCAAGAGGGGCCCCCTGCCCCCTGCCGTCCGCCCCAGAGTGTGTACCTGTGAAATCCTGCAGGGTGAGGCCGTGCAGCTGCCCCTGCAAGGTCTGGAGGGAGCCGTTGAGGGTGCTGAGCCGGCGGTGGATGGTGCCCAGCTGGCTGCCATGGATCTTGTCCAGGAGGGCTCCGTGGGTCTGCAGGGTCCCGTTCACCTCCCGCAGGCAGCCCCACAGGGCCGAGACGTGCTTGTCCAGCCCCTCCTTGATCTTGCGCAAGCTCCCGGAGACGGTGTCCAGCCTCTCGCACGCCCCCTCCAGCTTGGCCAGCCTCTCCGCCAGCCCCCCGGAAGCCCGCCGGCAGTCGGAGGCCTCCACGCGCAGGGCGCCCCCAAAGCGCTGCACCTCGCGCCCCAGCACCTGGAAGCGCTCCTCGCTCTCGCTGACGTGCTCCGTCACCTCCTGCTGGACCCGGTTGATCTCGGCGATGATGTGGTCCTTGGTGGTGCCCAGCTCATGGATGTCCGTCTGGTGCTTCTCCACGGTGGCCTGCAGCCCGGCCAGCGTCTCGTTCAGGGAGCTGAAGCCCAGGATGACCTCCGACAGCTCGCCCTGCAAGGACTGCAGGTGGATGCTGGAGCTGCCCCCGATCACGCTGAAACCGTCCAGCGGCCGGGAGGCGTCCCCTGCCTCCTTGCCCAGGTCAGGGCGCCGCCCAGGAGGCTGGCAGGCGGCTTGGCAGACCTCCACCTCGGACCGCAGCTGGCCCACCTCCTCGCGCAGCTGGGCGCACTCCTGTCCGCAGGAGAGCTGCTCCAGCCCCCGGACCTCCTTCTCCAGCTCCTCCAGACGCTGTCGGGTCCGGTTGGCCTGCAGCACCAGCTCGGGGGGCCCGGCGCTGACGGAGACCACCATGCGGTTCTCCAGCTCGCCCACCTCCCCTGCCAGTCGGCTGAGGGCGTCGCTGTGGGAGCCCACCAGACCCTGCAGGCTGCGCAGCTTCCCCGAGACGTCCAGCTGGTGGAGGTTGCTGCCCAGGACGCGCAGCTGCCCCTCCGTGTCCAGCAGCCTCCGCTCCAGGTCGCTCAGGATGGTGCTGATCTGAGAGTCCTGGTTGCCCGCAGGGGCGCAGATCTGCGTGCAGGCGTGGGCCGTGCTGTGCACCCGCTCCAGGGCCCCCTGCTGCTGCAGGCTGCTGTCCTTCAGGGCGCCCACATCCCTCGACAGGTTGGCCAGCGCCCGCCCCACGTGGCTCTGGAAGTCGTTCAGGCGGGAGAACGCCGAGTCCAGCTGGCCCTCCGCACGGCGCAGCCGCTCGTCCGCCCCTTCCAGCATGATCTGGAGGTCCCCAAAGTGCTCCTCCAGGCTGCGCTGCGTGGTGTTGACCCGGCTCTCCACCTCCGACATGCGCCGGTCCACGCTCCACGGAGGCGGCGGGGGTGTCCTGCGCCCGGCCAGGTGCTCGCTGAGGGCAGAGAGGGCCTCCGTGACGGCGTCGAGGCGCCGCTCCAGCCCGCTCACCCTGCTCTCGGCCCGGGCACAGCAATCCTCGGGCGGCTGGGAGGCCAGGCGGCTGACATGTTGCCGGACGGTGTCCACAGCATCCCGGTTGCGCTGGTCCACGGAGGCCACCAGCTTCTCCAGAGCCCGCATTCGGTCCTGGTCTTCCTCCCGCTGCTGCCGCAGGTCGAAGACGCCCGTCACGCAGGAGGAGCAGGTTTCGTGGATGGTGCGCTCCACCTCCCGCAGGACCTCGCTGTGGACGTCTGTCCCGCCTCCCTGGGCCACCCCCTGCCCGTTCTCGTGGTTGGAGATGCGGTTGTCCAGGCGCTGCAGGTGGCGCTGGATCTCGTTGAGGGTCTCCTTCATTTCCGGATGGGCGGCTGCATCCGCCGGCTGCTTGCCGTTCAAGGAGGACTCGACAGCCCTGCGGACGTCCTCGGCCAGTTTGGTGTTGCTGGTCTCCATGGTGGACTGCAGGTCCTGCAGCTGTTTGCTTAGGTGCTGAACTTTCTCTTCCAGCTGCCGGACCTTCTCAGAGTCCCTGTGCCCTGGGGGGGGGGGAGAGAGAAGAGAGCCACATCAGGACACCTCCACTCAGGTCTGTCACCTGGCAAAGCAACTGCTCCACCCAGCAGGGAATCAGGCCCTCTGTGCAAGGGAACTAAGCTACACTGTGCTGATCCTGAGCTCCCATCTAAGGTCTTGCAAAGATGCTTTGAGAATGTGCAGGAATGGAAACACCTGGATCAGGAGAGACAAAATTGGGCTCAGCTCCACAGACTGAATTTACTAAATGCCTCTTTCAAAGCTAACCTCCAAGGCTGAGGTTATGAGCTTAAATCTCCCAAGAGTTGGTCAGCCTCACATAACCAACATGCTTGAGTCTAATTAAGGCATGAAGGTGTTAATACCATAGAGTAAGCTGTCCTGCCAGGCTTAGCTAGCTCCACTTCCCTTATGGCTAATCAAACCTATTGTTCTGCCAGTCTGCTAGTGAAGAGGTTTGAGTTGCTCCAGCTCAGACCGCATGGCTCTCACAAGCCACTCTTCAGTTCCTTTGCCGATAATTTAGGAACTTTCACCACTTTCTAAGACTTTCTAATTTTTACTGCCGGTTCCACTTCTCTGAAGCACATGAACCTGACCATTTTTAACTTAACAAGTGTGTGGTCTCTTTCCTTTGCTGGGGGGAGAGGGAAACTTTGGAACTCACATTAAAGGGCATATTTTAAAGGTTTAAGAGCTGGGGTTCTCTCGCCAAAGAGTACTTGCCCCAAACTTAGAGCTCTGCATCCAGGAATTCTCTCACATATATGACCCAGCACATCTCGTGCCACCTGGGCTGGCATTGTGACATTGGTGACTTGGCCTGCAGTGGTGGGGGGAGGTGAGGGTCCTGCCCAGTGTGTGGGTCCAGCCCCCCGCCTCATCCTCCTGGGTTGGGGTGGCAGAGCATCTCCCCCCTGGATCCTGCCCGGGGTACCTTCTCCGCCAAGACCGCTGAGAGTGTTGCTGAAGCCAGAGAGGTTGGGACGGACGGGCTGAGTTCGTGGGCGGGGCGTGGTGGGCGGCACCCCACCTTCGGCGCAGTCGTCACCCGAGTAGCCGGGGCAGCAGCGCCACTCCATGTCTGAGACAGTCTTGTAGGCCACCTTGTAGCGAGGGCGAACGAAGCTTCGATACCTGCTGGTTGGGAGAAAGAAAAGCACTGGTATCCGGACTGGGACTGGGACTGGGACTGGGGCAAGGGGTGCCCTGGGTGTTTCAGATAGCTGCCAGTTAGGGATTCTTCAGCTGTGATTCCTGCGTTACAGGGGGTTGGGCTACAGGACCTTTGGAGGTCCCTTCTGTGGGATGTGACATCACAGAAAGCAGTCAAGTACAACATTTCCTGTTTGGCCAGATTGGACCCACAGGGGGATGTTGCTCCAGCCAGGAGGACTTCCTGTCACACCTGCGTGTGACCAGGTAGATGGATGTGACCCTGGGAGACCCCATAAAAGGGCTTGGTCTTGATGCTGCTCTCTTGCTGCTCTTTTGCTGTCTGCTGGCCCTCAGCCAGCAGCACATGGGCTCAATTCTCATATGGGAGAAACTCACACTCTCTTCTGTAACTATAAACTAAAGCCTGCCTTCAGGATCATACTGTGAGCTGGATGTAAGTAAACTTCTTGTTACTTTTAAGAGAAGACTGTTGTGTCTTTATTCTTTTTAAGAGGGAATAAAAGGGGAATTAACCAGGAACAAATCCAATCTGGACAAGCCAGACTGGATTGCTTAACTCAAGAGATTCTAATGAATCTACCAACCAGCTTCCTGCTATATACAGGGGAATGTATTCTGCTACCAGCTCACTAGCATGAGAGAGAAAGGATGATATTATTCACGACATTTCCACACCTTCCAGTTCTACAGTTTTATTACTCCAGGCATGTCCAAAGTCCGTTTTGGGGGTCTATTCCAGCCCATCGGTCAATTTAATCCTATTAAATTGTATTTTATTAATCAGAGTCCAATCCTTCCTTGCTTTGGGAACACTACAATGGAGGGTCTGCACACTCTGTCCTCCAAATCAGCACAGCAGAGGAGAAGGCCAGAGACTCCCTCTGCAGGCACTGACTGGCAGACGCACCCGTCTCTCCTGGGCAGCTGAAGGAGCCTCCTCCTCCTGCAGTCCTGAAGATGCCCACCAGGGGGCAGGCAACCCCTCCCCGCCCGCCTGGGCCATCTGGCTCCCGCTGGGCAGCCTCTTCCCTTGATGGGCTGGGCACGCGCCAGGCAGCAGCCACAGGCATCCGCCACTCCACCCCATCTGCCCACGGAGGCCGTGACCCCGCAGTGCCCCACCCAGGCAGCCAGCAGCAGCACAGCCCACCACCAGCCCTCCGTGCCCCCCTCCAGTTCTGCTTCCCCACACTCACGTGATGACGCGGGGGCACTGGAGCTGCCCCCAGACGCACGGCTGGTAATCTGGCTTGACGTAGGTGTCCACGCCATCCTCCACGACGCAGCTCACGCTGCGAGAGACCACATAAGCACACCAGTTCCTGTAGCAGAGAGAGAGAGAGAGAGAGAGACTGGTTGCAGGAGGCACTGAGAAGACCCCCCCCCCCGCCCCACACTGGTTTCGGTCTGGCCCACAGCAGCAGACCCAGAGCAAGCCCCACGCCAGACCTCCACATTCCAGGAAGGCCTCTGTTGCAGGCGGACACGGAAGGCAGGGGTGAAAAGGAGCCAAGGCGCCAGAAGCCCCGGGTTCAGTGCCAAGGCTTCGCCCTCCGAGAGGTTCTCTGCACGCATGCAGAGTGTGCTCTGTTCTCAAAAACCACCCTGCCCAGAAAGAGCTGAAGAACAGAAGAACAGAAGCATCGCTCTGGTGGATCAGGCCCATGGCCCATTGAGCCCAGCGTCCTCTTCTCACAGTGGCCAACCAGGTGCCCCCTGGGAAACCCACAAGCAGGATCTGTGCAAGAGGGCATCACTTTCCCCCTCCTGTCATTTCCAGGCATTCAGAATCATCTGCAGAGCATGGGCGTTATGCTGACACACACACCCTCCTCCATAAACAGGTCTAATCCTCTTTTAAAGCCATCCCAGTTGGTGGCTGTCACTGGCTCCTATGGGAGGGAGTTCCACAGGCTAACCCATTTACTCCAACCCACTTGGGGTGGAAGAGCTGAGCTGCTCCTGGAGGCTTTGAGGCAAAGAGCCGCAAGCTCTTTTTCGGAAATCAAATTCCAGTGTCTCAGGCCAGGAGGGAAGGGAGGTCAGCCAGAGGCTGGCGCCTTGGTGGTGCTCTCTCCTGGTCTAGGAAACACCTCAGCAGAGCCGCATCCTGGCCATGAAAACCCACATCTGGTCCCTCCCTGTTCCCATGCTCAGCTGGTCTCCACACCCACCAGTATTGGCATCCAGGGCTTCAGATGCGCCTTCAAGCTTAGAATACCGTAGAATCATAGAATTGGAGAGTTGGAAGGGACCCCCAAGGGCAATCTAGTCCAACCCCCTGCAATGCAGGAATCGCAATCCTGACAGATGGACACCCACACTTCCACAGCCCTCATGTAAAAAGGTACAGTAAAGGCCCCCGGGATGGTTGGGTGCAGTCAAAGGTGACTATGGGGTTGTGAGGGAGCTGGCGTTTGTCCACAGACAGCTTTCCGGGTCATGTGGCCAGCAGGACTAAACAGTTTCTGGCGCAACGGGACACCATGAGCGCATGGAAACGGCATTTACCTTTCCACTGCAGTGGTACCTATTTATCTACTTGCACTGGTGTGCTTTTGTACTGCTAGGTTGACAGAAGCTGGGACAGAGCGAAAGGAGCTCAGTCATGCGTATTCAAACTGCCAACCTTCTGATCGGCAAGCCCAAGAGGCTCAGTGGTTTAGACCACAGCCTCAAGCAGGATGCAAGCGCAGTAACAGCAGCCCCTAACTGTGACCCTCAGCAACTAGTATTCAGAGACACCCTTGGAGAGATACCTTGGCCTTGATGTGGTCCCAGATAACCTGTTGCTCCCCTTCCCGTTTTCACCCAAGTCCTCTCCAGGGGCCAGTGGAGGTGGACTAGTCCTGCCTTCCTTTCCTTCAACAAATCCCAACTCTAAACCCCTCCCCCCCCCCCAGTTCTTTTGCATCTGAATGGGCAAGAGCTGATTGCTGTGGCTTTTTCTGCAAATGGGCAAGAGACAATTGGGTGGGAAGGTCACAGCATGCACTATGGTGTGTTGTTGTTGTTGAGTCCTGTCCCACCATCTCGTCCCCTTCTCCTTGTGCCCTCCATCTTTCCCAACATCAGAGTCTTTTCCAGGGACTCTTCTCTTCTCCTGAGGTGGCCAAAGTCTTGGAGCCTCAGCTTCAGGATCTGTCCTTCCAGTGAGCACTCCAGGCTGATTTCCTTCAGAATGGAGAGGTCTGATCTTCTTGCAGTCCATGGGACTCTCAAGAGTCTCCTCCAGCACCAGAATTCAAAAGCATCAATTCTTCGGTGATCAGCCTTCTTGATGGTCCAGCTCTCACTTCCATACATCACTACTGGGAAAACCAGAGCTTTAACTATACGGACCTTTGTTGGCAAGGTGATGGCTCTGCTTTTTAAGATGCTGTCCAGGTTTGTCATTGCTTTTCTCCCGTTTCCTTAGATGGCTCTTAATTCCCACCACACTGTAACCTAAACTTCAGAAGTTCCTAGTTGCTTCTAGGATGAAAATAATAAGTGACAGTTTTTTAGAGAGCAGAAGGGAGCATGGAAGAAGGTTGGTGTCTCACGGCGCAGGACTCTCTTCCCAACATTGCCTGTGGCCAAAGAGTTCCAGGAGGTTCTGGTCTTAATTCCAAAACCTGCAAAGTCTATCTGACCACATGCAACAGGCTCATTCTAAAGAAGATGTACCAAACGCACAACACCATGTCTCTTTCAACTTGCTAAACTCGAGCGAGACGTGAAGGCTTGGGAACCGACCAGCTGATTCATGGTCCTGCACTCTGGATCAAGCCCTCCCCGATCCCAGATTAACTCCACTCGTTCTTCTGCTTAGTGTTTTACAAAGCTCTGTCTAAATTAATTAATTAGAAAGAGAAAGCTTTTCCCTCCCTCTTTCATAACAGTAGAACTCCTAGATGTTCAATGAAGCTGAAGGTTGGAAGGTTCAGGACAGGCCAAATAAAGTCCTTCTTCATGCAGTACAGAGTTAGACTGTGGAACTCCCTGCCACAGGAAGCAGAGGTGGCGACCAGCTTGGATGGCTTCAAAAGAGGATTAGACAAATTCATGGAGGAGGAGAGGACTATTAAGGGCTACCAGCCACAGTCAAAAGCAGCAATGCTTCTGAATGTCAGTTGCTGGAAACGGCAAGAGGGGATAATAATAATAATAATAATAATAATAATAATAATAATAATTATTATTATTATTATTATTTATACCCTGCCCTTCCCAGCCAAGGCCGGGCTCAGGGCGGCTAACACCAAGTATAAAACAATTGATTAAAATACAACTTAAAAACAAAATTAAGTACAACATTAAAATGCAGCCTCATTTCAGTAGAAACTCAAATCAAAAACTTTTTGGGGATGAAAATGTCAAACCTTCACCAAGGCCAACCATCCAGACTGGTCCTACGTGGGCCAGAAAAAGCCAGGGAAGTCCCAAATAGGAGTTCCATCACAGAAGGAGAAAGGAAAAAGGAAAGAAGGAAAGGGGATCAAGTTGATTCCAAGCCAAAAGCCAGGCAGAACAACTCCGTCTTACAGGCCCTGCGGAAAGAAATCAGATCCTGCAGGGCCCTGGTCTCATGAGACAGAGCGTTCCACCAGGCCAGAGCCAGTGCTAAAAAGGCCCTGGCTCTGGTTGAAGCCAATTTAACTTCCTTAGGGACCTCTTGGGTGTTGCTATTTAGGGACCTTAAGGTCCATAATGCCTCTCTTGTGCTCAAATCCTGCTTACAGGCTTCCTGCAGGCATCTGGCTGGCCACTGTGAGAACACGATGCTGGCCTAGATGGCCCATTGTCCTAACGAGAAGGGTCCTGAGCAGAGGAGAGATGTGGCACGGATGGGGCAGAGGCATCGGAGTGAAGTTCTTCAGAGAGCAGGCCCCACTGATACAGCCTGGGACTTTGCTCAGAAGGGGTTGTCCCACGGGAGCAGGGAAGGCGTCTCCAACCCTCGTTTCTTGGAGATGAGCAATAGAGGATGTGGCTTCAGCTGGGAATCTCCCTTTGCTTCTCTCCACGGGACGAAGGCGGCTCTTTTCTGGCAGAGGACGCATAAAGGGGGGGCATTGCTCCACGGCCACCCCCTCCCTCCATGCGCAATTGCAGCCATTGGGGGCTGGTCCATAGGGGGAATGGGGCCCTTCCCCACCAGCCCCTGCCTGCTCTTTCCTTCTGCACTTAGATATATCATCTTTTTTCCTCGAAGGATCTCAAGATCTCTTCTCACTTAATCCCCACGACAACCCTGTGAGGAAGGTGAGGCTGAGAAAGGAAGGGACCGGCCCACAAGGTCACACCCGGCGAGCTCTGTGGCCAAAGGTCCTAGTCTGACACTCTAACCACTGCACCACAATGCCTCTCACAAGCCCTGGCCCCTCAGCGTCTTCCTCCGCCTCCTTTTGGCCCTCCTAAAAATCAGCATGGAGGAAGAGGATGGGGTCAAAGCTATGAGATGGCCCTGCCTCTCATTGGTCCAGGCTCTGCCCACCTGGCCTCTCCACCTCCCCCCCCCCCAGTCCCAATGGGCACCAGTCACCACCTGGTCACGGCTGGGTGCTGGCAGAATTGGGGCTGCTGCGTCGAGGAGACATTGGTCTCCCTCGTCCAGGGACCTTTGATCAGGGAGGGGTGGCCTGGCTGGGATGGGCGGGGGGGGGGAGAGGCCAGAGGAATTGCCTCCAGGCTTTCCGAGCTGACCCTGATCTGAGCCAACATTAAGGCTTCCCGGCAGCTGGTTAATATTTGCCGGTTTCACCTCCTCACCTTCCCCGCTGCTGTCTCACAGGAAGTCCCCTTTCCAGCATTTTTTGCTGGGTGAGTCAGGGCTCAGCCCCAAAAGGCTTTCCGCGTGGAATAATCACAGGGGGCGCCTCTGAGGGCGTGCAGAGTGCTTTTCCTGCACTGCAGCCACAACGGGAAGGGTTTCATTTCGTGGGGGGGGGGGCAACCCCTCGCAAGCCTCAACCCAGCCTGTGTCTCTGACTCTCTTTCTCCATGGGGGGGGGGGCTATCTCCCAGGCGCCCCCGGAGGTATCGCCCCCATCCTTCGGGGATTTCTGGAGGACGGTTCAAGCCCCTCGGCTCTGCCAAACCTTTGAGCTCCGAGACAGTTCGACTTCGGTCTAGCTGCTATTTTGGTTTCAAGTCTGCGCACAACCTCCTAACATTGTTGGACTCGCTTCATTCCTTTTAAACAATTTATACTGCTTGGCTGAAACTGTCTCGAAGCAGAGGGCAAGAAACGGAACACCAAAAAGGTAAAACTATAAAGCCAGACTTCAGTTAAAATGCCTGCTGGATTTATTTATTTTTTAAGAAGTCTTCAATAGGTGGCAAAAGTTCAACAGGGAGAGTCTGACCTCAACTGGAATACAATTCCCGGTGAACACAAACCCAAGGGGATGGGGGGCTCTATGGGGTGGGGGTCTAGCCGTGACTCCCCTGGAGACCTCAGCGATCTGGCAGGGGAGCAAGGGATCGGGTGGTCCTCCTGGCCTATTCCTGGCTGGATTTACCTGTTGCTGCAGCAACGCTACTCGGAGGGTCTGAATAGCTGCCTTCCATCCCGTCGCGAATCCATAATCTCGGGAGCCCCCAAACCTGCCCACGAGGAGGGGCCTGGCGAGGAGAAATCTGGGAAAGACCCTCCCCTCCCCCGCTCCTGGGTTGGTCTGGGAATCTCCCGGAGTAATAAGAAAGACCGAGGGGGGGGTGAAGGTGGCCTACAGAGAAGAGCCCCTCTTTGGCGGCATCCCGCCCCCTCCCTTGTTGCTTTTACTATCTGCCCGGAGGCGATGCTGCCGCCGCCGCCCCCCCCCCACTCCGGCTGTTGGGGTTGCAGCCTCAGACTTGCAACGTGCCCCACTTGCCCCCCGCCCCAGACTGGCTTTCCCGACCACCCCCCTTCTGCCAAGCCTGCCACCCACCCAAACCTTCGTCTCGCCTCTCCCGCAGAGTCCTTCAGGGAGTCTCACCCCCCCCCCCCAGCCTCCGGCCAAGCGCCCCGGGGCGCGCCGTCCCCTGCCCGGACTCCGAAGCAGCCACGTCCCAAGTCCCCGCGGACACGCCCCGGCCCAGCGCCCGCAGGCCATCCCCCACCGCCCGGGAGGAGCCTGGCTCGGGTCGGACGGGGCCCCCATCTCTTCATGGCGACGGGTTCTAAGGCCTGTTGGCACGACCCCGCCTCATAGAGCCCCCCATCATCCCCTTGGTCGCACAAGGCCCTCCAGAGCCCCGGCTGGAGCTGGGGGGGGCGTAGGATGTTCAAGAAGCCCCCAGCCCTGCTCCGTCTTCCCGCCCCCTCGAGCTGGTCCGGGACTTCCAGCCTCCAGCGCCCCTCGCTCTCTTGGCGGCTGCCTGGCAGGCAGATGAGCCCTGCCTGAAAGGCGAGCGCGGCTGCCAGCCAGAGCAGGCAACGCGGGCTGGATGCGCCCCTGGCCCGCTTCTCCCCCCCTCTCTCTCTCTCGGCCTCTGCCCCCCTGCGCGCCGGCTTACCTGTGGCGACTGGCCACGCGCGCCCCTCCGTTGGCCGCCTGCCCGGCGCCCTGGACGTGCGCGGCGAAGGGCAGCCCGGCGCCCGTGTAGAGGCTGTAGCGGGGCGGGTAGTTCATGGTGCCCGCCGGCCCGGCCAGCAGGCCCCACCAGAGGCAGAGCCACGCGGCGGCGGCGGCGGCCCCGGGGCCGGCCATCCCGGCGCCTGGTGCTTGGGGGTCCCGTCGAGGGGGCGGTCAGCTGCGCATGGCGGGGGCCCCCGACGCCAGCCCGGGACTCCCTCCTGGCTCTGCGCTCGCTCTGGGCTCCGCCTGGGCGCGCAATGACAGCTTCGCGAATTTGGCGAGGCGAGCGGGTGGCTCACGCCCCCCCGACTTCCTGCCTGGCCGGCCTGGGCCCCCGCGCCCCGCCGCCGCCGCCGCCCATCGCGGGCTTCCCCGCTCCCTCGGCCCGGGCTGGCCTTGGCTAGCCCCCCAGCTCGCCCCCCTCGCCTCGCCAGCCAGCGCCCGACCACCGCCTGGAGGGGAGTTTCGGCCGCTCCTTCGGGCCGCCCCCTCCGCTCCGCGCTCTCCTCGCTGCGGCTGCCGACATCTGCTTCTCGTTACTGTCGGGGCCGGGAGGAGGAGGGGTGGGGAGGAGGCGCGGGGAGGGGGCGGGCGCGGGCCGGCAGCCAGCCCGCACGGCCCCGGGGGGACGCGCGGCGCGGCTACCGAGCGAGGTGCCTGCCACGGGGCGGCTGGCCACGACCCACCACGCCGCGGGGGCCCCGTCGGGGCAGCCCCTCCGCCGCTGCTCCGGGTGGATTCCTGGCCCTCGTCCCACCCCAGGCGTCCCACGTCACTAGCCAGGAGAGTTGCCAGGCAGCAATCCGTCTGGACGGTCCCAGGGGGTGTGTGTCACGTCTGAGACAGGGAAGCCTTTGTTTCTTAGACCTCCCCGGCTGGTTCCTGCCTGCCAAGATCGCTTCTGGGATCTCTTTCATCCCCATCGATCCCTCGGGGACAAGACCCCGGCCCTGAAATAACCTCCGTCCGTCCCACGCCTGTCCAGCCAGGCTCTCCCGGGACCCCAGCCCCACCAGGCGCGAAGACCACGAGGCAGGAAGGCAGGGGTCATCCCACGGGGAACCTCGGAGGCCTGCGGGAGAGGCTGACCCAGCGCAGGCTGCCAGGAGGCTCAGCGACCCCCCTGCCCCCTTCCCTAGGAAGGCCAGTCTTCTGCCTGTGAGGTGAGGCAGCCCTCTGGAGCTACAAGTCCCAGTGCCCTTAGAGAACTATAGTTCCCTGGGTTCTTGCAGCGCGGAGGAAGCCATGTCCTTTAGAAGTATGGCATGTAGACAGCCAGTCTCAAATTGAGAGATAAGAACAATTGTGTTCCCCACTGTCTGGTATTCCGAGGTAGACTGCCCTTGGGCATGGAGGTTCTGCAATCGATATGGAGAGCCAATGAACCAAAGAAGGACCAGCATCCTGTCCACCCAATGCCCAGTGCCTCTGGGAGCTGGCAAGCAGGACCCAGGTCTCCCCCCGCCCTCTCCAGCAGCAGCAGCAACCCTTGTTGTGGTCTCAGGGCAGTTCACAGCGCTAGGAAAAGGCTGGTCAGTGTGGGCAAGGCTGGGCCAGGAGAACCAATGGACAGACTGGGCAAAAGGGCAGCTGTCTGTGTTCCTGCGCATGCCAGGCCCTGACCAGAGGTCGAAGGGTCACAATGGGCTGAGTGGAGCAGTGTGTGTTGTTCTGTTGGGGCATCCGTGCCATTTATAGTCCTCTCTTGAGGCCCCTTCCAGGTCTGCCATTCTGGGATTGCAAGCCCAGTCTTGGGAAATGGGTTGTTTTGAGAAGAAAGTCACAGGGACCAGCTGAGTCTCTCTCTCCCTCCCTCTCTCTCTCTCTCTCTCTCTCTCTCTCTGAGGGGGCTCTTTCCCTTGCCCCAAACAGCCGCCCCGGCCCACTTTCTGCTTGGCTCCTCCTTGGCCACAATCAGCTCTTGGCTCTCGGTGGCTGCCTTGCTGCAAAAGTTCAGGGGGAGAGCAGGAGGAGAAGGCCCGGCAGAGCCAGTGGCCCCCACTTCCTCTGGCCTCTGGAGCTGGGGGGGGAGGCGGGGGGGGCGAGAAGAGAATGTGCAGGCCAGAGGCAAGCCACACACCGCTCGCTCTGCTCTGCCAGCTGGGATTTGCCAGTGGACACGACTTCAGTGTTTGACTTTTATTGTGGGGCGATGTGATGTTTGGCCTCAAGGGAGGAAGCAGGGTGTGTGTGTGTGTGTGTGTTGCGCGCCCTACTTGGGCTGTTATTGCGCAGGGAGCAGGGCTTCAATCTCTGGCGGGGCTTGCCATAAAATACCTCCACCCTCCTAATGGCTTTTAGGCCCCTCAGCTACTGTTTGCAGAAGAGCAGGAGGGAAGTTCAGAAGTGAGGAGGAGCCAAGGTGGGGTGGGGGTTGTGGGCCCCATTTCCTCCCCACCCCCATAATTTGATCATTGTGCATGAGGGGCTAAAGTGACCTCCCAAATGAAACCCCCCCCTTTATCAAACCACACCAAGTCTTGCCTTTTCTCTTGGACAAAGGACTTTTCATCAGCCAGCAGGAGGTTCGGTGGGTGCTGCTGACCCTACCATTAGGCAAAGTGAGGCAGCTGCTTCAGGCAGCAGTTCCTAAGGGGTGGCAGCAGTCTCATCTTCATCCTTCACCTGCAGGCAACAGGTGTGGTGGAGGAAGTTGCCCCATTGACAGAGCTGATTCAGCTGTCAGCCTGGTTGAATTCTACGCAGGGACTGTGGGGACGCCATCTTGTCCTTTGCCTCAGGCAGCACAAAGTATTGGGCAGGCCCTGCCGGCATCAGTGTGCTTCCATGCTGGGGGAGTGTGTGTGTGTGTGTGTGTGTGTGCGTGTGTGTGTGTACCTTTTGCATTTCTGCCCTAATAACCGTGCAAGAGACTTGCAATGCTGTCAAAAGTGGCAGTCGTCCCAGGATAGCTCACTGATCTCAGGTGACTAACAGAGAAAGAGCGAGAGAGAAATATACTCTTTGCATGCTCAAGTGCATCCTTTTAGTTTGGAGCATTGAAAACAGCAGCAGGCAGGAATCCAAGTCTGGTTCCTAGTGCTGTGAAGCAGGGTTAGCCCTGAGCTCAGAGGAACCAGCAAGCAGAGACCCCCCCACACACCTCAAAAAAACCCCACTCCTCCTGCACTACAGCCAAGAGCAGAGCTGTGATGGGTGGGGGCCCCTCTCTCCTCCGCCAGCGTCCCCTTGAAGATCCCTCGGTCACATGTGTTACATTATGCCTCCAACTCATGATGCTCCCTTCCCCGCCATGAGTGGGGGGGGGGTCTTGAAGAAAGTGCAGCTGCCCCCCAGAGCTGTAGCTAGGTGATCTTGTGCTCCTGGCAGAACCATCCAGAAAATAGGGAAAAACAAGGCCCCTGCATATCATATAAAGACCCTTTATTTAAAACCTTTTCTTACGAGGCAGTAATCAATATTTTTATTTATACGCATATTTATGGACATATTTTAAAGCCAATTTTGTGGGAGGGGTCTCGTCTGCACCCCTGGCGGGGGCCTTCCTCACCACCCCCTAACTACGGCCCCGCTGCCCCCTTCCTCTGTGACCTGACTTGGACAACTAAGGTTCTGCCCCACAGGTGTCACATGACACACACCCCCGACACACACCATGACCACCACCAGAGAAGAGGAGAACCTTGTGTGGGGCTGACCACTTCCTGTAGAACAAAGGGGGCTTTGTGTGATGCCCCAACACCAGCCCTGCATCTGCCTTCTGGGACCGACAGCAACCCAGGGTGACCCCTCCATGGACCGCCAAGTGGTTGGGGCTGAGCAGGTCAACGCCAGCAATACCCCACTCCTCACCAGGGTGCCAGCTCTCCCCTCTCATTCCTGCTAGCGATGCCCTCCATCCCCGGCCCCCTACTGTTATGCACTGAGTTGAATAGGATCCAAAAGGCAGCAGTCTGATTGGTCCTACACAATGGGCCCCATGTGATTGGCTAATTCTGGGATTCACCTGTAGGCCAATCAGGTTGTGGATTCACTTCCACCTGGAGCTGGATTGGGTGGCTCCTGTGGACCAATGAGACTGCTACATTCTGGACCCTATTGTTCTAGGACCAATCAGACTGCTGCCTTTTGGATCCCATTCAACTCAGTACATAACACCGACACCTTGCCTCAGATAGCTGATGAGGTGTGTGGTGAAGACCGCTCCTCAATATGGTTCTATTGGGAAGCAGAGACGACCCAGAAAGGCTCCTTGGTTGTTGGTTTTTTTAATGTACGGATGTTAATGTAAAAAAAGATGAGTAGCAAAAGCTCCACATTTTCACGTCCCATTCTTGGTTACAGATCATCTTTTTGCTATGCAGACAGATAACATATTCAGATTTTCTTCTCCGTAACCCTTAAGTTATGCAGTCCTCTGTTAAGTAGAAGAGACAGCCTCGGTTTCCTCATTTGGTCTTTAAAAAGGGGCAAACTGACAATTAGTTCCATGGTGCAGATGCAACCGTTGGTACTGCCTCACCACTGAGAAAAGGACATTTTCCAATAATGCGTTTTGCCGTAGAGCGTTCCTGAGATACAGAGGCAGGAGGCTTTCAACCAGCTCCACCTAAGTGTAAGGACCTGTTGCTCCGAATCATAAGAGGCTAGTCCTTATACGGCTTCTTGGACTGACCTCTCCCGGCTCCCATTTCTTTTATGCTGTATAGTGGATCCACAAGCTTGTTGTGGACAAGCATCAGACCTTGAAAGTGCTTCACAGTTTTCACTTTAAGCTCCAGCGTGGCGTCTTCATCGCACACAAAGACGGTGCGGGGATGTTGCTGGAAGGCGGACACGGTCCACATGTGGCTTACTCCTTCCTCAATCGCCTTGTACAAAGCAAACGCCTTGTGGGCTCCGGTGATCAGAATCATCACCTCTCTGGCGTCCATCACTGTGCCCACTCCAACGGTGAGTGCCATGGTGGGCACTCGGGAGAGGTCTCCACCAAAGAACCTGGCATTCGCCAATATGGTGTCCATAGCTAAGGTCTTCACTCGGGTTCTGGACGCCAGGCTGGAGCCGGGCTCATTGAAAGCAATGTGACCATCTGGGCCGACACCTCCAACAAAGAGCTCGATTCCTCCAGCCTCTTTGATCTTCTCTTCAAAAGCCTCACACTCCTCTTCCAGGTTTGCTGCCTTTCCATCCAGAAAGTGCGTGTTTTCAGAGGATATGTCGATGTGCTTGAAGAAGTGGTTCCACATGAAGGAGTGGTAGCTTTCGGGGTGATCCTTCGCAAGACCCACATACTCAGTCATGTTGAAAGTTTTCACATACTGGAAAGAAAGATCTCCGTTCTTGTAATATTCTATTAGTTTCCCATAGCACCCTAACGGAGTACTTCCGGAGGGAAGTCCAAGGGTGAAATATTTGCTTGGACCAGGACTAAACTGGATGATCCGATTCCTAATGTACTTTGCTGCCCATTCGCTGGCCTGAGCATGGTCCTCTAGAATGATGAGTTTCATGCTCACCGTTTTGCTACAGCCCTGACTTTTCCAGTCCACTCCTGGCCCGCCTCCTCCTTGAGCTGAGAGAGAGGCTCCTTGGTGACAGCACTTGCGCCGCAGTTCACTGCTGTGGAAGCGATGATGTCACAGAGCAAAGAAGAATGATGTCACTGAATATATATCCAGCCAGCCTGGCTGTTATCATTGGGAGGGTTGTGCCTGTGCTTGTGCGTAGAAGGCCCTGGAGACTTTCCTCACAACAGTTTGTTGTTAGTTTATAAAACTATATACTGTACCACTATATCATAGAAATACTGTACGTCACAGTGGTTTACAACTTTATAAAACCATAAAACCATATTGTTGTTGGTGTTTAGTCGTTTAGTCGTGTCCGCCTCTTCATGACCCCATGGACCAGAGCACGCCAGGCCCTCCTGTCTTCCACTGCCTCCCCCAGTTTGGTCAAACTCATGCTGGTAGCTTTGAGAGCACTGTCCCACCATCTCGTCCTCTGTCGTCCCCTTCTCCTTGTGTCCTCCATCTTTCCCAACATCAGGGTCTTTTCCAGGGAGTCTTCTCTTCTCATGAGGTGGCCAAAGTCTTGGAGCCTCAGCTTCAGGATCTGTCCTTCCAGTGAGCCCTCAGGGCTGATTTCCTTCAGAATGGAGAGTTTGGATCTTCTTGCAGTCCATGGGACTCTCAAGAGTCTCCTCCAGCACCAGAATTCAAAAGCATCCATTCTTCGGCGATCAGCCTTCTTGATGGTCCAGCTTTCACTTCCATACATCACTACTGGGAAAACCAGAGCTTTTACTATACGGACCTTTGTTGGCAAGGTGATGTCTCTGCTTTTTAGGATGCTGTCCGGGTTTGTCACTGCTTTTCTCCCAAGAAACAGGCGTCTTTTTATTTCCTGACTGCTGTCAGCATCTAGTAAAATAATAAAAACTTGCCTTTTTAAACTATTTGCTTGCTGGTCATCCAGTACTTAAAGGAATAAAAACAGAGCAGTTTTAAATATGTAGTTTAAAATAGAGCATCAAAGTGCATTGCCCATTCCCTCTCTCCCTCTCCCTCTGTGTCTCTCCACTTTCAGACTTGTGGTCCAAGCTGCCACATCTAAAGGGAGCACTCGTCCTCCCTCCATTATGATGCGGGGGGGGGGGGTTAAGGAAGGCCATGCCCTGAGGCTGGGACTTATTACAGCCCCCTGAGCTCCTGGGGTCCCTCGGCCTGTCTGCACGGAGACTGCGCTGACTGCCACATAATCCCTGGGATGTGGCTGATTGGCGGCAGGAGGAGGGTGGGCCTGAGCAAACCAGCTTGGAGGGGCAAGCAAGGCAGCAGCTAGCATGTGAAGAGAGATCAGATTCTGGATCAGCATAACATGGGTGGATCTGGGTGGAGCGCCTGAGTCAACAACAAAGCAGAGCTTGCCCTCCGCAAACAGGCAGGCAGCGGGGGGGGGGGGGGAGCAGAGACAAGGTTGGGCTTGGTTTGTGCCAACCATTTCTATAACATTTTAGTTTCTCCCCAAGAGGTTGCAAAAGGGATACAGGGAAGTCAGTGGAAACGGACCACAACATCATAAAAGCTTCCTTAAAGTGCCTGCTGCAATCATAGTAATGTAAAAACTCTCCAGCAAGTACTGGAGGTTCGGCAGGGAGAGGCCCCTCTGAGCTCAGTCAGGGGGGAATTCCACAGAATCGGGCCCACAATACTCCTAGCAAGTATTGTGGGGAGAGAGGAGGGGGAGTCCCTGGTTAGCAATGGCAGGGGAGACGACAACATCTCGCCTCCTTCCTCCTTCCTAAAACAGCAGCCTTGGGCAGCCTGGTGCTTTCCATATAGAATCGTGGTTGGGAGGGACCCCCAGGGTCATCTAGTCCAACCCCCTGCCATGCAGGAATCTCAGCTGAAGCATGATAGATGGCCACCCAGCCTCTGTATAACAAGCTCCAAGGAAGGGGAGTCCACCACTGCTCCTGGGAGTCTGATCCACTGCGCAACAGCTCTTTCTGTCAGGAATTTCTTCCTGGTGTTTAGTCGAAATCTCCTTTCTCGTAATTTGAAACCGTTTTTTCAAGTCCTAGCCTCCAGAGCAGGAGAAAACAAGGTTGTTTCCTCTTCTATGTGACGGCCTTTGAGATATTTGGCTCTCACAGCTCCTCTCAGTCTCCTCTTTTCCAGGCTAAACATACCCAACTCCAACTTCTCCTCATCAGGCTTGGTTTCCAGACCCTTGATCACCTTGGTCGCCCTCCTCTGCACACCTTCCAGCTTGTCAACATCCTCCTTAAATTGTGGTGCCCAGAACTGGACACAGGACCCTAGATGGGGTCTGACCAAGGCAGAATAGAGAGGGGCTATGGGGTCAATGGGGTCACGAAGAGTCGGACACAACGAAACAACTAAACAACAACAACATGACGTCCCTTGATCTGGACACTAGACTTCTGTTGTGTGGGATGTGATCCATGAGAGGCAGTCAAGTACAACACTCCTTGTAATGCTAGAGAAGACATGCGAGGGAATGTTCAGTCCAGCCAGTCAAAACTTCCTGTTCCTCCTGGCTGGAGCACCTCACCTGCCCAGGTAACAAAAGGATGAGTCACACAGCACCCTCCCCCTTCTTTTTTGTCTTTCTTCTTCGTTTGACCAGCTTTGTTTGCTCTCAGCTAGCAGAAGCACCGGGATTATTCTCCCATATGGGGTAGATCCACATGTACATATTTGTAACTAAGTCTGCCTTCAGGAATCCAACCGTGAACTGATGTGAGTAAACTTCTTTTATTGACTTTGAATAAGATTGTGGTGTCTTTATTCTTTTAAGAGGAATTAAAGGGAACTTGCCAGGAACGTACAATTCGATCTGAGACAGACTGAATTGTGTAATAATGAGAGGCTCACACGAGCCTGCAGCCAGCTATCTGCTGGGCATGGAAAGGAACTTGCTAGTGCAAGTTAGGAAGGATATTCATAAAGAATATATCCTCTCTTGCCACCCTGAACATTCCCACATTTTGGAGAGTCCATCCCCTTCCAATGTCATGTGTTTCACTGTCGAGCTGCTCTTGCGGACAAAAATCTTTCTCTGGTGTTTAATCAGAATCTTGTCCTTGAAATCCCTTGGCTGGAGTCCTACCCCCTGGAGGAGCAGCAGCAGCAGCAGCAGAAAACAAGCTGGCTCCACCTGAGCCGCCTGGTGATGGTTCAGACTAAAACTCCCAGCAGGTTGGAAGCCTCACTTGTGCTAAAGCATCATCACTTGTGATTCCTGCAGGGGGTTGGACTAGATGACCCTCGGGGATCCCTTCCAACTCTACATTTATATGAGCGCAAAGTTGGGGAACCCATCCCTGCCACTCCTTATAGCAGGCCCATCTGGTCTGGCCTTTCCTTCTCCGAGGGTCGGGGTGGGGGTCTCCCCCGTCACCTGATGCAGCGCCATACTCGCCCGGCCCCCTGAAGACGCACACCCGGCCCCTCTCCTCCCCCGAAACACCCCACCCCCTCTTAGCCACAAGCTTCCTCCTGAATCCGGAGCCCGGCTGGTCCCTTCGCTTCTCGCCTTCGTCTCTCCCGCCTCGGTTGCGGTCTGCCTTGTGTCTCCCGCCTCCTGCCAGAAGCAGCCCCAGGGAGGGAGCGGCGGGGGGGGGGACACGGGGGGGGGTCCCAAACAGGCCTTGCGAGTCCCACGCTGGATGTTTGGGGGGGGGGAGGCGCTGGAGGAGGTTTCTGAGTGTTTCTGGTGGGGGGAGGCATCGCAAGGGTTGCCGCTGTTGACACGGGAGGGGGCATCATTTCTCTACCCCCCCCCCATCTTTTTGAGCTTCTGGAGCCAAAGAAAACCTCCGCGCCGCGTTTTGGGCGGGGAAGCGGCTCTGGTTACAGCCGCCAGGATACTGTTGGTGTCCCCCTCCTTCCCCTCCCTCGCCCCCCCCGACTTTCCTAAGGCAAACCAACCGGGGAGGGGGCGCTCCCTTCTCCCCCTCCCCACACCCCCCCGCGCTGGCAGGTAGAGCACCCTCCCCCAGACAGAAATAGGACCCTCCCCTCCCCCTCCGGCTATTTTTAGCTGCCTACAAATAACTTGTTTTGAGCCTGGAAATGGAGGCAGTCCTGCCCCCCCCCCGAGACTAGGAATAGGGGTGCCTGCCATTTCCACCCACAGTGGAGAGCGGAGATTGCTGAGTGTTTGTGTGTGTGTTGGGGGGTTCCTCTTTGCACGCGCCCTCACCCCGAAAGCAGCCCCCCCGGGGACGTTTAGGAAGCTTCTCATCGAAGGAAAGTCTCTCTATTTTTATTTTTTGCTGGGGCGCAGGGGGCCAGGCAGGCAGCTATGCCCCCCCCCCAAATACCCCTCTCTCCAGCTCCTGCCTTTTCCCTCCCAGCCCTGCAGCACCTCCTAGTGGCGGCAGGAGGAAGCGCTGGTGCCTCAGTGGCTGCCGGACCGGGATGCCTGCGGCTGCCTGCCTGGGTCCGACGCCCCAGGCAGGGCCGGGAGGGTCCCCTCATCTCTGATGGAACCCACGACTGAGGGGTCTGGGGTGGAGGAGGGAGAGGCTTAGGGGGCGCTGCCTGCCCGGCTCCCCGACTCCCTCACCCCATGATGTCCTCGCAAGCGGAGGCTTCTGGTCCTCGCCCCCCCCCCGTCCCTCCCCGACTGGCTCCCATTAGCTCTGGCGGCTCCTTCCCAGTCGAGGCTCTTTTGCCTTTTATGGGAAAAGCATCTGGAAGGCGGTTGTGGGGGGGAGGGAGGGGGCGGCCACTCCCCACCGCAATTCAGCCCAATGGCACTTTCCTGGCCGAACCCCCGAGAGGGGCCTGGACGGGGGGGGGGAGGCAGGGAGGGGCCTCTGCTGGGAGAGGGAGAGCAGCCCGCGCCCCCCGGACACAGGAGAGCCCCCCGAGATCCGCGGGGACAGGCGCCTTTCCTTCTGCCCATCTCTCCCCCGGGCGGCTGCCGGGGACCCCAAAGGAGCTGATCTTGTAGTGGACGCGTGACTGGGGGGCTGCAGGCGAAAGGCCCTGCCCTGAGCCCCTTTGCGGGCCGGCGATGGGGGCGGGCAGCCTCCATATTCTCAAGCACCAGACTGAGCCTAATCTGAGCTGGGTCTGCTCTGCAAGGCCTGCAAGAAGCCCGGCTCTGCTTCTGTCTCCCTCAGAGTGTTAAAAAGTGTGGCAGGAAGGTGGGAGAAAAGGTGAAGGAAGTGTATTTGAGGGTTTGCTGGTTGTTTAAAGAGCGTTTAAAGAGAGCATCGATCTCTCCTGGATTCGCTGACTGAGATTCCTGCTTGGCAGGGGGTTGGACTAGATGACTCTGGGGGTCCCGTCCAACTCTACGATTTTATGAGGGGTTTGACCAGCAATGCTGTTTTCCTGAGTTTCCCCCCTGCAAAGCTAGTTTATTGTGGTTTCCGGTTAACCAGGTTGTGATAGCTCTGCCATCTCTCTCAAAGCTGCTAAGTTCTGTATACAGATAGGTAGCCGTGTTGGTCTGCCATAGTCAAAACAAAAAATTCCTTCCAGTAGCACCTTAAAGACCAACTAAGTTAGTTCTAGGTATGAGCTTTCATGTGCATGCACACTTCTTCAGGTATCTGAAGCACACGATGCACACGAAAGCTCATACCTAGAACTAACTTAGTTGGTCTTTAAGGTGCTACTGGAAGAAATTTTTTGTTTTGACTAAGTTCTGTATGTGAGCAGAACACCCTATGGATGAGCTCAGAAGGAAGTCTGTCCCGTGGGGTCTTCTCTACCCTAATAACAACATGAAGGCCTGATTTTCTCCTGCAGGGACACAGGATGGGGCTGACTTTGGGGTCAAGAGCTACTCCAATCCCCCTTTCTTCAGCTGCATCTGTACTGGCCTCAGGGATGTATCAGGAGAGGCTGCAGCTGCACCCAGCCAGTGTTCTCATGGGGGCCTCTTCAGGGAAGCCCCCCAGCCAGGACTTGAGTGCAGCAGCCAGTGGCATTCAGGGTCACTGCTGGAGGCAGAAAGTGGTCATCTTGGCTAGTGCCTACTGAGCCATCATGCTCTGGTAACGTCCAGATCGGATGACTTTCAAGCGTTATATGTGAGGCTGCCTCCTAAGACGCTTTGGAAATGGTCAGTGGTTCAAACACGGAAGCTGTCAATGGGGCCGTCCAGTTTCACCCCATGCCACCCATCTTAGAATCTCTCGTGGGGCACCATTGACCAACCAAGTGGCAAAGGGCTTGGGAGCCCCCCAGACGACTCTGAAGGGCTGCCTGCCTTAACTGTTCGTTTATTTATAAAAAGCATTTATAAAAGTATCTCTGCCTCCACATCAAGGCAGTGTACACTCTAAAACATCATTTTAAAATTAATAAATAAGTAAACAAAGCCTTCAAATCAGCATTCCAGTGGCAGGTCAATCAAAAGTTCATCAGCTGCCAAGGCTGTTCCGATAAACACTCCTGCTTTTCAAAGTCTGCTTCAGAAGTCCTTCTTCTGAGGACGGGGCCAAGGAGCTTCTTGTCTGGCCCCCGAGAGATCTGCAAGGCCCCAACTTGATTCTCCTTTGGTTCCCACTCAGGAAGCCTCTGAGTGCCTGCTTTGCAGTTTGGCTGCTGCTGGCTCTCTTCCCTTGCAATGTCTGCTGTTCTCTTTAGCTGCTGTTTCGTGCTCTCTGGTTTTATAGTTCCTGGTCATTTTATTATTGTAATGTGTCTTGAATTTTTTTATTTTATTTTTTTGCTTCGTGAGCTACTCTGGGGACTTTGAAGTAAACAGTATTTTAAATAATCAAACCATCTGCTTACTTATATTTTAAGCATTGTCCAGGCTGCCTTCCTGGGCAAAAGTCCCCTTGGGGAGACATGCGAAGCAAAAAGCTCTGGAGCTGGGCATCAGGGCAGCACTTGTGCCAGGGTCAAAGGAGTCTGCAATGCTCAGGCTTGGGTTCTAGCACACCTGCAACCGGGGAGGGTCCCACAGGTGTGGGGGCAGCCTGTGGGGACACCTCAGCTCTGTAGGTGTCTCAGTTGGGGGGGGGCTGTCAGGGAACAGTTCTGCCATCCTCTCCTTAGTGCAGAAGCTGGGCTGGGGAGAGGGAACTGGGTGAGTCCCCTGTCTTCCTCTGGGTTGTTGTTTTGATGGTTTCGATGACCTCTCTGCCCACCCTGCCACTCTTCCAAGTGGAGTTCTCCCCCCATTGGCTCCCCCCTCCCTGCCCGCCTCCCAGGGAAGGAAGCAAAGGGGAAAGGGCAGCAGGCAGCAGGGGGCCAGCCTGCCCCACAGCACAGATGCAAGGTGGTTCCGCAGGTGCTTCCTCCCCAGTGGCGACGCTGGACAGGCTGCCCGGATGCCCCCCCTCCCTCCCTCCCTCCCTCCCTCTGCCGGGATGATTCCTGGAAGGGCAGTGACACAGAGCCAGCAGCAGCACAGAGCAGGTGCCCTCTGGAATATCCGCCTGCGCCATCAACACCCACAGCATCCCCCACTCCCAGAGGGGAAAGGGGGCAAGCCCCAAAACAGAGTCAGGCCACAGAGGGTCCATCAAATCCTGCCTCCTGGTTTTGGAGTGGCCTTTCCTGGGAGCCCATCAACTTAAAATAGCATTTGGTTCTTAGTTGTTGCAGCATCACACTGTCGGCTTGTGGTCTACTAAAACCCCGAGATTAAGGCTACCAGACGTCCCCGGATTTACAAATCACTCCCATGCAAAATCCATTGAAGCTGAAAAGTGTCCGTGGAGTAATTGAAAAAAAAAAATCTGGTAACCTTACCCTAGATCCTTTTTTCACTTGTACTGGGGAAACTCAGCCAGATGGGTGGGGTATAAGTAATAAATTATCATCATCATCATCATCATCATCATATTTATTTATTTATTTATTTATTTATCAATTAATTAATTACTACTGCTGGCAAGCCAGGTGTCCCCCATCCTATATTTGTGCACTGTCTTAAGTGCAGAACATTGCATTTGTCCTTCCTGAAACTCATTCTGCTACCTTGGGCATTTTAAGGTCATTTTGAATTCTGATTCTGTCCCTCCCAGTTTGGTGTCACCTGCAGATTTGATGAGCACCCCCTCAATTCCTTCATCCAAGTCATTTATAAGGATGTAGAACAACAACGGGCCCAGGACAGGACCCTGCAGCGCCCCACTGGTCACTTTTCCCAGGATTACGAGGAACCATGAATGAGCACTCTTTGCCTGTTTTTCCTCTTGCTTTTGACATAGCCAAAGAAATATTTTATTTTTATTATTATTATTAATCAGTGTTTTTTTCATGAGGTACTCTAGGGTATGCAGTACTGGCACATCTTTATTTTTTGGTCAAAAAGTGTGACACCTACAGTAATGACTTCATGATGAGTACAGTGGTACCTCGGGTTAAGAACTTAATTCGTTCCGGAGGTCCGTTCTTAACCTGAAACTGTTCTTAACCTGAAGCACCACTTTAGCTAATGGGGCCTCCTGCCGCCGCCGTGCGATTTCTGTTCTCATCCTGAAGCAAAGTTCTTAACCTGAGGTACTATTTCTGGGTTAGCGGAGTCTGTAACCTGAAGCATCTGTAACCCGAGGTACCACTGTATTGGCACCTATTTTTCTAGGGGAGGGACACTGTTTTTAACCTCTTTGCAAGCCTGAGCTCATTCTGAGCTTTAGCCAGCCTGACCTTCCCCCCTTGCAACTGTTGGCTACTCCTGCACACTCCTCCTTTGTGATTTCCCCATTCTTCCGTTTCTTAGACATGCCCTTCTTAACTCTCAGCTCATGTTTAAGCTCCTCATGCAGCCGCACCGGTTTCCTTGCGTCCCAGGCTAGAAACCTGGAGCCTCATCTGCTAGGAGCTGCCTTTGGACCTCAGCGGGGAAATCTGGCCCCCTGCCGCCTTCAGCTGTTCGCTCCTTTGCACACGAGGAGTGTTGAAGAATTCAGAAAGAGCCACCTGTTTACATACAGATCTCTTGGAAACGCATTTTTCCCCAAACGCGGCTTTTCTGTCCGTTTAAATTTGCTTTTTGTAATTCTCTTGCCTTTTTATACGAGCATGTTCCAGGTGCCTTGCCAAAACATCCCTTGACAAGAGAGCTTTTCCATGTAAACTTCCAGTTGCAGAAGGGAGAAGGGCGCCTGGTGGCTCCTTATCTGCCGCATCTTCGCTGCGTAACCCGATTCCCGCGGCACCTGGGAGGGGGGCCACCTTGGAGCGGAGCCTGAACTCCGGGGCTGCAAGCCCAGCCTGGTTATTCTAAGCTTTCCCTCCTCCTCTGCTCCGCGCAACATCCTGCTTGGCAGAAGAAGAGCCCTGGACAACTTTGAAGCTTCCCCCACTTTCGTGACATGCTGGCAGCTCCCAGCTGCGCCTTTTTGCAAGCCAGCCGTCGCTGTTCCAGGCTGCGAGCCGCGGTTTCGGGTCCAGCGGCTGCACCCAGTTCCCTGCCGCTGATCCAGGGCCAGCTCGGTGCGGTGGTTTGTGGGTCGGACCAGGACTGGGGAGACCAGGGTTTGAATTTCCGCTTGAATGAAGCTCCCCGGGTGACTGTGGGCCAGTCGCTGCGTCTCTGCCTAACCTACCCTAAAGGGTTGTCGTGGGAGTTAAATGAGGGTGGGGGAGAACAACGCAGGACACCGCGTGGGATATAAATGAAATAAATAAAATAAATAAAAAAGAAAATAAATGGAAGGAGATTTAACACCTGGCTGAGGCCAGCGCAGCTATTTGCAGTACTTAATTCGCCCAATTCTCTTGAGAGTCCCATGGACTGCAAGAAGATCCAACCTCTCCATTCTGAAGGAAATCAGCCCTGAGTGCTCACTGGAAGGACAGGTCCTGAAGCTGAGGCTCCAAGACTTTGGCCACCTCATGAGAAGAGAAGACTCCCTGGAAAAGACCCTGATGTTGGGAAAGATGGAGGGCACAAGGAGAAGGGGATGACAGAGGATGAGATGGTGGAACAGTGTTCTGGAAGTGACCAGCATGAGGGAGGCAGTGGAAGACAGGAGGGCCTGGCGTGCTCTGGTCCATGGAGAGTCGGACATGACTAAACAACAACAGCAACAACAACTCATTCTCGAATTGCCTCCCTTAAAAATCAAATTGCCCCCCTGTGGGGCATCTGACCCATGCTGGGAACCCTGGGCTTAGTCCTTCCCCTGCCCACCCTGTTAATACAGTGGTACCTCGGGTTACAGACGCTTCAGGTTACAGAATCCGCTAACCCAGAAATAGTGCTTCAGGTTAAGAACTTTGCTTCAGGGTGAAAACAGAAATTGGGCTCCGGCGGCGCAGCAGCAGCAAGAGGCCCCATTAGCTAAAGTGGTGCTTCAGGTTAAGAACAGTTTCAGGTTAAGGATGTACCTCCAGAACCAATTAATTACTTAACCCGAGGTACCACTGTATCTTTATTTTTATGTGAAAATTGTTCAGTTTGGTTATGTAGATTTGATGTGTTTTATTTACTTTTATGACTGCTGTGTTTGTAAATCTTTTCCTATTGTAAGCCGCCTTGAGCATTGTTTTAACTGTGGAAAGGCGGAATACAAATAAAATGATGATGATGATGAAGAAGAAGTCTCTCCATCCCTCTATCCCTGTCCTCCACTGCTGGATGCAGTAAATGCCTCTGGATTCCAGTAGCTGAGAATCCCAAGTGGGGAGAGGAGGCGCTGCTGCTGCTGCTGCTGCTGCTGCTGCTGCTGTTTGCATCTGTTTGCATCTGGCTGGTCTCTGAGAACAGGATGCTGGAGTTAACCCCCTCTGGCCTGGTCCAGCAATCTCTTCTTCCTCTTGCAGCCCCTTCCTGCCTCTTGCCCTCCAGGGTCCCTGCAGCTGGCTGAACCCACTCCTGGAAAGGTGCAAATATTTTCTCAACAGCTACTAACCCAGAAGCAAAAATAATTGTAGGGGGCGCTGAAGGGGGTGGGGAGGCCATAGCAGCAGCAAAGGCCGGCAGTGCACTGTGGGGACTGGAGTCTGGTCCAGCTGTTCTTCCCCCTTTTCCTTCCCCCCCAGCAGGACAACCCCCCTCACTCCTTTCCCAGACCCCCCCTTCTACCCGCTTCTCCCCAATCCATCTTTCCTGATCTCTCCCAGCTGTTGCTGGAGGAAGGAGGAGGTGACAGGAGCCTCCTGGACTGGATGAGCGGAGCTGAGTCAGCAGAAGCACAGGTCATGCAGGGCCCCTGGGAAAGGAAGAGGAAGGGGCTTCCCCCGCTGCTTGTGCTCTGCAGGGTCCCAGAGAGAGAATCACAGAACCACAGAGTTGGGACCCCCAGGGGTCATCTAGTCCAACCCTCTGCAATGCAGCAATCTCAGCTAAAGCATCCATGACAGATGGCCAGCCAATCTCTGCTTAAAAACCTCCAAGGAAGGAGAATTCACCACCTCCCGAGGGAGTCCGTTCCACTGTCAAACGGCTCTTGCCGTCAGAATGCTCTTCCTGATCTTTAGTCAGAATCTCCCTTCTTGTAACTTGAAGCCATGGGTTCGAGTCCTGCCCTCCAGAGCAGGAGAAAAGAAGCTTCTTCCCTCTTCCACATGACAGCCCTTGAGATATTTGAAGATGGCTCTCAGATCTCCGCTCAGTCCCCCCTTTCCCAGGCTGAACACCCCCAGCTCCTTCAACCATTCTTAATAAGGTTTGGTTTCCAGACCCTTCATCATCTTGGTCTCCCTCCTCTGCACGCCTTCCAGCTTGTCCATATCCTCCTTAAACTGGGATGCCCAGAACCAGACACGGGGCTGCAGGTGGGCAGAACAGAGTGGGACTGTGACGTCCCTTGATCTGCACACCAGATTTGGTCACATCTTGGTGACATGTCCAGCCTGGTCTGGCCAGACAAGGGGCTCCTCCATCCAGGCCTCTCCTGGTTCTTCTTATCCAACAGGAGCTAGCATAAGCTTACCAGATTTTTTTCAAAGAATCCGGGGACAATTTTTTTAAAAAAAAGAGAAGTCAGTTGACCGGGTGGCCGGGCGCACTCGTTCCTGGTTTGATTTGGGTCATGGTATGTGTGTGTCAGCAGTTCCCCCTTGGCAGTGGCACCGGCAGCCTCAGCAGCCCGGAGCCAGTCTGGCAGTGCAGTTGGCTCTGGTTGGCTTCAGGAGCTGCTCTCTGCCGTGGCGCCTGCCATTTTGCCTCATCGGAAGTCCCCATATCATGTGTCTTGTGCCGTTGAACCAATCACGCAACGTTCATTCCCTACTAATAAACCTACAACTCTTAAAATATAAATCCGGCGACATTAAATCAAATCCGGGGACATCCCAGGGACGGATTTTGTCTGGGGACAGATTTGTAAATCCGGGGACTGTCCCTGAGAAAGGGGGACATCTGGTCACCATAAGCTAGGAGGGTGTGTGTTTGTGTTGGGTCTCTCTCTCTAGAAAGTGAGACCCATGCCTTTCCTTTCGGGGGGCATCCTTGGGCTCTCCTGTCCCAGGGATCATTCTATCTTTGCTCTATCTGCTTCACCAAGTTGGCTGAGAGAAGGTTCGTGCTTAGGATTGCTCATAAAGGCAGAACGTCCAAGAACCAACCATTTCCCCAGAAGGGCCAAAAACACCAGAGTGACCACCGAACAAACCGACCGGATGCAACTCAGACACAAAGGTGCATCATCCAGGCTTTTGAATTCCCACTGGGTTTGCTTGGGCCAGAAGTTCTGAAAACTTCCAGTGAAAGAAGAGCCGATTCCACGAAAACCCTTTTCTCTGGAATTGTCATCATTTGTTCTCTCTCTCTCACAGACACACACACACAACCTCCCAGGAGAGAACCCAGATGGCATTGCCAAATCACAGAACTGTAGAGTAGGAAGGGACCCCAAGGCTCATCTAGTCTATCCCTTGTCGTGCTAGAACTGCAGCAAATTCTTGCCCTTAATCTTCCAATATTCAGTTTCCTTAGTTGTCCATGAGTTCTAGAGTAACGAGGAAAAAAACACCACATCTCTCCACTTTCTCCCTGCCATGTGTGACGTCTATCATGTCGCCTCTTCCTGAGAGCAAGACAAAATTCAGGACGCCAAGTTGGTGACCATTCCTGCCTCCAGTGGGAGAGAGTTCCATAGTCTAACTACACACTGCATAAAGAGCTTTCTTTTGTGTGTCCTCTCCTCCCTTGTCGCTGGGCTCTGCCCTGGCCTGCCCACTTTCTCCATCTCCCCATTCAGCTCTGCTTTCCTTCCTTTCCCCTGGATCAGGGCCTCCCCCAGCACACCAGGCCTGCCGTTTCTCTCCCAGGCCTTTGCTGCCTCGGCCATCGCCAGATAAAAGGCCTGCAAGCATTCCATGACATCAAACGCAGCCAATCCGGGACGTAGCCCCCACAAGTCTCACCCCCATGTGCTCTTGTTCTGCAGGCTGCTCTCTTCCCAAAGGCTGCTTTGTCCCCACTTTCGGCTGTAGCAAAGCGCACCAGGAGGGTTTCCGCTCCGGAGTCCCAGGACCTGGAAGAGAGGAGCCTGGTGCCTTGAGCCGCTTTCCTGCTGTCACATCAGATTTCACTGGGTGGTCAAGGAGAAGTTCCTGCACTGTGGAGGTTTCCTGCCTGATGCAGCTGACGTGGTCAAAACTGGGGCTGCCCTGCATTCATTTTTATTGATTTTCCAACGAAAAACAACCAATTAAATATCCAATGATAATACTTCAATAAAAAAATAAAAAAATAAAATAAAAAAGATCAGATGATAGTCCAAATTGTATTTGTTAATTTCTTGGGGCTCCCCACGGTCAGGATCTCTGGAGCATATCTCCTGCCCTGCATTGATTTATTCAGAGAGTTTATACGCCCCTTTTGCTGTTTTAAGGGGTTTAAATCTCTAAGTGGTTTCCAGCACATCTGAAACCTTCATAGATAAAGATCGGCAAGGACAGGCCTTTGCTGGCAGTGAGGGGGTGGGGTGGGGAGTCTCTGGGTCAGGCAGCCCCAGCAGATAACACCAATTCTGGCCCGTCTGCAAAGAGTGCCAGTCGGGGTCTGGTCCAACTCAGAGCAAGGGCTTGGTGCTGTAAAGCAGCGAGAGGGACCTGGATCCCGCCCGAGGGCCAGATCCAGAACTCTCCCATCCCTCTGGGCAAGTGAATCAGTCAGATCTCGAATTCCAGATACAGCTGCAATGGAGCTTCTTCAATTATTGCATTCACATCCCACCTCCTTTCTCCAAGGAGCTCAAGGTGACCCGCACCCTTCTCCCCCTCCTCATTTAAGCTCCACAACAACCTTGTGAGGTAGGTTAGGCTTGTTATAATTCAGGCTCGGTCAGAGGTATGTGCCTATCTATCCAGGCACCGGCTGAATTCTTTTGACCTCCCTCCGGCGACTCCCGGCAGGAAAAACACACGAGGTCCGTTCCGGCGATTTTCCTCAGGCTGTGAGAAAAACACACCAACTGCTTCTCCTCCTCCTCCTCCTCCCTGCATATCCCCAAGGAGGGGAATCAGACACAGACAGAAATGTAACTACATGCTTTTATTCCTGTCTTTAGCAGTCATACAGTCAAAGATGTCTGCTCTCTTCAACAAACAGAGAGAAACGCCAAACTCCACCCATGTACATCCTGTACAGGTCATATGACACACACAGAGCTCACATCCTGTGCTCAATAAGGAGAATGGACTGCCCCTTAGTTTCCATGGCAACAGTCACATACATCCTGTCTGGCTTTGCAGCCACAAGCAGCTGACTGAGCTGTTAGAGCCTTTGCTTGCTGCAGCATTGCTGTTTTAGAATAACATACTCCCCCTAAAGTATCAATGCGTGCTGCGAGCAAAGCGTCATCCAGAGAAGAAAACAAACAGTTGTCATATGTATAACACTCCCCTGTTGTTTCAGTTCCACCCTTGGAACTACCCTCCATTGGTTTCACCAATGTACCTCTCTGGTTGTGTGACTTCCAAGGAATGAGTGCATCTGCATTACCTTGGTTAGCAACTCCCTGTTGTGCCTTTGTCTCTGACTCAGACACAGCTTCAATTTGACCTTGGTCGTTTACAACAGCAACACATGCAATAGCTAGGTTGGCAAACTCTTTTGAATACCTCTTGGGTGGTACACCCTTCGTTGCTCTCTCAGACCTACGTAAGAGGTGCTTCTCTTCTCTGCTTTCTGGTTCAGCCTTTGGACTCTCTGGAGAACCAGTACCAATTGTAAACATTGGTTCATCCTCCTCTTCTGAGGGTCTAGTCATCGTGTGAGATTTCCTCTCAATGACTGTGACAACTGAGCTGTCTGAGCTATCGCTGTCATCATCAGTACTACTGAATTCAATAAAATCAACATCATCATCATCATCATCAGAATCATCATCATCACCTGTGGGAAATGTGTGAACAATCACTCTCTCCTGTTCAGGAGCACTCTCTAGAAATTTTGTGAGAATCACCTTACCAGATTCAGACAAAATTACTCTGTAGAGACCCTTTTCATAACCCACAAAAATGCCTCTGGCATTCTTTACTCCACCCGGAGCTTCTGTCCTCACATGAGACCCAAAAACCTTGAAATGGGCAACAGAAGGTTTTCTGTGGAACAGTTTCTCAAAAGGAGAACTTCCCAACTCTTTTGAAAACTTTCTCAACCACGTATAACAAAATGACGTTAGCGACTCAGCCCAGTACTCATGTGGCAGATGTGAACTAAGCAATTGCGCTTCCATTCCCTTTTGCAATTCTTTGTTCACCCTAACACAGACACATCTGTTCCAAGCTTCTTCGGAAGCTGCAATTTTGTGTCTTATCCCTTTCTTCTTCAGGAACCTCTGGAAATCCTGTAAAAGAAAAATTGGCTTCTCATCTGTGCAAAGACAATTTATGTCAGCATCATGCATATTTTTAACCTTGTCACAAAACTCTTTAAACCTTTCTAAGGCGTCTTTCGGTCTCTCCAAAAGATAAATCCAGACAAAACCTGTGAAAGAATCAACACATATTAGGTAATACTTTGCATTGCCTCTAGATGGTGCTAAAGGACCAATCACATCAGCATACACCCGCTGAAATGCCTTGTCTACCCTCGAGGTGACCTGTTTGGCGTTCTGCTTGGATACACCTGCAAAAGAGATCATGTTAGAATTACATTTCATGTAATCACTTTGATCAAAAGTCAACAAATACAGTCCATCTTTCTCTTCGGCAGAAAGATACAACTCTCCATCTTTGTAGATCTCGCAGTGTTGATCATCATAGGACAGTTTTAGTCCCTTCTCGGCAATCTGCGAAACGCTGAGCAGATTGTACTTCAACTCTGGAACCAAATAAACATTGTTTATAGTCAAGTTCAGACTTTTAAGATACACAGTCCCAATTCCGGTGGCTTCCAGCTCTTGACCGTTGGCTTGTTGTACAACGAAGCTTTGCTTCTTAAACGACGAAAATAGATCCCTGCGATGGGTCATGTGAACCGTCGCTCCCGTGTCCAAAACAAAAGAATTCCCCACTTCTGGTGTGGCTTTTAGGGACATCAAAGCCTTTGCGGGCTTCGTCTGTGACTTGGCATGACCTCTGCCTGACGCCTCAGACTTCGTGGAGCTTCCCTTGGCTCCTTTGTTCTGACATGGCTTCTTGCAGTTCCGCTGAAGATGCCCAGTTTGTCCACAATTGTAGCATCGGACAACGTTCAAAGCTACGGCATTTTCTCCAGTAGCTGTAGCAGTGGGGGTGTCAGAACTCCGTTCTCGTCTCCCCCTGTCCTTGACTTCCAGGGCGGCGAGTCTGTCATGTTCACAAAGAACCACGGCAAAGACCCTCTCCGACGTTAGATCTTGCGCTGGGAGGGACCCCAGCTGACTGGCAACTGTTTTGTAAGTCCGATTCAGACTGTTGATCACCATGAAGCAAAACACTTCCTCCTGCAGATGGAAATGCGTTCCACCAGCTGTTGACGCAGAAATTTCATTTCCGTCAGGTGCGCTTGAACATCTCCATCAGGCGCAAGCCTCAGGTTGGTCAGCTTCTCAAAATACAGCAACGCTGAAGAACCTGCATCTCTCTGATGTGTCCTTCTCAGCGTGTCCCAAACATCTTTCGCGTGCTGTAAATCTTGTATATGAATAAGTTGTGAGTCTGACACGCACAGAATTATAGCAGTTCTGGCCTTCACATCCTGTGACTCCCAAGCACGCGTTGGTGCTGCAGGGATGGGGTTCTCAATCACCCCAAACAGTCTCTGATTCTGCAGCAAGGCCTTCATCTTAATAGACCAAGATGCATAATTGTCACTGGTCAGGAGGGATGGATAAGGCAGGCCTCCCCCCTTCTTAGCATCCATTTTGAGTCCTTGCAATAACTCTCAAACACAAGCCTCTAAAATCCAATAGCTGGCTTGTTTACACTCTTGTGCACCTGGCAGCTATAACACTTGCTGCTTGCAAAGTCCCTTTCAAGAGTTCCTTTGTAAGGGCCTAGTCAAAACATGAGCTGTTTTTGCCTCTCTGAGGCTCAGCCTGGCTTCCAGCCCTTATCTTGAAACTGGCCTGTGTTGCTAAGCAACAGCATTCCTTTCCTTGGACAGGAAAAACCACAGGAATGTCTGGAATGCAGAGCTCTCCTCTCTCGGAGCTGTTTTTCCAAAACGTGGCTCCCTTGAAGCAGAGAATGAATCAATCTGCATTCACACTTCTAAGCCCGAAAATCTCATACCTGGGCTCCGTAGCTTGGCTTTCAGCTTCTTCTGGTGAGCTTCTGGCTGCAGAGAATCAGCCTCCTCACCTCAGGCCTCCATGGAGCGATGAAAACAGCAGCTCTGCTACTATTTCTGCAGACTTCCATGGATCGTAGAAACCATCCTCTGCTACCACTGTTATAATTCAGGCTCGGTCAGAGGTATGTGCCTATCTATCCAGGCACCGGCTGAATTCTTTTGACCTCCCTCCGGCGACTCCCGGCAGGAAAAACACACGAGGTCCGTTCCGGCGATTTTCCTCAGGCTGTGAGAAAAACACACCAACTGCTTCTCCTCCTCCTCCTCCTCCCTGCATATCCCCAGGGAGGGGAATCAGACTCAGACAGAAATGTATCTGCATTGCTTTTATTCCTGTCTTTAGCAGTCATACAGTCAAAGATGTCTGCTCTCTTCAACAAACAGAGAGAAACGCCAAACTCCACCCATGTACATCCTGTACAGGTCATATGACACACACAGAGCTCACATCCTGTGCTCAATAAGGAGAATGGACTGCCCCTTTGTTTCCATGGCAACAGTCACATACATCCTGTCTGGCTTTGCAGCCACAAGCAGCTGACTGAGCTGCTAGAGCCTTTGCTTGCTGCAGCATTGCTGCTTTAGAATAACAAGGCTGAGAGGCTGGCCCCCAAGTCACCCGGGGGGATTTGAACCCTGGTCTCTCCCAGGTCCCGGTCACTCAAAGTGACTGGGCAAGCGCTCATCCCATCCTCCCCATTGCTAGAAAGCCTTTAATTGCATTTTAACCTGTATTTTAAATTATTATTTTTTTCCTTTCCCCCCATTATGCTTTTACTGTGATTTTATTGGTGTTAGCCACCCTGAGCCTGGCTCTGGCTGGGGAGGGCAGGGTATATCGTATTTTTTGCTCTATAAGACTCACTTTTTCCCTCCTAAAAAGTAAGGGGAAATGTGTGTGTGTCTTATGGAGCGAATGCAGGCTGCGCAGCTATCCCAGAACCCAGAACAGCAAGAGGGATTGCTGCTTTCACTGCGCAGCGATCCCTCTTGCTGTTCTGGCTTCTGAGATTCAGATTTTTTCCCCTTGTTTTCCTCCTCCAAAAACTAGGTGCGTCTTATGGTCTGGTGTGTCTTATAGAGCAAAAAAATACAGTAAATTATTATTATTATTATTATTATTATTATGTTCAGGACCTGTTACGGAAGGGGGGGGGCATGTCTTATTCACCTTCTTCGCTACAATATATCTGCTCAATTTCTCTAGGACTCCATCACCCCTCCCCTGTCCTCCATAATCCCTCAAGGTGTCAAGACCCTAATCCGTTCAAATCTCTGATCAGCCTTTCCTCCAGGCAATGTCAGGTGGCAGGCTATGCATATTTGAGACCATTGTTTTCTCATCCCCAGGAAGTGTTTATCTGTGCATATCTCCAGCTCTGCATATTCCCCCCTCCCTCCTCCATATGTTAATCTGTGTAACCCCCCACCTTCCTGAAGTGCTGATCTGTGTAACCCCTCCACCTTCCTGAAGTGCTGATCTGTGTAACCCCTCCACCTTTCTGAAGTGCTGATCTGTGTAACCCCACCTTTCTGTGATGTATTCATGACGTGTTTTGCACTGTATTCTGGGACATGGAGGGAGTTTCAAAAACTCATGTCACCCCTTTCTCACTGTTCAATCTCGCCTTGAACCTGTTGCGCAATAAACTTGGATCTTCTGCAGTTTGCTCCTGTCTCCGGCTGAGCTCATTTTCCTCCGCAGGGACCCACGGACTTAGTCCGATGAGCTGGGTGGCAGAGCAGCCTCGCACCCAGATTTTTGCCGTAACAGTTGGCGCCCAACGTGGGGCATGCGGTTCTCCCGCGTTGCTGACCGGGGGCCCCGAAATCTTCAGCCGGCACCAGGCCATTTTGCCTGGGAAGATCCTTTGGACCCCCGGCCATCTTCCGGGTGGTAATCGAAAGCCCCAGGAGTTCAGCCGGGGAGCAAAGAGGGATCCAGCCGGCTTATCATCATAGAAGACACGTGAGTATAAGGAAAAGGAAAAATCCAGTGCACTGGTGGGAAAGGGGTGGAAATCTCCTGGCAACTGAATTCTCTGCCCTCCTCTCTATTGCTCCTTCTCGCCTGTCTCTTGGTCCAATTGGTGAGAGAGACCGTGGACTGCTGCTCGACCCGAAAGGGGGGTTCTGAGCTCTATCTCTTTCTCTAAAAACCCTCCAGCCAGCCGCACCAATTGGGAGTCCGAAAGTAAGACGGAGAGACCCGACTTGAAAGATAGCCGACTCTCCGCAACGGGTATCCCAGTTGAAAGCAAGGGGTTGGAGTTCTTTTTCCGAACTTTCCGAGCGTCCTTCCTAGGGGGCAGGAAGTGGTCTTGCTTTCTATCCAATCCCAGCCGCACTGGTCGGTGCCACGTAACACGTGTATCGTGCGTGAGCCCGCTTCCAAAAGCAAGGGGGATTTTCGGTTCGAAACTCTATCCAGGGATCACCCGATCTGGCACCGCACGGCGCGGGCGTTCAGTAGGGCCCCTTTTCCTGAGATTGACGATAGGTAGGAGGTTGCCAGGAGGGATAGCCCATGAGGAATTGGGCGGGATCGGCAGAGTGGAAAAGGACCCCAGGTTATTGACTAAGGAAATAGGAAGGAAATACCGGATAGCTAGAGCTCTTTAAAAACCCTCTAAGGAAGTTGCCAAGCAACTAAAGACCCCTCTTTACTATAAATCCCGTATTAAGTATATCAATCTCCTGGATATACCAATCCTTACTGCCCTTTCTCTTCCCTCTTTCTGTCTAGACACGCGTAAAACATAAAATGGGTACCCAGGCTTCCAAACGCAAGCGGGCTCACTCTGGGAAGAAGGCTTCTAGAAAGCCATCTCAGTCTCAGAAGGACCCTGACTCTCCTCTCCAATTTGTCATCACGTATTGGAAGACGATTCCTGGCCACAAATTATTATCGAAGCAAAATTAGAGAACCTCTGTTCTGAAATCTGGCCCGCCAGCACCGCCTCCGCCAAGCCCGAATTGCGTTGGCCGGCTGGTTAACTGGTGGTGTTTGAAGAGGCAAGGAGGCTCTTAAAACCATGTGGGACCTTCCTACTAATTTCACTTAATGAAGCTAAAGGAAGCAGCCCAACTCCTTGCAATAACTAACTAAAGGATGAGAATATGTGTGTTTACATGTTGTCTGTTATGTGTGTTGTGTGTTAATACATATATGAGAATATGTGTGTTTACATGTTGTCTGTTATGTGTGTTGTCTGTTCCTTCTGTCTCTGACAGACTGCCTTTCTTAAGCGCGCATAGTTTAAACTGCAAGCTTGCTTCAAAATTTTAAATCTAAGGAAGCCATGCTGGACCTTATCAGTCCTAAATAAGACAAAATGAGAATGAAGGGTGCAAATGTTTACCCCACCTCTTGCTTTGCCGCAACTTTTCAGATCGTGAGTCTACAGTCTATTTTGGAATGTGAATGTTTCTAATGTGAATTAGATGTTTCTGCTGCAAAAGTGTAGGTGAGCACAACTGCTCTCTCAAGCTAAAATGCAGTGTATTTATTTCATGAAGCACATGCCTATGAAAGTATGGTCTTCCTTCTAAGAAAATATCTGAGTCCAGTTTTAACTTTGATTTGGTTGGACAGAAGAGTTATTGTAAGGCTCCTGATATCAGGCCTCTTTTCTTAGAAAATGCCCCCCCCCCTTGTTTCATTCTGTCTCTTTCAGGTTTTTTTTTTTCTCTTCTTCTGTGCCAGGTAAATTTACTTCCGAGTAAGCTTCCTTTAAAGGAAACTGCAAAAGGGGGGGGGCATAGATTAGGCTTACTATTCCTCTGCATTCCTCTGCAAATTCAGATTAGGTTTACTATTCCTCTGCAAATTCAGGAAAAATTGTCACTTTTGTATTCCCTTTAAATCAAATCTATGGCTGTTTTAACTATGCTTTATAAGAGATCCTCTCCCTCTTAGGAAAAATGTTCACTTCAATCTTCCTTTAAAGATAATTTCTCTAGGAACTTAAAGGAAGCAAACTCACTCAAACTAATCTCAAGATCTGCTAAAGGGTTCTGTATAAAGTTGGGAATTTTTATTTTCCTCTTCCTTAGTACATGATAGGAGCACTGATTGTGCTCTCTTCCCCAGTAGTGCCTGTGTACATAAGTATGTGTGTGTAGTACAAATCTTGCTGTGAAATCTTGCTGTGAACCCTTTATTTTGGAGGGTTGGACTAGATGACCCCAGGGTCCCTTGTCCGCAAGCATTGCAGGGTAATTCTTAAATTCTGGTGTGGTGATGGAGTTGAAATTCAGCCTAGCTTTGCTCTTTAGTTTTAAAAAGGTGAGAGGTGAAGCCGTGATGTTTTGAAGCACAACTGGTAATATCAAGCATTTGAGTGATTACAGTGTTTATCATTTTGTCTACTATTTAAAAATCAGACAAATACATATGGGCCTTGACCAATCCTGTAAATAAAGGGGCAGGAAAATTTTTGTCTGCAAATGGTAAGGCCGAAAACTTAGAATGTTAAAAAATATAAATATATATATATATATATATAATAAATCCTATGAATTCTGACTCTCTGGCCATTTTTTTCCCATATATAAGGGCGCGGCATTGTTCCGCGAATGGCCAGAGGGATATTAGCCCTTTACTGTACATAAAGGAAGCAGTCTCTTTGCTTGGGCTGAAATTACTAGCTTTTGTTGGTGAATACTTCAATTGCTGAGTTTCTCTTTTTTGTTTTAAATCTAACCCTCTTTTAAAATCTACTCCTTACTCTTCCCTTATTCAAATTCTAATTTTGCCAAAAGATGCAACATTTCAATAGTAAAAAAGATTTGCTGAGACATGAACTCCGCACATGCACAGAGACTAGATCAGCTTAAAAAAAAAAAAAAAGATAGGAAAAGGAGAGAGAGAGAGAGGAAGGAGGGGGAACTGTAGAGGGGGGGAGAGGAGGTTTATGTAAAACTTGGAACCATTGAGAGAAATCACCCTTAATGTGTCCCAAGTTTGAAATCTTAACATGCCAAATTCTTTTCACAGGTAAATATCAAAGAATTCCACCTCTCAATGGGATTTAAATCACAGACTTTGTTTGTGTGCATTTTAGGAACAGCATTTCCTGACAGGCTTCTCACATGAAATAATTTTCCCTTTTAACAGGATATGTGAACCCCGATAACAAAGTGTTTGTCCCTTTTTTCTCCCACAACAACTTTCTTTCTGTTCTGTGAAATCCCTGCTGTATTAACTTTCTTTCTGTTCTGTGAAATCCCTGCTGTATTAGTGACTTCCATCTCTTCGTGGCTTTGACACTTTTAAAGTTACAAATAATCTGTTTCCATTTATTTAATCCGTTTTTCCATGATGTCTATGAAATTAATCGAAGCATCACCAAACATTGTTTGTGGAATGGTATTTGTTTACCTTTTGCCTGAGCATTTCTTATTAATTCTGTCATTTTGGCTAGTTCAAGGTACTTGCACAACTTTAAATTGCCATTAAGTCATTTTCCAGTATTTTGCTATTAACATTCTAGCCAATGTTGTCACATCAAGAAACACTCTTTTATTTTCATTGTTACTTCAGACTTCTTAAAATTCTGTGTCTTAGCATTTATTTATTTTGGTTCCTCATAGGTCATTGTGTGTGTGTGTGTGTGTGTGTGTGTGTTTTATTATTATTTTAACTGTGTCTTTTAAGTCCACCCTGCCCTTACAGGATATCACTTCTACAAGTGTGTTACTACAGTTCCAATGAAAGGCTTCGCCACCACAACAGAAGACACAAAAGTTTCAAAATTGTCACATCAAGAAACACTCTTTTATTTTCATTGTTACTTCAGACTTCTTAAAATTCTGTGTCTTAGCATTTATTTATTTTGGTTCCTCATAGGTCATTGTGTGTGTGTGTGTGTGTGTGTGTGTGTGTGTGTTTTATTATTATTTTAACTGTGTCTTTTAAGTCCACCCTGCCCTTACAGGATATCACTTCTACAAGTGTGTTACTACAGTTCCAATGAAAGGCTTCGCCACCACAACAGAAGACACAAAAGTTTCAAAGTGGCCACAGCTATCTCTTTCAAAGGATATAGACTGCGGGGGGAGTGGGGCTGACAAAGGGGGGTGGAGTTGAATTACAAGGACATTTTCTGACTTTTGAACCTCAAGATACATAAAATATCCCAATTGTCTCAAGATATGCAACTGATATTTAATTAGTTTGTTTTGTATTATGTGTTATTACGTAGGAATGTTGAAATGTGTCTGACAGTGTCATTTCCACAAATGGGGGGGCTATTTTGTGGCTATTTTTTGTGTGTGTAAGTGTTTTATGTCTAATGTCTTACTCCTTACACCCCAGTGGAGGATCCTCATACATTTTATGCCTTTTAACAGATCAGGCTATTATGTAGTCCAATGTTTTAGACTTAGATAAATTTATAACCATATTTCGTTGTTTCACCTAGCACTCTGCCAACTTCCCTACCCATTTTAAAATGTGCTAAAACTCACTTTACCAAGGAGAAGCTTCAGGACGGTGTATATGCTTTGGTTTAGCCGGAATAATCCCTTATAGAGTTAAATTGACTTATTTGGAGAAATGCCCCTTAAGAATGGTTTTGCTTTAATAGATTGGTTTGAAAAGTTGAGAACCATGGGGCAAGATAAATTCAAATTGGACTCAGTTTGAATTGGGCAAGTGTATCCAGGCTGCAAATAGCTTTTGGTCCTTAAAGTGCAAGTGAGCAACTTCCCATGACTGCAAGACCAATAATAAAACCCCATAGGAAGCCAAGGCAAGGACATTTCCCTCAGGACGTGTCCAAACCTGTGGCAGCTGTGGTGAGTGCCAGGCAACATGGTTAATATGAAAGCCCTAAGTGGATTCACCAGGGATTGCCACTACTGTGAGACCACAGAAAAGCTACCTTGACACCTGAGAACACAAAAATGGCAGGGGACAAAGCAAACTGCATTTTTTTCCAGTCAGTAGTGGACCTTCCTGCTAAATGTAAAGCATAGACCACTATTGAACAAAATACAACAGGTGTCCTTTTATGCGATATCCTATATCCGGCTATCTGCACTACTATACTTGCAAATGGCCTTAAGAGGCATGATTTGCAAGTCCCCTTCAGGTTTGCACAAACCCACACATCTAGTATGATAGATACAAAGTTATTATTTAGTGCATATCTATATAACATAAACATACATTGTATTGGTCCGTGTTGCTCCCTCCTTTGTTGCCCTGCTCAACCCACCTCCTTTTCCATTAGGGCCTATTCCCACTCACACGGCACCCCTACCTTCACCGAGATTTAGGGTGCGGAGAAAAGATTTGCAAGTTCTTACAGAACTTTAATGCAAATCTATCTCCGAATGGGGGACTGTTACGGAAGGGGGGGGCATGTCTTATTCACCTTCTTCGCTACAATATATCTGCTCAATTTCTCTAGGACTCCATCACCCCTCCCCTGTCCTCCATAATCCCTCAAGGTGTCAAGACCCTAATCCGTTCAAATCTCTGATCAGCCTTTCCTCCAGGCAATGTCAGGTGGCAGGCTATGCATATTTGAGACCATTGTTTTCTCATCCCCAGGAAGTGTTTATCTGTGCATATCTCCAGCTCTGCATATTCCCCCCTCCCTCCTCCATATGTTAATCTGTGTAACCCCCCACCTTCCTGAAGTGCTGATCTGTGTAACCCCTCCACCTTCCTGAAGTGCTGATCTGTGTAACCCCTCCACCTTTCTGAAGTGCTGATCTGTGTAACCCCACCTTTCTGTGATGTATTCATGACGTGTTTTGCACTGTATTCTGGGACATGGAGGGAGTTTCAAAAACTCATGTCACCCCTTTCTCACTGTTCAATCTCGCCTTGAACCTGTTGCGCAATAAACTTGGATCTTCTGCAGTTTGCTCCTGTCTCCGGCTGAGCTCATTTTCCTCCGCAGGGACCCACGGACTTAGTCCGATGAGCTGGGTGGCAGAGCAGCCTCGCACCCAGATTTTTGCCGTAACAGGACCCCAGGATCACAAGGTCTGCGTCTCCCCAGGCTGTCCTCCCCAAGAAGCCTTCCTTGGAGGCAAGTGCAGAGGCTGCCAATGGGAGGAGAGGCCTTGCCAGTGGTGGCCCCTTGGCTGTGGGCTGCTCTCCCCCTGGAAGGCTCACCTGGTGCTTTCAGGCAAAGACATTCTTATTCTCTCTTTGATGAGGTTTGAGGTTCTTCTGCTTGGGGCGGAGAAGGATCTTTTCCTAGCTTTCAGTATTCCATATGATGCGATTGTTTTGACTCTCCTGTTGCCTTTTCTTCAAGCCAACCCAACTTGTTTTTGTAAAAAGTGTTGGGTGGAAGAATGAAATAACCCAAGGCTGCTTGAGACAGGATGGAGCAGGCGCCCATTTAGGGGTCCAGACTCAATCAAGGGCCAAACCAGTTAAGCTTTTTGTTATGTAAATAACAGCTGCTAAGGAGCCTGAGCAGGATCAGAGCTGGAGGAGTTTTGAGAGGAGGAGGAGGAGGGAGCCAAGTCTGTCCCTGAGCGGAGCCTCTTCCTCCCTGGGAGAGGGGGGGGAGCCCTGTGAAAAGACCCTTTTTAGCGCATTGCTGACATCTGCAGGGCAAACGTGCAAAGGAAGCCGAGCTGAAGTGAAGGCTGCAGAGAAGAACACTTACAAAGTTCCAGTTACAGATAGGTAGCCGTGTTGGTCTGCCATAGTCAAAACAAAATAAACAAATTCCTTCCAGTAGCACCTTAGCATGCACACGAAAGCTCATACCTAGAACTAACTTAGTTGGTCTTTAAGGTGCTACTGGAAGGAATTTTTTTATTTTGTTTTGACTTACAAAGTTGTCATTAGAGTCACTGATAACAGAACCATAGAACTGTTGACTTGGAAGGGACCCTGAGGATCATCTAATCCACCCCCTGCAATGCAGGAATCTTTTGCCCAATGTGGGAATTCGAACCCACAACCCTGAGATGAAGACTGTTGCAGGGATTTATGTATAGTTTGGGGAGGGGTTGCCCCTCCAGCAGATATCATGCACATGCAGCCCACTACCAAAATCAGCACAATCACTTTTGTGACTTTTGTGATTTGTCCCCACAAAACACTTCATCACAGTTTCAGTTTCTTCCTATCTATTCAAAGGGCCTCTGCTGCACGATAACAAATGTAAGAATTCACTGATAAATGCATCTATGTAATGGCTCACTGGGGAAACTTCAGAAATTCATCTAGACAGGTGAGCTCAGCTCCTCAGCAGCCCCTCTGCCTGAGGGATAATCCCTGGCATCCTGATACCCGAGTGCCAGACAGGCAGCCATTCCAGAAATCACAAACCCAGATGAAGACAAAAGGGTGTGATTTACTTGGTTGGGAAACAGGGAAATGCAAAGATCTCTTTTGTTCCACTTGATGGGTGTTTGGTGGAGGGCAAGGAGAACCATGGGGCAGGGTCCAGGATGCTCAGATTCCTGCCACCAGACCTCCCCTTTCATGATGTATGAGTGATGTAGGTTTGGGGGGGGTGTAACATGGGGATTAGCAGCTAATAAAAGTTTGGGTTCTCTTTTGTTTGGGGCTTCCACCTTGTTCCACCTGGTGGCAGGTGGGAGTCCTGTCGTGACAGTCTTCCAGAAAGACCAAGCCTACTGGCTGCTCTTTGCTCTGGTATTCCTGGCTGGTGTCCTTGTTTTTGGTCCAAGGGAGCCCTCAGATTTCTCAATTAACAAGACTAAGTACCTTAAAACTCCCAACTCCATGGACAGGACGGGTCTCAGGCTGGGTGCCCAGAGAGGCTGAGCTGCTTGTAGGGTTGGCAGCCGCTGGCTGGACCTAGCAAGGGGGGACTGGCGTCTCCAGAGTGACCAAGCAGGCAATGGGGTGGCTTTGGGCTGCTTCCCCACTGAGTGCTGCCTCAGAGGAGCGAGAGGAGCTCTCCATCAGGACCAATTGCCCTTCTCTGCCCAGCCGACAGCCAAAGGTTGCAGCCCTGGCAGCTGTTTAGTCTGGAGGAAACGCGCATGAGAGGCGACAGGATGGAGGGAGACCCCATGGGACCCTGAGGGGCTCCTCTCCTCACCCCCCTGCTGGGGACCCCCACAAGCCTCTTGGGCAAAAAATGCTGCCCTTGCTGGTCCTGGAATAACAGACATGTAGAGTTGCAAGGTCCGTATAGTTCAAGCTCTGGTTTTCCCAGTAGTGATGTATGGAAGTGAGAGCTGGACCAGAAAGAAGGCTGAGCGCCGAAGAATGGATGCTTTTGAATTCTGGTGCTGGAGGAGACTCTTGAGAGTCCCCTGGACTGCAAGAAGATCAAACCTCTCCATTCTGAAGGAAATCAGCCCTGGGTGCTCATTGGAAGGACAGATCCTGAAGCTGAGGCTCCAAGACTTCATGAGAAGAGAAGACTCCCTGGAGAAGACCCTGATGTTGGGAAAGATGGAGGGCCCAAGGAGAAGGGGACGACAGAGGACGAGATGGTGGGACAGTGTTCTCGAAGGGGAACCAGCATGAGTTTGACCGAACTGTGGGAGGCAGTGGAAGACAGAAGTGCCTGGCCTGCTCTGGTCCAGGGGGTCACAAAGAGGCGGACACGACGAAACGACTCAACAACAACAACAACAGAGTTGGAAGGGATCCCAAAGGCCATCTAGTCCACCCCTCGCAATGCAGGGAGGTGCCGAGGGGGGATTCGGGGTCAGCCCCGCCAGAAGGACCAGCAAGAGCAGCTGGGGCGGGGGGGGGTGTCCTCTGATGTGGGGCTCGGAAGCTCCTGCCTGCCAAACCTCAAGGAAGGCGGAGGGGGGCGAGGCGAGGGAGGAGCGGCAGCCCTGCGGGCAGAAGGCCGGTGCCCGGAGCCATTCCTTGCAAGAGGCCCTGGGCTCTCCCTTGAGCGCTTCTCCTTCCAAGCCCCCGCGCTCTTCTTTGGCCGGTGCAGCGCCTTGCACGCCTGACACGCGGACTGAGCGTAACGTGTGAATGCGCGGGGCGGGCCTCCCGTGCAGGAAGGCGAAGGGTTGCCAGAGGGAGGGCGACTCGGGGCCGGGAAGGGCGCGCGGCGGGGGGGCCCGTTCCCTTCCCTCGCCGCCGCCAGGGGGCGCCGCCGCCGCCGCCGCCAAAGAGAGAACGAGAGCGAGAGCGAGAGGCGGAGCATAGAGTAGCCGAGGGCCAGAGCGGAGGGCAGCGCGAGAGCGGGGGAGGTTTCTTTGGCATACAACTCCCACCATCCCTTGGCCAGCAGGACCAGCGCTTAGGAATGATGGGAATTGCAGTCCCCAGTCCTCCCTGGGCTAGAGCGTCGCCGGACGTCCGGCCCGTTTCCCACCAGGCGCCGCGGCTGGAGCTGGGCAGACGTGTCTCGAGAGATCGAGGGAGGGATCGGGATCCGCCAGGTGAGGAGACTCGGGGCCCCCCCGCCGCCGCCCCCCCTCCCCGCCCCCCTCCCCGGCTGGCCTGGCCTGACCCTCTCCCCCCCCCCCCCCAGGATGGTGACGGACGTGCAGCTGGCCATCTTCGCCAACATGCTGGGCGTCTCGCTCTTCCTGCTGGTCGTCCTCTACCACTACGTGGCCGTCAACAACCCCAAGAAGCAGGAGTGAGGAGGCCCCCGAGGAGGAGGAGGAGGAGGAGCAGCAGCACCAGGACAGGTACCAGTGGGGGGGCGGGGGGGGCCAAATTCCTAGCAGAGGGTGATCAAAGTCTAGAGCTGCCCGGGCAGTTCTCTGCCTCCCCCCTCGCAGGCAGTCGTGCTTGCGAGAACCAGCTGTTGGAGACCAGGGCGGGGGGGGGGGGGGAGAGAGAGTGCTCCTGGGCTTGGATCCTGCTCGCTGCTTTCCCACAGGCCTCCAGTTGCCCCTGCAAGAAGTTCTGAGTTCCAGCTAAGCTGGGAACGCAAAGGAGTCGGGCTTGCTCCTTGAACCTCTGCAGGAGAAAGAGGCAAAGATGTCTCCTCTGCAGAGGTGAGCTCGAGAAGCCCCCCCCCCCCCCCGCCGCCGCCGCCTCACCTCTCCCCGTTTCTCTTCCCCCTCTCAGGAGCCGCCGCCGCCGACAAGCAGGGAGCCATGGCTGGAGCGACGCCCCCCACCCGGCGCCCTCCACCCGGGTCCCCGCGGCCCCTGCAGACGCCGCCATTGATGCCCGCCGGTTTTGTTTTGCTTTTTTCCATTTTGTCAAACAAAATTTATTAATAGAAACATGTTCACAAGACAAATCTCCTGTCCAAAAATAGCTTCCAAGCCAGTAACCAACTATGTACACAGCTGCTGCGGAAAGGGCCTGGTGGGTGGGTGGGTGGTGGGCGAGGCTGGTCTTTCCCGGGGGCTCCTTCCCAGGCCAGCTGGTCCGCAGGGCAGAGGAGGTGGGTGCCAGGGAGCTAGGCCTTGGGCGGCGCCTTGTGTAGCTGACCGCCGCCGGGAGAGAGCGGCCCCTCGTGGGCAGGGAGGCGGCTCAGAGCCAGGACCATGGGCTGGCGAGTCCCAAAGAGCAGCTTGGGCTTGAAGGGGCAGGGGCGGGGGGGAGGGCTGGGGGGAGGCCGGGGCAAGTGCTCGCCGGACGCTGCCAGCGGGGAGGGTGTCTCAGGCGGTCTCTGGCGCACCACAGGGGGAGGCATCGGTGTCGTCGGCGTGTTGCTGGCGCGCTGCTGCGGGGCGGCTGCGGAGGCGCTGGAACGGGTCGGCCGCAGCTGCTCCGGCCCCCCTGGCGGATCAGGCCTCTGTGCAGAAAGACAGGATCTTGTGGTAGGTGAGCTGGGGGGGATCTGCTTGCCCCGGGATGTGCTGCAACAGAGAGATCTGGCTCAGGGGGGGGGAGGCGAGCGGCGTCACCGTCGGGGCGAGGCTGTCCCCCGAGCTGCTTCAAGGGGGAGGGTGGCCGCTGCCTATGCCGCGGCGGATGCGCTTCAGCTTCTTCTTCTTCCTCTTCGGCCTACAGGGCGGGGGCTCTAGGGGAGGGCAGCGGCTGCAGGGGAGCCATACCTCGTCCAGCAAGACGTTGGGGGGTTTGCACAGAAAAAGCGGCTCTTCCCTCTGGCCCGTGGCTGTCAGCTCCGGTACGTCCAGCGGAAACTCTGCAAGGAGAGCAGAGCATCAGCAGCAGGAGCAACTGCACTAGGGGAAAAGGCAGAAACATGGGAGGGAGGCTTCGCATGAGGGTAGTCTAACAGGAAGTAGTAGCTGGTCGATGGGGGGGGGGGGGAGGCCCAACCTGCCAGGGATACTGTCAGGGTGGCACTCCTGAATCAGTAAGGGCTGCTTAGACTAGATGATGCTGGGTACCACTTTCTTTAATATATATATATATATATATATATATATATATATATATATATGCTTTCGTAGATTTTCACGGGTACAGGAATGCAGGTTTTGGTGTCCTCGGGTGTCTTCCCGTGTAAAAGTTGGGGTGTCTAGGCGACGTTTCGACGAGGTCTCACTCGTCATCTTCAGGCTGGTGCTTTCGGCTTCTTGTTCCAGTAACAAGAAGCCGAAAGCACCAGCCTGAAGATGACGAGTGAGACCTCGTCGAAACGTCGCCTAGACACCCCAACTTTTACACGGGAAGACACCCGAGGACACCAAAACCTGCATATATATATATATATATACTACTACTAATAATAATAATTTATTATTTGTACCCCGCCCATCTGGCTGGGTTTCCCCAGCCACTCTGGGCGGCTTCCAACAGAGATAAAAAATACACTAAAATGTCACATATTAAAAACTTCCCTGAACAGGGCTGCCTTCAGATGTCTTCTGAATGTCAGGTAGTTGTCCATCGCCTTGACATCCGATGGGAGGGCATTCCACAGGGCGGGCGCCACCACCGAGAAGGCCCTCTGCCTGGTTCCCTGCAACTTGGCCTCTCGCAGTGAGGGAACCGCCAGAAGGCCCTCGGAGCTGGACCTCAGTGTCCGGGCAGAACGATGTGGGAGGAGACGCTCCTTCAGATATACTGGACCGAGGCCATTTAGGGCTTTAAAGGTCAGCACCAACACTTTGAATTGTGCTCGGAAACGTACTGGGAGCCAATGTAGGTCTTTCAAGACCGGTGTTATATGGTCTCGGCGGCCGCTCCCAGTCACCAGTCTAGCTGCCGCATTCTGTATTAGTTGTAGTTTCCGGGTCACCTTCAAAGGTAGCCCCACGTAAAGCGCATTGCAGTAGTCCAAGCGGGAGATAACCAGAGCATGTACCACTCTGGCGAGACAGTCCGCAGGCAGATAGGGCCTCAGCCTACGTACCAGATGGAGCTGGTAAACAGCTGCCCTGGATACAGATTTGACCTGTGCCTCCATGGACAGCTGTGAGTCCAAAATGACTCCCAGGCTGCGCACCTGGTCCTTCAGGGGCACAGTTACCCCATTCAGGACCAGGGAATCCTCCACACCTGCCCGCCTCCTGTCCCCCAAAAACAGTACTTCTGTCTTGTCAGGATTCAACCTCAATCTGTTAGCCGCCATCCATACCTCTATCACACAAATATACTGCAGCGATTTACAACAATATAAAACAAAACCATGCAGTAATACCATAGAAAGTTCAGAACAAGTTAAAAGCCTCATCAGCTCTGGGAACTTGCAGCCCCCATTCTAAGGAGGGACCTGTTAGAGCAGGCATAGGCAAACTCGGCCCTCCAAACTCCCATCATCCCTAGTTAACAGGACCAGTGGTCAGGGATGATGGGAATTGTAGTCCCAAAACATCTGGAGCAGGGGTCAGAAAACTTTTTCAGCAGGGGGCCGGGCTATATTTTGAAAAAAAATATATATGAATGAATTCCTATGCCCCACAAATAACCCAGAGATGCATTTTATATAAAAGGACACATTCTACTCATGTAAAAACATGTTGATTCCCAGACCGTCCACGAACCAGATTTAGAAGGTGATCGAGCCGGATCTGGCCCCCAGGCCTTAGTTTGCCTACCCATGATCTGGAGGGCCGAGTTTGCCTATACCTGTGTTAGAGGCTTACAGAATAATGGATAATGTGGAGAAAGTGCCCCCCTGACTCCTAATACTAGAACCTTCGAATGTGGGATGCCATGAATCTACTGCAGGAGAGCAGGTTGAGGAGAACAATAGGAAGGACTTCCCCACGGGATGTAATTAAAACTACTAAATTCCCTTCTACAAAATGTGATGTTCACCAATATTGCAGGCGGCTTTCAAAGGAGACTACTAGACAAATTGTTTCATTTATGGGTTCCTTCTCTACAATGCACCCCAAAGTGGTTTACTATGCAGTAAAAGCAAACAGAACAATTGTATTTGTGTGTATGTGTGTGTACACACACACACACACACAGCTAAAACACTTGCATTTGTATACAACACCATACACACAGAAAAATAGTTTAAAGCAATGCATATATAAATCCACTCAGTTCTGAAACAGATACCAGCTGGGGTAAAAGCCTCCACTTGAAAGGCTTGGGTTAAAAAAGGAAGAAAATGTGCCTGTTATATGACAGGGAGTTCCAAGGGGCAGATGCTGCTACAGTGAAGGCCCAATTCTGACACTATGGATTGGACCTCCTGGTGCAATAGTATCTCTGCAGGTGTCCCCTCCTGTAGAAGACAGTGACTGGTTGGGCGTGTAGGAATTCATGGAGGCAGCCAACCTCACATACTAGGTGCCTTGCAGGGAGAATGACGTTGGGCTCTGTAACTTGGAGGCTTCCTCCAGGCATCTGGTTTCCACTGTGAGAACGGGCTGCTGGACCAGAGGGTCTGATCCAGCAGCAGGCTCGCCTTGTGCTGCTGTCTGAGCCAGGAAATGAGGGAGCTGAAGGCTCCCAAGGTGCCACCTCTGGAAGCCCAGCAGGCCTGGGCACAGGGCATCTCCTCCCCCCGGGCACTTAGCAGAGGAGCCTACCTGGCAGGGAACTCTGAGCTGGCAGCTGCGAGGGGGCATATTTCCACACCTTGAGGGAGGAGTCATCACTGCAGCCATTGAGCCTGAGCAGATGCTGGGACTGTCCAGCCGGTCTCCTGCGGATGGGGATCCGGCTCGGCCGAGGCATCAGTATTTCCAGCCTGTGGGAAGGAGGCAAGGCTAGGAGGGGGCTCAGCAGCCAAGTCACTCAGGCAAGAGAATTGGGAAATGCTGAGCAGCAGCCCGAATGTCTGCCTCGCCTCCTGGGGAGGGATAAACTTCCAGAGGGCCGAGGCAGGCTCTGTTTTCCTGATCTCATGCCCGTTCCAGCTCAAGCACAGCAGGGGGGTCAGCGCACTCTCCGCCCTCCCCCCCCCGTGCTTCCACTGTCTGCTGTCTTGCAGCCATTACCTGGGTGTCTCTGAGAGCTGCTCGCTGTTCAGCCGCCTTGAAATATTCTGCCAAAGAAAGAGAAGTCGGAGGCTGCCTGGCTTGCTTGAGCTGCCATGAGCAGTGGGTGAGGGGGCAGGGGAGCAGCCACAGGCAACGGGGAGCCTTAGTTTGGGGAGGGGGGGAGCAAATCAAGGCCCGCGCTGCCTGTTGATTTCTGGTTGCAAAAGAGGACTGCTGCCCCCCCATGACTTCTGGCTCAGGGCCGCAGTCCAGCTGCAAGCTAGGAGCTGAGTCCCCCCCCCCCCTCACCTGTTTAACCACTGCCCCTTTACCTGCAGCAAGGCTAGGCCACAAGGCGGAGGCGGTTTCAGCTCCTCACTGGGGTGCTCTGCCTCCTGCAGTCCATTGCAGCCAGGCCCTGCATGACCAACGAGAGAGGGAGGGAGGGAGGGAGGGGGGGGAGATGAACGTCCTTGGAGGCAGGAAGAGGTGTTCCTGGTTACAAGGACTGGCTGGCAAAGGGTTGTGCTGCCCCACAGCACCAAGAGAGAGGCCACTAGCCAGGCCATGGTAGCCCTTCTGGGCAGGAGGGACCAGTTTCTGCTGTCCTCTGCCTAACCAGCCTCCAGGAAGCAGCAACACAAGCTCCAAGGTTTGTCAGGGAGGGTGGGGTGATGCCCTGAGAATATTGGTCCTTGCATATACAGCGGGACCTCTGGATATGAACGGGATCCGTTCCAGAGCCCCATTTGCATCCTGAAGCAGACAAAACCGGCGTGGGTTGTGATTCACCGCTTCTGTGCATGCGCGTGATGTCACTTTGACTGTCTGCGCATGCGCGAGCGGTGAAACCCGGAAGTAACATGTTCCGTTACTTCTGGGTCGCCGCAGAGCACAACCCGAAAACGCTCAAGCTGAAGCACCTTCAACCTGAGGTCTGGCTGGACCATGAGGCTCTAGGACTGGTTGTACCTTCAAGCAAAGCCCTGGAAATTATGGAGAACTCCCCTTGTTATAGGTCAGCAAATCTTCCAAGTAATCGGCCAAGCAAAAGTACTCCGGCTGAATGCCAAGCTCCAGAGAGGCAGCGATGCTTCTGAGCATGACTTGCTGGAAGCGACAGGAGGGGAGGGGGCTCTTGGGCTCAGACCCCGCTAAGAGGTTGGCCGCTGTGAGAACAGGACGCTGGACTAGATGGACCACTGGCCTGATCCAGCAGGCTGGTCTTAGGAGAGCCTGGCACATCCCTTTCTCCACTTGGAACAATTCCAGGCCTCAGTGACAAAAGTGGGTCAAACAGCCGGCTTGCCTACCTGCCACCCCCACACCCCCCAAATGCAGGGGCAGGAGCTGCTGCTGGCTCCCCGCTGCTATCTTCTGCTGGCTTTTTCTGAGCAGCTCCCACCCCCAGTGCCAAAACTGCGCCAGAGCCTCCATCTCTGCTCCTTTGCCCCCGCCTGAGAAAAGGCTCTCCCACCAAGGCCCTCGCCCTGGGTCACTCTGCAAGGGAATAGAAAACACTGGTGTGTATGGCTAATCTGTGGTCCTCCAAGGGATGCTAGACTGCAGTTCCCATCATGCCAGGCCACGGCCTGAGGAGAGCTCGGAATCTGACAATATCTGGAGGGTCGCATGTGCCGCCTCCCCCTGCTGCCATTAGTATTAGAAGAACCCCCTCTTCTAATACCAAAGTTTTACATTATCTGACTGCACTACTGGCCACCCCTTTTAAAACATAAAAAAAATGAAAGGCTCGAGTTTTACATGCCAACACGGAATACAGTTGCAATGCTGGGTTTTCTCAGTCACTTTGTGTCCTCGTGTTCCACCACCCCTGGGCAGCAAGGCAAATTTCTGGCCAGAATCCTTAATAAGGTCCCAGGCAGAAGCACCTTCAACCATCTGTTACTTACTGTCAAACCATGTCATATTTAAAGGGTTACAACTGGAAAGAGACACGGAAGAAATTATATATTTTAATACTTTGAAAGCAGCCCGAGACCCAGATGAGGTGAAAAGCAGGGGGCACACTTAACCAGAAATCCCTAAAAACGTGGTGCTGCGTCTCCGGTGGGGACCCTCTGCTCAAATGTCCTTCCCAGGAAGACCCTGCAGACCCTCGTCTTGCCCCCTGGAGAAGCAACAGAGATGGTGCATCACCTGCAGGCCTCTTTGGAGGCAGCTCTCCCGCCTGCCTGTCCTTCTCTGCCCCAGGGGAACAAGCTAAGGAGGGAAGCGGCACCAAGGGTTAAGCTCTGCTCCCTCCGGCTGCCCACGCAGGACACAGCTGAGTCAGGGGCTGTGCTGGGAAGGAGAGCAGGAACTGGGAATCCCAGAATCCTAGAAGAGTTGGAAGAGACCCCAAGGGCCATCCAGTCCAACCCCCTGCCAAGCAGGAAACACCATCAGAGCAGTCCCCGGTCTAGTAAGAATTCGCTTCTAGACCTCTGAAACTATTAAGTTCAGAAATATACCCTGTGGGTCTCTACTTCTTTTATCACCACCTCCCAACTGACTGGGGACTTTTGGTAGGAGAGAGGAAGGCAAGAAGTTCCCTGCTTCTGCTGCTTCCCCCTCTCGCCTGACTCAGGCATTGGCAGCACCTGAGAACGGGCAGGAAGAGGCCAGTGTTTGACTGGTATGCCGGCCTCTGCCCCGGGCTTGCTCCAGCAGCCAAGGGGCTCACACTTGTGTTGCCAAGGCGGCCTTTAGTCAAGCTGGGGGGGGGGGCAGGTTGACCGAAGGAAGACGCACCTGTCCTGTTGAGGGTGGCTGGGAGGGGGCAGGAGCTGAGGCCGGTCGGAAGCTGGAGGTGAGAGGCCGTCCTGGTGGAAGAAGAGAGAGGTGGGGGCGCCTGGATGTTGCTCACTGCTGCTCGCAGCAAGGACTGGTGCTGGTGACGGCGCTTCTCCTGGACGCGCGGCTCTGAGCAGGGAGAAAGGACAAGGCAAAGCCAAGTTCTGCGAGGGGGCAGCGGGGGTGGCCCCATCATGCGCCTCCCCTCCTTTCACAGGGCTTGAACACATTTTGCCCAGAAGAAGCCAGGGGTGGGGGAAATCCATTCTCTTGTCTCCAACAAAGGCCAGTTCCTGAGAGCGCGGCTGTTCCGTTCACTTGGGGAGGGGGGCAGATCTGTGCCCCCTATCTGATGCCCCAAGGGAGCCCAAAGCGCCTGCACAGTGGCAGCCAATTCTGGAGGGCTGTCGGGCACCACACACCACCGAGAATGGGGGCAGCAGTGGGGAGAGGCAATGGCTCGGCTGGGGCGATGTGGCCTTTTGAGGGCCTCCAACCTCAGCCCAGGGAGAAGCCCATTTTGTGGGGGAGGCAGGGAATAGCAGCAGGTTGCTGCACCTGCAGAGCTACAAGGTGGTGAGCCCCGCCCCTCCTGATACACTCCCAAACCATCCATCCATCCATCTATCTCTCTCTCTCTCTATCCTTCCTTCAGCAGCAGCAGGAGGAGGAGAGAGAGAGGGGCATCTCTGCAGCAGTGCGAGGGCTGCTGAAGCCACACCCAGCTGCCTGCCTGTGCTTTGCCCAGGCCCTTCCTCCTTTTTCAGCAGACCATTATCTTCTTCTCCTCAGGTGGCACTTGCCTGATGGTGCTCTATCAGCCCAGCTGACCCCCGGCTGAACTCCTGGACAGTGGGAGGGAGGGAGGGAGGGAGGGAGGGAGGGAGCTAATCCACGGGGAAAGCTGGCTGGGTCACCTTGGAGGCAGCAGAGCTGGTGATGGAGGACGATTGGCCCTTGGCAGAGAGAGGCTCAGGATCTCATCTTTGCCTGGGCACAAAGCCGCTCACTGGGCAGCCTCAATCCAATTACTCTTGGCTTAATCTGCCTCGCAGGGCTACAAAGGATCCCAAAGGCCAGGGGTGGCCCAGGATGTTTTTGTGGGCAAAATGCTCAACCCCACTGCCCTCCTCCCTGCCCCTGCCATTGCCCCCACACTGCTGCTGGCATCTGCAGTGCCACAATGCAGCAGTAGCCGGGACGGCAAGGGGGCATTGGAGCAGGTGGGGCTGGCAGCGGTGCAATGGCAGGGAGCCCAAGGCAAACAGCTTTGCCTCGCCTCGTGGAAGGACCCTGAGCTTCTTGCAGGAAGCGTGGGAGAGGAATGTGGCCCACCGCCACACGGGGGCTGGCCTGGGAGAAACGCCCCCCCTCCCTAGCAGGCGCCCTGCTGCTGGAGAGCCCCCTCCTTCCCTGCAGGACCAGCTCACCTGCCGCTTCCTCAGGAGTAGCGCCACCACCACCAGCAGCAGCAGCAGCAGCAGCAGCACAGGCCTCTGCCCAGCGCTCTACATAAGACCCCCACAGGTCCCCTGAAGCCTGGGGTTCCCCTCGGTTCAGAGAGCAGGGCGGGGGGCTCGGGTTGACTGGGGGCCAGCTCTCACAGGATGACTGGGATCTATTGTGGAACACTTTTATTTCATGAGAAAGAGGGAGGGAGAGAGACAGAAAGAGAAAAGGCGAGGTTCTTGCAAGGCTGTCACTTCTGCCAGCGTAGCCACTCCCAGATCCTCCGGATTGCGCCCAGCACGGATCCTCCGCAGAGCTTACCTCGCACGAGCGCCAGCACCCTCGAGGCACCTTTCGGGGGGCCCTGGTCCATGCCCAGGGGGCCATCGGGCTGGGAGCAGCTGAAGGTGAAGCTGGGCGAGGTCTTGACCTGCGGGGACGCCGCCTGCTGGTTGCTGCTGCTCCCGTTGCTGAAGCTGCGGCCCCGGCAGAGGGAGTTATCGGAGCTGGAGGCAGAGACCCCGCTGGGAGGGAAGGCCAAAGGGAGGGCGTCACCGCAGGGGCAGAAACCCAGCGCGCCTGCCCTGCGAGGTGGCCCAGGACGAGGCAGCCTCTGACGCACCAGGCTTCATTACTCAATGGATTCCGCCCCCCGCCCCAGGCCTCTACCATTTACTCTGTCTTGCAGCATGACACCACCCCTCCTCAAGATCTATCCTTTAGCCCAACCTCTCAGTCCCTCTATCCTGCTGGAAAGAAGTACGTGGGCAATGGGCACAAATGTGCATTCTCTCCCTGCATATTGCCAGCGTCACTGTGGTTGGGGGCGTTTATCCCACGCTGGTTCCAAAAAAAGTCAAATGGACCCTCTTTGACCCCTGGGAAGCCCACCACAGGGAAAAGGAGGCTTCTTTCTGCAAAATCTTACTGGGATCCAATGCTACCCCTTCAGACCAAGCCTGCCCCCTCCATGCTAAGACATACCTGCCCCATTTGAAAACTGCTGTTTCAAGCCTCGCAGCCTGTCCTCGGGCCTGAAGGTGACTGAGTGGGCCACCCAAAAATGAGACTTGGCAGTAGTTCCTGCACTGCAGGGGGTTGGACTAGATGGCCCTTGGGATCCCTTCCAACTCTACAATCCCATGATTCTACGACGATCCTCTGGGGAGAGGGGCTTCCGCCTGCTCTACTGCCTGCTTGGCAAAAGGTCAGCTCTGGTTCTCCTCCCCCTGAGCCTTCGATGGGACCAGGAGAAAGAGCAAGAGGGCCCCAGGGGCTTGTGGGACATAAGCCCAAGTCCTGCATCCTGACTAGAGCAAGAAGGCCTGTCGGAAGGGACCCTGGGAGCAGCCCTGGCCCCACCCCACCGGCCTCTCCCCAGCCCCAGCCTCCGTACTTGGTCCCCTTGGGAGGAGTCTTGGCCCCCTTCTTCCGGGAGCAGCCGGCCACGCCCCTCATGCTGCGCACATGCTTCATCATCCAGGCACGGAGGTTGCTAAGGCAGCTGTGTTCGGAAAGGACGATCCGGGGCCAGGGGTTGCATTCGGCCATGTCCAGCGCTGCGATGGCCAAGGCCCTTCCCACCTGGGCACAGGGAGAGAGACACCAGGAAGCCCTGAGCACTGTGAGGCCCCAGGCAAAATCACGGCTCTCACAGGCAACTGGGAGAGGGAGACTTGCTGCTGCTTTTTCTTTTGCCTGACCAAAACCACTCAAGGAGGCCCCATCCGCCCCGGGGGCAAGTCCCTGGAATCAGGCACCCGCTGACACCCACACAAAGCTCATCTAATAGAGGGGGGGCTGATACCTGTTCAAAGAGCTCCACTGTGTATTTGGAGGGGAATGCTGGCAGAGGAGGGGGGGTCGCCCGCCCGTTATCGTGACAAGCAGCTGGAACTGCGTTGACAGACCGTCCCGTGTTGTAATTGCACTCCAGCGTGTAGCTAGAAGGAACAGAGGGCTATAGGTTGCCTCCTGCAAACGTCTCTAGGCGTGTTACAAAAACACACACAGTTTAAAAGACAGCAGTTCAATTCTTGTGAATGTTATCAATAAAACGTATTCCTGTGGACACCCAGCTCCACTGACATGCTCACCACAGGCTCCCCCCCCCCTTTTTAAAACTGATCCCACACCAAGAAGCAGCCAGGTAGGATAAAAGACATTTCCACCTGGCAGTGTTTAGGATCCACCAAGTATCAGGCTTTAACGGTGGAGGGGAAGAGGGCTAACATTTGACCGAGGAGGAGGAGAAAGAGGAGGAGTGCCCCCAGACCAGAAAGACAGATATAACCACCCTAAACAACACACTCTACCTCTGCCCAAATGCGGACTCCGATCCACAATGAACTGGGCCTCATCCATCACTCCTGCCCTCAGCCAGCACTGCCACTATGGATGCAAAACTACTTTGGCCACCCAACTCTCCCTGGCTGCCTATTCTGCCAGGATCCTCTAATGAGCGGCTCTCAAAGGAGATGAGGACTGATGCTCCCGACTGTATTTATTCCATGGTCCCAATCAGCTCTGAGCTGATCTAGAAGGGGTCTCTCTTCACGGAGGCAGAATCTTTCCTATTCTGAAGCTGTCTGAAGGCAGGTGCGGAGCAGAAGGCATACCGGTAAGGGGCTGGTCTGTCGGTGAGGCTGTGTCTTCTGCTCACCTGTGAATGATGCCCAAGGCCTTGTAGATGGCCACGCGCCCGCTGCCCTCCTTTGACTGCCCGTCCCGCTTGTCCTTGGCATACATGTTCTTCTCGGAGAAGTTGCAGCCCGTGAAATCAAAGTGAGCAGAGTTCATGGCGATGAGCTTGGGGAAGAGCATGTTTTCAACCTGCGAGATCAGCCAGAGAGGTTGAGGCTGCCGTTTCTCACCTACGCTCAGGCACAGGGAGCTAAGCTCACCCAATGAAACTGACACCAGCAGAGTCCCCAGTGCTACTCAGCAGCCACCCCCAGCGGACAGCTGCCCCTCTCCAGCCCAGCTCAGCCTCCTGCCACAAGGCCAACACAACAGCTGGCTGGGCATACGCAGAAGGGAGCATGCCCCATGTAGCTGATGGAGTTGGGATCCCAGGCAGCAAATGATAGAGACCAGGAGAGGAAAAGGCTGAGGCTCAGCTGACCAAATGGAGAAACCCAAGAAGGGGAGGAAGTCTGCAATGGCCCTCCCTGATTGCGCCTAGAAATCGGAGAAAAAAGCACAGCAGCAGCAGCAGCAGCAGCAGCAGCAGCAGCAGCTGTTGCTCTTTCAGAGGCACTAGAGCCTTGGCTGGACTTGGAAGGGGGATCTTCAATCACCTCAAGCCTGGGACTGTGGGTCCCGTTCCCCTCCCATTCCCTTCTTGCCCACTGTTGGCTCACGGACCTCCGGCTCCTCCCCTCTTCCTCCTCACCTGGTGAGCCTCTTCGAAGATGTTGTTCCCGTACATGAAGCAGCCTCTCTTGGAGGCGTGCCCGTGCAGGTCAACGTAGTAGGCCAGGCCACTCTGCTGCGGTGGGATGGCTTCCGGGGCGGGAGGAGAGCGGACCTCGGCTTTCTCCTCACAGAGTGTGGGAGGCGGGTCTTCCGAGAGGATCCAGACACCCTGGTCCTTGCTCCCTGGCGCCTCTGAGGGCTCGTGGTCCTGAGGCAAGGGGACGCCAGCATCCCTGGGACAGTTGCGAAGGTTGTTGGCCTTCTCCAGCTCAGAGAGGGGGGCCTCCTCGCTGGGAGGGCAGTTGCGGGTGGAGCGCTGGTTGGCAGCCTTGGTGCCGAGGGGAGGGACGCAGGCCCGCCAGTCAGGCGAGCCCGGCTGAACGCGGTTGTGGACGTGGTGATACAGCATGACGGCCTTGGCCCCGTAGACGGCCGGGTGCAGATCAACGTCAGGGTTCAGATACTGGCGGTTGAGGTTCACGCCGCGAGAATCTGTCCTGTGGGGAAGAGAAGGAGCCAGAGGGGTCAGCCACGCTGGGCAAAGACGCCTTCCTCCTGGGTACTGTCGCTTGGGTGTCTCAGGCAGGAAGAGACAAGCACCAGCCACCACCAGCTCCCTTGAGATGGGTTGGGGGGTGGGAGAGGAACCCCCCCCCAAAAGGAGTGTCTCTCTCCAGGCCAACTGAACTGGCCAGTTGCCTTCGCCCAGCCTTCACCTAACACGAGTCTGCAGCGACGGAGGCTTCGTAGAGGGATCTGTCCCACCAGCCTGGGACTTGAGCTGGGGCTGGCCACCCCTCTGTGTTTATGCTGGCTTTACTCACCGGTAATGGCCCCGCACCACTCCGTCCGGGTTCAGCATGGGGATGAGCTTGAAGACAAACATGCGGCGCAGCATCTGGGCCCGAGGGTCCTCTTCACGGAGGATGAACTCCAGGAAGCCGTTGAAGACGAAGCTGGAGGGTGTCTCTCCTGGGTGCACCCTGCTGCTTAGGAAGAACACCTGCTGGGGCAGGGGGGGCACAAAGAGAGAGAGGGGGGGAGGATGATCTGCTCCTTTCCCAAACTGGACATCTTCCAGGGTCTCCGCAAGGACTCTTGCTCCTCTCAAAGCTACCACAAGAGGCCTCCTGCCCACCCATCTGCTTGTGTGGTCATTTATTTCCCCACCACTTTGGAACTAGTTATCCCCAGGCATCGGTTAGAAGGAGCTCACTCCTGCCTGCAGCCTCACCCAAAGGAAAGGGGGAAGAGAAGCAGAAGGAGGGAAAAAGCAGGAGGCTGACAGATCCGAACTTGGGAGAGGCAGCTTCAAAAGGGGTTTTCTATGCTCTGTTTAAGAAGGGCAGAGCTGGGGGTGGCACAGATCAGGAGGAAGGCAAGAGGATGGCAGGAGAAGGAAGCGCATGTCAGGAAGAGAGAGGGGAAACAATGAAGGAACAAAGAAAGACCAGAAACTGAAATGGGATACGCTGAGGCACGATGAGCCAACACAGAGCAGGAAGGAGGCAGAAATCGGAAAGGGAGGGTGGGTGGGTGAAACTGGGGTAGCGGCTGCAGAGAAAAGCGCAGGCATAGAGGAAGATGGTCAAGAGGCAAACCAGGAAGGATGGCGGCGTTGAGGCAATGTGGGCCAAAAGGGCTTCTGCTTGTGTCCAGAAACGGGCAGGCTGCGCTGCCCAAGCCCCATGCTCCCCACACGGGCACCAGCCATGGTGGGGCGTCCTGCCCAACGGGGGGGGGGGGCAGCAGCCAACTCACTCTCTTGCCCACGAAGCTGTGGGGCCGGGGGGTGTGTTTGTCCGGGAAGAGCTTCTCCAGGCGGGCCTCCCTCTCCTCCCGCAGGCCGTGGAAGGAGCTGATGGTGAGCAGGTCCACACGCCGCTTGTCCAGGGAGTAGCACAGCAGCTCCCGGTGGTAGTAGATGGAGTCCAGGGAGCTGCAGGGAGAGCAGAGCAGAGCAGACAGCTTGTCTCCCAGCCAGCAAGGCCCCGCAAGGCCAGAAGGAAGATTTGATTCTAAAGTCTCTCTCTTTTCTCAAAGTTTCTTTCCGACAGACTCCCCTTCGCCTGCCCAGCATGCAAGGAAGCCTTGGTCAGAGGGCCTTTCTGTCCTCTTCTCCTCCCTCCCTTCAAAGCCAGGCTCTTGTCCAGAAGGGACCTCAAGGCAGCCTGACTTTGCGCCTGGGGCTCCCCTCCCCTGTCAGTGGGGCCACCTGGACCTTGCGAGGGAACCAAAGCAAGCACTTACGGTGTCCCCCGAAGCGGGGCCTCCTTCCTCCCCTTTGCACGTCCTCCTTTAGGGCATTTCCTTGCTCTGTGGGTGGTGGGTCGCGGCTTCCCCTCAGCCTTCCGAGAGTCTGCACCTGCCTTCCGACTGACTGTGCTATAATGTTGGACATGAGTTTAGATGGGAAGGGAGGGTCATCCCGCCTTCTCCTGACCCCCTAACTCACCCCTTTCACTGGTTCTGACTCCACAACCCTGCCTCCCTCAACAACAGCAGACCAAAGGAGCCTCTTCCTCCCCACCCTGACCAAGGTAACCTCAGGTGAGAAAGCGGGAACAGTGGGATGGGGATCCTCTTCCCATTCAGACCAGCCTTGCCCTTGGGTCCCCCATGCCAGGTATCTTGGAGAGCAACATAGGAAGTGCAAATGCCCAAGGCTGACAGGCTGCAGGCTGGCAAAGGGGCAGAGTCCCCGGCCTCACCAGCTAGTCTGTCTAGACAGGGCCCTGCAGCTGTCACTCTGGCTTCCGTCCTTGCCGCTAGGCTAGCAGTGGGCACTGCAGATATACAAGGGCAGGCAGCTAGCAGGCCCCCAGCAGAACAGTCTGAAATCAGGCTGAGCAGACCTTCCTTCATGCAATGCTCATTTTGCCTAAGGAATAACTCCTTTGCACTTGACCAGGTCATGGAGTGAGCTCAGATAACTAAGGAAGAAATCTGCACTGCTCGGAAGCAGCCGTGTCCCTCACACCACCCAGCAATGGCTGTTCCATTCATGCCCTGCATCCAGGCTGCCAAGGAGGCTCTGGCTAGCCATTACTGGACTGGAGAGGCCCTTTCCCAGGAGGGCTATTCTTCTGCCCGCAAGTGCTGCCAAGGCAGGAGGTGGCAACAGAGGCCAAAGGAAAGCAGCTGTCCGAGAAGAGCCCTGCCCAGCCTCAGCCCAGGAGGGCTCCTGCAGGCTCCACTTGTGGAAAGCATTCAGAGCCCCCTTCTCTCAATAAAGAAAGCATCCTGAACAACACAGAACAACTAAACACATACAACAAAACACATCTTCAAACAATAGCCAGCTGGGGGAAAGGCAACACAGCAGAAACCATCAGAAATAAGGTGGCGTTTGTGCAAAAGCTGCTCTGTCCCCTGAGCGCTTTCAGGAGTGTGTGTGGGGGGGGGACAGGGAGCTAGGAGGTAAAGGGCCAAAGGGAGTTCCTGGGGACAGTTACCAAGAAACCGCAAACAAGCACAGGTGGGAAAGGAGCCAAGTGTCCCAGGCGGTGCCAGAGTCTGCACCAAAAGGGAGACAGAAAGTCCCCACTAGGATCTTTGCCATGACACAGAACCCTGGGAGAGAACCACAATCCAACCAAGGACCTATCTCAGGGCACCCCAATAACCTCCCTGGCAGCACCCCAACTCTTCCCCACCAAAGGAGTTTGGCCAACTTCGCAGGAGCCGGTGTGGAGTGACCAAGTGGGAGGGAGTTGGGGGGCAGAGAGGCGGATGGCAGCCATGTGTCAGAGGCCAGGCTCACCTGCTAGCAGAGAGGTGCCTGCACTCTGCAAAGTGGGCATCCAGCTGTGCCAACATTTCCTGGCACTCTGTGTATGAGAAGGGGTAGCAGAAGGCAAAGAAGGTGGTGGCACCTCGGCAGTCCAGGAAGCGGTGCACAAAAGAGAGGACAAACTGGGTCTCCACCATCTGTACGGGGAAAAGGAAGAGGCAAAATGGGCACTGAGTGGCCATTACCCAGGCATAATCCTTGTGGCTGAAGCACAACAGACATCAATCAACACACGCAGCCTGCTATGGTTCAGGGCCGGGCTGAAGAGTCTTTGCTCTCTGCCACAACCTGAATCAGATACCTGGCAATGGACACCATGCTCACAGCCCACCTGCCAGGTCTCCTGACCTTCAGCATTCTGCCCTACACTTTTGTGGCAGGGTCATAACACAAGCCTGTTGCGGGGAGAGGGTCATTTCGCTGCTCAGAGCCCGTTTAAGGGGCCAGGGCAAGAGGAGGCAGAGAGGGGAATGATCCTGGCTGAAATCCGGGACTCTTGTTAGGAGGACGGTGTAGGCCAAGGGCTGCCCTCAGTGCCAGCCTCAGGGTCATGCCATTGCTCCCTGGCACGACAGTAGGGAGCCAAAGGGAAGCCTGGCAGTCTAGCTCATCTTTCTGGGCAGCTCGCATGCTTTTTCTCACACAAATAAACACAAGCACATCTATGTGACTGAGCAGAACAGCCTGAAATCAAACCAAGCAGGCAGTCGACTCTTGGCAAGGGGGAAGCAGGCAAGGAAACGACTTTCTGGTCCCTTGGAAGGAGACTTCAGGCAGGGGAGCCAAAATGTCAGAACTCCACTGACTGGAGCCTGGAAACCTCCTTGCTCCTCTCCTTCTCCAGCCATTTGCAGCCCAAAGCTGGTCTCGTCTCACAGAGATTCACGTCCTCCCCACAAGGGAAAGGCAAGCCCTTCCCCGTGACACGCTGCTTTCAGAAGCCGTGCCCACACCAGTCCAACATCCTTCCCCAAGGGTCTTGCCCAAGAGATACCTCGAAGGCGGGCCGCTCGCGGATGCGCTCCCAACGAGGCCTGATGGGCACCGTCTTGACCAAGGGGGCCATCCCCTGCGAGTACAGCTTGGTCTGCTTGTTCATGTTCACAATGTGGATCTTGATCAGCTTGCCTGGGGCCCCGCCCCTCACGCTAAAGTAAAACCAGGATCTGGGAAGTGAAGGCAATCGGGAGTAGTCAGGGAAGGGTCTGGCAGGGGTCCTGCCCCCCCCCAACAGCCCAAGGCCCTCTCCACCTCTGACCTGAGAGGACAGGTGGACAAGGAATCCAGATGTCTCGTTTGCTATGCAACCTCCCAACACTCCAGCCTGGGTGCCCTTTGCAAAGCCTGGCCCAGGGGACAAGCTGCCATGCCTCACACGGGAAGGAGGCAGCCACAAGACCTTTGCAGCATCAGGCAACCAGAGAGCCAGGGTGAGGCATGCCTTAGCAAGGGGCAACAGAAGGAGCAGCATTTTTTAAAGAAACCCACAGCTTTGCCATGGGGGCAGCGGCTGCCTAATGCCACAGGCAATGTTATCTTCCATTTGGAGGAAGACTTTGGAAGCGACAGCCCGAGAAGTTTCAGCACTTCCAGGGGAGGTGAGACAAGTGCTGGTGTAAAGACCTGGGCGAGAAAGGCCTTACCTGACAGCCCCATGCCTGGTGCCTAGCAAGACCTCACAGAGGGCTGCTACCTCCTTTACCTGTTTGCATTCTCGTATTCTGTGTCTCCGCAATCCGGCTTGGTCCACACATTGAACTCGTAGTCAGCAATGGGGAGGGAGGTGCCAAACGCCACTGAGGTAGCAGAGGTGCTGCTGCTACCGCTGCTGCCAGTCCCGGCACCGTCCCCATCGCCCTCCAGGTGCTCCACCTTCTCCACATGAGCCAAGTTCCCCGAGTCAAACTTGGAGCTGAACAAGAGGCCACCGCAGCGCACCTCCATCGTAACCTCGCCGGCAGCAGAGGGGGCTCATTCTCCTCTTTGCAGCAGGTGGTTCTGAGGATTTCCTACAGGGCAGAAGGGAAGAGCTGTATTTGGTATGCACAATTCCTCTTTGCTGCAGAATGAATCCAGTTTCCTTATCCTACTAGTGGAAGAAGGCTGCTAGGAGAAGAAGCCCACAGCCTAAGGGAAAAACCCCAAGGGTCCATTTCTGGCCTTGCCAATCACAAACCATCTTCTCTTCTCTTTCCTTCTTCTCCCACTACCCTGAGATGTTTTTCTGGCACACTCCAAGTACAGTGGTACCTTGGGTTACATACACTTTAAGTTACAGACGCTTCAGGTTACAGACTCCACTAACCCAGAAATAGTACCTCGGGTTAAGAACTTTGCTTCAGGATGAGAACAGAAATCGCACGGCGGCGGCAGGAGGCCCCATTAGCTAAAGTGGTGCTTCAGGTTAAGAACAGTTTCAGGTTAAGAACGGACCTCCAGAACGAATTAAGTACTTAACCTGAGGTACCACTGTACTACAAAAGCAAAAGACAATTCCCTTGAAGGCCTTCCTAAGCACAACAAGGGAGGTGTTGCAACTCCCCAAAAAAACTAGGGGTGGGGACCACTACACAATCCAGAATACAAAAGCATAAACACATACCCTTGGTCATTTACCTGCTGTGGGGAGCAGGCTTACCAAAGCAACCTCTTTGTCCAGCAGCACCTAGATACAGAACATCACCCAGGGAAACAAGCCCGACTCTTTGATGTTGGGGACTATTTGAGCGGCTAGGCAGCCTCCATCATGCCCTTTCCCCTCTCCCTCCCCACTCTAGGACTGGGCCAGAATGAAAATGGCATGCCAATAGGGAGACTTCTTGCAAGAGGCCCATTGTGCCATCATCACCCCAACTATCATCATCACCAGCATCACCATCGGGGCCAATTGCTCCTCTTACTCTCTGGCCCCCTCCAGCGTTGACAGAGAGCACCAGGCTTGGCTTAGGAAGGAAATAAGGACCTCAAGGGGGTAGTCAGGGCCAACAGGAAGACAAGAAGGCTGCCCAGCCAGATGGCTCAGCTGGTGTTTCTGAGGAGGAGACCCTGGAATGGCACCGGTCTGGCTGCTTGGCTGGCAGCACCCCGGGGACAACATGTCACGGGGAAGCAGGGTCTGCCAGGCACCTAGTGTTGGGGGCAGAGGCAGCAATAGGAGCCTTGAGCAGCCACCAGCACCACTGTGAGCCTCTCTCCATGGAGAAGGGCTGGTTGTGTCCTGCAAGAGGCCATTCCACTCAGCCACAGAGATGAGAAACCGGCACAGCCAGCACTATGTGGCAGCAGAAGGAAGAAGAGCGTGAGGTATTCTCTCTCTACCCCCCAGGATCCAAGCTGGGAACTGTGCTTTTTACCCAGAGTTATGAGTGAGCAGTGAGGTAGTGAAAACCAAAGCAGGCTGCAGGGCTCCAGAAGGATGTTTAGACACCGGCTAGATGGGCCACAAAACAGCAAATCCAGCTCAATGCAAGGAGCTATGAGACTGAGGGGGGTTGGACTAGATGATCCTCAGGGTCCCTTGCAACTCTACAATCTAAGATTCTATGATGCACCTCAGGGCAAAACCCCTTAACTGCTTATATACTGAAAGCACCAGAATTTGCAGCAGCTAACCAGGGAACAGGCTTAAGTTGTCCAGGGACAACAAAATGAAAAAACATCAGCCTGGTTTGCGGCAGCCGTGAAAAAAAAAAAGATCACCAGGAATAGGAAGGAGGCTGGAAACCAACCTGCCAGTATCACAAGCCCAGTACAGCAAATCCAGGGGGCCCAAAGGACGCAGCGAAGACGATGCCCAGTCCGGGTCGCTGCGCCTTTTGAGCAGAAATAACCCTGCGGGGCTGGGAAAGTGTCAGAAAAGGGCAACGGAAATGGATCGGCGGGATGGAGAAACTCTCCCGCCAGGAAAGGCAGCGCCGCTTGGAGCTTTTCTTGCTGCCCCCCCGCCCCCCCCCGCGGGCGGGGAGAGGAAGAGCCGAGGCGGCGAAGGGGGCGCAGAAGAACGAGGCGGGGGCGGGGGCGGGGACGGAGCTGTCAACTTCCCCCCGTTTGAAAGGGAAATTTCCCTTATTCCGAATAGGATTCCTCGCAAGAAAAGGGGGAAGTTGGCAGCTATGGGGGGGGGAGGAAGGGGACCCCTCTCCCCTTGACGTCATAACGGGGGGGGGCAAGGAGGCTGGCGGCAGGCAGGGAGCTTCCTCGGGGCGGGCAGGTCCTGGGAAGCCCCGTCGAGAGCGGAGCCTCCCTGCCCCGGGGCACTCTACCCGCCTGCCCCCGCCCTTCCCGGGCTCCGCTGTCGCCCCGCTGCCCGCCCCACGGCGGGGCCCCGAGCCCGGCCCGGCCCGGCCCGGCCCTCCTTCGCACGCGGCCCGGCCCGGCCCGGCCCGGCCCTCCGACCGACCTGCCTCCTCCGCCGCCGCCGCCGCCGCCGCCAGGGGCCCCGGGCCAGGCCAGCCCTGCCCTCGCCCGGTGCCAGGCAACCAGAAGGCCGCCGCGCATTGGCCGCGCCTCGCGCCCCACCCCACCCCCCCGGCGCGCCATTGGCCCGCCCGCCCTCTCCATAGCAACGCGACGCGCCATTGGCTGGCCGCGCCCCGCCTTCCGGGGAGCTGTTGGGTCGCCAGGGGCACGGGACTGCGCGAGGAGGGCGGGTGGGCGGAGCTAAGGCGCCGGCCGAGGTTATAAAGCGTCGGGGCAGCACGTGGCGTCTCAGTCCCGCCCGGGAGGAGCCGAGAGTCGCCTTCAGAGCCTCAGGAGGGGATGCTTCGGACTGCCCGGGAAGAACATGGCGCGCCGCTGGAATGTCTTCCATCAGCAGGTCGCCAGTGGAGAGATTGACAGGGAAACGGATCAGACCTGAGGTGAAAATCTTGGATTTTATTTTTTGCTCTGGGGAGGAGCAGCAGCATGGGATTAAACTCTGATACTCTGTAAAGGTCACTTTCTAAATCGGGAGACTGAGAAGCTTGTCAGCTCCTGGGAGCTTGGGGCGGGGGGGGGGGCGAGTGCTTTAAGAGAGGAGGAATCAGCTTGCCCTGGAAGAGCTCTATTGCGGGTTGGGTCTGCAAAAGCCTTTCTCTAGCTATTTTAGAGACGGTTACAATTTATCACTGAGAGGTTTCTGTGTCTGCTGCTTGAATTTTACATCTGGGGTGGGGCAACAAAATGCATGTTCTAATTGTTTCAACCATTAAAGTTTTAAGCAATCAAGGAAGCTCTGAATGCCAAGAATCTTTATTTTTTCGTTCTGTTTTGCCAACAAAAGTGTTGCCTGAACATAGTGTTGAACTGAACATAATTTTTCTACGTCACATTTCCTCTGTAGAAAAGGAATGTGGTTTGATAAAAGATAAAGCTGTAAAGTTATTAAGGTGCAGACTGAATTGTTAATAAGACCAGGAATATTCAGTATGGCCAATACATCATCGGACATTCCATTGACTGTTGGCATTCTTCAGCAATTGTTTGATGAGCAAATCAAAGAGTTTAGAGCAGAGATTTGAACAAAAGTGGACCAGAGAAAGATGAAATGGAAAGGAGTTAAACAGGACAAAGAAACTTAGGACAATATGGGTGAAGGAATGCCAGGAGGAGGATGAAATGCTAAAGAGTTGGAGGCAACAGAAGGTGAAACACAGAAGTCCTTCACACAGGCGTTTTAGAGGAATGAAACAGTCAAATGATGGAGCTGTGATGTTGGAGGAGTGGAAGGAAGCCATGGATGGAGAGATGAGAAGACCACCTGAGCTGGCAGAGATGAGAGAGAAAGGGCTCTGTACATCTTGGCGTGAATTTAGAGGAAAAGGCTATCAAACATCTGCTTCCCTTCTCTTGCTTCTGCATCATCAGCTTCCTTTGGACCCCGCTGCCGCCAGCATGGGATAGATAATGAGGGAGGCAGCTTGTTTTCAGACTGCATGGTTTTCTTCCTGCTTCTCTACAGACCCAATTCCACAGGGACATGAAACAGGAGTGTGGGGGAGAACCCCCAATCCCCGCCAGTCATTAGACTGGATCTCCCACTGCCTCAACCACTGGCCATGATGCTCAGTCATTTTTCCTCCCAATACTAGGCTTTGCCCTAAAAAGCAACTTATGAATATGTTTTAAAATAAAGAACTGGGGCCAACCTCAGCAAAAAAGGTCTCACAGCAAAGAGAAATAATCAAAGCACAGCATGTAACCAAAGATATTTCCTTTATTGCACATGACAAAAGCCGCACACCATTGTCATGACAGGGTCCCATCACCTCTGGAAGTCTGGCTGCAGGAGAGAAATGTAACTGGGGCAAAGCAGCCCCAAAGTCCCCACATGGGCCTGGCAGCTGACGCAGCACCTGGTGAGCAGGAGCTGCTTCTTCTGACCCACTGCGCCCTCCCAATTAAGGGCTCGTCCTTGTGCCTGGCTGGGAGAGAGGAGGGCAACTCGAGGTATTCAGGGCATGCTGGGAACAGGGTCACAACACAGACTTCAGGGCCACACACAGGCCCTGGGAAGAGACCAAGGAGTGGGCATTACAGAAGGCGAAAGGCGGACCCCAACTAAGCTGGTTTTCCTTCAAGCCAGGAGCTGGCACAGTTCTTCTTTATGGAACTTGCAAGAGGAGTGGCAGCCCTTCCTTGAGAGGGATCTAGCAGCCTAGCTGACCAGCCCTCTCTCCCCTGAGCGCTCCCTGCTGCATAGTATGAGCTCTCCCCTCCTGGGTCCACGATAAGGCAAAGGCAGCTCTTTGGGGGAAGGCGAAGACTCACAGTCACCTGAGAGAAGGGGGCAGCTTAACGGCTCGGGGAAATGCCCACAGAGCCTCTGCTCAGGCCACAGGGCGATGGGTGGGAGACTGGCAAGGCAGGGTCCCGGGCAGGCACCAGCCCTTGAGACTGGCTTGAGCTGCCAGGGGCAGTTGGAGGAGCCGCAGAGAAAAGGCTGAGGGCAGCAGCAGCAGGAGCTCCATGCACAGAGAGATAGGGAAGGGGGTCACTGACCCAGCAACCTATTTATTTGGGGTAACAGCACTGAACGTAGGACACAAAGTGCTTGCCCACTGACGGGTGGAGGGGCCGCTACCTGGGTGTGCACTGCTGCCTCCCGCCCGGTGCAGTCCATCGAACGGACAGCAGACAACTGGCTTTTTCAGCAAGGCTGGAGTGGAGACAAAGAACAACTGGGTGGGGAGCTGGGAGGCTTCCGGCCTGCTGGGCGGACCTGGGCTTCAGCGGCAAGTCAGAGGTGGAGGCTGCCCCTCGCTTTGTGGTCTGCCCGCGGAACAGTGAGTTGGCACATCCTGCTGCCAGCAGCAATGGGAGAGCAGTGACCCAGACCTCACGCCCAGCTCCTGAGCCCTGGGCCTCGCCTAGTGCCCGGAGACGATGGCCAGAGCCCAGTCTCTGATGGCCACGGTGGTGTCTTGCAGGTACGTCCAAGAGGAATGGCTGAGGCTGGTCACATGTTTCCGCAAGCACTCCCAGGACCCTTCGCCACTGGAGGAGAGAGCAGAGGGTGAGCATGCGTGCTTCGAGGCCTCCTGGATTACTTTGAGACATGCCTTGTTTTGTCTCCAAGCAGTTTGGATGCCCCCCCCCCCACCCGGGAAGCTGAAGTGGGCTCCCCCTCCCCATTCTGTGTTCTTCTATTCCTACTTCTCTTCCACAGTCAAGCGCCCCCTGCTGTCTGCTTTGCGTGGCACCAAGGATTCTGTGCGCAGACCATACTCACTTGCAGGAAGCCACCCAGAGTTTCCAGGCCCCCTCCAGCGACCCAGCAACGTAGTCCACCGCAGGCAGGAAGTAGTTTCGCATGAGGAAGAGCAGCAGCTCCTTGAGGTATTCCGCCCCGTGCAGCACGGAATCTGGAACCCGGGTCTGGAGCTGGCAGGGAAGACGAGGCGGCTCAGCCAGGCTCAAGTGCCAGCCCTGCCCTTGCTAGGCAGAGCATCTGTGGCTGGCCAGACACACCCTAGAAACTGGAACACTCCTAGCTAGAGGGTGGGCAGGGCCCAGGTCCCTGTTCCTCAGTTACTGACTGGCATATGAATCAAAAGGAACTGTGGTCTAAGAGAACAGGGTGGCCACCAGCCGATGGGGAACCATAAGCACAGGTCCAGATCCCCTTAAAAAACTTACAGGAAATTAGAACCCAGGGATGGGGTGGGGAAGAGAAAGGCAGGCAGGCGGACAGACTCTGAAAATACTGGGAGCAATATTTGGCTTCTCTGCCAAGGGCCTTCAGCTGCCACTGCCACCTCCTCCTCACAGCTTCTGCCCATTCTTTCTACTCAATGGAGTGGCGGATACCTCTGCAGCTGTATTTCCTCAGCGGCACTGCCCACATGCGCAGAACCGGAGCCTGTTGACCCAGGTGAATGGGCCGATGCAGAGGGTGCTTGCCAGTGAACTGGCTTTCCCACCCTCCAGCTTAGCAGATAAATGGTTGATGGCCTAGAGAGGTTAAAATCAGCCCAAAACAAAAACATTGCTTGACAGTTCACAGCCTGGCTGTGCCTCTGTAACCATCTGCCTGGCACATTCTCTGCACAGAACTCTGCCTTGCCTGGTCTGCCGCTGACCCCCTTAAGAGGAGGCAGGGGTGGGGCTGGGGCTGGGGCATCTAGTCCAGCTTCCTGTTCTCACAGTGGCTCACCAGATGCCTCTTTTGGGAAGTCCACCATCAGGGCCTGCATCTCACCGCCACCTTCAACAACCTTCTCCGCTGATGCCCACCTCTCTCCTCTGACATCCCAACACATCTCACCTTCCCTGCCTCCAGCAAGCAAACGGGGGGGGGGGGCGGCTCCACCCTTACCCATTCGATGAACCTGGGGAGGTTGTCACTGAGCCAGGTGAGCTGAGCAGAGCACTTCCCAGAGATGTAGGCGGCCGTTTCGTTTGTCTTTGCCCACACCAGCTCCAGGTTGGGTCCCAGCACGGTGGCCACGCGAGAGTAGTAGAGAGGCATGTTTGCTTCCAGCCAGCTGCAAGGAACAAGGGGCAGCAGCAGGGTGAGACCCTGGCAACAGGCTCCCTCCCAAGGGCCGCCCAGAGGGAGAGCGCTCTTCTGCCCTGGTCCCCCTTGAAGGGAGGGGGCCTCCCTGCCGACGGAGTGCCAGCGCAAGCCACTGACCTGTACCCTTCCACAGAGAAGTGGGAAACTCTGCTCCAGGCTTGCTGGGATGCGGGGAGGATGCCGGAAGAGCGGAGCACCTGAGCCGAGGCAGAAGCTGGAAAACACAACATGCTCCCCTGAGTGAGCTGCTGGCGTAGCGGGGGGGGGGCCCTCTTTGGGGCAGCCCCCTCCCACGAGCCTCCTGTGGGGGTCAGGTGGGATTGCTATGAGGAATTATGAAAAATGGAGCAAGGCATTGTGTCAGCTATGGAAGCATTGCGCTGACTGGGCTTGATTCATTGACAATAATTTCTGATTAAATCCCATAAGCCTCTGCATTTCTGCCCACTTTCTCTACTGTTCATTTTCTCTGCCTGACAGGCACGTATAAGCATTCTAAACACAGACTGGTTGCTTCACCAGGCCTCCTGAGCCATAAAGATAGAAGGTAGCTTTGATGTAACTTTGACTAGATGTAACTAGTTTGTTAATCTTTAGGTAGATCTTAAGGGGCAGAAAGAGAGTTCACAAGGAGATGGTAAATACTACCTCTCCTTCCTTTCCTGTTTACTGCTGTTTATGACCTCTGGGGTTTCCTCAAAGCATTCCTCCTTGATTCCTGTTTTATTTACTCTGAACTATGTATGCATGCTCAAGTAGGAAATAGTTTCTTTGTAGTTACAGTGGTGCCCCGCAAGACGAACGCCTCGCAAGACGGAAAACCCGCTAGATGAAAGGGTTTCCGTTTTGGAGGCGCTTCGCAAAATGAATTTCCCTATGGGCTTGCTTTGTAAAGACGAAAATGTCTTGCGAGTTCCTGCGGTTTTTCCCCCCTTCCCCCCCCCTTTTCCTAAGCCGCTAAGCCGCTTATCAGCTGATCCGCTAAAAGCCGCTAAACCGCTAATAGCGCTAATACGCTAAGCTGTCAATGGGCTTGCTTCGCAAGACAAAAAAACCGCTATACGAAGAGCCTCACGGAACGGATTAATTTCGTCTTGCGAGGCACCACTGTACAAGGATTTCTTCTGATCTGACTTTGTGCCACGTGGGGATGTTTTTGAAATGCTCAGAGGACATCTGATTGGTTCTTACGAACACTGTTTAAAAAGTTCTTTTGTGAATAAAACGACCTGGGCCAGGGCGTGACAGAGGATTATTCGCACTGCCTCCCAGAGGCTTGCTGGCCAAGCCTCGTGTGTATTTCTCGTGTGTAATCAGGGTCCAATCCTTCCTTGCCTTTGGAACGCAACACCCCCCTTTCCTCCAGGGGCAGGGCCTCACCTTCAAAGGAGCCATGAGTCCTGATGTCATGCATTAGGAACCCCGCAGTGAATACCAAGGCGACCAGTAGCAGCCGAGCCCAAGGAAAGCCACTGGCTTTCATCTTCAGCATCAGGTTCTGAAGGGGAAACACAAAGAGAGGAAACAGGTAAGAGAATCTCCGGGATGCAGGTGGCTAGCTCACCGGGTCAACCAAGGATGGAGATTATTCTGGATCCTTTGCTGTCGCTTGAGGCTTCAGTGGTCCAGAGTGCCTTCCATCGGTGGCCCAGCTGTGCCCCCATCTGGACAGGGACAGCCTAACTTCTGTTGTCTATCCCCCGGCAACCTCTACGTTAGATTACTGCAATGCGTTACACGTTGGGCTGCCTCTGAAGACAGTTCAGAAACTTCAGCTAGTTCAGAATTGGACAGCCTGGTTGCTCACCGGGGCAAGACGGTTTGAGCATATTACATTGATCCAGGTCCGACTGCACTGGCTCCCAATTCAAAGTGCTGGTTTTGATGTTGTTGTTGTTTAGTCGTGTCCGACTCTTCGTGACCCCATAGACCAGAGCACGCCAGGCACTGTCTTCCACTGCCTCCCACAGTTTGGTCAAACTCATGCTGGTTCCCCTTCGAGAAGACTGTCCTACTATCTCGTCCTCCGTCGTCCCCTTCTCCTTGTGTCCTCCATCTTCCCCAACATCAGGGTCTTTTCCAGGGAGTCTTCTCTTCTCATGAGGTGGCCAAAGTATTGGCTCAGGACAGCAATACCTCAAGGACCGCCTCTCTCCATATGAACCAAGCCAGACCCTGAGATCATCCTGTGAGGCCCTTCTTTGTGTAATTTCTTCAAGGAAAGTCCAGAGGGCACCAACACAAGAAAGGGCCTTTTCTGCAGTGGCTTCTTTTTTGTGGAATGCTCTACCCAGGGACGTTCAACTGGTGCCTTCATTATACACCAGGCAAAAACATTCCTTTTTATCCAGGCCTTTGGCTGACTGACACCCGACACCCTTTGAAATGTGTTGTGGGAGGGGGGGATTTGGGGTTTTTGTTCCTGTTTTATTGTGTATTTTGTGATTTTATACTATGTTGTGAACTGCTCTAAGATCTACAGATGAAGGGAGGTATACAAATTGAATAAATAATAACAATACCTTGCAGGCAGCTCTGCAAGCTGCAACATCCTGTTCACTGTTTGGTCCTTTCATGGTCAGTTCCTCGTTTGTGACTTTGAACGAATGAACTGTTTCCTGTAAAGATTTCTGCACCTGCAAGAGAAATGGTCCACAAACACCGTCACAAAGCCACAGGTGAGCCTTGGACCACACCAGGATGGTTGCAACCCTACAGAAGCAGCAGGAATGGGGGTGGGGGCTAAAGGACCAGACTCTGCCCTCCCCACTCCCCTCACCTGTCAGGGGCCTTGCCTCTGTGCACCCCACCCTTGAGCCCAGGGTGGATAAAAATCAATGATTTTTTAAAAGCGTATTTTTTTATTTAAATCAGATTTTTAAAATAAAATGCTTTTGGAGGAAAAATATTTTTAAAGATAGTTTTCTATTTAAGTTTCATTTTAGTCCAAAGGCTATTCAAATGATTTGTTTTAAGTTTTTTATGTGTGCTAAAACTCAGTCTAAGTTTTTTTAAAAAATTGTTTAACCACATCAGTTAACAAACATGGATACATAGGCTATAATGTTATTGTTTTAGTTAACTAAATTGTTTAAGTTGTTATTAAGGGAATGATTGTTTTTCACCTTCCAATAAAGTACAGCAGAAACGTTGTCCAAATATAAACAGTTAACTTATTAAACAAAACAATAATTTCATAATTATCTGTCTATGTATTTCTAATAGTATAACCAAATCGGTAATTTTTGCTGAATTGTAAAAACTACTCTGAAAATTTATTATTCCAAAAATGAAACCTCCATCTGGTTGTAAATGTTAAGATTATACCAGCAAGAAGGAGTCTTTCAGTAAAAAAACGATTTAAACCAAGTCTTACTGACTAGTGATTTAAACTGATTTGATTTAAATGAAACCCGGCCTGCTTGAGCCCCATTCAAGCCAGATGGGCGCCTCCCAGGCCCTGCTCCGAACCCGATGCAAACTATGGAGAATGTGGGCAGCAGCAGGACCCCTTTCAGAGTTCAATCTCACCCTGTCCATGCAGCTCATGGGTGACAGCAAACCTCAGAAGGAGACAGAACTAGCAGGAAGCACAAGCTGTGATGAGCTGGAACGACTGGACCTTAGCAACGGAGCAGCCTTTTGGGATGGACTGCTGCCTAGCACTGGCCTGCTTTGGCCTGGACCAGACAGGCAGGGAGGCCATTAATTCATCCGTGTTGTCTGTCCCTAGCGCACAATACTGCTTCAAGCAAGAGGCAGTCCAAAGAGCAGGAGCCACAAACCTTTTTGGAAGTGCTGTCCCAGGTCTGCACAAAGTGATTCAGGAGCAGGCTGGGAAAACAAAGCAAAGGCATCAGCTCGAGGATTTCTGCAGAGCCTGGCCTGTTTTTTGAGTTTGGATTTGATATCCCGCTTTATCACTACCCAAGGGAGTCTCAAAGCGGCTCACATTCTCCTTTCCCTTCCTCCCCACAACAAACACTCTGTGAGGTGAGTGGGGCTGAGAGACTTCAGAGGAATGTCACTCAAGGTCACCCAGCAGCTGCATGTGGAGGAGCGGAGACGCAAACCGGGTTCCCCAGATTATGAGTCTACTGCTCTTAACCACTACACCACACTGGCTCACTGTTGCATGCACCTTCCCAAAGAGAGACACCCCACTGCTCTCCCTGCGAAACAGGGGAGGCTCCTCCGCTCCCAGGCGGACTTTGCGTCGTTTCAGCAACCACGAGGGCTCGAAGCACAGCCTTCCCAAAATGTTCAAGCGGACGTTCAACCACCACGATTGTAAGCAGGACTGGTATCCTGCAGGTTTCCAAACCATCAAGCAGGGCATGCAGTGGGGAAGCATCCCTGCCGAGTCTCACCTTGACTGTGGGAGATGTTTGATGTACAGCTGCCTCCAGACACTGAAGCTGAGGGGATCCAGGAGGAGGCCTTCGGCCAGGCAGTTGAGCAGCTGCACAGGACGAAAGCAGAATTGGTCCAAGGAGTCTAATGGCCAAACAGCAGCAGCAGCAGCCACAGGACTGAAGACTTCAAGATAGTGCGACAGATTCCTGGTGCCCCACTTATATCCCAGTTGGGGTCAGGAAAGGGTGCCTTCCCTACAGCCTCCCCTCTTTCTGGAACTGCCTCTGGGGTGAGCTCTCCTTCCTGTTCTGGCTCTCAGTGCTGCATTAGGAGGCCCAAAGAGGTTCCTCCCCATCTAATGGTTCCAGACAGAGAGAAAGGAGGCTATAAGTCAAAGCAGTGGGGTTGGGTGCCACAGAGTGTGTGTGTGTGTGTGTGTGTGTGTGTGTGTGTCTACCTGAAAGCATCATTTGGCTGTTGCACACCTGTCTCTGCAGCAGAGGGAGAAGGAGGGAGCCATTCATCGCTCGCACCTGCATAGCACACAAAATGCTCCAGCTTCCACCCCTGGCACCTCTGTCTGCCCAAGACACAGCCAGAGTCAGCAATGCACCTGCCAACAACGCCAAGTCGTAAGCGCCTGCCTTGAACTGCCCTGGGCTCTGATTCAATGATACTGTGGCCCTGTTAAAAGCAGCTGTAGTCAACCACATGGATGCCAATCAATTATATCTGCACCTAAACAATAGCCATGGTTCCCAAGCTAAAACATGTTTTCCTTGTTTTTAGATCATTAATAGGACATTTAATTCCTCCAGAAGAGATGGGAAGTTCAAGGTTGCCACATTAGCTACAAACAAAACTAGTTTGCTTGCATTCCAGTCTCTCGGGGGCTGAGGGAGGGTCCTGCACCTTTCCAGTCTGCCTGGATTCCAACCCACACTTTGGCAGCCAAGCAAGGGGGAAAGAAAGGGAACTGGAAGAGAGAAGAGCCAGGAAAACCCTGGGGCTGAGCCTCCCAAGGAGGGCCCAGCAGACATCCCCCCCTATTTCAGAGAGAGAGAGAGAGAGAGAGAGAGAGAGAGAGAGACGCCCAGTTTATCAGAAGAACTGCCACCCATGGGCTTGGCACTGGGGGAAATTAAAACACAAAATAGATCCTCTGACTCAACAAACTGGGGGAACCTTTGCACCGAGGTTTTAAACTCCTCAGTCTAGCTCAGTTGTTGTCTAAATGTGGCAGCCCCACTAGATGCTTGAGGAAGCTCCCCCCCCCCCCTCACCTCTTTCTGCATATCAAGGGGGCAGCTGGGCAGGGCTCTGGAGAGGAAGGAAGGGAAGTAGGTGTGCAGGGTGGTCTCAGGCTTAGCCCCAAAGGCCAGGACTTTCAGGCGGGGATACAACTGGCGCAGCTGCTCCTGCAGGCTGGGGAGAAAGAACGTTTGCTGCATATGAAGTGCTGTATTTTTACATGCGCACACACAGTTCTGCCTGGATTTTATATAAATAGTTGTATCTGTTAATACTGCCCTAAACTATACAGCGAATACATCTGCATCCTCTGGAAGAAATGCACAGCTTGTACAGTTACTGTTGGGGGCCTGAGTTCAACATTTTATTTTTAATTTGGCTTGAGCCAGTTCAGTAACCCGTTGTGTAAACTAGAAGCGTCAATTTGAAAGCTATTAAAATCTCAAAATTGAACTCTAACCGTAACACCAGTTGAATTTTATGCTAACAGCAGGGTTTTTAAAATGCTGCCTAAACTACCAAGGGTTTAGGTTAGGAAAGGAAACTTGCTCAGATGTGAGGCAGCCTGCAGAAAGGCTTTTCTGTATCTCCCTGTTATTTACTTCATGTATTAATTGCTTCCTAGGAAACATCTCAAAGCAATTGAAAAACAATTTCAAGTAAAAATAAATAAATGCCCAGGAAGGAAGGAGATGCCCTACTGCTGGGGGGGGGGCGGTGCTCCACCGCAGTGTTTCGGTGCAAACAGAGACACTCCAAAGTAGGCACGACACCCCCCCCTCAGTCTCCCCAGGAATGGGGCAGGGCTCTAACTCTTCCCATCCATGCACTGTGAGCCGGTCTCCCTTTAGGTGTCATACCTGGGGGATAGAGAGTTGTTGGGCATGAAGGCAAAGTCCATGAGAGGGAAGAAGTCTTTGGGTCCTATCATACCAAAGCCTTTGGTCAAGTTGGGATGCATCCTGCCAAGGAAAAAGCAATGCCTGTCAGCTGGGGAAAGCCACTCCCACTTCCTTACAAACTCCGCCTCCGCTCCCCGTGCTGGAACAAGGGCCTCCACAGGCCTCCCTCAGAGGGCTATACTGCAGGAAAACCAAACCTGCCCTGTCCGTGCCCACCATCCCTGGCTGACTTCCTCTTGCTGTTGAACCCAGGAGCTGCTCCTTCCAGAGGCCGCCTCCCGGACATGAGAACCCAGGGCATGCAGCACAGCTGCCTTTGGGGATCCAGCAGCAGTTTACTGGCCCACACCCAACCCATCTGAACCTCCAAGCGCTGCTCTGACTCCTAAACCGCCTCTCCTGATTCTGATGGAACTGAGAGAGAGAGCTGAGTGTTATCTGCATATTGAGGACACTTTGCTCCAAATCTCCCTATGACAGCTTCCAGAGGCTTCAGAGAGATGTCAAATAGCGGGGGGGGGGGGGGGGGGGCTTGGAACCCTGCTGAATAAACAAACAAACAAACAAACAAGGACATGGCAACTCACAACAGCAGCCGATCCAGGTAGGCAATGGCGTAGGGGGAGAGAGATTTGATTCCCAGAACAGGGAACATAATGCCGAGCCACACTGTGGAGAAAAGAGTAGGGAGAGCAACAGCATTACATTTCTGCCCTTGCCTTCATTCGAGGATGGAGCTCAGGGCTGCTGAGCTTCAGAAAGGCAGCTGCTCCATGTGCCTTCAGGCCATGCTACATGCTCTTGAGTCACACCACCAGAGGGTCTGGGGCAGGCTGAGAAGAGAGCAGCACCGTTCAACGGGCTGGAGCAGCTTCTTCTAGCTCCTGATCAGCCCTCCCCCCCCCAATATCATTTTTATTAAGCCTCCAAAAATATTCCAAAGTGTTTATCATATACATTTTTTTTAAAAAAGGTTGCTGCCATCCTCACCTTTAAGTCCTTCCGTAAGATCAGTAAATCCAGCTTGACCCAAGGCCCACATGATCGTGAGACATTTGGCCGGACGGCTTTGATGGGAGCTCAGCAGCTCAAGATACTGAAGTGGAAAAGGGAAAGACTGCAGGATTAAAGCGCAACTCTCGGCACAGAGCCCAGTGGGAAAGGGGGCCAAAGTGACAATGCTCCCTCACAAGCAGCTGGAGCCCTCTAGCACAGAACATCAGCTCCTGACTTCTCTGGGATATGAGATGTGAGGGACTGAAAGTGGGACTCCCAGCACATGGAAGGGGAGGGAGGGGCCCTGTTTCATGCGCATGCAGGGCAAGAGTATGCTTTCCTATTCCGCAAATGATACCTTTCATTTTTGCTACCTGTCTCAGTAAAACATACCAGGAACTCTGGGAACCTTGGAGAGGGACAGAGGGCTGCCTCTCCAGGTTGGATGGGGCAACTGCAGCCACCCACCTTGCTCAAGTTCATGGTGGCAACTTTAGGCCTGTCCATCAGCATGGCCTGAATGCAGATCCTGTAGCCATGCAGTGAGTCCCCTGAAAGACAAGCAAGGTGAGGAAGACTGTGAGGGCCCTTCAGGTAGGGCGTTTCAGCCTGGAGCCCAGAGCCCCTGCGCACCGCAGACTCCATCACACACTGGTGGGATCAGAGCAGGAGGAGAGGAACAGAGGCCCACCCAGGTATGCGTGTCCCCCTGGTGTCCCACTTTACTCAATACAATATAGAGTGGCAGAAGCTTTAGAGCCCATAGTCCTTGCTGTGGCCCCCAATCCCCTTCCAGGAAATGGCCCAATCCCCTCTTGAAGTTCCCTATAAGAACACAGCCAGCACCATGCTTGTTCACTAATGTAGCCGAACCCTCGTTCCTTCACTGATCCCACCCCTTGTCCTCCCTTTCCCCTTGCTCTGACTTTAATTTGCTGCCTCTCACCCAACTCCTGGCTGCTCTTGCTGGTCCACGGAACTGCAGGGCTGGGACCCCTCAAGTCTTCTAGTCCAACCCCCTACAATGTAGGTATCACAGCTGGACCTCTTTCTCTCTTGGGGTCCCCTCAGGTCTCCACCCCACACGCCTCTGCCCTGCTGCTCCCCATCTCTCAATACCTCACAAAAGTCACAATTTCACCAAAGGCTTTTCACCTCCTTGCTGCACCCTTTAGGATAACAGCATTAAGAATTAGGTGGGTGTGAAATCAGGTTTGTTCACAACCTCAGTGGGCAGCCCTGGTCACTTTTAGTGCCACTTCCAGAACATAAACTGCCTTGAGGTACATGCAGCACCCACCAGGGCCCTGCGTACAAATACAGTGGTACCTCGTTGTGGACACAATCCGTTCCGGGGTGCCATTCGCACCTGAAAAGTCTGCAACTAGAGTGGTGCTTCTGCGCTAGCACAGAGTGTGATAGAGTGCTTCTGCGCATGTGCGAAGTGCACAGAACACTTCTGCGCGTGTGGTGAAACCCGGAAGTATACACTTCCGGGTTTGCTGTGTTCACAACCCGAAAAGCCGCAACGTGAAGCAAAGGCAACAAGAGGTATGACTGTAGTTTCCCTCAACTGCTCTCTGCCCTCAAGGGAGCATGTGTGGCAGAACCTTTGACCCAACAGCTGGTTTACTGGACTGCACTTCACACTCACCAGGAGTCTTGTCCAGCTCTTGCAACATTGTGTAAATACAGTGGTCAAAGAAAAGTTCCAGGACACCCGCCGATTTCGACAGCAAGGACTTGATGGTGCTCCTCAGCTCTTTGTTCACAAGGCAGTAGGGATAGTCTGCAGCCGAAAGTAAGGTGGCAGTGTGAAGGAAGGGCTTGCGTTCATTAGCCCTCACTGGGGCAACAACTTTCCCATGAGTAAAACACATCCCTAAACAGCACAGCAGTCCAAAACTGCAGCTTGAGCAGACTCTCGGGGAAACCCAGTTCAGAATTCTACCTTGGCAGCACAAGGATAATGTGGAGAGAAGTGTGCAGAGGTGACTGGCCTGCCCTACGAGAACCAAACCAGGCACAGCTGCTTCTTGGGAGGTCAATGCTGAAGCCACCTTGCCACAGCTCGAAAGTCGACCACAATTCAAATATTGGTGGGTCTGTGAAGGGCTCCTGGGTTCTGGAGCAGAGATGCATTCTGATCAGGAAGACGAGTATAAGAGCTCTTAGAATGAAAAGGAAATAAGCGACCACCAAAGTCTGCAAGGCCCCAGCCCATGGTGCTGCCCAACTGCCAAAGCCAGCCTCTTCTCATTGACTCCCAGCATCCACGTCCCTGTGGAGCCGGGAAGAGCATCTCTGGATCTCCTGGCCTCTGCCCTGCTGCCCAACGCCACTGGGAAACGCTGAAGACAGACAAAGGCAGCATTGTGCAGCCACGCCGGGAGCATCTGGCACCTGACACCCTTCCCAAGCCAAAGCAGCAGACTCTGCCCATAACCCCCCTGCTTGGCTTCCAGCTACTTGGCATATTGGCAGGAAAGAGAGGAGCTGCTTTTCATCCTCCCTTGGGTCAGAAAAGGGCGAGAAAGGCATTCCAAGCAGAAACTGAACATGCCGTGGTTATGAGACTTGCTTCTCTAAGCACAAGCTCAGAGGGAATGGCTGGGAGGAGACCTCGCCCCTCTCTCCCCCCTGGGCTTTTCCCTGCCCAGGCCAAACCAGGCAGCCAAGCCCACATTCCTCATCTAGGAGGCACAAAAAAGTCTGTGTGACAGAGTGTAGGAGACAACATCAGCAACCCTGAGAATTTTATCTTCTTTTACAAGGAGTAAGAAAGAAACTACCAGTGTGTTTTCAGGTATATGAAGGATTGAGACTCTGGTTTAGAATTCCAGGGGTTACAACCCATACAACCCTCTCCTTGGCTGCAAAAACTCTGCCACTGGTGTCACAGCTGCACAAAAATGTCAGGTATTACTTTTGTTTCTGCAGTCCTCCAAAAACCGAGAACAACTTTCCAAATTCTGAAGAACAAGATTCCTAGCAAAACGATACAAATCCATGCAGCATTCAAATGCTGGCAACTTCCCACCCAATTTACAAGCGTGAGGTTTTCTAACTGCAGAATTTAAAATCTTGCTGACAGGCGCTTACTCACGTTTCTCCTTCTGTGATCACTGAACTAGAAAGTCTGAATGTTGTGCAAGCAGCTGCCAAGGCCACAACCCAAGCCCACAGCAGGACAGGTGCAAAATGGCCTCTCTCTCTCTCAAACAGACACACACACTTTCCAAGGCAACACTTACCATGAGGGTGCTGGCTGAGGGTGGGGTCGCTCTTTGGAGCTTGCAGCTTGTAGTTCAGATATCCAGCCAGGTCTTTGACCCACACAGAAGGATTCTCGGGGAACATGCTCAAGCTTTTGTCCAGCTCCTTCTGGAGTTCTGACAAATCAAGCTGGGGGTGGGGAAGAGTTAGCTGAGCTGCTGCAAAGGGAAGACCCGCCCCTCCCCACTTTAGCAGGGCAAATTTGGGCTGTTTCTGGAACCGCTCTCTAAGTGAACCTATTCCACAAACGGAAGTGGCTGCCCCTCAGCCAAGGAGTCCCACCTCAACTCCATCAGCCCCCACGGGAAAGAGGAAGCTGTCTTATCCTGCCTGTCCACCTGGCCCAGCACTGCCCACCCTCTTTGGCAGTCGCTCTCCAGGGTCTTGGGCAGAGAAAGACGTTTGACATCACAGAGCACCTGATCACTTAGCTTGAGGTGTCGGGGATTAAACTTTCAGCATGCAGGAGAAATGCTGGTTCCTTGACTGATTCTCCAGCGTCCCATCCATGCGCCAAGTGGAGAGCCCATTAAATGTTCAGAAGGACTGTCAGCTGCCTGCTCCCTCCCCCAGGCAAGGGGGGAGAGGGAGGCCGTGAGTCCCTAGAGCACTGCTTCCTTCCTTCCTTTCTTCTGCAGCTTAAAGCTGGTCCCTAGTCTACATGAACAAGAGACGCATTTTCTGTACCTCACCTTCCAAATTCTAGGAAAAGACACAGGAAGGAGGCAACACATTTCCAATTCATATATTAAGGAAGGCAAAGTTTAGGACTCCTTCCTCCAAAGTAAAAAAAATAGACGAGTTGCCTTTTTAGACCATTACTATTTATTCTGAAGCTAAAGGCTGTGCATGAGGTAGACACGAGCATCAATGGAAAGGCTGGCGAAAGGCACAGTCCCTTCATGGAAATGGCTCAAAGAACAGTCCTAGATACGTGGGATGGGGAGGAGACCTTTATGCACGTATTGACAACGTGTGGTTTCTTCTAAAGTTCCTTTCTCTAGCTAGGTGAAATATTCACCTCAGGGGGCAAACCCACAGCCAGCATAGCAATTCTGGATACTTTTCAGAAATGATGCCCTGCCTCCTCATCACAAGAAGCTCAGGGCAGCTGACAAATCAAGACACTGCACAGTATTTAAAAGGATGGAGTGGGCGCCGCTGGAGAAGAAGCCCTGGAGCAGGACAGCCCGGATGGACGGAGCGGGAGCATCTCCGCCTGCCTCGCCCTAGTCCAGGCATAGGCAACCTCGGCCCTCCAGATGTTTTCGGACTACAATTCCCATCATCCCTGACCTCTGGTCCTGCTAGCTAGGGATGATGGGAGTTGTAGTCCCAAAACATCTGGAGGGCCAAGTTTGCCTATGCCTGGACTAGGCAGACCTCGCCATGGGCAGAGAAGAGGGTAAGGAAGGGGGCTGGGGGCCTCTCGCCCACCCGGTGCAGCTTGTCCTGCCCCCCTCCGGTCCCCCGTGTCCTTTCTGCGCTTCTCCGCAGCTGCCGTCCCGGGCAGGCAGCAGCGCCTGCAGATCCCCCTTCCCGCCAGCCACTCACCGCCTTGAGCGCATCCTCCAGGCTGCGGAAGCGGCCCTGCTTGGGCGCCTGGTCCCCGCCGGGCGGAGCCTTCTTGCTGCTCTTACCGCCGCTGGCTGGGGCTTTCCTGGACGCCAGCTGCCCCGGCGGAGGAGGCGGAACCTCATCTTTGCTCTGCTGCCGCCGCCGTCCAGATGCCACTGCCGCCTTGTCCAGGCGCAACTCCAGGAGGCTGTCCGGCACGGCCGAGGGAGCTGAGGACCCACAGCAGAGAGAGCCGTCACAGGCTGAACGCGCAGCCGCCGCCACCCCACCACCCTGGGGTATTATAATAATAATAATTTATTATTTATACCCTGCCCATCTGGCTGACTTTCCCCAGCCACTCTGGGCGGCTTCCAATCGAGTGTTAAAAACAATACAGCATCAAATATTTAAAACTTCCCTCAACAGGGCTGCCTTCAGGTGTCTTTTAAAGATAAGATAGCTATTTATCTCTTTGACGTCTGGTGGGAGGGCGTTCCACAGGGTGGGCGCCACCACCGAGAAGGCCCTCTGCCTGGTTCCCTGTAGCCTCACTTCTCGCAATGAGGGAACCGCCAGAAGGCCCTCAGCGCTGGACCTCAGTGTCCGGGCTGAACGAAGGGGGTGGAGATGCTCCTTCAGGTCTACTGGGCCTTTGAGGCCGTTTAGGGCTTTATAGGTCAGCACCAATAATAATAATAATAATAATAATAATAATAATAATGGGTTTCGCCAGCCACTCTGGGCGGCTTCCAACAGAATATTAAAATACAGTAGTCCATCAAACATTAAAAGCTTCCCTCAACAGGGCTGCCTTCAGGTGTCTTTCAAAGAGAAGACAGCTGCTTATCTCTTTGACATCAGGTGGGAGGGAGTTCCGCAGGGCGGGCGCCACCACCGAGAAGGCCCTCTGCCTGCTTCCCTGGATCCTCACTCCGCGCAGGCAGACAACTGCCAGAAGGCCCTCGGGGTCCGGGACGCAGCCGCTCCTTGGGCTCCGCTGGGCCTCCGAGGCCTTTCGGGCTCGGTGCCGGGTAGCCTGCCGCGGGCCAGGGAGGCTCGACTTCGCACTCACCGGCCAGGGCCTTCCGCCCCGAGGGGCCTCCTCCTCCGCCGCCCCTCCGGCCGGGCTTCCCCACCACCTCCCAGCGGCCCAGCACCGCCGCCGCCATCGCGCCCAACCGCCGCCTCAGCCGCCGCCGCCTCAGCCCGAGAGGCCCGCCGAAGCCGGGGCCGGCGCGCATGCGCCAGGGCGGGCGGAGGCGGGACCTCGCGCGGCTCCCCCGGGCGCCGATTGGCCGCGCAGGCCCCGCCCCGCGCCCGCCCGCTCTGCCACGTCCCCGGCCGAGCCCGCCTCCCGCCACCACGTGACACCGCCGGGGAGGGAGGGAGGGAGGGCCGGCCGGCCGGCCGCGGAGTTCCGCCCTTCGCCGCTAGGGGCGCTCGGCCCGCGTCTCTCTCCGTCTCCTGCGTGTCGCAGCTTTTCTCCCCGCCAGGGGGCGCCCTGCTTCTCTTCGCAACAAGCCTGCGAGGAGGCGAAGGCGGAGATGCTGCGAGCGGGCAAGGAGGGTCCTCTAGGGCAGCAGATGGGCAGAGAAAAGGGGGATACTCTTAGAGGCCACTACAGCGGCATCATCATCATCATCATTATTAATATTATTAATATTAATATTATTAATAAATTCAGCATCTTAAAAAGCAGAGACATCACCTTGCCAACAAAGGTCTGTATGGTTCAAGCTCTGGTTTTCCCAGTCGTGATGTATGGAAGTGAGAGCAGGACCATCAAGAAGGCTGATTGCCGAAGAATTGATGCTTTTGAATTCTGGTGCTGGAGGAGACTCTGGAGAGTCCCATGGACTGCAAGAAGATCCAATCTCTCCATTCTGAAGGAAATCAGCCCTGAGTGCTCACTAGAAGGACAGATCCTGAAGCTGAGGCTCCAAGACTTTGGCCACCTCATGAGAAGAGAAGACTCCCTGGAAAAGACCCTGATGTTGGGGAAGATGGAGGGCACAAGGAGAAGGGGACGACAGACGACGAGATGGTGGGACAGTGTTCTCGAAGCTGCCAGCCTGAGTTTGACCAAACTGGGGGAGGCAGTGGAAGACAGGAGTGCCTGGCGTGCTCTGGTCCAGGGGGTCACGAAGAGGCGGACACGACTAAACGACTCAACAACAACAACATCTGGCAAGAATGCTTATTGCTAGAAAATGTAAGGGGGAAAAGGTCCCGACAAAGGAGGAATGGCAAGTAAAATTATTTGAATACACTGAGCTGGCTAAAATGACAGGAACAATTAGGAATAGAACAAGCCCAAAGTTCAGTAAGGAAAACATGAGGTCCAGCGCTAAGTTGTGGCTACCAGCAACTGGTATTCAGAATCATTGCTGCCTTGACAGTGGAGGTGGAACACAGTCCTCAGTCAGCAACCATGGAGAGTCCTGTGTCTCCCAAGTATAGAGGAAGATGGCACATGCCCAGTTTCACCACCCACCTTGCTTCCACCCCTTTGGGGTGTGATAGGAATTTTATGGTCTTAGATATATGGTAATGTTCATAAGTGTACCAGCCGCATGTACATAGATCAGCACAGGAAGACCAACCTGAAGCCATTTTGATTCCTAAACTGAGCAAATGTTTTCTCTGCAAGGTCAAAGTGGGAAACCTCCCCATTGTCTCTTTCCTCACAAATCCTGTCTTAAGGGCAGATTTAAGATAGGAATAGAGTGTGAGCCTGTGACCTGGCCCAGGAACTAAGTACTTATCATTACAAAACATTGGCCAGGCTCCCCAGGGTATCCAATCAAGTGAGCGTCAATAGGTAACCTGCCAGACAAGGAGATAAACAACGCACTCAGATTTCTGTTGTAGACCGCCCTTTCTGTGATGTATGTATGATGTTTCTGGGGGTGGTCTTGATCTTCAGGGTGGCAATTTCAAAAGTCTTTATAAGGCCTTGCACACCATTTTTCTGGGTCCTTCCTCTCTCCTGCAAGTGAGGGGAGCACCCTGTTGCAACAGATAAATAAAGGCCAAGCCTACAGGCTTCTGTTTTGCTCTAAGTTATCCTGGTTGGTGTCTTTGTTTTTGTCCAAAGGAGCCCTCGGATTTTTCCGTTAACAGGGGATTTCTAGAATGTTGGACCCCATCCTGCCCCTTCCCTGCCCTTTGTGTCTCAAGAGATCACCATTTCCCTCTGGATAACGGAAGAGTCACAGCTCAGTGTGAGAGCGCCTGCAGGCGGCCTGGGAGAGGGCCCTGCCAGCCAGTGAAGGCAATATTGATGACATGTAGGTGGGCCCAAGTCAGCTTTCCGTGTCCCCCCCATTTCACCAGGTATCCCTTGTGACCTCTGTCTCTCTTGGCTCTCATTTAAAACCAAGCTCTCTACCCGGCCCCAGCCAGCCTTCCCCTGAAGGGTGATCTCGCTCTCTTCATCTTGTGCTGATCTAGTGATTTGTGATGTATTTCGGAGAGGTTTTATGAATTTTATTGATTTTATGCTGTGCTATACTTTCTCAGTGTTCTGTTCGTTATGGAAAAAACCCAAATGGCCAAAGAACGTCGAGAAGGATTGTGAGAAAGCTAGCTGTGCCCCGAGCAAGTCCGACCTGGTGGACTGCTCTGTCCCAGGAGACCAGGGCCCTGCAGGATTTAACCTCCTTCCACAGGGCCTGTAAGACAGAGCTATTCCGCCTGGCTTTCAATTGGAACTTAGCCTGATCTTTTATTCCCCTTTCTTCCCTCCCCTTTTTATTAAGATTATTCGCTCTGGGATCCCACAGCTAATTCTCCCCAGTCTCCTCGCTGACCCAAACAGGACTAATTTAGCCAGCTAGCTTTGGTGATCATCTAATGTTTATTGGATGGATTTCCCCCCCTAAATTGATTTTTTGATTCTGAATTTATTGTTATTTACATTTTATACTTTATTTTATGTTGTTTTTTGTTGCATCAATTAAGTGTTTTAAATTTGTTGTTAGCTGCCCTGAGCCTGGTTTTCTGAACTGGAAGGGCGGGGTATAAATAAAAAAATATTTATTTATTTATTAAACACCATTTAATTGATATGACTGGCATCTGGATTGACTGGCCGTCCGAGGCAACCGAACCAGGGTACCAATAATCATTTTGGTATTTTCCCTAACAACTGGCGGTATAGTTGTTTTTTCTTTTGCAAAATACATAAATATCTGTTTTGTGCAAGGACACCCCCCCCCCCAATCCAATTTCTACATCTGGACCATGCCTGATCCACTTAATCACTGTCCCAACTCACACAGCAGTGACAGAACTGACTACGCCTGAGCAACAGGCTAGACGCCACACAGAGCTGAGGATGGGACAAGTAAGTTTCTCAGCCATTTGGTTCCCAAAACTTCCCCTCCCCCAGAGACCACCTGAAAATTGCCGAGAGCCTTGGTGAGCCATAGTTAATTTTTCTGCCTGTTGCACCCATTGCAATAATAATAATAATAATAATAATAATAATAATAATAATAATAATAATAAATTTATACCCCGCCCATCTGGCTGAGTTTCCCCAGCCACTCTGGGCGGCTCCCAATCGAGTGTTAAAAACAATACAGCATTAAATATTCAAAACTTCCCTAAACAGGGCTGCCTTCAGATGTCTTTTAAAAATAGGATAGCTGCTTATTTCCTTCACATCTGAAGGGAGGCCGTTCCACAGGGTGGGCGCCACCACCGAGAAGGCCCTCTGTCTGGTTTCCTGAAACCTCACTTCTCGCAATGAGGGAGTATTTTGCAATGTGTTGTGCTAGGTGCTGCATGGTTTTTTTTATTGTATTTTTGCAGACAGACCACAGACCACCCAGATGAAGCTCTTGGGCCACTGCTTTGGGAGCCCTTCTTCTAAGAAACAAAGACCAGGAGGAAGAGAGACCCTCTCTGTGATCTGCTTGAAAACCTGCATGGAACCCAACCCAAGAATACCAAGAGGGGTGTGCATTGACACAAACGGCAAGTGTGTGTTGACTCTTAGAGTACCAGGGCAGCACAGCTGGTCTTCCCCTTGAAAGCCACCCCCCCCCCACGGCCGTGCTTCTATTCCACTAACACAGAGCCCGTCATCCCACTTCTCTGAGTGTTTGTAAAATGCTAAGGTTGTAATTCAGATTGAGACCCAAAGAAGAGTCCTTTTGAATTCCTGTAATCCAGTTTGACAGGCCTCACCTCATTCAGCCGGTGTACTTTTTGCCTACAAGAACTTCTTGTGTCTTGGCGAACCTCTCCGCCTCCACGTTGGGTCAGCCGTTTTACCTCCAAGCCACAGAGGAAATGGGTGGGGTGGGGGGAGGTGGTCTTCCTGGTTCCTGTGCGCAGAAGCCCCCGCTCTGGGCTCCGAAGCAGGGGCAGCCTTGGCGGAGCTGTGAGGACAGGGCCAGACACAAGACCACAGATGGCACCTGGCAGGGACTGGCTTCCCCTGCCCACTGAAGCTGGGAGAAGCCCTCTTGGATGATGAGGATAAGGAATGGTCATGAGATGCCTGGATTGAACCCTGGGAAAACTCAGCTAGCAGTGAGAGGAAGAACTGGACACCCCATGGGATTATCGGGAGGAATCTTGCAGTTACTGAAAGCAGAGAGCTGGAAATCCCTTTTATTCATCTCTATCTCTTGCTTTATTCTAAACAAAAATAAAAAAATTCCTTCCAGTAGCACCTTAAAGACCAACTAAGTTAGTTCTAGGTATGAGCTTTCGTGTGCATGCACACTTCTTCAGATACACTGAAACAGAAGTCACCAGACCCTTCTATATAGTGAGAAGGTGGGGAGGGGTATTACTCAGAAGGGTGGTGGGAATGGGTGATTGGCAGATAGCTGTGATGAGCCTGTTGACGACTCTTAACGACTGCAATAGGTCTTACAGGAAAAAGCAAGGGGTGATAAGGTGAAAAATGGCTTTGTCATGTATCATGAGATAAGAATCCAATGTCTTTGTTCAGACCAGGTCTCTCCATGGTTTTAAGTTTGGTAATAAGTTGCAATTCAGCAGCTTCTCTTTCCAGTCTATTTCTGAAATTCCTTTGTAATAGAACAGCTACTCTGAGATCTTGTATAGAATGTCCTGGGAGATTGAAGTGTTCTCCTACTGGTTTCTCTGTCTTGTGATTCCTGATGTCAGATTTGCTTTATTCTGTTATTGTTCTTAATCCTTTGCTCTTATCGATCACTTTCATTTTTCTATTTCTTCCTGAAATAGAATTTTATTACTTCCTTTCAATACTCTCAATGTATTTTGGTAAGAAAGAACTGCATACAGGTGAAGATGATGCAAAGCTGGTGAAGGACCCCGTAGGAGAGGCAGGGGGGGGCTGGGGGAATGAAGGGCCGCTCCCAGGTGAGAGCTGGGAGGGACACCCTTCCCTGTATGGGAGAAAAGTTAGGATATATCAGTGAGAGGGGACCTTAGGTTAGGATATAGTTCTGTTCCACCTTAAAAGGAACAGGCGTTACTGTTGTGTGTCATATGCCTGTTTACAGTCCAGCACAGTCTGCTGGGAACTTCCATTGTATATTGCTTTTGCTATATTGCGTTTTGCTTGGACACGAAGGGAAGCAGACATGTTTTTCCTTTGTTCCTGAACTATGCTGAATAAACTCTGCTGCTCCAGAGAAGCGGACACGGAGCAATGGTTCCAAACTACAAGAAAGAAGATTCCACCTAAACATTAGGAAGAACTTCCTGACAGTAAGAGCTGTTGGACAGTGGAATTTGCTGCCAAGGAGTGTGGTGGAGTCTCCTTCTTTGGAGGTCTTTAAGCAGAGGCTTGACAACCATATGTCAGGAGTGCTCTGATGGTGTTTCCTGCTTGGCAGGGGGTTGGACTCGATGGCCCTTGTGGTCTCTTCCAACTCTAGGATTCTATGAAATACCTATAAATAATGCTTACATATGTCTCTGTCCACCACTTCCATTGTGAGAAGTTATTCACTCTGCTGGTTAGAGCATGCCAAGTCTCTAAAGGTCTCTGAGGCTTGTGTCGCTGATTTATGCTGTTCTGAGAACCGGAGTTCGCCCGGCTGCTGGCCGGTAGCTGGAGCCTTCTGGGGGGCTGCCAAAATGCCCCGTCTCCCCAGACAGACACATCCCAACACCTTATAGTCTTCTAACTCCTTTTCTTCTTTCTCTTTCTTACCAATTTTGGTTTAGAAATTGTTTTATTTGTTTCATTGTGTTGTGAAAAGCCTTAATAAAACTTGGGCTCTCTAAGAAAGCAAAGACTGCCCCAGCCGCAAGAGTAACCACGGAAAGGATTAGCCCCACGCTTTGGGGTGGGGGGCAAGGCCTGCGGACTGGAGTGCAGGCAGGACTCCATGGCACGGAGGCAGCAGACAAGTTCTCGAACCACACAACTTTTATTTTAAATAAAACGCAACACAGATGCAGGCTTTGCACACCGGTGTCTGTGATCAAACAGGCAATGCAAAACGAGGAACAGGCCAAGGCAGAGTTTGTGTGGCAATCTTGTCAAAACAGCATGAACTAAAACCTTGGTGGGCCACAAGTGGGGGGAGCCGGCAAAGGCCTGAGCCCCTCCCAGTGGTGGGCGTCCCAAGGGCAAGAGGTGGAACGCAAACCAAAGAGATGTTTATGAGAAACAGATGGATCTGGGGGTCGGGGCGAGAGCTCCTGTCCACCCTTCTCTTCCCAACTGCAAGGCTGCCGTGTCCCCGGGTCACCCCCCCCCCCCATGAAGCTCCTGGCAGAGGAAGGCAGCCATCTATGAAGTGCTCCTGCCCTCAACCCACTTGATATGTCAGACAGAGCAGCTGGAAAAGCCACATTCTCAGCAGCCTAATTAAAGTAACCCCAATAAATAAATATTCCAAGTCCAAGCCCTCCCCTCCTCCCACCCACCCCCCAAATTAGCAAGCCTCCAGTGCTGGGCTTGGCCCCCCCCGGCTCGCACACCCCCAAAACTCCCCCGAGCCGGGAGGGGGTGCCAGAGCTTGGCTCCGCACAAACACAACAGGCAAAGTGCAAGTGAAATCCAGTACGGAAAAATATACAAAGAATTTGTCTCTCAATATAATACAAGGGATCGGGAGCGCTCACACCCAAGACAACTGGAGAAAGAATAAAATTATTCAATAAATAAGGAAGATGGGGTGGGATGGGAGCGGGGGGGGGGGGGGAGGGCCCGGGGCACCGGACCCAGCATCCTGCCCCACCGCAGGCCTATTTACAGCGCTGGTCTCCTCTCTCTAGGGACGCTTGTTTACCAGGTAGTCGTGGGCTTCCCACGGGATCTGCGGAACGCACAGAAAGCACCGCGGGCCTCTCGGGTCGGTAGAAACCTGTTATAATGTGTGACTGTGCAGGAGGAGGCTGTACAATGCAAAACCGTAAATGTCCATGGCCTGTGAGGAGTGTGGGGCGGTCGGTCATGGTGGGGCAGCGAGCAAGCGCACAAGGGCGGGGGCCCAGCTAGTATTCATCCTGGTCCTCCGGGTGCTGCTCATCCAGCTCCTCGTCCTCTGGGGGGGCAAAGCCTTCCTGCAAGGACCGGGGAGAAGGAGTGAGACACAGGCGGGGCCAAGTGGGCTCCCCCACCCACCCGCCAGGCTCACCGGCCAGGGCTGCTCCCACCTCCCTCCAAGAGCAGCGGCCAGGGCTGGGGCAAGGGCAGCTGCGCCCCCCGGCTGGCACCCACCTCCGTGGCATACAGGATGCCGATGATGCCTGAGATGATGGGGCTGTTCTCACTCTCGTGCTCCTGGCAGATCAGCTCAATGTCCCGCAGTTTGCTGAAGTAGAAGTCGCGCTCCTTCTCCAGCCCATCGACCGTCAGCTTCAGGTCCACCAACTGCCCCCGCCCCGGGGAGAGAAGGGGCAAGGTGAGCCAGGGCGGGCAAGGGGGCGCCAACCCCAGCAGCCCCTCCTGCCGCAGCCGAGAACAAGGCCAAGGGCAAGGCCTGCACAGACCTTGCAGGGAGATGCCCTTTAGGGATGCAGCAAAGGGAAGGGAAAAGGCTGCTCTTCTTCCCCAGACTCACACAGGTGGGTTTCAAAAAGTTCACACATTATTATTATTATTATTATTATTATTATTATTATTATTATACCCCACCCATCTGGCTGGGTTTCCCCAGCTACTCTGGGCGGCTTATAGCTTATCTAAAAACATAAAACATCAAGCGTTAAAAACCTCCCGATACAGGGCTGCCTTCAGATGTCTTCTAAAAGTTGTGTAATTCTTTATCTCCTTGACATCTGGTGGGAGAGCCTTCCACAGGGAGGGCACCACTGCTGAGAAGACCCTCTGCCTTTTGTCCCACGGGCTCAGTCTCAGCTAAGGGGGTGTCAACCCTGGGCGTGGGCTTCTCAGAAGAGGTGTCTGCTTGGCCAAAGTGAGATGGGCCTCCTTTGGCCTGACTCAGAAGCCTCTACTTAGGTTCTTCCCCCCCCCCCCCAATTTGTGTGTGTTTTGAAAAAACACTAATTCTCCTTCAGATCACCATACTCATGGTAGGTAGGTAGGTACATAAAAATAAAATAAAATAATGATGATGATGTTTTATTATTTATATCCTGCCCATCTGGCTGGGTTGCCCAGCCACTCTGGGCGATGTCCAACACATAAAAATGTAATAAAAGATCAACCACTGAAAAACTTCCTGATACAGGGCTGCCTTCAGATGTCTTATAAAAGTTGGATGGTTATTTATCTCAATATCTGGTGGGAGGGCGTTCCACAGGGAGGGTGCCACTGCCAAGAAGACCCTCTGCCTGGTTCTTTCAGCCTCCCTCCCCACCTCTCTTTGGGTCAGTGAACCCTGAGGGATCCTGGCTCACTTGCCAAAGACATCTTTGCTCTCCCGGCATCTATTGGTGTGCCTCCAGCCAGAGCCCCAAATTCTCCGCACCTCCTGCCTCGAGACTCTCTCCCTGCCTTAAAGCACCACTCTGGAGGCGGCTTGCTTTGGCTTCCCCCGGGCCCCAAGAGCCAGGGGGCCAAACGGAGAGGGCAGCTGTGGGGCCCCTTTCCCAGCTGCTGGAAGGAAGAGGCAGGCGCTGCTGAGACCACCTGGGCAACTCCAGCTCAGGACAACAGCCAAGGGGCTGCTTCAGGGCATCACAGGCCTGACCCACGTGGCTGGACGTTCTCTTGACCTGCTCTTTAAAGTGGGGTGACTGGTGGGCACTAATTGACCTGGTTTGGATTGACAGGAACAGGGTCCCCCAATATCCAAGTCAGGAAAAGGAGCCTCTGCAAAGCTCAAAGCCCTGCTGCCCCATCCCTGCCCCATAAAAGTAAAGGTAAAGGGACCCCTGACCATTAGGTCCAGTCATGGCCGACTCTGGGGTTGCGGCGCTCATCTCGCTTTATTGGCCGAGGGAGCCGGCGTACAGCTTCCGGGTCATGTGGCCAGCATGACTAAGCCGCTTCTGGCAAACCAGAGCAGCGCACAGAAACACCGTTTACCTTCCCGCTGGAGTGGTACCTATTTATCTACTTGCACTTTGACGTGCTTTTGAACTGCTAGGTTGGCAGGAGCAGGGACCGAGCAACGGGAGCTCACCCCGTCATTGCGGGGATTCGAACCACCGACCTTCTGATCGGCAAGTCCTAGGCTCCACCCACGTCCCCTTCCCTGCCCCATACCTGCTGGTTAAGCTCCAGGATCTGGGCATCTGCTTCGCTGCCCCCATTCCGGGCCAAGGGAGGGTTTTTCCGTACAATATTGCTGGGAGCGACGTTCAGCCGGGCCGGATTCTGCAAGTTCTTGGGGCCTGTGGGGGAGGTTCGCTGTGGGACTGTGCAAAGAAGTCAGAGAGAGAGAAAGAGAAATGGAAGTTACTCAGGAGTCTCCTGGCAATCAGCCCCGTCTGCTTCTGCCAGGGCGTGTGCCTGAGTGAGGCCCTGCAAGAAGACCGTGTGCAGCTGGAGTCCCAGAGGTGGATTGGGGAGGGGAGGGGAGGGGAGGGGAGGGGAGGGAAGGGAAAGGAGGAGAGAGGGCCACTTAGGGTGCAGAGTTTGGGTGGAGGGACTGGCTGAAATCCAGCTCCCATGGGTGCTCTGCACCACTGCAGAAAGTGACTGCTTGGTGGGGGGCCTGGTTCTGGGTCCCCCTTCCTCCTGCCTCCCTGGGAGCCAAGGACAAATAATTCTCTCCCCCCCCCCCAGAGCAGAGGCACTTTTCCTCCCGCCATGCCCACCATCACAGGGCAGCAGCGTCAAGCTACACACATGCAGGGAAGAGCCGTGCCCCCAGCCAGCCCCCCCCCCAGCGGGTGTTGCTGCCACCGCAGAGCAAAGCAAGCGGGCCCCGCTAGGGAGAGCCATGCAGGGCGGCCCTGGGGACCCCACTCCTCTTTCTGGGCTCATCTCTGGACTCATCACATCAATGCCGGAGCTCGCCCCATTCACCTGGGGCCTGCAATTCACCTGGGGGGGGGCCTTCTGTCCCCCTCAAGCGGAAGCTCCAGCAGGAAGGAAGCTGGTTGCCGCAACCAAGGTCAGCCCAACCCTCTGCTCACCCAGAGCTTCTGTGTGTGTGTGTTCCATATTGTGACTTAGGTATCCCCTCCCTGGCTCAGGGAGGGTGTCTGGGGGGCAGGGAGACTTATTCTATCACCCCTCATCAGGGTCCCTTCGTCCGGAAAAGGCCAGGGGGAGACCAGGCCCTGGACAGGGGGGCATCTCCACTAACAGGCCTTGAAAGGTGGAGAGGAAGCGGGCTCTGGGTGCCGCCACCCAGGTTCCAATCTGTAGGGGTGCAAATATCCAAAGTGTGGGGGTCAGGTGGGATTGCTATGAGGAATTATGAAAAATGAAGCAAGCCATTGTGTCCGCGATGAAAGCATTGCGTTGACTGGGTTTCATTCATTGAGAGTGGTTTCTGATCAAATCCCACAGGCCTCTGCACCTCTGCCATTTGCTTTCTCTATGCCTGACAGGCACATATAAGCATTCTAGGACACAGACCAGTTGCCAGCTCCTGCATCAGGCATCCTGGGTCATAAAGCTAGAAGGTAGCTTTGATGTAGTTTGTGAATCGTTCACAAGGAGATGGTAAATACTACCCATCCTTCCTCTCCTGTTTACTGCTGTTTATGACCTCCGGAGTTTCCTAAAAGCATTTGTCAGGGGCTCAGGAGCAGAAGCACAGGGAGGAGAGGAAATGGAGAGCGAAGGGGAAGAATCTGAGGGCAGCGTAGGAGAAGAGGACAGTGGCCCGAGAGATTCCATGAGCCTCTCCAGCGAATCGGAAGATTCACAGAAGGGAGCGCCGGTGGCCAGGGCAAGGGGAGTCCCAAGGGGGACACTCCAGAAGCAAGGGGCCAGCGGGGACTCCCTGAGCAGCAGTTGGAAATCAGGACCAGCTTCCCCACCAGAGCATAGTGGGGGGGAAGAGTCCCAGGTATCGGGGCCAGCGTCTCCTCCAGGAGGGAGAGAAGATGAGTCAGGGCTGACCACGCCTCCATCGGAGAGTCAGGCAACGGAGGGGAGGTCAGGTCCAGCTAGCATCCCGGAAGAGGGAAGCAGTGACAGAAGCAGTGTAACGGTCAGGAGGAAGGTCACTGGTTTGGCGCGAGAGCAGGGGACCCGGATGGGGAGCCAGGTCCTAAAGCCCGCCGGAGGCAGGGGGAGGAGTCAGGGGACTCAGCGTCAGAAGAGTCCAGAAAGGGGAATGCCCCAGCGGACAGGAGGACCCAGAGGAGGAGAGAGCAGAGGAAGAGGTGGAGCAGGGCTAGAGTATTAAACTGGTGTCAGGGGGGAGGAGATTCAGACGGAACTTCGGCGGTCTAGGGTTTAAGACGTAGAGCTGCGCGCTACGGCTTTGAAATGGAAACTGAACTTCAATAAAGACTTTTGTATATAACGACTACCTGGCGTTGGTCCTCTGTGAGCTGTGACCAGGAGCAGCTCTGACAGCATTCCTCTTTGCTTCCGGTTTTATTTACTTTGGACTACTATGCATGCTCAGAGTAGTCTTTGTAGTTAAAATAATTTCTTCTGATCGGACTTTGTCCCACGTGGGGTTTTTTGAAATGCTCAGAGGAAATCCGACTGGTTCTTACGAACACTGTGTAAAAAGTTCTTTTGTGAATAAAACGACCTGGGCCAAGGGGTGAGGAGGGAATTATTATACGCACTCCTCCCAGAGTCTTGCTGGTCAAGCTTTGTGTATTTTATTAACCAGAGTCTAATCCTTCCTTTGCCATACCAATCCCCTCTAAAAAGCTGTGGGGTTCCCTGAGCAGCCTTGGGCCCACAACCCTCTTCCAGCCTCCGGGAAGCAGAGAAAGGAAACATGGGACAGGCGAGGACTGAGGAGCCCCCAGACCCAGCCAGCTCGGGAGCCTACAAGGGTAGGGCATCAAACGCCTGAGCCCAGGGCATCATGTGGCTTTGCAGCAGCCACCCCCCTCAACCTGCCTCCTCTGTGAAATGGGCATACGTGGCTCACTCCAAAGGGAGAACAGGAAGGGGTGTGCTCTGCAAGCTTCCGAGGAGGGGGAAGAGCAGCTCTGAGCAGGCCAGGCCTGGGCGCCACAGCCCCCACCCCCAAAGGCAAAGGCGGCCCTGAACGTCTTCTGAGAAGAGCAGCCGAATTCCACAGACAGGCATGAGCCGGTGTGAGACAGGCTGCAGCATGCAATGCAGCCAGGCCCCATCTGCTTAAGCACAGCGCCAAGCTGAGAGGGGTCGTTTCCTCGGGAGGAAGCAGGCCGAGCCCTGCTGGCATGACCAACCCACAGGGCTACGCGGACCCCAGAGGCTAATGCAGTGTTAGGCTGTGCTAACAGAAGAGGAGAGCCCTGGTACAGGAGGCCAGCTTTTAAGAACGGCGTTGGCAAACTGCAGCACGTCTGCGGAAGGGTAGCCAGGACTGCTGAGGGGTCTGGAGACCCCGCCTTATGAGAAATGGTTGCAACTCACTCTCTTTAATAAGTTTCTCAATCATGCTCTTTTCTAAGGTCACCTGGAATCTGAGTTGGTTGGATCTGGAATGCCCAGAGGACTTGTCTCTGCTGTCGGACCCTGTTTGCTCCCCCTCCTTTCAGACCCGCCTCTGGTTCAATCCTGGGCAGGGCTGGGGACGCGCTCCCTGCCTGGAATTCCTCCCAGCACAGACCAGTGGGTCTGACTCAGGATAAGGCGGCTTCCTGGGTCCCTAGGCTGCACAGCAGGATCCTGCCTCCCATGCCAAGGTAGGTGGGCTCTCCTTCCACCCTCCCCCCGGTGCCCTGGGAGTTGCCAAGCTGGATGCCGGGGTGCCACGTCATGCTGGAGGCCGGATCCTGGGGTGCCTGCTGGCTCTAGCGACATTACCTGCAGTGCCAATGGGTTTCTTGAGTTTGTTGAAGATCTGATCACCTGGGTTTGGAGAAGGCGCCACCTCCTGGCCTTGTCTTGCCAGTAGCGGGTTGTACTCCTTCCCATCGTAGTTGGCGTCAAAGAATTTCTTAAACCACTGAATGAACTCAAAGTTGTCCTGGAACTTCCCCTTCACCAACCTCTCCACTGAGATGATCTGCAACAAGTCCAGGAGAGAGAGGGGGAAAGACCATTAAGAGATACCTGGTCACTCACAGAACCTCAGAGCCAAAAACGTTTGCAGTGATCAGGTGGGATTGCTATGAGGAATTTTAAAAAATATGGAGCAAGCCATTTGTGTCCGCAATGAAAGCATTGTTTTCACTGGGTTTGAGCCATTTTGATATGATTTCTGATCAATCCATGCCTCTGCATCTGTCCTATTTTTCTTGCTTGACAAATCACACACACAGTCCAGTCGCCGGTTGCTGCACTAGGCATCCTAGGCCATAAAATACCGTATTTTTCGCTCTATAAGACGCACCAGACCACAAGACGCACCTAGTTTTTGGAGGAGGAAAACAAGAAAAAAAATTTCTGAATCTCAGAAGCCAGAACAGCAAGAGGGATCGCTGCGCAGCGAAAGCAGCAATTCCTCTTGCTGTTCTGACTTCTGGGATAGCTGCGCAGCCTGCATTCGCTCCATAAGACGCACACACATTTCCCCTTACTTTTGAGGAGGGGAAAAGTAAGTCTTACAGAGCAAAAAATACAGTAATAGGCAGTTCTTTGATGTACCCTTCCTTGGTTTTGTTAATCTTAGGGCCAAGGAATAGTTTCAGATGAAGGTGATAAAGATCCCTATCTTTCCTTGCCATCCTTCCTCTCGTGTTTATTGCTTGTTTATGACCTTCGGGGTTTTGCTGAATGCATTCCTCCTCTAGTCCTGTTTTATTTACTCTCAGATATGTCTGCATGCTCAAAGTAGTCTTTGTAGTTAACAGGATTTCTTCTGAACTGATTTTGTCCCACGTGGGGTTTTTGAAATGCTCAGAGGAAATCTGATTGGTTCTTACGTACACTGTGTAAAACGTTCTTTTGTGAATAAAACGACCTGGGCTGGAGGGTGGACAGGAATTATTATTGGCACCTCCCCCCAGAGTCTTGCTGGTCAAGCATCTGTGTGTATTCTATTAATCAGAGTCCTATCCTTCCTTTGCTTTGGGAACGCTACAAACCTTGTTGGTCAAACCCATGGTCTTTATTCATACAGACGAAAATCCCCCATGCAAGCCAAGGGTGCCCAGCCTCTGAGAAACGGAGCCAGGGCTGCCAACTGGAGCCAAAGGCTTCCCGTAGACCTCTGCCTCCAGCCCTGACACCCAGCTCCAGGGCTGCACCAGTGGGAGCCCAAGGCAAGCCCCCTCCCACGCCGCCTCCCTTCCGGAGACCCACCTTGTCCACACCCATTTTCTTGAAGGCGGCCTGCAGCACCTTGAAGTTGTGGATGAACTCATGCTCCAGCTTGGCCTGGAACTTCACCTTCCTTAGGTGGATGCAGCCCGGAAAGAGCATGTCCATGAACTGGCAGTAGGCAGCCCCTGCCAAGGGAAAGGGCACAGAAATTGGCTTCTCCCACACAGTCTCTGCACCCCGGCACAGCAGTCAAGGTCCCTGCTTCTCCCTACGCCCCAAACCACTGACGGTTCAAGGCTACCCGCACTGCCAGGGCTGCACCACCCCATCGCCGCTCCTTCTGACCCCCGCCGTACCTGAGCACAGCTGCTCGATCTTGGTGTAGTTGAGCTGCAGGGAGTCGTTGACCCACGCAAGCATGTCATGGCGACTCAGGTTCTCGCTCGTCACAGAAGTGGAATATACATTGACGGCCATGCCCCAACTGCAGGGAGAAGGGAGGGAGGTGTTACTCGCCAGGGAGCTTACGGGAGGAAAGCGGTTCCCAAAGGCAAGGCCTCAGGTGCCCAGGACGGAGCCCAAGACCTCAGCGCACCAAACACATGTTCCGTCATGAAGAAGCCTCAGCCCCTGTTGCTCTAGGGCAAGGGCGGCAAACCTGGTTGGCCTGGCAGGCCAAATCTCCATCTCCACCCCCTGCAGAAACCAAATTTGAAAGTGGCCAGGGACCACCTCCATCCGTCATCACCTGATGCCAGGCGATTGCAGAGACAGACCAGGCAGTGGGTTGACCCATGAGAGGGAGGAGAGGGCGGAGGGACCAAGCAGGACTCCGCTCCAGCCAACCAGCCAGCCAGCCAGCCAGCCAGCCAGGTCTCTCCCTGCCCCACACCGGATGCCACAAGCAATGCCAGGTGTGATTTGGGGAAAGTATTGGAGCTGTAACTTCCTGGCAGCAGATGACAGAACCATGAGACAGGTGTAAAATACTCAAGCAAGAAGGGGGAGGCTTGGTGGGCCAAATCTGACCCAGAGGCAGGAAGTCCCCACCCCCCGCTTTGCAAATCACATTGGGGGTTTTGGACAAGCCTGACTAAAGCCCATCCCAAGGCGAAACGGACAGGGTTCACTTCCATTCCACTCAATCAGCAGAAAAAGAAACTAATTCAGGAGCATGACCATACAGTAGCTGCTGCACCCCACAGCTCCCAGACAGGTGGGAGCTTCTCCCCCACCCCAGCAGGAGACTCCCCTCCCCTCTGGTTTATCCAGGGGGCTCCACCCACGGTGGCTGAGCCTGCCCTTCTTCACCCAGGCCAAGGCCAAAGGCTTCCCCTGAGCAGGACAGAGTCAGACTTCAGTTTTCCCCAGCAGCATCTTTTCAAAGAGGCAGGGAGAAGATGCCCAAAACTTTGCAGCACTTGAGCACAAAGGCACAAAAGGAGGATGGGAGCCCGCAAGGCCAGCCGGTGTTGCCACTAAGTCCAGGGGCCCCAGAGCAAGCTGTGCATGTCAGACTCGCCCTCGGCCCTTCCGGCGGGAGAGAGGCCTCTCTGCCTTTTGCAAAGGACGCTGCTTCTGCAGGGCAGGAAATGGGAGACGCACTGGCAGGCCCTGGCAGGCCCCGCTCCTCTGCCTGCAGGCACCCACTGCGCCACCAGGGGCATCACACTGGGGGGGGGACAGGCAAGGAGGAGAGGGATGGGCGCAAGTGAGGGGTCACTGAACAAAGCCCCCCTTTCACCTGGACAGGTGTCTGGGCCAGCGCCAGCACCAGCCCCACTGGCCACACGGTTCAAGGAGGGCTGCCCTAGGAAGGGGGCTGGCAAACTCCCAGGCATGTCATAAAGCCCCACCTCCCGCCTCCTCAGCCAATCAGGAGGCAGGGCTGACAGCATCTCCAGGCACACAGGGAATGAGAAAGTAGGCCTCCCCTCATCCCCTCTGGAAGCCCAAAGCAGAGAGGGCACAGACAGAGCAGCCAGCCTCGGTGCCAGGAAGGACAAAGGGCTGGAGCCCCACTCGGTCCCCCTCCAAGCCGGGAGGGCACCTGGACGGGGTCACCAAGCCAGGGACTGTGCCCCCAGGATCCCTCCAAGGAGGAAGACTGATCTGATGCAAGAGGTGGGGGCACTGCTCAGGACCACCGCTCTCTGCCAGGAAAGGGAACTGCGTTGCAGGAGAAGCACTGCCAGGCAGAGAGCTCTCCCATGGGCCTCCTGCCCCAGAGCGCTGCTTGGCTTCAGGGCTGTTTCCCTGAGGGGAACTGGCAGAGACAATGCCTATGGGGCGGGTGAATGGACTGGGGAGAGCCTCAGAAGAGCTGGGGGGCTGCGGGACCACCCCAAAGGCTCGCCTAGTCCAGCCTCCCCTTTCCCCCAAGGCACAAGGACAAAAGCCCCTCTCCCACCACTGCCTGTCCAGGGAAGCCCCAAAGAGACAAAGCCCCAGAAGGCTCCAGGGCCGAAATCTGGTGGGTCTGACGCCAACCCTCCATGCCCCAAGGAAAGCCCCTCTGCTGCCTGAAGCTGCAAGGAGAGCAAATGGAAGCAGGGATGCCAAAGGACCACCCCAGGGCACCATCCCCAGAGAAGTCCCACTGGGCTGGAGAGAGGTGGCTTCTTCTGGGCAGGGGGGGCCCCGTGGGTCAGCTCAGCCCAGCTTCTCCTCTGCCAGCCCAACTCCAATGCTTTGGCATCCTCACCCAGGACTGGCACCAACCTGGCCTTTAGCAAGCACCCTCTTCCTCAATTTGGTCAATAAGGGGAGGGAAGGGGCATGGCCCGCCTGAAGGTGGTGCTTGGCCAGAGGAATTCTGCTGACCTCAGCCTTGCAAAGCACAGCAGGAAGGGGCTCCCTCACAACCTCCAGCCCGCCCCCCCCTCCAGGGAGTTTCATTTAACAGCTGATAAGCCGCTTAAGGGCTGCTGGCTCCTCCCCTCCTAATCCCGCCCCCGAATGAGCGCCCAAGAAAGCAGGCTTGGCATGGCGGAAGAAAGGCTGGCTTGATTCCTGGGGCTTCCTCCAGAGGCTCCTTTAATTCTGGGTCCTGATCCACAAATTCCACCCCAGAGTCAGAGGCCGTTAACAGAGCGACAGGGCAGGCAGGTGCCCCCTGGCTTGGGCTTGACCGGTTGAGACGCTGCACACATCACAAAGTTGGGTCATGTTCCCAGATACAGGACAGAGCCTGATTTCCCAGGTAAGCAGCGCTGCCTGGGCTCCCTTGCAGCGTCCAACGCCTTCTCCAAGCTTTCTATGCTGCCCAGGTAAATTGGCTTATCCCTTGACCTCCCTGCAGGCCTGCTAAATCTGGGCATCAGGCCTTGGTGCGTGGGGAGCCTCACACCAAGATGGCACCACGCTGCCTCTGGGAGCGGCAGGAAATCAGACAGAATGCGGAGGAAAAGACCTTCCTTTCGAGTCCAGGTATTTGAAGAAATAAGGGCCCTAGTACAGGGGCCAGAAAACTTCCAGCAGGGGGCCGCTCCACTGTCTTTCAGACCTTGGGGGGCAGACTATATGGGGGGGGGGTAAACAAATTCCTATCCCCACAAATAACCCAGAGATGCATTTTCAATAAAAGCACACATTCTACTAATGTAAAAACACGCTGATTCCCAGACCATCCGCGGGCCGGATTGAGAAGGCGATTGGGCTGGATCCGGCCCCCAGGCCTTAGGTTGCCTTAGTTTGTGGCGGGCCAGATTTAGAAGGTGATTGGGCCGGATCCAGCCCCCGGGCCTTAGGTTGCCTACCCATGACCTGAAAGGAACCAGCTTGGCTGAGAAGATCCCTCCCTCTCCCAGCCCCCCTTGCCTGAACATTTGTTTTACATTTTATTCTATTACACAGTGCTAATCCTAACTGGAGGAGGGAGTAAAAGAAGCGTGCAAAACTCCCATTGTTCTAGGTGTGTTTTGCAAGGGGAAATTTCATTAATGCGAGCAGTTTCTGAGCTCTGGGCACAGTCCTGCACTTAAGATTTCAGATTAAAACTGCCACTCCTGGAAGAAAAGGAGAACCTTTTTCTGCCTCCCCACTGGAGAAGGGACCCTCATAAGAATATTAGGGGGGTGGGCAGGGGAAATATGGCTTTGGTTTTTGCAGTCTTCAAATGAGGACTGGACCATGTTAAAAATGAACCTAAGATTTTAGCTGCAGTTCGTTCATTTTCAGCTTTGTGTTCTTGTTATAAAAATGCACACTTTTGTGGCGCCCATAAGCTAGGTTTAAGGTGCCCTTCGGCTCCTAGCTTTCCTGCCTCAGTTTCTAAACCTGGGTTTAGAAAAGTGTTATACAGAACAGACTCCCCGACCTCCTCCCTATTCAAAACCCTCATTCTCTAAGTCCTGGGCAAACATGGAAAGCAACACCCCCCCCCCCAACCAAAAGCAGGCAGAGCAACACAGGCAAGGCAGACTGAAGGGGCTGCATCACCTGCAACTGCCACAACGATGGGATCTTCCTGTCATCTCCCAATCAGAGAAAGGACCTATGAAAACCTGCTGCAGGTTTTGTGACCTACACACCATAAATCCTTTGCCCACCCAGGAGTACCAGCGCCCCCCCCCCCGACTGTCTAGTCTAGGCTCATTCCAGAGGCCTCAGCACAGCAACACGTAGCCCAGCTGGGATAGCTCCGTCAGCAGAGCACAAGACGCTTAATCTCATGGTTGTGGGTTTGAGTCCCTCAAGATTCCAGCACTGCAGGGGGTTGGACTAGATGACCCTCAGGGTCCCTCCCAACTCAACAGTTCTGTGATTCTATGACTTTGTAACAGAAGCCCCAGGCCCATCTTGCTGCTGGCTCTTGACAGTCCGCCCCTCTGCACCCACCAAAGTCAGGAACACGGGGGGGGGGGCAGCTTGGCTGAACAGATCAGATTAAGGGGCTAAATCTGCTTTCACTTTTGCCGCAAGAGATTGAGTGCTTAATGCACGGCCAACAATGAAAGTCAGGATTAGGAGAGCGGGGGGGGGGGGGGCATCCGTCAGGAACCTCCTGCAGCCGCCCCACTGCTTTGTGTTTGGCTGCCCCAAGGAGCGCCGTCTCCCCAGTGTTTTGGGGTGGAGCGATCCTGGCCTCCTTTCCAGATGTGCCTGCCCCTCTTCCCACAGAGCCCCACGGGGCAGACTCTGCTCCGGCTGAGCCATTTTCTTCGGATCCTGGGACACGCTGCCTCCTGGCCACAGGCTGGGTGGGCAAACTAGGCCACCAGCCACTCAGCTCCCTCGGGCAGCTGCAAGGGATGCTGGCATACATATGGCGGGACTTTGGGTGCCATTTGCCAGAGGGGAGGGCTCCTCACCCACCCGCCGCCTGGAGGGGGGATTAGGAAAGCAGATTGCGATGCAGGGCAAGGCAGGGAGAAGCTCTGCCCCCCAGGACCGCTTCTGAGTGGGGCCAGGAGAATTGCCCTCGCTTGCCCAAGAAGCCTCTGGCAGGCACATTGAGAGAATTGGAGGAGCCGCCTCACGCCCCATGACCAAGTGATGTGGGGAGACAAGCACTCATGCTCTGCAAAACAGGGAAGCCATTCCACCCACTGGCCTATGACTCAAATAGGTGAGCCAAGCCACAGGCTCCCAGCGAAGCATTTAACACATCAGCTGTTTGGCCTGGTGTTGGGAATTCCCTCCCCTGAAGGCGGGAATTAGGATGCAGTAGCCAATCCTCCAGTGGGGAAGCCCACCAAAGGAAATCTCCCAAGGCACCTCATGACACCCTTTGGTCCCTGATCCCCCCCCCAAAAAGCTGCGAGGGGCTGGGGGAGGAGAAGCAGACCCCCCCCCCCCAGAACAAGAGATTTGGAATATTTGCAAGAGCAGGACTGCCTGGGGGGAAGTGGACACACAAAGCCCCAGTCAGACGACACCAGGGCTGGCCAAAGACTGATCCAGAGCTGGGAAGACCTTGTCAGGATCCCTGGGATAAAGAGCATCTCCCTCTCTCACACCCACCAGTGAAAAACCACAGGGGGGGAGGGGACAGAGCTGGCATCTTCCTTAGAAGAAGCCGGATAGCTCAGCTGGTTAGAACATGGTGCTGGTAACGCCAAGGTTGCAGGTTTGATCCGCCTATGGGACATTCTGCATCTTCCTACATTGCAGGGGATTGGTCTACATGCCTCTCAGGGTCCCTTCCAACTCTACTATGCTGTGATTCTGTGATTCTAAGTCATCTGTGGAAGTCAAAGCTCCCCTGGGCAAGACCTGCTTGTATTGCTGCCAATGCCATGGAACTATTCATCATTGCTATAGACTTAACATTTAAAAGTATGCCCCCCACCCAAACACCTTGCCACCATCCTTCCCATTTCCCAAATAAAATGTAGCCCTTAAACTGCCCTGACTTGCACTTTCTCACAGTTTTCCCCCTAGTCAGGCATTTCAGTTCAGCTACTTTGGGCTACTGAAAAAACTCCTGAGTTATTTACCCTGCAGCATGTGAAATTATCCCAGCACACCTTGTGATATGGCTTCCTCTGACGCTCAGCTCGGTGCCGCAGGGGGCCAGGAGCATTCCTTCAAGAAGCGCTGCATCGTTTGGTTGCTGTTGGAGGGTCCCCTTGCTTTATACGCTGTGCAAGTCAAGAGACCCGGACAAAAGGGCTGCCTTTCCCCTGGCTCTCCAGGGTGGACTTGAGCCATCTCCTGGTTGCACTTAAAGGTGAGGAACGGGCAACATGATGACTGAAGTGCACAAAATGATGCCTGGCCTGTGGAGAAGCAAAGGCTGCTTGCCCCCCCCCCTTTACCCTGAAGCAGTGGTAGGTAAACAGCAGGCATCCTGATGTTACAGGGCCAGGCTGACTGGAGCTGATGGGAGTCCCACAGCAACTGGGGGGGGGGGATCGACTACAGATTTCCCAGTCCAGCTCTGAAGAGCTTCGCTTTCTTCACAAGGCAGGGCACTCTGCCCCTCTGACCTAACTGCCCTTCCAGGCTCCCTGAAACGCAAGATGGCACCTTTGTCTCTCCGGCCCAGAAGCCTCCAGAGCCTTTGGCAGAGAAGAGGCCTTTGCCAGCAACTGGGCCTTTCAACATGCAGAGCACACGGCCCAGCCAGCCCACAACGCTCTGTGTCCTTTCGGGACAAGGAAAACAGCACGCCTTGTACCCCTTCAACTCTTGGGTGCACTTGGAGGGTTTTTTCCTGCAGGGAAAAGGCCCCAACCCAGGCTGGCTCAAGGGCCACCAGGCAGAACCTGGCTCATGCTTTAAGAGCTGAGCCTGGAAAGCCCAGATGCGGCCAAGGCGGCAGCTGATGAGAGAGGGAGAGAGTGTAATTCCTCCAGGAGGCGCCTCCAGCTCCCAACATGGCTCTTGGCACAGGTGATCTTACTTGGAGCTGCCTAGGCTATTTGGGGCGGTGGGGGGGAGGGGGAGGGGCAACCACAGCACAAGCCATCGTGGCACAGGGGAAGGAGGTCAACCCCACCCCCATGCCCAAGGTTGCTCTCCCTGGGCCACCAACCTGGGAAGGGGACAAGGAATGTGGGTGCCTCTCTGGAGAATTACCAGGCATGGGAGCGCCAGTCATTTGCCCACGGATGCCAGAAGGGGAAGCAAAAGAGAAATCCTGTGGGCAAGCTGGGACTGGGGTCCCGAGGAGAGGCAGTTGGGGAATTATTATTATTATTATTAAAGTTTATTATCATTATTATTATTATTATTATTATTATTATTATTATTATTATTATTACCCCACCCATCTGGCTGGGCTTCCCCAGCCACTCTGGGTGGCTTCCAACAGAATATTAAAATACAATAACCTATTAAAGATTAAAAGCTTCCCAAAACAGGGCTGCCTTCAGATGTCTTCTAAAAGTCTGGTAGTTGTTCTCTTTGACATCTGGTGGGAGGGCTTTCCCCAGGGCGGGTGCCACCACCGAAAAGGCCCTCTGCCTGGTTCCCTGTAACTTGGCTTCTCGCAGTGAGAGAACCGCCAGAAGGCCCTTGGAGCTGGACCTGTGTGTCTGGGCTAAGCGATGGGACGAATGGAACAGAATGAGCCAAGAACACCTGCATGACTCTGCACCACAGGGGGAGACAGAGAGACAGATACAGCCCCAGTTGCAGCCCCCCTGACCCCCAGCAGCCAAGCCTGAAGCTCACAGCCCAAGAGGGACCCCTCCCCACCAAGCTCCTTCCTGGGTCCTCTGGCCCAAGCAGCCTCTGCAGCCGCCCCCTTCCAGGAAGAGGCACCAGTGTGACCTTTCCTGGGAAAATGCTGAGATGGGGAAAAGGAAACCAGGGTCCATGGGAGCCCCAAAGGCAGGGAAGGAGGACCTGGGCTGCTGACCCCTAACTGGCCAACACTTCAGGACAGGAGACCCCGTACGCAAAGGTAAGGCGAGCCAGAAGGCCAAAGGCAGACAGCCCTCCCCATGCAGGCAAAGCCCAGCACAGATGGCAGGTTGGGGGGGGGGGAGAAAGCAGATCAGAGACGGTCCAAGGAGGAGGAGCCATAAGGAGGGAGGAAGAGGAAGAGGATTTCCACATGCATATTTGGACCTGGTGCATCTGCCACAACATCCACCCAGAGCGGGTCTTCCTTCACAGCTGCTGGTGGGTTTGAAGTGGTTTGCCCTTGGATGCAGGCACCCCCAGGCCCACAAGGGAAAGTGACTGCAAGTTCCAGCCACGCTTGTGGGGCAGGGAGACGGGAATAATAATAATTTTAAAAAATAATAATAATTTTTTATTTAAACCCCACCCTTCCCGGTTCAAAAACCGGGCTCAGGGTGGCTAACAACAAATTTAAAACAATTAAAAAAGCAGTATAAAATACGGTATAAAAACATGAGTAAGAATAAAAGTCCAAAGTCAAAAATCATCTACCGTATTTTCGCTCTATAAGACGCACCAGACCACAAAATGCACCTAGTTTTGGGAGGAGGAAAACAAGGGGGGGGGGATTCTGAATCTCAGAAGCCAGAGGGATCGCTGCGCAGTGAAAGCAGCAATCCCTCTTGCTGTTCTGGCTTCTGTGGTAGATGCGCAGCCTGCATTCGCTCCATAAGACGCACACACATTTCCCCTTACTTTTTAGGAAGGAAAAAGTGAGTCTTATAGAGCATAAAATACAGTAGATAATCCCAGGGCTAGCTGGCTGAATTGGTCCTACTTGGGCCAGCGAGGACGCCAGGGGAGAATTAGCCGTGGAGTCTCAGAGTGGGTGATCTTAAGTAATAAATAAATAAAAGTGGGCCTTGCACAAGCTTCTAGTTTCACTGCAATCCAGAAGTCTTGTGTTTTGCCCATGGGTTGCACCATGAATTGCTGGTGTAATGGATCATTAACTTACTGCTCATAGTCACTGTCTCCTGCGTCTGACTGGAGAGAACATCAGTTTCACGCAGGGAAAAGGGCTTGTTGTTTATCTCCTTGTGGAACGCCACCACTTCAGAAGATGCTCAGATCAAGGAGGCATCAGGTGTACAATACAGGAATGAGCGACTTAAGTAGGGCACCAGTCAAGAGAGTCGGGGGGGGGGGGGCAGCAGCAGCAGCAGCAGAGGAGATTCCAGGGCAGGGGAAGAAAGGGGGGGCATGGCTGCAGCAGCGCAAACTGCTCCCCCAGGGCCATGTCCCAGCCTGCAACCTGCTTATTTCCAGAGAACTCAAAGTATGCAACAAGCAGTTCACTATTTTAGTCCCACAGCCTGGCCAACAGTTGCTGCTCCTTGGGTCAGCTGTGGCGATGGTTTATTACGTACAACATCACCAACGGCTATGGAATCAGAAAGATGCAGGCTGACCCAAGACTTAGGCAGAACAACCCAAATGCACACACATACCAACATGGGGCACAACCCACCAGAAAGTTCATGATGTATTGATCATTAACCACGTGAAAAACAGCACCGTACTCTTCCTCAGCCAACGGTACTCTTCCTGCTGGGCTTGCAAAGGAGAACTTCTCAGAGAATTTGCTCAGTCAGTCTGGCCTGCGCCTCTCGCTCTGCAACCCCTTGACAGCACCCAAAATCCACCACCTAACTGTGCCTCATCACCTTGGAAATACAGTAGACTGAAGGGCATTCTACATCCATCAAACAGCAATGCTTTCTTGAACCTATCAGCAGTTCTAAGAGGTTGCGTGGTTTTTTTTAATCCCCCTGAACTGGCTCCCTCCTGACTACTAGTGAGGGCAGAGAAGCACAACTGTGTGCTCGGTTTTGCCTGGGCCCAATATAATAATAATAATAATAATAATAATAATAATAATAATAATAATAGGTGTTTGTTTGTTTGCTGCTGTTGTTGTTGTTCATACCCTGCCCATCTGGCTGGGTTTCCCCAGCCACTCTGGGCAGCTTCCAATGAAAGATTAGGTAAAGGTACAGTAAAGGGACCCCTGACCATTAGGTCCAGTCGTGGCCGACTCTGGGGTTGCGGCGCTCATCTCGCTTTACTGGCCGAGGGAGCCGGCGTACAGCTTCCAGGTCATGTGGCCAGCAGGACTAAGCCGCTTCTGGCAAACCAGAGCAGCGCACGGAAACACTGTTTACCTTCCCGCTGGAGTGGTACCTATTAATCTACTTGCACTTTGATGTGCTTTTGAAGTGCTAGGTTGGCAGGAGCAGGGACTGAGCAACGGGAGCTCACCCCGTCGTGGGGAGTCGGACCACCGACCTTCTGATAGGCAAGTCCTAGGCTACGTGGTTTAACCCACAGCGCCACCCATGTCCCTAACGAAAGATTAAAAATACATTAAAACATCAGTCATTAAAAACTTCCCTAAACAGGGCTGCCTTCCTGATGTCTCTTGCTGGAAAATGGAACTGAGAGAATGCTGGAAGCCCACAACAGTGGAGGCTCACTACTGAAGACAGGACTGCACCTTCTCAGGTTGCATAAAGCAGCCTTCACCACAGC